>NC_054868.1:22285257-22910257 GCF_018320785.1 Cheilinus undulatus | reverse complement strand
ATGCTAAACAGAAAAAGGCATGTGGTGTGATAACATGAAACGATCTGTACAGTGTGAGGAGAAGCAACAATACTGTGTGTAGTCACAACATGAGGAACAGAACAAAACAGAAACAATAGAAAAACTAGAAAAGCACTCGGAGACCTCCGCCATTAGCCCTATCTCCCAGTAGTAAACAATCCTTAAAAAAATTCCTGGATCCAGACGGTAATCCAGATCACTCCCAAAATCGAGTCAGTTCTTCCTTATGCCATTTGTGACATTTCCTGAAAATGTCATCAAAATCCATCCATAACTTTTTGAGTTATGTTGCTAACAAACAAACAAACTAACAAACAAACCCTGCCGATCACATAACCTTGGCGGAGGTAACAATGCATTGAATTGGCCAAGGCTGGTGGTGTTAGAAGGCTTTGTTTATTAGTGTCTTTGTATGTGTGTATGAGCATTTTATGTGTGTGCACAACTGTGTGCCATGAAGGCAACATATGTGGAAATGTTTTTGTTAAGAAAGAAAATATCAAACACAAACAAATTGGAGGTGAAGATGTGGCAGATAAATTCAAGAGGGGCTAAAAAAGCAAATTAAAACCGCAGTAGAGCTGGGAAATTTGGCCTTAAATCGTAGTTTGAAGCCAATTTTTATTTCATTTCATTTTTTGCCATTTATGTCTAGGGATGAGGGCCGTTAATTGTTATTGATATTTATTGATACCACTATTGATACTTTTCTATACTTTGGTGGAAAGACAATATTTACAATTTAAGTGGTCTAAACTGAGTATTCCTTGAGTTAAAAAGCTATTTCAACTCTATTTTGTATCCCTCAAATACAAACACATTCCTCATATTCACAACTGTATTATTTGAAGTATCTTGTCAAAAATGAAATGTTCCAGTTTTTATGTGACATGTGAACGGGTTAATTGATTTAAAAAAAATAATCAAGTTAATCACATTCCTATGCTGTGATTAATCATGATTAATCAAAGCATTTCTTCAGTTTTAGTAGTTTTTCATTTTTTCGCCCCAGTATGTACACACAACTTTTGTTTCATCCAGACTTCCATTTGGCAGCTTTATAAATTGAAATTTGCCATTAAGCACACCTGGGTCTGTCTCCTCACTCCTCATTGCTGGATGTGTTTGACCTGCCTTTAACCTTTTCACCCCAGGGATGTAAACATCTGTGCAGGAGGACTACAGGAGGAAGTTGTGGTCAAACTTAGTCAAATGATTAAGGGTGCATTCACACCAGAGCTGTTTGGTCTGCTTTAAACGAACTCTGGTCTGTTTTCCTAGAGTCCGGTCTGGTGCGGAGGGGGGTCTGGGTCCGCTTTAAACAAACGCTGGTGCGGTTCATTTGAAATGTGAAAGCAAAGCGAACCAACCTGTGAACCAAAGGCAGGAAGTGGAATAAAGCTTGACGACACAATACATTCAAACACATGTTGGTACCTCGCTTGGCCTCTGTGTAGCCATAGCAACACGTTGTAGTCGGTGCTGATTTATTTGTCTCATGTGAAAAATGACATGCTGGACAGCTCATTGCCTCGCTGGCTGCTCATAATTCCCCAATGCAAAAGCAGAAACTTCAAAGACAGTGTAAATTTGGTGTTTTTTCATTGTTTATGTGGAAAAAAAGGCCGGCGGAAGGAGACAGATTTCCGGTTTCTCCTTCTTCTACGACTTATTTCTTCTTGGTTGTTTGTTTGTGACAACTGTGAATGCAAACCAAACCAAAGGAAAGTGCAACAATGTTGCAATTTCTGTTCCAAAACAGACCGAGTCCCCCGGACTAGCAGGTGTGAAAATGACCTAAATTGTGTTATTATTTTTTTAACGCGTTAAGATTTCCGGATTAATCACAAGCGGTTATACTAACAGGCCTAATCATAACATATCAAATGCAGTCGCTTATTTACCGAGGTAACCTTAACGTATCATATTTTCCATCTTTCAGCTCATTAAGTTAGCTAGTTAACTTCAATTCTGCCGATTCCACCACAGATTTCTACACTGGATTAATATTTTTAACAAACAGGACTTGCTACGAAGTTAAATTGCATGCGACTTGCAGGTGCAGTCTTTTTTCCTCTAGCCGACAATTAAAGGATCCACATTCTGGTTTAATATGATACACAAAACAAATGTGCTTTAAATAAATGTTCCCCTTGCAAGAATGGATGTATGTTTTTACACCGGTCGCAGTACATCTTTATATGATGTTACGTCACAGAGCCTGAAAGATTCAATAGCAGTATCGGTAAGCTAAAAGGTTATTGATTTTCAGGTATTACAGAAAAATACAGAACCGAGCAGGTTTCAATTCCAATCCCTTTTTATATATCAATGTATTACAAAATTAACAGAGATAGCACATTTAAATGTATATACAGGTGATACAACCCCCTTCCCTTCCATAAATAAAGCCTGTGACGGCATACTCAACTCATGTCTGTGCAAAAGATCACAGAAAAAACATTGATTAGGTCTCTCTGTGTTCAGTTCTTTATAACTGCACCTGCAGTTTTAAATTTTATTTCTCTCCTCCTGACATGAGTCAAGCTGGTTCAAGCAAATTAATAACAAAAGAGTTTTATTGCTAAAAACTTGTTGAAAATTGCCAGTCTGTTGTTGATTTTACTTAGATTAGGAAGCAGTGCTGGTAAGAGTACAGAGCTATGGTATTTACTACTGCTTCTTCATCCTCGTTCAAAACAGGACCACAGCCTGCTTTTTTGAATCATTGTGGACTTGGAGAAAAGCAAATCATGAGTTAAACCTTTAATTAGTGGTTCAGACAATCCTCAGCTCTTCTTTCTCTTCTCCATGCTTGGTGTGACACACACAGGCATGCAACACAAAGGTTGAGTCAACTTTTATACATTCTAACTGGCTTCAGGTGTGATTTCTAGATTGCCAGCACCTGTTACTGCCACAGGTGAGTTTAAATGAGCATCACATGCTTGAAATAAAATGATTTACCCACAGTTTTAAAGGGTGCCAATCATTTTGTCCGGCCCATTTTTTGGGTTTTGTGTAAAATTATGTCAATTTTGTCTTTTTTCTTCAGATTTTGTGATTGCAACAATCTCTGGGAGAAATGGTTTATTTTCTGAAAAAATTCCAGGGGTGCCAATACTTTCGTCCATGACTGTAGCACTCTGAGGAGACAAGCCATGTTGTAAAATGATGCCACAAAAATCCGTGATGGTGGAGAAGTCAACAAAATCCATCAGTTTTGTGACTTTTTTTTTCTGTCTTGAGTGCCATATGACTGGATTTATTCACAACATCAACCAGTGGTATCAATGTCATATCACATCTGCTAAGTCGTAATCAGTTTTCCTGAATGTTACCCTTTGTTCCCAAACTGACTCATTCCAACTTTGCATGGAAGTTTTACTTAAGAGTTGACAGGTAAAAGTAAGGGAAAAGTTGGGGTGTTGCCTAACCCCCTGAAAATTTTGTTGGAATTTTTCCATGTGTCAACATCCATTCAGTGCTGCTGCCAGATTTATATATATATATATATATATATATATATATATATATATATATATATATATGGCATTTTGAGAAAATAGAAATAAAAGACAAACTACACAACAGACATAAACAATGGCATCTCTGGGTATTGATGATAGATGTGGATAGATGCTTAACGGAATTACAGAACAGTCTTATCATGGGGAAATCCTACTCTTCCTTTGTCTTTATAGAGAAGAGTAGGTTGACATTTATTTTCTTTGCCTGTCTAATGGGGATTCCTTTCATTTGCTTTGAAGCTGTATTCAATCACAGTCACTGGGACATGAAGAAAAAGAGAGGTTATGCCCCATAGAGCATATGTGAGCACATTCATCTTCCAATCTTCTTATTTATTCCAATTCAGGTAATACCCAGTCTCCAAGCCTTCATATCAGAGTTCTTCAGACATGAAAAGGATTTTTTTCCTCACAAAAAAAGAGAATAACTGTCATTAAATGAGTCAGAATGACCTGAATTTGACATCTTTGATTAGCTTAATCACATGGCAGAAATACCACCAAAGATAGGGTGTGAGGGTTGTGTAACATACGGAAGCTAATATCTGTCACAAGGATTATCCAAAAAAAAAAAAAAAAAAAAAAAAAAAAATCAGAAGATAAGAGGATGAACTGGCATCCAATAGTCACAACAAACCATAAATATGAACTGGAATAAATCAGTCACCATTTAAATGCCTGAAATATCTGTTTTATAACCTCAGTTAAACTGTTGGATAAAGATCTGTTACAGCCAAACATGTAAAGTGACAGTCGATGTGGAAGGTTGTGTTGAAAAATGGCTGTTTACAAGAGCGCTGCCCACATCATCAACAGGGGAATCCCTTTGTCCGTGTGTCTGTAATTTATCTCAGTTTCACATTGTCACAGAGGCTGGATGATAAATTTCAAAAGAGAAAACAGCCTTTGAAAGCAGCGCAGACACTATACAGGAAAAAAATCTGGATAATGAGGCCAAGTGGCCTTCTTTGAAATGGAAATGGGAAATATAAACCGGACTAATGAGTCGTCTTTATATTTGATCTGATATTGGGGACCAATCTATTCTGGTAAGGTCATTTATTGGACAAAGATGAGCCCTTCTTGGCTACATAATAAAAATGGGGTGAGTCTCTTTCATCTTCTTTGGGAAGCCAGCATGGTCTGGTTTAATCCTGCAGTGAGGTTTTGTAAACTCTGTCCTCAGGTGACACCTGGCTTTTTTCTGCAGTTCTTCCACATCAGATAGCATTTAGGACGATACATTTCAGTAACACTGTGACTGTGGATTACAAAGCTTCGGCACACTGGGCTTGCACAGGAAAGCTCCTCTTGTTGGAAAATTGCCTTGAATATTTTGCCCCTCCACAGGGGTGTACTATGGAGTTCAGCATACCCAAGGCTTCCTTAATGTCGGCTGGCTTGACAAAATCTAATGGTCTAGTCAGAGGTAATAGGCACCACAAAGATGATTTTCAAGGTTCTCTGTTGATCAAGGCTTTCTGCTTTGGGCTCTGTACACAGTCATCTAAGTAGGCGCGTAAATTAATTTTACTCTCCTTATGTAAAGAAAGAAACCATCATAGACAAATGCATCTTGTGATGAATGTAAGGAAGTATAAGGACACCAACACTACTGCTTTAAGTAAAGAGGACTGACAAAAATATTGCCCTCAAAATTTGCTTTCAAAAAGGCATATGGATATGATGTCTGTTTTTGTATATAATTTTGTTGTGCTGATTTTGTAGCAAGTGAAATTGAAATTGAAATGTTGATCCCTCCAGATACTGTAAGAAACTCTGTCTTTATTTTACCTTCTAAAGTTATAATATGTGAAATACTGTTAGCAGGATCTCTGGTTTTAGTGAAGTACATTTAATTAGTTCTATCTGCATTCAAAAGTAATTTCAGATCAAAGAGTGCCTTTTGCAGTTGATGAAGATATTGTTGTAGTATATCAATGGCCTAACACTGCAGTGTCATCAAAGCAGTAAAGAACTGTGTCATCTGCATAAAGAGGAGTATAACAAAAGGATGACACTACAGGCACTACAAACAAGATCTAGGACACCTCCAATGATCATACTTTGCAAAATTTCTACATTGAGATAATAGATTAAAAAAAAAATCGATCCAAAGTACAAACCTCAATCCCACAAAAATTGGGACATTGTGTAAAATATGAATAAAATATAATATATATGGAGATCCTTTTAACTTAAATTAAAATACAGCACCAAAACAAGTTGTTCAACTGCTTGAAAACATTCATACACTCTGACCCTGATGCCTGCAACAGGTTAGGACAGGAAGATTTCTACCACGGTGTTACATCACCATTTCTTCTGACAAGGTATGGGGACTGAAGACTGTAACTGCATGGTCTCGTTCTATGGCAGTACAGACATTTAGTTACCATTTGCTGATGTTGATGCCCCCCAACATTGTAGATAAACAAAGCCTGACCAGGTAAGCTTTTCAGAATTTACGTGTGATCCCCACGGATTGAAAGAGAGCGAGCTTCATGATAATCTTTAGCTTTAGGCTGAGGATACCTGGTTTAACCATACATCTCCACAGAAGCAACCCTTACAGGGTTAACCCTGCATGACTCCAGAACCTTTACTACCACTGTTGCATTTCTTCTTATTCTCTGGGAAGATAGCTTCTGTTGATTTCGGTTTTGAGCGCCTTCCTCTAAAGTGGCCGGTCTGACTTTGCATCAAAACAACACAGTATATTACAAACAGCATACTTGCCATTTGGAAAGGACCTCCGAGACCAGGCATTTTCAACTGACGGATACAGATGATAAAAACACTCCCCTCTGACGCACAACAGGGAGCTACCAACCAGCCAGTTTCTTACCATTTCATACGGGAAAAGAGAAAAAGAGAGAGAGAAGGGGGAGTATTCTCTTGACACATGCTGGCTTTATATTTATTTTTCTGTTATGTCTTTTGGAGAGCGATACTATCCCTTAAGTAAGGGGTTGATTGAGCTTGTGGGGAAACAAAGACAGGGATCAACGCAAACTTTGCAAAGTCAAAAGAACAAACACACAAAAAAGAAAAAAATATATCTTCAATGATCCAGTAGGAGGCCTGTGTGTTTGGGTGCATCAGACACTAGAGTCACAAGTAAAGATTAAACCTTTTACTACGTCACTGTGTTTTACCTTAGGGCAGCTGGTGTATATGAGCCAATGCCTATTCTAGACAGGGTGCATGTTTAGCTGTGTGCAGCTGCTGCATGTGTCTGCTCTGGCTAGCACTGTCACGACTTTCATACCGTCATCATACCCTGTATCTGCTGCGTGTTAGCTGTATCTTCCTGCTGCCACAGCCCTGTCTCCCTTCACAAATTTTACCTTAATAAATCTCCCTACAAGTGACTTGATTGAACACAAAAAAAATGTTGTTTTTTTTGTGTCTCTATGTTTACTTCTGTCTAGTTACACTCCAAGTTTCACATTTCATCTCTATCCTGATGAGGTGTGTTAACCCTTTAACTGCCTGCTTGACCAGATGGTTTAGCACATTTTGAGTCATATTTCAGTGAGAGGAGTGCACAACTTAACTCAACCTAACTGAGCTAACTCTACCACTTGGTTGAGGTATGTTACACTAAAAACAAACCACCAGGTGTCACTGTGTCTGTCAATGGTATGCTTTTTCATTCCCTCTCCAACCAGGAAGTTACAAACATGTAAATCATTAAAGACACTTTCATTGTTTTTGGTGAATATTTAAAAGGTAGGAATACTTTTTGACATAGGATGATGTTGGAGGCCTTTCTGAACATAATTATATTACTTGATACCACAAAAAAACTGAAATTAGATATCTTATAATTTTTTAAAAACATGCTCAACGAAATGGTTGATTTGTTGCTTTATGGTATAAGTAGCAAAATTAAGCCAATGTAAGGTATGGACTAATTTTTTATAAAATCAAAACCTCTGTTCAACTGTTGCTGTAAATATGAAACATTGAGTGTTTGTTCATCATGAATATGTTAAAAGAATTTTCTTTGTAAGTCATTTTTGACACTTTCTGAGTTGATATTAGTAAATATGGTAAAAATTTAGAAAAATATGTGGAAATCATTATCACAACTAATTCCCTTTTAACTAAACACCCTGGTAAACTAATATTACTACAATAAATAGAGTTTTTTTAATTATAATTTCATTTTTTTCACTTGCTAACAACTATTAGATGGAGGTTAAAACATTTTATATTGCAAAAAAAAGCACTGTTCCACAATATTATGTAAAACAGAGTTTCTAAACTTTTTTTAGGTTGTAAATAACTGAAAATGGTCATTTTTTGAATTTACAGCATTAGAAAGTCATATTTACTGAAATCAAAGCTATTTCAATCAAAAACATCTAAACAGGCCAAGTTCCATGTTATTATAGGAACCCTTCTTTGATATCACCTTCGCAATTCTTGCATCCATTGAACTTGAATTTTTGAAGAGTTTCTGCTTGAATTCATTTGCAGGATATCAGAATTTCCTCCCAGAGCTGCTGTTTTGATGTGAACTGCCTCCCACCCTCATAGATCTTTAGCTTGAGGATGCTCCCAAGGTTCTCAGTAGGGTAGAGGTCAGGGGAGGATGGGGGCCACACCATGAGTTTCTCTCCTTTTATGCCCATAGCAGCCAATGACACAGAGGGAGTCTTTACAGCATGAGATGGTGTATTGTCATGCATGATGATGAGATCAGAAGGCACTGCTCTTCTTTTTGTACCATGGAAGGAAGTGGTCAGTCAGAAAGTCTATATACTTTGCTGAGGTCCTTTTCACATCTTCAGGGACCCTAAAGGGGCCTACCAGCTCTCTCCTCAAGATTCTGGCCCAAAACATGACTCCACCCCCTCCTTGCTGATGTCACAGCCTTGTTGGGACATGGTGGCCATCCACCAACCGTACACTAATACTCCATCTGGACCATCCAGGGTTGCACGGCACTCATCAGTAAACAAGACTGTCTTACAAGCACAGTGTGGATGAGGTCATGGGTGTGTCAAGGTGGAATTGCCAGAAATGCTATGTTTTCCTGTGTTTGAACACATACCAGAAGTGCTTTGCAGCATATCACCAGAGGTAGTGTGGATCTTGTGCTCAAAATGCATTTGTGCTAATGCACAGTCGGACGGATGAGCTGTGTTTGGGTGAAAAGTTCAGAAATGTTATGTTGCAATGCTGAAATAGCGTATCCAATACCCTGGATATTTTTTGCTGTTTATTTCTTTATAGATTTGAATTTTATTTCATTTATTTTACCTTGTGTGGTATTTATATGAAATTACGTACTGAACCATTAAGTGACATCTCGACCATTTGGTAGAGGTCAATATTTTAAAAATCAGGGGGTCTATTGGAAAAAAAAAAAAAAAAAAAAAATCATTGATTGTGGTTATTTCTCACCCAGGGGCATGAGAAATGTAAACCAAAAAAAATTTCCATTGCTTTTTTCTAGGTGGGGTAGGCTGCTAATGATTTGAGCATGTTTCCTGGTGAAGGCCTTCACAATAAAAGCATATAAGCAAAATATCAGCCACAGACCTTTATTGTGAAGAGCTTGGCAGAAGTAGTGTGTTTAGCATTGAGTTAGCTTAGCTTTGGCTGCCGTACGGGAGAGTTTTTGCAGCTAGTTTACAGCAGCTTTTCTGACCTCATTTAACATCACAGCCTGGATCTTTAAAGAAAGCCAAAAGTTAAAATAAACCTTTAAACGGTTGTTAAGCCGTTGTAGAATGAAGAGCTGCAGTGCTGGGCTCTTAGATCAGCCAAAGCAGCACGCAGCTTTTGTTAAAGCCCCAGGCTAACAGAGACGGCACACTGACTTTGTTGCGGTTCAGCCGTCAAACTTTGAGAGGAAAGAACATGTGTTTTTGCCTGCTAAGCGTGCTTAGTTTCAACATCAAGAGCGGGAGACATTCAGTTAGTTACCTGGCTACACTTAATACTAGAGCTAAATGTGCTATTGACTGGACTCAGCATGAGGTGTCTGTCACAATACACTCGCTCCGCCAGCTGTGGGAGCGGATATGCCTTGTGTGTCCATCACAGCAAAACATAAGTATTTAAACCAGTGACGACGGTGTTGCAGAAATCCATTCCATGGCAAAAGTTTTACTGGTGACGGTATTCATGCTGGTTAACCGCCCACCTCTACTAAGATTAGCATTTTTTACAAAGTAAGTTTCTCCACAAAGCTAGTCTGAGCTTGTGCTTGGAAAAGCACATACTTGAAGTGTGTTTGTACTGCGTTTATCTTGCCTATGACATTCTACTGAAGTGAAAATAGAAAACTTCAAAACAGTGAAAGTTTAGAGAACAGTTTTATTAGACCAACACATTTTGGTTTGTGGCATTCATCTGGTACTTAAAAAAACACTGCAAACATTTTCTATTGATGTGCCAAAACAAAGTTGATGTGGCTCTCTATTTATCATTCTCTTGTCCATTTTACCCGAGAGATGTGTATGGTTCATGAAAAAAGGCAAGCCCTCTATTCTCTAGATCAGGGGTCATCAATTAACTTTCTTTGAGGTTTGGTTCAACAAAATTTCCTTCAGCAAAGGCCTGGAACATGATTTTATCTAACCTGTAATATAGTTCAGTGCAGTTCATAAATATATCGCAAACAGTTTTTTTTATGAACTGAAGTAGTGCTAGGCAATTAATCAAAACAAACATTTAGACTCTCTGACCGACATAAACCTGCGTTGTCAGTTATTTATTTATTTATTTTATTTTTTCTCGCATGTAATTCTCTCTTTACTAAGGCACCATCCCCTTAAAAGCACACCACTGGCTTTGTAGTCTCATGACAAGCAGCCAGGTGTCGCATGGCATGTGGCCTACCGGACACCCAAAAGAGGAAGTAGTCACGTGACACCGCCCCATCCAGTCCCCTACACTGAAGCGCCATGGAGGAGAACTCAGACACTGAGTCAACAGTGCAAAGCAAGCAGCTCAGCATTTAGCATACCTAGACTATGGCACAGTAAACAACATAACTAACAGATAGATATTTTTTAAAAATCCACTGGTGTCCACTGTCCCAGCAGAAGTGAGCATTGCTAACCAAGATGTGGCTGTTAGATGTCACTGATACACAACGTATCTTTGAAAGCTCTGCAGTTGTGATGCTAATTCTGTTAGCCCTTCAAAGGCAGTTTGTGATATGTGTATCAAGCTTACAAACTAAGATTAGCATTCCAGTCCAAATGTGAGAAATTGCACCCACCAAGAAGAGTAGCACGCCTGCTGCCACTGGTGTTACCTACAGGCTATTTTCTGAGTTCAGTGTAAAGTATATGATCATCCTGCAAGCCCCACTCTCTATGAATTAAGACTGCAGTTAAAATCATGGAGTCAGTCATAGAGGTAGTGCCACACAATTTCCTGTGCTTGATAGAGTCGTATTCTCTGTCCCTGGGTAGTGACTGTCGTGAACACCTGCATCACTGACACCTCCTGTTTGGTATTTATATGTCAGACACCTGTTGTTTACCTTTGGACTGAGTCACAGTAGAATACCATCAGTTCCTCTGAGAGATTCCCAGCTGAAAAAAAAATACCACCACAAGATTCTCATTTAAATTCAATGGCTATGAGTTGCAGTGACAAGAAAGCAATGCTAAAAGAGATAAAATTAGTTTCTCCATTGAACACTAGATTCTTTTTGTTTGGTGTGAAAATGAATCTTCATGGTATCATTTTATTTTTCACCGCCATTCTTCAGCAGCCACTGAAGAGTGATAGGAGCATGGGAAAAGAAGGATGTAATGCTGCAGAAGTCATGTACCGCAGTATAAACTTTGGTGTCATTAATCTGTATTACACACCACCAAAAGCCATCCTGCTCAGTCTAGCTGCACATTCGGCTAAGCCTGCAAGGCTGCACATATTAAACGGCACATATTTTTAATCATTTTCTATCATTTTAGCCTCTTTAATTTTATTTGTTTGCAATCATCAAACTAATCCGCCAGTGACACGATTACTGTGTCAAAGCCTTCCTTGAATATTAATGCGGCTGCAGTCAAAGCAATGCAGTTTTATTTGTTTATTTTATCGTAGTTAATGAAGAGCTATTTTTGATAGAAATAACCTGACACTGTTAAATCATAGCCTGCAGGGGCACTCAGAGTTCAGGATATGTCGCTGTTAGGAAAGACTCTTGAGCTTTTACAGATTAACATTTTGTTATCATCTAAAAGTGGATGAAAGTTGTACCTGATATATGCTCTTAACCCAAATTAGTAAACATTACCAGAATTTTGCATGGACACCCATTGCCTTAACAATTTCAATTTTTAAACGCAGTAAAACAGATTGTTACTAGTAGGAATATCTGTGAATCCTGACTGGATGAAGCAGACTAAACAAGTTTTCACTAGTAGTCTTTACTTAGAATCATCAGTTCTCATAAATATATGTGAAACCTTGGATTTTTTAAAATTTTATTACATACATTATGCTTTAATATAACCGGAAGAGAAGAAACAAAACAACACATTCTAATGTCTCAATAAATGTTGTTGATTCAAAATATTGCAGGTTTATATTCAACACACCCTGTCAGTTGAAAGAAAAGTTTAGAAACCACTTGGTAACAATTCCAAGTTGCCAGGAGAAGAAATAAACATTCTCATCTTGACAAGAACCTGAAAAACAAAACATTAACTCCTTTGAGTTCAACCAAAACGTTCCCTTGATTTTGCTCCACAATAAACATTAGCCATTAGCTTATTAATGATAAAAAGTTATGTAAGTTACCACCAGTGTTGTGGTGGTTACTCAAAAAAAGCAGTTCATCACACATTACTAGTTACTTTCTTTAAAAGTGATGAATGACATTACTCAGTTACTCACAGCTAAAAGTAACTAGTTACAGTACTACGTAGATTTCTTTAAAGGTAAGATAGCACTTTATTGTTCCCCAGAAGGGAATTTCGGGGTTACTCTTGCATTACTCCTTATCTCATTAAATCATTTTTCTTATAAGAAGGATGTACACAAGATCTCTCTTTTCTTCTTTTATACAAAAAGGTGACAGTAAAGTTGTCAAATACCAAAATGGCACCTCACTGACAAGAATGTCAAGAACAAATCCACAGTAGGTAAAATTTCCTCCACCATATATGCTCTCACATGCCTATTTATCTCTCCTTTTTCGGTTACCTATTGCTGAAAATCAAGCTTTGGTAGTTTCTGGCTTCATGCAGTTATCTTGAGCCTCACTCAAGGTCTTAAGTGTTTAGCTTTTTGATTTTTTTTTTTTTATGCAACAAATCCAAAGTAGTGTGCATATATCCACACATATAAAGATCTTTATTTGAGTTGCTCTGCCATTTTTGTCTTCTTTATTTATATTCATTTTTTAAAATTTGAAAACAGTCAAAATCTGTGTTTTATAAGTGTTTAAGTTTAATAAATAAACGCGATACACATTGTGAAGTAATCATGTTTAATAATCATGATCTTAAATCAATCATAATAATCATGATTTTTTTGCCATAATTGCACAGCCTTAATACTTAACATGATTATTACATGTTTTAGCACAACAGTACAAAGAACCAATTTTCTTTAATAATGACAGTGCTTTAAAAAAAACTCAAAATAGTAAGCAATGACAGCTTTAAAGCTTAATCAAATTCAGGTGAAGAGTTTACCAAGTTGGAATTCCTTGCTCAGAAAAACCTTTTAGCTCATTCATGTTAGCTGATTTAAGTGTTTGATTGCCCCTGTTAAAAGTGTCCCTCGTAACATGTGGCACTTTTCCAAGTTCCATTTTAACCATTAAATTTCACATAATAGAGAACATGTGCATTCTTAAAACATCAATACACATAAAAGAAATTATTGACAGACCAGGCAGTTTTGTGTGCTAATGGGACTATCATCCTCTCTCTGGTGATGGTTTCAACCTAGCTCAGGTATCAACTTTCAACTTTCCACTTTATTGTCCCCCAAGGGAAATTTGCTTTGCAGGCAGGTAAAAAACATAAAACATAGGAAACACAATCACACAAGTTTAGGTACAACACTAAAATGGGTTAGTACACCCATACCTTAAGGGACAGCTGAGAACAGAGCTATTAATACATTGATCACTCAATAGAATGCATTATGACAATTCACTTTCAAAATTTAAATTCAGTTGTGTAATGGCTTGACTAATAAATGAATTCTTCATCCTGTTGGATTTAGCCTTCGGTAGCCTGAATCTCCGGCCAGAGGGTAGGAGCTCAAATTCAGTATGAAGAGGATGATCAGTGCACTGTCTGATGTCCTGAGCCTTAAAGTTTACCCTCCTATAAAAGGTTGTGGACAGGTCAGGTAATGTGATACCAATAATTTTACTTGCAAACTTTAACGACATGTTCTAGCCTCTTTTTGTCTCCCAGTGAGAGGCTGCCAAACCAGGAGATAAGGGCAAATGTCAGGACAGATTCAACCATTGCATGATAAAACATGGATATTAGTTTGCTGCACACACCAAACCGGTTGAGCATCCGGAGGAAGTGCAGTCGCTGCTGTGATTTTTTGTAAACAGTGTCTGTGTTTTCGTTAACAGACAGCTTATTGTCGACAACCACACCAAGGTATTTAAAACTGGTGACACTTTCCACAATCTCCCCCTTGATCACTGTTAAAAGTGGTGGGCTGGAGTTCTTTCTAAAATCCATGCACATGTCCTTGGTTTTTGCCACGTTCAGGTTTAAAAATGAATCATCACACCATTGAATAAAGTCATCCACCACTGGGCCAGGAGCTGTGTCCCCCCCCTGTAGCAGACTCACTATGACTGTTTCATCCGCAAACTTCAGGATATGTCTTTCTGGGTGTAAGCTTCTGCAGTCATCAGTGTACAGGATGTATAAAATGGGTGAGAGGACACAGCCCTGTGGAGAACCAGTGGAGGACGTCAGACAGAGCACTGTTCACTCTGACCCTCTGGGATCTGTCTGTTAAAAAATCTAAAATCCAGCCAACAATACTAGGACACAGGTTAAAATTTGATAGTAATTTAGAGGCTAAAATATGGGGCTGAATTGTGTTAAAAGCAGAGGTAAAATCTAAAAACAACAAATGCGCATGGGTGGCCGGGCCTTCAAGGTGTTTAAAAACAAAGTTAAGAAGAGTTAAAACCGCGTCATCCACCCCTCTTTTATAGATCTAGAGCTGTTGATCCTTTTTGTTTTGTTAGAGGGGTAAGGGTTTCTAATGATTTACTGATGTTTCTAATGCTTTATAGATGAGCTTAGTATTTACTAATGCTTGTAGTAATTAGAAAGTGTTTGCTTTATTTTTTGGCTGTATCTGTCACTACTTTTTACAGATTAAGTCTGTAGGTAGGCAGCATTCATGAATACATTTACACAGCTGTGTGTTTCAAAAAACGAAAATGAGCATCTCAAAATGTAACTTTAGTAAGTGGAATTAGTTGGAAATTGTATAAGCAACATTCCTCTGGGAGTCTTGTGTGTCATTACTGTGATTTCTCTTATGAAAATAGAACAACATCATATGTTTTTCTGTAAATATGTTTGTGCTATTTCTAGGCTGTTGTTAAAGCTAATGATAATGACTGCCAATAACTTGCAGCCAACCTAAACAGCAATACTGTGATGCTTAAAAAAAAAAAAAAAAAAAAGTTAATAGGATGCAAACGTGGTTTGCTTTCTAGTCGTTGTCTGTATTCCTGCTAGGCTGCACACCTAGCTGCAGGTGATTACACACCAACACGCTAAACAGACTGCGGAAAGAAATATCCCCATTTACAACAACAGACAACCAGCCTTCAGCCAGTCCCATCAGCCTAAAGGGATTACTGTGGGTTAATTGAACATGTTGAGGTCAGACTGGGCTCATACTTCTTCCCAATGTGCGCTGATAACAGCTTTCACTCCATCTGCATGTGTGTAAAGGAGAGTATTATACTGAGAGAGGGAGAGGTAAGGAGAGGATGCACGACATCTCTTGTTTCCTCTATGAACAACCTCCTCATTATTGCTGTAAAGGTCTTTGGGCTTGTTTTGTTGCTTCATTGTCACTGGAGCAGACCTCAGGCTGGATTACACCACCCACCGCCGCCTTCGAGCCCAAATTACATGCCGCCACCGTTTTGTTTTACAATCACACTGAGGGACAAAATAGATACAGGCAGCAATTTAATACCATCCTCCAATTGTTTTCAATTTGTCAGAGGAATCTCTTCTTAACATCCACAAGACTGTGCGTACCAACAGATTTACTCATTTCACAGTATTTGTTTTATTGCCATCTGAACCTAACAAGTGGGTAAAGGATGGGTTTTGTTTTCTTAGCCAAGTGATGTAATGTAGTCTTAGACAAGTGATGTAATTGATTTTTTTTGTTGTCAACAAGTTGACAGTTTGTGAATAGGACATGGGAAGTGTTTGACTTTTTTTATTTTTGTGTTTTTTCAAAACAGTCTCTGGAGTCCTGCTTTACAATAACATTGTTATATTCAGTGAGGGTGGAAGCTGTGCCAAAAAGAGACAAGCAAGAAACAGTACAGAACCCAAAACTGAGAAACAATTTGCGACATTGATTAACTATTGATAATTTCCAAAAGCCTAACACTTTTAAATAGATATAGGTGCAGTTATGATGCCTTAACTGCCATAAAAAAGGAGTGTGCCTTGTTTCCTTTTACTTTTTGCCAAATAAGATGTATTAGAGAACGAAGCCTGCGAGTTAGTTCTGCCAGTAATCTCGAGCACAATCATTCACACCTAACATGCATCTTAATGAAATCACATGACTCACATCCTCCTAAACTAGTGGGCTATTTAAGCTGCGAGATTTCCTTTCTCTTCCTCTGCTGCATCGCTGCACCTGGATCAACGCTGTGCTCTCACCTTCAACCCTCCTCCACCCTAGCATCCACCTGTTGGCTCCGAGTGGGGGTTAAAGCTGTTATATTATCACTCCTCAAATTCTGTATGTAAAATCTGTGAGGAGTGATAAAGTCGGAGCCTGACACCAAACATAATATGTTGCATAATAAATGGTTAAACAAACTTCAACATGAGATTATTTGCTGAAATATTGTTGCATTTAATACCCTAATTTTTAATATATTAAATAAAGCTTAATTATTTACCACTGAATAGTGTTTGAGTAAGATACTTAAAAGAATGTTAATACTCAGCTGAACTACATATACCATGTTCATGGGAAAAAAATCAGTTTCCAAAGTCGCATAAGGGAATTGTTTGTGTTTTGACCTTCTTTTGAGCAGAGATCGCAGAGATTACTAACCTGACATGCCAGATGGATGTGTTTCACACATCCATCTGGGAAACCACTGATAGACAGGGTGATTAGATGAACGTTCTGTCTGTCACATCTTTACGGGCTAATCAGAGCAACAAAACACGTGACGTTGTGTGTGCGCCACTACCGAGGAATGAACTCCATACAGAACAGCATAACGTGAACCATGGTGACTGTAGACATGTCGGTTTGTCATTTGTGAATAGAAAACAACTCAGTGTCATTCTTTGTTCTTCTTTTAACAAAGAAATGTCTTCAAGGTCTGATAAAACCGGCGCTTCAGCAGCATCCACGCTAATGTCTCCTGCCATTACTGCACCGGGCTCTTGTTGCTGCTTGCTTATGTCACGACTCCACCGCACCCGAAAGTACTGCCCCTCATTGCTGATTGGTCGTGTCACTTTCTAACCAGGCCAAAAGGTTCAGACAAGAGCTTTGCAAGATTGATTCACCAGTGAGAAACCTGGAAACAGGCGGATCCATCTGCTTTGCAAGGTTAAGAGATTACAGGAGCTACTGTAAAATCTGGTGTTTACACTGCACTTTTAATACCTATTTTTTTCCACATGAAAAGTTAGATTTGTACATCCTTCTCCTGCTTTGGGGCATTAGCAATTATTTTATTCAAATATACACTGATTTATTTTGTTTTGCCACCATGCTTTCTCCAGTGACAGACTAAACCCTTACAAAGTTTTTTATACTGTGTAACTCAGTTTTGACTTGATTTTACAGAATTTGAGCATTACAGAGTTAAAGCACATCATTGCACTATAGTAGTTTGTGCTATGGCTCAACATAAAGGTCAGTTTTAAAGGGGGCTAGTAATTTTGACCCTGGTAGGTTTTTTGTGAAATAATTTTGTTTCTATGTACATTAAAATAATTTAAGCATCTAACATAAAACTAGAATGTTTAGAAAAGCTGTGTTAGAAATTCCTTGCTCTGCTGAACAGCATTTTGGAAATACTCTGGAAAGAATGAAACTTTCATGGGGTGCTAATAATTTTGTCCTCATCTCTACCAGGGTGACTTATCATCTGGATAAAAGATGGGGAAAACAAAGTTGAGGCTTGCAACTTCAAACCGTGTGCCAGTTTCTCCTCTGTTTGATTTTACTGCTGTTCAACTTTGGCACTTTTGTTTAAATGGCAGCTGCTGACGGAAACAACCTTGTCCCAGTGATGACTAACCTTTCAAAGCCAGTGGGTTGGCCAGATTTCATGCCAATCATTAGGCGGAACCAGGTATCAATACCTGATATAATGTGCCAGCAACAGAAGTAGAAGTCCTTGCCTCCAAATACAGGAGGGCAGATCCATCTTGAAAAGCTCCAAACAAAACATTAGTTCCTGGGCATAGAATCAAGTCATAGGACAGCCTGTTTCCAGATAAGTGTTGAATTTTTAGTTATAAAGAATTTGTTTTTACAGTTATGAGAGGAATTTTTACCATTTGACGAGACCTGTAATACAACACAGGATTTGTAAACGATGTCCCGTTTAAATGTAAGTGATCAAGACCATAATTGCATTTCTTGCGGGCTTAAAATAAATCGTATGTTAATAAATTTAGCTGATATTAGTTTGCCGTTCTATATTTTTATAATGAGGGGTTAAATCAGGCTGACATTTAACTGAAGCACCATAGCGAGATACGATGTCTGAGTTTGGGGCTGACAAACTATTATGCAGGGAAAGTATTTGCTATCCTGAGGGCAGCTGTTTTAATCCCCACGGGGACAGAAGTTGGGTTTGAAAAGGCAAAAATCTCTGGCTCTGTTATTTGTTAAGGCCTGAGATGCAAAAACTATTCAGAGGTGCGGACAGGGATGGACTCTATGAGAGAGCAGATTGCAGCTGTGCACGAAGGTTAAATTCTTCATCTTGACAAAACCATCAAAAGCAGATAAAATAAATTCATCTCCTTCAGTCTTAAAAACCATGCAGTCTGTATCAGCCTTCTTTATTGGACAGCATATTTACAGAGCTGAGGTGATGCTGCAGTTGTGCTGGTGTGCGCTTTGTCATGTGTCTTTTTATGATCCTTCTAAAAAAGATTCAATGTACCATATTTAACTAATTTATTGTATTGTATCACTACATTTCCTTGCTATAATTATAGATAGATTGTGATAAATGAGTGAAAATTTGTATTTGAAATACGTAAATATTGAAAATTAATTTTAGAAAATATCCATTTATTTTCCCCAAACATCTTGCAGGCCAGATGACACCTGCTTGCACTGGACCTGGTCCACAGGCCATCATTTGGGGATGGCTGGTGTAAAGTCACGGCCGTTTGTTTACAGGTGCAGAAGAAGAATTTTTTCTTCTATGGCAAATTGTTGGTAGATTTAACTGGTGAGACAAAATGGTTCATGTCAGAAAATTTGTATTCAGATCAGATTGAAATGCATGAGCATGCGCATCTGAATGGGATTGCATCTTCCAGTGGCCATGTGTACAGAGACATTTTAATCTCTGATCTGAATGGATTTAATCTGATTGTGAAAAAAATGCTCATGTAACTGCAGCTATTGACAGCTAGTGAAGAGATAAGCATTGAGGCAGCTATAGCAGCAGTTAATCACAACTGGGTGTCATATGTGAAGGTGCAGTGTGTAAAATTGGGAATATCAACATCAAACAGTCAATTTTAGAGTGTGATGCTCATTTCTCTGGTGATATAAAAGTGTATCTGTTATTTGGTTACTTCTGTTGTGCCATAGAAACATGTAGAAAGCAAGAATCCAAGATGGAGGGGACCCCCCTATGTATAAATTAACGGCTTTGTCTTAGTGACTTAAAAAAAAAACATTTTTTTATTAAGATGATTAAACACTAACATGGATAGACCTGCTTATAAATACGAGGCTTCATTTTTTACAAAGTTTGGTCTGCTAAATGCTACTAGGCTAAATATTACACTCCGCACTATTTAAAGGAGAGCAAATAATTGCACTGAAAACTTTTCTTAACAGAAAAGAAGTTTTCGCTCTTCATCCGACTCGGCAAGAGTTGAATTTGACAACTGGCTCTACTGATAGTAAACAACGATAATGGCTGCCTGATGAGCTCATGATTTGTAGTTTATGCCTCAGCGGTGGCACAAGCCTACTACATCATTAGTTGTGTCATCCTGATGATGATGATGATGATTATTGAGACATACAGAACATTCATCCAATCACCTTCCAAGATTTCTTTAAAGTTTAAAAGTCAGATTAGTAGATAACAGTGCTAACTACACTTTTTGCAGTCTTACACATACACACAGTTGCTCTACCGTGATGCTGATTAATAGAAATGCCAGAATGAACTATGAATGTCACCACTTCCGTTGTGGTTGGTGGTATGTCTTTGAAAATGAAACTATTATTGCAAAGGAAAGTGAAGAAATGTTCTTATGTCAAGGGCAGCATGGTAGTGAGCAGCTTCCCCTGAAAAGTGAAGGAGAGACTGCTCATTTTTATGTGGACTTCTTTACATTTACCATAACAATTATTCTATTTAAAGGATTTAGCTCTTACATTTTTTTTTTTCATTTGTGTTTTGTCTGAAGAAACTTACACACACATGCACAGGATGTTATCTGAAGACACAGAGGCTGCCAAAATTGGCACAAACCAAGCATTCTTCACAAGAGCTTTAACAAGTCTGCTTGCTTACAGTACTTACCAGACCACTTAGCTACACCACTTTGAAGTCAGGGGGCAGAAAGCCTTCACTGTGAAGCTCCATGTGCCAGTTAGTCTTTGAAACAAACTAAAATGCTCTCATCGTGTGTCCTGAAACTGCCCTACTTTCTTTCCTTGTTATTCCTTCATAGTTTGTCCACAGTGGAGTCTGTAGTAACAGCAAGAGTTGCTGAAGAACAGGCACCAGCAGCCGAGCTGTGCTGGCATCCTTTTTCTGTCCCCCCACAGCACAGTGAGGTTTACCTTGATAATGTGGTGAAGCTGTGCTGTTCACTTACCACAGTAAGTGTCTGTCGCCTTTAGCCCTTTTCAGGTTACTGTGACCTATACTGTTTGTACTTTCCCGCTGAGGGCTGTGACTATGAAAAGACACATTTCTCTAAAAAGCAATACTAAACCTGTGCTATTTTTGTGACAACCACATCATATTTCCTTGATGTTATTCTCAACAGCCCCCCTCCAGTTTACAAAAGGAAACATTTAAATATGAAGCAGCCACAGTATGAATAATTAGTTGCATCGGTCACAAAGTGCAGTTCTAATGCAGATGGTTGTGACCAGTGCTGAAGTTCTTTCTTTGTTGAATACTCCATTTTGGACAAGTAAGATATTTTAAGGTTGTCTTTTTTTTATACAACAGATCAAATGAAAATGTTTTTGCATGGATGCACCTCTGATGGATCTGACTCTGGAGGTCTAACTGTTGAAATAAAGACAAGAAGCACAAACATAGAGCAAAATAAAGAGCAGTGCAAAGATGCCAAACACTCTAAGCTACGGCTATAAAAACAGATGGAATTGAAAAAAAAAGTAAATCGCTGCCCGAACCTACTTCTAAACACAATATAGTTTAAAGACTGGTAGAATATGTTTTCCCACTGTGTCATGACAAAAATATGTATCAGGTGCTGACTAATGCTATTCAGTTCACTCTACCACTGTGCAAATACTCAGTTTACTGAGCTAGAACAGCTAAATAGACATAGATTTAAGAAAACTCAGGTCAAATTATTGAATTATCTTGTATAGAATTATAATGAACAGTGTGAGGCTTCAAGATAATTAGTTTAAACATCACAATTATGCAGACTATGGGCTGTTGCCTTGATGGATATGAGATTTAGCTCATGCGAAGAATTTGTGAGCAGTCTCTCTGGCACGTTAAGTTTTAACATGGCAGCTACAATCAATGGGCTTCAAAACTTTATAGCAAAGATGTGCTTACAGAGCTGTGAAAAAGTATTTGCCCCCTTTCTGATTCCTGATGTTTTTGCATATTTATCACTCTTAAATGTTTCCGATCATCAAACCAATCTTTTTATTTCACAAAGACAATCCAAGTAAATAGAAAACGCAGTGTTTGAATGATTATTTAATATTTTGGGGGGGGGGGGTCTAAACTTATCTGGCCTTGTGTAAAAAAGTAATTGCCCCCCTTGTTAAATCATGATTTAACTGTGAATAACCACAGTTTTTGGAAAGCTGAATTTCATTTCACTGACCACATACAGGTCTGATTACCACCAGATTTGTTGAATGAAGAAATCCCTTAAATAGAAGCTGTCAGACAAAGTGAAGTAGGCTACAAGATCTCAAAAAGAAACGCATCATGCCCCAATCCAAAGAAATTCAAGAACAAATGAAAAAATAAAGTGATTAAAGTCTTTCAGTCTGGAAAAGGTTACAAAGCCATTTCCAAGGTTTTGTGATTCCAGCAAACCACAGTCAGAGTCATTCTGCACAAATGGAGAAAACCGGTAACAGTGGTGAACCTTCCCAGGAGTGGTCAGCCAACATGACTCCAAGAGTGCGATGACGACTCATCCAGGAGGTCACATGAAAACCTAGAATGACATGTGAAGATCTGTAGGCCACACTGGTCTCAGTTGAGTTCAGAGTTCATGACTCAACCATAAGAAAGACAAGGGGCCCATTACATCTGGCGTAAAATAACACAGCATTTGATAAAAAGAACATCATGCCAACAGTCAAACATGGTGGTGACAGTGTGATGGTCTGGGGCTGCTTTGCTGCTTCAGGACCTGGACCACTCACTGTGATTGATGGAACAATGAATTCTTCTGTCTACCAGAAAATCCTGAAGGTGAACTTCTGACCATCAGTTTGTGCCCTTAAGCTCAGGTGGTCTTGGGTTATGCAGCAGGACAATGACCTGAAATATACCAGCGTGTCCACCTCTGAATGGCTCATTGGAGTGGCCAAGTCAAAGTCAAGACTTAAATCCAATCGAGATTCTGTGGTGTGACCTTAAACAGGCAGCTCATGCTGGAAAACTCTCCAGTATGGCTGAGTTAAGACATGTCTTCAAAGAAGAATGGGCCAAAATTGCTCCACGGTGATGCGAAAAAATAATCACCAGATATCACAAACGCTTGATTTCAGTTATCGCTGCCAAAGGTGGTACAACCAGTTATTAGGTTCAGGGGGCAATTACTTTTTCACATAGGGTTTCACATAGGTTTGGATTTTTTACCCCCTTGAAAAAATGAATAATCATTTAAACTCCACATTTTGTATTAACCTGGGTTGTCTTTGTGTAATATAAAAATTGGTTTGATGATCGGAAACATTTACATGTGATAAATATGCAAAAAACTCAGGAATCAGAAGGGGGGCAAATACTTTTTCACGGCACTGACACATTCTGCCCAGAGAATGTCGAGTGACTGACTGACTGACGGATGACTGACGGACCGGATGTGAAACATATTCCATGCGGTGGATTTGTGAAGCAGTCTATCTGGTGTTTCAGGTTAGCATATTGTAAAAACTAAACAAATACACTGTTTCATTACAGAGGATGGCTTGAAGGCTTTGGTGGATTAATTATTCTGCTAAGCACCTGTGCTATAAAAAACATCTAGTTTTTAAAGCTTTTGTACCTTTTAATACTTTTAAACATGAAATAATTGAGAACGCATCATTCAAAAAGCTTCATATACTGTAAATGTATCAGAAATCTTGACAACTTGAGTTGGTTATCCAAGTGAAACTCTATGAGACTTTTTATAGCCTCCTGGCCACCTATTTACTTTGATGTGGTTGACATTAGAGTTGTAATGATTCTGAAATTGGGACCTTTTGTAATATTGATTTAAAAAAATATTATGCAAAATACACTTTTACAGACTTTTCCTAAAAAAATATGTACCTTTGGTCTGTTCACAATCCCCTCAAGAATCAGAAAAATCAATCCCCCCCATCTCCACCTTTCAGAAAATGTGTGCTGAAACAGGCTGTTCTTAGATTTTCCCCTAATGATGTCCTGTTGAGAATTAGCACCGCCCCCAGGTTCAGTTGACCCTGCCTGCTTGTAAGAAAGTTTTGCCCTCCTCTCAGCTGCCAGTAGGAGAGCCACATCCATTTCCTGAGGGTGTTGTGGTCAGGGGGCGGAGCCAGACAGCTCATTAACATTTAACGCCACAGACACAGGAACAGCTCCTTTTGAGCAGGGCTGAAAGATTGGTTTTTAGACATGCAAAAATCCAATACTGAGTGTTTTTGTTGTAGTTTTTTTTTCAGCTACAAACTCAACAGGCATGTTTGGGGTACCTCTGAGACCAATATAAACTTATCTTAAAAGGGTAAAATATATGACCTTTAACCCCCAGGATTGCATGTGCCCAGACTAATTATTCTGTACACCTGCATGGGGTCCACACAGACCCCAACACTAATTCAGGTACTCTGTATCTATACTCAGAATGCTTCTTCCTCAAAATTTGTCTGAAGGCTATAATGATTATTTCTCAAGGAAAACAGAAAGAAATACACCCTTTTTTTTGTATTTTTCCATGAATGTTTTTGCTACATCAAGTCAAGAGAAGGGAATTGCCACAGCCTATTTGTACTATAATAATAATGTTGAAAAAGTAAGGTGTGCAGACATAGCTTCATGTGCAAAACACATAAAAGCCTGCTTGGAGTTTGCAAAAACAAACAAACAAACAAACAAAATTTACATGAACTCCATGTTTAACCTTCTGGAACTTTATCCCATCTCCACAAAGGATCTCATGAGCTCAGTCAGAGTGACCAGCAGGTCCTTGGTCACCTCTCTCACCTAGGCCCTTCTCCCCCTGATTGCCCAGTTTGGCCACGCAACCAGCTCTTGGAGGGGCATCGATGTGCCAACTTCTTCCATTTGAGAATTATTGAGGCCACTGTGCTCTTGGGAACTTTCAGTGCAGCTGAAAGTTTGTGTAGCCTTTCCAAGATATGTGCCTTGCCTCCTGTCTGTGAGCTCTGCAGGTAGTTCCTTTGACCTCATGGCTCGCTTTTTTGATCGTCAGCTGTGAGGCCTTCTATAGAGAGGCATGTGCCTTTCCAAATCATGTCCACTCAACTTAATTTACCACAGGTGGACTCTAATCCTTGCTTCAACATCTCAGCAAGGACCAAGAGAAATGGGAGGCACCTCAGCTATATTTTGAGTAAAACTGCAAAGGATTTAAATACTTTATAATTACTGAAAAATCACACATGATAACACTGAAATACATCTCATATGCAAAGACCAGAAGACCTTGGGGAGAGAGGCTTGTATCTCCAAGGTTACTGTATCTGTGTTTTTGAATGTGCGAGTGTATCTGCATGTGTCTTTAAAACTCATGACTCATCCTTCATAAGGTACTGAGCACGCACCCTCGAGAGCCCCTCCTCTCCTTCTCAATTTCTTTTTTTTTTCCAGTTTCCGCTTGTGCTTACTGCCATCTTAACTCCTTTTTCTGTCTGTGCCATGTCTCTCTCCCTAAAGCTCTCTCTATCCGACTCCAACTTCCTTTGTCTCCCTTTTTTTTCCCTTCTTTCTCCCATGTGTGCATCTCCCTGTTTACTTTCATCTGTGCTTCCTTCCTTCTACTTCTTTCTCCATCTCTCCCTCTCTGTGTCTCTCTGCGTGTTGTTTAGCCACTGGCTGTCTGCAGTGACTGACAGCATACAAACAAGACTCTTGGGTTGTAGGCTAGAGGCGTACACACGCACACTCTCACACCGGCAAACACACACTCACTTAGTCTCACTTACAGAGATGATTATTGAAGTCATAGAGTATTTGTGCACACACTTGAGCGCTTGTGCATCACTGTGCACTGACATGCACACAGATATAAACTACACAAACATTTACAGTCTGTCTGCACGCTGCACTGATGGATTGGTCAGAGGAATTTCTCACTTAAACACCCACAAATACCACCCAACCCACAAAAGAAAAACTCATACATGAGTCACACACACTTTTGCCTTCACACAACCACACACACCATCTCCATCTGCACAAAATGCTGCCACACAGGCCTGCACAGATGGATAAACACAGATCTGATAACCTAAGCACTTCATGTCACTCAATGCACAACAGGCAACTTTTTTTCCACACACTCCTACACTCATAGAAAAATACCATTTCAGCTGCCTGTCAGCCTCTCATTGTTAAGTGTTTGCACTGCTCGTCCGACAACTCGGCTTATCTTGTTCTCAGGCTTAACTTGCTCAGAGGTCATTGTAGTTAATTTGTTTTTGCCGCCACCTGATATCTGAAAATTGCTCATTCAAGAAAGACATACCAGTCTCACTGTGATACAAAACGTGCTAGTGGCCAGAAGATCCAATCTGTTGTTATGACAGACAATCATAAGCTGTAAAAACCTCACTGAAATCTATTATAAATGTCTCACTATAGAAATATTACAACAGTTTTACTGACAAAGCAGGTCTTCATTTGACTTGCTCGTCTGTCTGATGGCTGACTTTTTGTATCAACCAATCACAGTCAACACAGCCCATCACATTTAAAATCTATTCTTGAATTAAATATCGCTAGCATCGCTAGCTTATTGAGCTAACGAGATTTCAGAGGGGACAGCATAACACTGTGGAATTATCCCCATTATGTTAGAATCTGCTGTGCAGCCGTTCCAAATATGCATGGTTAATACGCACAGCCTTTGTGTGATTCTGTATGTCTCTGTCCAGTTTCACACTGTGGCCATATTAAAGAGCTGTAAAGGTTTTTTTCCATCTGTTAATGATGTTATCAGGCTGCAGTAGAGCATTATCTTGAACACATTTTATTATCTTCTTAATGTTGAATTATAATTTACAGCTTCTTGTGCACGACAGATGGCTGTAGTTAATTGCCATTCATTTCCCCATTTTAAAATTACACTGTCTTGCATGTAAACACTTTTGTTTCATTTTGGATTTTTAACTGTCTTGAGCTAAGGCTAATTCCCTCCTTGTTTGGATAAAAACATGCTTTTATTTTAAAAGAAAATGAGGACAGATGGGCAGATCACAGATTATAGCATACACCTAACCACAGAAAATGAACGTGTTACGGATTGAAATATAGATAAGTCAATTGTAAAAAAAAATAAATAAATAAATATTTGATAACACAAGGTGCATGACTTTTGACTTTTCCACTGAACTGTCTGTCAGTTTTTAAAGTGAAATGAGACATTGAGGAGTAGTGGTGGACTTATTTCATATCCCTGTAACTGCACGGAGACACTGCAATGTCTGAAATATTTCATATCTTTCTGAATGAAGTGCTACAGCTATGTTCATTTATGCATCACAGAAGGAGAGCAGTTTGGACGGTTGGCCATCAACCACTGACATCTTTTACTTGGCATGTTGATTATTGACATGTATCAGTGTCTATTTTCTAACCGTATCCCTGACAAAGATTAAACATTCATGTGTTGTCACTCATGTCTGGTTTTCATCAACATAAAAGACACATGCAGAGGATAAAATACACCCTGTTTCTCATTCTACAGGCTGATATCAACATGGACAGACACACACAAACATCTACCGTAACTTGTCTGTCAGCAGAGTAGCCAGTCATGCTATTTTCCACTCTGTTTGCTATTCAGGTCATATCAGTTCCAGGCAGACAAGTGTCGAGGTAGCTGGCATGGGATTTTAAACACATAAGCAGTCACTTGTCCCTCAAGAAAGCAGCTGTCACACAACATTTTTGTTAATAGGAATTAGATTTAGGGTAATCACTAGAGCCTGCATTTAGTTTATGGATTACACAGAAGTGCATGCTAATGTCTGTGAAGGTTCAAACACAGTACACATCATTACTGCTGAAGATTTGTTCACATTCATATAAAATATAGAAAACAATTCTTCAGCTTTCCCATTGTAGTCTTTTTTTAATCTATTATACATATCTTTTTGGCAGTTTGAAAAAGTGGGCAGAAAAAAAGGACCAAAAATGAATCAATGATGGATGAAGCTGGACATGCTTGGTATGTCAGTCAAAAAGTGTTATACTCCAAAAAGTCAGCCGTCTTCTCACCCCGTCTTCTCTTCTCACCCCCTTCCTGATGTCTAATTTTTTTGTATATTTGCCACACATATTTGTTTCAGATCATCGTGAAAAAAATGAACACATTTTTTGGAAATGTTTAATTTCATGAGTCATATCCAGGCCTTATTACTGCCAGACTTGTTGAATCAAGAAATCACTTAAACAGATCCTGTCTGACAAAGTGAAGTAGTCTAAAATATCTCAAAAATTGTCATGCCAAGATCTCAAGAAATTCAAGTACAAATGACTAACAAAGTCACTGACATCTATCAGGGTTACAAGTCCATTGCTAAAGCTTAGCAAACCAGGACTCAAACCAGAGAGCCGTTACCCACAAATGGAGAAAACTTACCAAAATTACTCCAAGTGCATTGGTGACTCATCCAGGAAGTTACAAAATAACCTAGAAACAGGGTTAGAAAGTAACTAATTGCATTTACTTACATAACTGTAATTGAGCAGTCTTTAGGGGTATATCATACCTTTTTGAGCCCAATTCAAAATCATTACTTTTACATCTACTTCAATCATTTTTAACCAAGGTAATCGTACTTCTACTTTAGTACAATACCCATGTGCTTTTTCCACTTCTGTCAACTACACAGCAGCAAATAACAAAAAAAAGATTCCACATCACATCCCAAAACAGCTGTTGTACACAACAAAAACAAACAAATTGAGACACATTTGCGCCATGGGTGAAGTTATTCAATGAGTTGGGATTCAAACATATGACTTTAAGTGCTACTTAAGGACCTATAGTGCATATTCTTCATCAGTATGACCCAAAGTTGGTTGCAACTTGGTGTCTGGTGAAAAAAAAAAAAAAAATTTAAAAAATGGTGGCAACAGTCCTGAGGTCCTTATAGTACATGCATCGATACCTTTTATTTTACTGCTTTTCATCAGAGATTGGGTAAATATAAATGTTTTATCAGTATTTCAACTCATTTATCTAATTTTCTTGCAATAAATGGCTACTTTCCCATGTAATCAAGCAATTTCATAGGTTCTCTGGAAAACTGGCAAATATTGACACATAATGATGGGGAAAGAGAATATGAAATTTGTCCTTTTTGTCCCTTTTCTTTTTTATATCAGGTGTTTTGGTCCAGTCATGCTCCAGACTACAACATATTTAATTAACTAAACATGCGTTGCTGGACTAGTTGAGAACCGTTGTTGTAGCGGAGAGTGAGGTTGTTACTGCAGCTCTGTCATGTTGTAAAATGTTTAATACTTTTAAAAGTCTGGTTTAAATTCATGTAGTGTGGACCAATAGACACTTCTTAAATGTTATATATAACTCAACTGAAGTTTAGTTACAGGGGCTGAATAGCTAAGTGGGTTACACCACTGACTTTCCACCAGGAGACTGATGGTTCGAACCCCAGTCAGCATAGATTAAATATCCAGTTTGGGCCCTTGGGCAAGGTCCTTAACCCCTGGCACACCCGCCTACCTGTATGTACATAACTTTAGATAAGAGGGTCTGCTAAATGACATTGCAACATTGTAATAAGCATTGACAATACTGCTGTGTATTTGACTTCATTGTATAGGTGTTACTTTACCTGAACAACCTGGTTGGAGATCTATCTTGTTGTTATTGCCCATAAGGAAAGATCATATTTTACTCCTCAGAGGCTACTTTTTACTTAAAGTAAACTTAAAATTGAATGGTTTTTACTTTTACCTCAGTAGATTTATAGACCTACTTTTACCTAAGTAAATTTTAGCTAGCATAACTATACTTTTACTTGAGTACAAGAGTTGTGTATTTTTCCAACTCTGCCCAGAAAGAACCACTACTGACCAAAAAGACAAAATCTGAACTTTGAACTTTTTCCTGTTACACCTGGCGTAAAAGTAACACAGCATTTCATAAAAAGAACATCATACCAACCATCAGACATGATGGTGGCAATGTGATGGTCTGGGGCTGTTTTGCTTCTTCAGGACCTGGATGGCTTACACCATAATTGAACCATGAATTCTGCTCGCTACCAGAAAATCCTGAAGAAAAATGTCCAGCCATAAGTTCATGACCTCTAGTTCAAGTGTTGATCTGAAACATTAAAGTTTGACAAATATGCAAAAGAAAAAAATAACCAGGAATAGGCCAGGTTCTTTTCCCAGCACTGTAGCTGTAGGATATATAGTAGATAATTTTTTAATACTTGTCACTCACTGGAGAAAACATACTCTCTGTGTGGGTGCTCTTTAAAGGGAAATGATTGGCAGACAGGCAAGCCAGTGGCCACATTATCTAGCAATGATGATCTGTCACCTCCAGCCCATTATGCCCGTCACATTACCGGTTGCAGGGATGGGATGGATGCTGGGTCACCTCATCCATTTTCCCACTCTGTGCATGATCGAGGTAGCCAGACACTGACTTTCAGTGCATGAGTCAGACAATGTGGCATGCCAATTTCTAAGAATACATTTAAAGGGGTGATGCTATATTTGGTTGCAGTAGAAACAAAATAAAGTCTTTCTTCAATAAGTACTACAGTGTACAATTTCATCAAAATAAGAAGAAAAATTTACATGTTTTCAGGGTTTCAGTGCATAAAAGACTTTGGAGCAAATCCACTAAAGAATAGCGTGGACTTTTATTTAGCTCCAAAAGTGGCAAAAAAAACTGCACCCGGTTCACCAAGCACGCAAAGGGGAAATCCACGCTAACTGCACACAAAATGCATGTAAACTGCTCAAATGTGCAAATGGCACGTGGTCCCATTGACATGTATGTAAATGAGGAGTAGGTGGAGGAATATTAAAAATTTAGTGCAAAATTGCTCCTCTGACATGCAAATCAGCCTCATTACAAACTGCACCTTATCCACAAAGGCCAGTGCAAACTGCAACCGGCACTGAAAGAGGCCCAGTTAACACCGATTGAAAGATGGTGGTAAGATCTGTGATATTTCTCTCTCTCTCCCTCTCCTTTCTCCTCTTTCCACCTCAGTCAGTGGTTATTGTGTATCCAAAATAAACCATTAACAATAAGGATTTGGGGAACAGTAAGAACTCGGCATGAGTCAATAATATCATCGTGCTCTGTCTCATCCTCTCCATCAAATGAGTATCCCTTTATTGCACTGTTCACTCTAGTTGTAGACCAGGTCTGTGTAAATGTGTGGTGTGAAGTTTGTAGTCTGTTTCAGTTTGTGCTGATGTTAGTTTTTAGGATTAAAAAAAATCCAAAACGTTCAAATTGATTCATTGATAAAATATCAATTTATGCAGGAGGGAAGTTTAACACCATAAAGAATGACTTCTCTCTGCTCTAACTGACCAGTGACTGATTTCTAAACCTACTAGTTTGTCTGATAATGTATTTGTGTGATTTAGTAACAACAGCAGAGGTACAGATGTGTGCGCTGTTTTTCCTTTTTTCCAGTCTCTGAATCACACATATCTAATAATCATCTAATGTGCCAAATTTGTGGGCAGTTCTGCACCCGTATATAATCAGCACAAATTCTTAAGTGAATTAGTTGCAAAAGAGGAGCTAATTGTGGGTGCAATTCTCCCGCTAAATTCTGTCCCTCCAAACTCTGCGAAAATCTTAGTGGATCTACCATTTTAGGTTTAAAACTAGCACTAAAGCTCAGCTAAGTCTTGACTTGAACAGCTGATGGTATTTTTTGGCCACATCAGGCTGGAGGGCAGAGTTTACTTTCAAGTGCAGATCTGCAGAGGGTCACAGAGAACAACTGTGCAACACATTTTGTGCTGCAGATAGGGATGAAGATTGAAGCCAGGTTCTGGCAGGACCCATGTCTGCAAGATAAAAATCCAAAATTCATTTGGATTCAAGCATAACAATGTTGATATCAAGAATGTATTGGTCAGATTTTTCATTAGTTTTTATTTAGTTTTCAGTTTCTATTTTCAGTTTGGTTTAGATTTAATGTTTTTTTTTTTTTGCCTGCTGGTTTGCTAGTTTAGTTTTCATTTTGCAGAAATGCGTCGTTTTAGTTTCATTCTGATTCTAGTGTTAGGGTTTTTATGGTTTTTGTTTTTTTATCCTCCTTTTTTTACCCTATAAAATCAACAATCACCATCCCCTGCAGAGCTAACTTACCAGAAGCATTTCCATACTTCATACATGCAAAAGTATTTCTTGTTCTGAGCTTGCATTTAAGATTTGTCATCTGTAGCTCATGTCTAACTAAGTGGAGTCTCACCAATGTGGGCATTTAGTGTTAACACTTACAAACTCCCAAGATATCCATAACTCAAGTTGGTATCTGGTACTGTGACAGTTTACATGTTTAGGCAGAAGAGACTGTTTTTTCTGTATGTTTTCTCCTGGGATTCTGTTTGTCCTTCAGTACTATTACATGAACCAAACTGTTGGTCAAGGACTTGAGAAACAGACCCAAAGACAGATAAATAGATAGACAGATGGACAGATGTTTATTGACTTGGAAGTACAAGCATCCAATAACAGCTTACAAAACACACAAGACATGAAACATCAACAACATTCAACATGATTAATTTGGAAAGCTTCACGCGTTAAAAAATAATAACCCAATTTAATAAAATGACTAAGTTTGACCACAACTTCCTCCCGTAGTTCTGCTACGCCAATGTTTATGTCCCTGGGGTGAAAAGGTTAAAGGCGGGTCAAATGCAGCCAGCAGTGATGAGTGAGGAGGTTCATGGCCAATTTCGATTTAAAAAGCTGCCTACTGGAAGTCTGGATGAAACAAAAGTTGTGTGTACGTACTGCGGCGATGAACTGTCTTTACACCAAATCACGCTGAGTCTGAAGTACCACCTCCGGGCAAAACGCATCTTTTCTAATATTGGCAAGGTTGCTTACAACAACACAGGATCAAGCCATGATAGCTAATGTTGCTAATGTTAGCAAAGATGCTTACAAAAACACGGGATCAAGGCTTAATGTCAAGCTACACTGGCTTAGTCCAGGAGACCTGGATTTGTCCCCAAAACGAGAACATCTAAGCTAACTAATGCAATGGTTATGGGTCGCCAGAGACTGAAGACCATCGACATTGTTGATGACAAGGGTCTTCAAGACATTGTTTGCATCGCCTCGGATGACCTGTATCACAGAACACCTACGAGAACCACTGTAACAAGAATCCGTGAACTGTATGACAGCTAAAAAGGCAACTAAAGTGGAGCAGCTGGCCCGAGCTACATTTATTACACTGACGAGCGACCACTGGACATCAGTCAACAACAGCTACCTCGGGGTAACAGCACACCTGATCATTCACAGCAGAGCTTATTTTGTACTTGATGTGTTTGTCTGCTGGGCTTGTTTGCAGTTTATAAATATTACTGCTCAGCGAATGAAGACAGTCTGATTTACAAACCACAAATACGTTTAAAAACTCTGTTTTTTTATTTTAATATTTCTTCATTTAAACACTATACTTGTGTGGCAACTCAGGGTTGAGCTTTTATACCTTAATTGATTCACAACATTTACCATGAATGTAAAAGACCAACAGCGCCACATTGGGAATTTCACCCAAGGAATTAACCAACTCACATTAAGGACACAGGTCAGTTTACTGAGCAGGCAGGAGATGTGGTTCCAGTTGATAAAAATTATCTTTATTACAGTATCAATGAATAAGAGTTACTAAAAGCTATTAAAAGGGGATGAGGGAAAATGAGGCCAATCAGAAACTGAGGCTTACCAAAGATGAAAAGGGCTGATGTGAAGGGAGAAGGGTATCCCAAAATAACACAAAATAATGTAAATCACCCTAGACGCTCGTGCCAAGCACAGACTCAATCTCATGGACGTGGAAAGGGCCCAAACCAGGGAAACACAGCACACCAGGAGGGGGACACCACCACCCAGGACGCCAACTCCTCCACCCGTGGCTCTTGGCTCTGAAAGGACAAATGAAAAATTAGATGGGCCAAATAAACTTAATGCACAACAAAACGATTGTCCAAAACCCAAATTACCTAGAGGGGAAAATAATAACTAAATAAACAAAATTAGCAAAACAATATTAATTAAGGAGAATAACTAATCACCTCAGCTAATGCAGAAAACAACATACCCAAAGTAAACCAAATATCCCCGAACAACTTCCAAAAAAAAAAAAAAAAAAAGATTTAGGTTTACAGTTAATTCAAAGAAATATACCTTAATGCAATAACTAAATTCACAATATCCCAAACAAATCAAGTAATTAATCAAATAAACTACCAAACCCCAAAATAAATCAGAAATAAATCCCATAAGAAATAATTCGAAATAAACCCCAAAAGAAATAATAGAGTTACAGAAACAGGCAAATAATTAATAAAACTAAATTATTAACTATAACTCAACTGGTCAGACAAAATTCCCCAAACTCAACGGTCATTAGAAGGTTTCCATATGCCAGTTCATAACATGCACATGCCAAAAACATCAATAAGCATTTGTAAGGATGGGTGACGTGCATGCAAGTTAGGCCAGCAAAGCAATGGCTCCACAGAGCAGAGCGAAAACACAGGCAGCCAAGCAGCAGAAAGCAGCATAAAGGCTTTGCAGGAGCACAAAAATGCAGGTAAATGTTAGTATTTTAAATGCTAATGAAAAGATAATAATAATAAATAATAATAATACATTTTTTAGTAAAAAAGCACTTTCAAAGTGCTGTACATAAAGTTTAAAAAAATGAAAATTAACACTTTATTATAAGAACATGTAAAAATCTTAAATTTACTAAAACTAAAGAAATGCTGTGATTAAATTGCAGCATAGTGATGTGACTAACTTGATTATTTTTTTAATCAATTAACAGCACACACACACACACACACACACACACACACACACACACACATATATATATATATATATATATATATATATATATATATATATATATAATCTGTGTGGGACTCAGAACCTAAGAAAGGCATAATTACAATGTAATCACAAATTAAATTAAGAGCCGTACAATGTTAGAGCAGATCTATGTAATACAGCTGTTCAGCAGCATTTCTGTGCCAAGGTACAGCAGTGTCAGCAGGGAAAGACTGCCAACTTAAAATGAGCCTGTTAATACTTCAAGGTGTATTTAATATTCTTTAAGGTACATTTGTTAACATTAAAGTGTCCAACATGAAGCTGTCTCTGTAAAACATCTGTCCAACTTAAAAAAAACTTTAAATCCAGTTAGCGTTCACTGTGTGCCACAGGTATTATACAACAGCATGGCAGGAGAGACAAAAGAGTTTCTGAATCTGTCAGTGGAGCAGGATTGTCAAGCAGTCTGCCGCTGAACACACTCCTCTGCCTGGTAAAGATGTTGTGCAGAATTTGGAAGATGTTTTCAAGGATGGAACATGGTTTATCCACAGTCCTCTTCTCTGCCATCGTCACCAGACAGTCCAGTTCAGTGCCCAAGGCAGTGCCAGCCTGTCTCACCAATCTGTGCAGCCAGTCTGCATCCCTCTTCTTGGTGTTCCCTCCCCAGCATCAAGGAGGGTATCAGTCCTCACAGATCCTTCCACAGTTTATCTACAGTAGAGTCCCTTGAATAAGGTGGATACAACCATTTATGGCATTACAAACATTCCCCACTACTACTAAGTCATTGAAGAACCTCATAAACTTCAACATTCAAAATACTCTCAAATAACTCCACTGTTTTCACTTTTAAAACTCGCATTGCTGTTTAGTCAGTATGATCTTGGATTTGAATGTTGAATTAAAAAACTGAAAGCATCTTTTACTATTTTTAGTTTGATCTTATTTTATATTTCTATGGGAAATCTCCTCTGAGTTAATAATAATAATACACTTTTGCTGCAGGATCCTTATGTAACACTTTGCATGCATTTTTCAGCGTCACGGATAAATTATAGATCAAATGTGATCCCTGTGTTTTGAAGGCAAATAAATGACTGCAGCTGTACTGCATATCAGCAGGTCAATATTAGCTCTCTCTTGTCACCTTTTGAATCATCCCCGTTCCGAGTGTTTAGCTAAAGCTGCACAATAATGTGAGGCATGAACAGCTGCTTAGTGGAGTATATCCTTGAAATTATGTTGCTGTTTATTCAGATTGTGTCTCTAATTGTTCTGAAATAGTTTTCGGCCTTTTTGAATTAACTATCGAGGTTTCACTGTCTGTGGCCTCTCCCTATGTGTCTGCTGGTAAAAGAAGCAATGAAACTAAGAATATATTTATGTCGAAATGATACACTTATTATTTGAAAAAATTTATCCTGACCTTTTTGTTTTGGCATCACTAAGCTTGTACTGTTGAACTTAAAAACCTGGCTGTAAGCCATAATATTGATTCAGATTAGTCACAAAACAGTTGCCAGAAACAGAAGCACATTAAAATCTCCTTAATTCCTAAAGTATAGGGAGCAGATTAAAAGTTTCAACCAAAAGACAAAATAATGTTCTGTTTCTCCCTCTGACATCAGTGTTTCAACCTGTTTCTGAGCGTGTCTGTGAACATGTTTTGCAGCTCAGAGGAACTGAGGAGGAAGCACTGAAGCGAGTAGACGAAGAGATTCTGACAGAAAACCTGTCACTGTTTCCTGATACTGCTCATGTCAGTCTTACAGTTACTCACAGCAGTAAAACTTGAAGAACAACAAAACTATTTCAGTAATTCTGCAGAGTTTACACAGCAACAAACCATATGCAGTGGTGTTAAAGATGCAGTATTATATTGCAGAGGGTGCTTCTATTCTAAAGAAATGCATGGCAGTTTTAGAATCAGACATTTACCTGCAACTTTCACAAATACTGTTAAATTGGAACATCGGTCGGTATGCGCAACAGTGTTGCATCAACTGATGGCCTGTCAGCCATGTCCACTAGATCTGTTTTATGCCAGGCCAGCCTAGTTAAGCCCTATAGTGATTGAAATTATGGCCCTTTTTGTACTTCAAACCACTTTGATTTCATTAGATCTGCTACATTTTGCAATTTTGGTCTTGTAGGCCAGATGAAATCCATTTACTGGCTGGGCCATGTGACACACCTCGTATAAAAAGTTAATGCTATACATAGACTATAAAAAGTTTTTAGCCCCTTGGATGTTTTACCCTTTAATTGATTTCATAAATCAATCATCGTCAATATAATTTGGCTTTATTGACTCAAAAAAAAAAAAAAAAAACAGTAATGTGAAAGTAACAGATTTCCACATAGTAATGTCCATTAAATAAATAAATATAATGTAAAATAAGTGACTGCTTAAATATTCACCCACTTCAAGTAAGTATTTAGCAGATGCACCTCTGCTTGCAATAACAGCACTGAGTCTGTGTGGATAGGTCTCATTAAGACTTGCACATCTGGGCACTGCAATTTTACTCCATTCTTCTATGCAAAACTGCTCAAGGTCAGGTCAGGTCGCACAAGCATTGGGATGAACAGCCCTTTTCAAGTCCAGCCACAAATTCTCGGTTGGATTGAGGTCTTGGCATTGTCTCAGCCACAGCCTCCTTGTCTTTAAACCATTTCTGTGTAGCTTTCGCTGTATGCTTCTATCATTGTATAACTGGAAAATAAATTTTCTCCCAAGCTGTAGTTCTCTTGCAGACTGAAAAAGATTATCCTTCAGGATTTCCCTATATTATGTCACATTTGTCATACCCTCTACCTTTACAAGCCTTCCAGGGCTGGCTGCCAAGAAGCATCCCCACAGCATGATGCTGCCACCATTGTGCTTAACTGTGGGGATAATAATAATACATTTTATTTGTATTGCACTTTACCTTTCAGCAATCTCAAAGTGCTACAGAGCGGAAGAGTAATATGATAACATTATAAAATCAATTAAGAGGAGAACCTATAAAAGACATTTAGCAAAAAGCTTTAGTAAAAATGGTGGGATGGTGCGTTTATGCTGATATGCAGTGTTTGGTGTCCGCCAAACATAGCATCTTGTCTCATGGCCAAAAAGCACCATTTAGGTCTTATCAGACCATAGAACTTTCTTCTAATTGACCATAGAGTCATGCCTTTTAGTAAACTCTACATGAGATTTAATGTGAGTTTTCTTCAATAGTAGCTTTCTCTTTGCCACTGTCCTATAAAGCTTTGACTGGTGAAGAACCTGGCAACAGTTTGCAGAGTCTCTCCCATCTCAGCTGCTGAAGCTTGTAACGTTTTCAGAGTCGTCATAGGTCTCTTAGTGGCCTCTCTCACTAGTCTCCATTAGGTCTGGGCAATATGGCATAGAAATCGAATCCCCAATTTTCTTAAAAAAAAATTAAATTTACAATTTGAAACATTTTTTTCTTATCCTTGTTTGATAAACACACACAAATGACCAACAAAGTAAAAGCATGTTTTTTTCCTTTTTTATGAATTAAATGTAACAAATATCAACTGAATTTTCCTCTTGGGTAAGAGCAAGCTGTAATTTGGTCTCAAAAATGCACCTTTTTACTGCAAGGAGAGTTTACATCAACACAGAAAGGATGCATTTATTTGCAGAAACCTGTGATGGCATACAGAATTCATGTCTAAGCATTTTTTTGTTTGTTTTTTTTCTGTGTTCAATATTGTGTTACTGCTCCTATAGTTTTAGGTTTCACTTGTTATGCAGAGATGAGTCAAGTTGCAACTGACTACACCTTATTTCCCATTGGGGGTGTTCACAATAAAAGCCCTTCATAAATATCAACAACTACTGACTTTTATTGTGAAGGAATTGTCGGAAGTAGCGTTTTTATCATTGTTCAACTAAGCTTCTGCAGCGGTACCGGCGACTTTCTGCAAAGTACAGTGTTTACAGCTGCATCTCTTCATACATCTCTGTCTCGTTTAACGCCACAGCTCACTTCTAGGACTGAACATGGACTTATTAAGCGAATCAGGAGGTTAAACACATTTCAAACTGTTGTTTAAGCGGGACCACTACAGCGCTGAGCTAAAAACAAACCAAGGCGACCCAACTTGTGTTAAGGCCCCAGACAGACCGACAGATAGGCTCTGTAAAGCGAACACAGTCCTTATTATTACAGACGTTAAACTAAGATAGGAAAACACAGGTTTAACCTGTTTACTGTGTTACAGTTTAAATACAGCAGCACACATGAGTGACGTTCAGTTAGTTACATGGCTGCTTTCACTGCTAGAGCAGAACTTACTGCTGACGGGACTGAAAATAAACTGTTTCCCATCACTTTGCCACCTAGTTGGGCTCTACAGCTTAATGCATCCATTTAAGAACTGGTAACGACAGTGATGCAGAAATCCATTACATGGCAGAATTTTTACAGATGACAGCACTGATACTGGTTTACTGCCCAGTGCCCACCAGATTTCAGTGCTACTGACTGCTTTAACTGTGTGTGTGATGGATGTAGGGACTGCTAGCACCAATTGGCTGGACCTCTGTTGAATTAAGTCAGTCACTTAAAAAGGGGCTGAATATTTATGCAGTCACTTATTTTACCTCACATATAATAAATATTTTACCTTATATAAATTGCAATACTTTTGTAGAAATTGATTTTCACTTTGACATTAAAGGTTTTTTTTTTAATAAATCAGTAATGATTTATTAAAATCAATAAAAGGGTAAAAATGCAGGGGGGGAATACATGTTATAGGCATTATACATCAAGCATGTGTTTGTTGGGTGTGGTAGAGATATTCTGTCAGCCAAATAACAAAAAAGATTAAAAAAAAAAAAAAAGGACAAAGAAGAACGGGAAAAAAAACACTCTCAAATGGGATCTGGATCCTTAGCTTAGTTTAAAAGTTTAACTGAACCGACTTGTTCGTAAACGGTACATCTATTACAGCTCAGGGCAGCTGAATCATGATGTCAAAAGTAAATGCTGGCATAAATGGAACAAGAAACTAACAACAGGGAACTTTACCATTCATGTGTTGATTTGATGTTTATTTTCTGTTGATCAGCTTTCCTGTTTCTATAATATCTATTTTGTGATGGAATTAATGATCAGCAGTTTGTCCCTGGCGTTTTATTTTGAAACTGACCAGATGCTCTGTACATTTACATGTTTGACTTCCAGTCTGGGTCAATCTACTCAGTTCATCAATGCAGGGCCCTCCAATGAAAATAGATTTTGTTTGCATCTCTAGCAGAGCGGAGTGGAGTGGTGCTTTATACACAGGATGGATCACAACACATTGGAAATACTGAGTTTTTGTTTCTTTGCTTTTTTCCATTGATAACTCAAGCACTGAAATGAGAGAATTTTGACTGTTGCTTTAGTGTAGTATCCATCAATCTAAAGTGTTTGAATTCATGTTGATCACAGTATAAGAGGGAGTGAGATTGTACTGAAGTGATTGTCGTACAGGACAATTTGAGAGTGTTGTTCAGATTCAGATTTAGATCCTCGTTTTTTGTCGCACCAGGGGAAATTATTTGTGCAGTAGGAGCACACAAATAGGCAACACTGGAATTTATATATTTTTAATGTTCAATGAATACGAAAAAATTAGCAGTTTTGAAATACTACACTATTTTCAAACTTGACAAAATGATACGTCCATGGCCTACAAACTTATTGAGAATATTAGCCTTTTCCTCCAAACATCCTGAAAGTCTTAAGAGAGTTTTTGAATTATTTGTACAAGCTGTTGTGTAAAGCCCTGTTCTAACCACTGAGCCTTACAGTCTTACTTCCATACTCTCCCCATTGACCTGTAAGAGTTGAGATTTATTCTGTTTTTTACAGCGGCAGAAAGCTGTGTAGCGGCAGTAGAGCAAGCAGACAAACAGGAATGTGGGGGGTGGGGGGGTATTAGACCATGGCTGTCATTTGTCACTCAGACTGTCTCTCAGGCTGCAGAGGTGAAGTGGGACACAGCTGTTGGTGAAAGCAAGGCAATGTTAACTGCACTTGTCAACTTGTTCCTTTGTGATTTTGGTGCCATTTGTGCGCTTGAGTGGTTCGTGCGGGGTGTGCAAAGCAGCAGGAAGCGCTCTGCTGTCATTCGTCAGTCAGAGGTGATTCGGGACGCAGTCGCTGGCTGGCTCGTATGCTGGAGACAAGAGAGTGATCCATTTTTGGACTTTGAGGACTGTTCATGTAGAGACGCGGTCAAACACAAAGCACAGGGCAGTACTTTAGAAAGGTTAATACGTGTCCTCCTGGGACGGCTGACGCATCATTTAATCAGACCTGTGTGGATCATTTTGCTGAAGCATCACTTACTAATAGAGACATCACTGAGAATAACTTTTCCAGGACTTTTAGCTCTATGATAACTGAAGTTGCATTTCAAGGAAATACGATCATGACATTGCAGCCAGTTGGCTTAGACTACAGGCTAGAAGTAACTATTTCCAAATCACTCCAAAAACTAACTAAGCCATTTGACTTCTCATGCCACGAGATACCCATGACTTCGCGTAAATCCGGTTTCAGAACTGGGATGCCTTCTTTGTTATCCTGGACTACAACTCCCACCCATATCAAAGGGTTCTGGTCAGACAATGAAGAACACATTTGGCAGGACTCATCCTTAAATGCACCAGAGAGCACTGACCACATTCCTGCCTGTGGCTATCGAACTTCAGAACTCCCCACTCTGAGGGTCAGAACCTTTAGTTGAAAGGTTCTGACCCTCAGAAGTTTAACAAAATCTGCAATGTGTGCATTTCTGACCTTTATCAATTGAAGTGAAAACGTTGTCTATCACATACTTCTGATAACACCACTAGAATTACAAATTTCCTTGCTGCTTCTTATCCAGTTCAAAAATTGTTACCACAAAGAGCATATGTTACCACATTAGCTTAGTTAAGATATTTTCGTATTTTGTGTGTGTGTGTTTTTAGAAGCGCATTTTGTTTTATTCATTTTTTTTCATATAGTCAGGGGTAAAAACATCTTTTGCTTTTGCTATACCCATGCACTGAACAGTCAACTTTCCAATCATTAGACCTGTGGTAGTGCTGTCATGCTTAGTGCTGTGTAGGTGGTAAATCAGTCCTTATCATGTAAAGTTCCTATTTCATCGGTCTGTTAAGACAGTATTTTCAATCAACTCCATACATCTATAACTCCTGCTTACACCCTCTCATACAGGCTCAGATGAAGTCATTGGTTTCACTGTACCCGTTGCACCCTCTCGTCCTTACAATGTATCAAACCACAACAGTAAGAGTCACTCAGAACAGAAGCTTTCTTTGATCCTTGACAGAAAGAATGGCACATTTATTAAACCAACTGCTTTTATACCTCTAATTTTAATCAGTGTAACTGCAGATGAAGATCACTCGAGTGCAGAGAAGCATAAGCTCACTATGTCTGGGAGTCTTTGATCGATTGTCTGGCTGGCCTGAATTAGCAGGACCTCAAATACAGAGAGACTGGTTTCAGTGAGAAACTTACTTTAAACGCCACCATAAACCTGCACCTTAATTTATCACTGTTATCTCGCAAGTAAGGTATGTCAAGTCCAAACAGCATGTATCAGACGACTTAAGGCTACTTCAGTGCTTTAAATTAGTCAAAAGCCACATTATGGATTGGAATATGTATAAGAGTGACATAGCAACATGAAAAAGTTCATTACTGTATCTAAAGGAATGTACCAGTGAAACGTCTGTCTAGCACTTTTATACATCAGAAGTGTAATGTGAAAAATTTTAGTATCAAACTGTATTAGAAATGGCTGCCAAATTGCAAATAGGTTTGTACAAGAAAACAACCTATTGTCACAATAGGTAGTTTTCTTTATGTCATAATCATCAGAAAACATGTATGATCACTGCAATTTAACCAGTTCACCTGGTAAAAGGCAATTGATATCTCATATTTCTTAGTCTTGCTGACCTCCTACTCCACGTCCAGCCAAATGAAGGGTGATAAGAGTCTTGAGGAGTTTTGTACTGAGCCAAGAGGCTAGCTGCACCACTTTAACAGCTTGTCGCCTTCTTCCTGTCATAAACAAGATTTTAACTGAAATGATGATACACTTTCAACCAATAAAGCTTAAGGTGTAAGCGACTGAGTGATGATGTGCCATGAACAAGCATGTTCCATGAAATGGTTCTTTTATATGAGAGCTGGCACTTGTTTGAGAACCAGTTTCCTTTTCCTTTTTTTCTGGTTATTTAATGCTTTTAAAAAGCCAGACCAGTATCAAATAAAGGGCCATTTAGGAGCGAAAGGAGTGACTCTTAATACGCTGCTAAGTCACATTATCTAAAATTGCTAAAATAAGACAGATTTCCACTCTCAGTGAGTGAGGCTGGACAGACATTGGCTGTGGAAACAAGAGCAAGATAAAGATTTACTGTGACAAACTGTACTGAACCATACTGGACTATTTGTTGGATAGGGACCACAAAAGAGTCAATATTGCCACATGAACATAAGTGCACCATGTCTGTAGGGACAAAACAGTTAGAAAAGTATAAAGGACCAATTATCTACATTTCAGTCATTACAAGGGCAATAAGACAACACAGTTTAACCCCTGTGCACATATTTAATCCAAATCAAGCCATCTAAGATACACAGAAAGGGCTCATCATTAAACATATTCTACACTTCTCATCTTAAATATATATAAATATAAACACTAGTGCATGAGCGCCATGCTGTTAGGCTGTAAAGTCATTTTGTTGCTGAAGAAATAAACCATCTTGTTAACTGAAGACACTGAGGTCACAGTCGAATCACATAACCAACAGACATTTGTGCTGAGTGACTCCAATCAGGTGTCTTTAGAGACTATTCCAACTACATTCAAAGGTAATAGATGCTTATTTACTGCTCTATGTAGGACCTATATTGACAGCTTTGTCCTGTTCCAACACAGCGGGTCAAGTTCTCACTTCAGCACTTGTCAGTCATCTTGATGAGATGTTTACATCATATGATATGATGTTAATGAAACTGTTTGTTACTGCAGATAAGCAATGCACCGCTGTATGCCATCTCGTCTTGTGTTTCATATTTAGTTGAAGCCTCTTATTGTATTATTTTTCTTCTTCCGTGATCTGGCAATGTGCAGTTTTTATGCAATCTAAATGTAGTGGATTGATTTGTTAATTTTTGTGTTTTATTGAGTTCTTCTTTATTTAAAACCCTTGATAATATAACTAAAAACTTCCTTTTCATGGTTAACATAAAAGTTGTGATCGGGAGGTGAAGCAGTTGTACCCCCTGAACTGCTGAAAGTGTCTTAATGTGAAACAGATGGAGGAAGAGCTGAGTTTGCATTAACTGCAAATGGCAGCAGCAGCGAATTAACACGGCATCTGGGAGCTGATCAACAATACCTACCTACCTTTAAAAGGGGAGAGCTACAATAAATCTATGTCTCTAAGAGTAAAGGCCTGTTTTTACCCCACCTGGGCTGAATTTAGGATTTAGAGTTTGCAGTTTTACTCTTGCTTTACTTCCTTACTTTAGCTGTGAAACACGTGACAGCAAACCATACTCACTTCAATTTTAAACATGGTTTAACAGAGTCAGAAGCCATCCTTTAATCCAAGTCTGGCAGTGTTAGTGCCATGTCAGGGCACAGGGAGATCTAGGAAGTGGTGCAATTTGAGCAAAGAGCAAGGAGAAAGATAAGAAGTGTAGTGGAAGAAGCAGAGAAGTAGAGAGAGGAGAAAGATAAAGAAAAAATGATGCTATGCATGCACTGGCTGCTGGGATACAGCCCTGAGGGAGCCGTTAAGGTAGCTTGACTTTCTGAGCAAACTGTCTCCTGCGTAGCTGTCAATAAGGTGGTTACCTCGAAAATAGATTTTAGGGGGCAGGCAGTATGAGGTTGAAATTCTAGTATGAGCTGGTTTGAGTCAGGGCCACCTTAGGCATATTAAATCAAAGATAAATAGAGAATGATGCGGCAAAATTTTTAAAATAAAGCTTGTAAAGCCAAATAAAACTAACTTTGTTTTCAAAGCAAGGTGAAAAGGTGCAGTGGCTCACAAAAAACGTTGTGAAAGAGTCAATGAAGTATTTTTGCAAGATAATAACTTATTTCTCCCCTCTATTATATAATACTTCTGATGAATCCTGGGGTGATTTCAAGCCATTCCCACTGCCTTTTGCAACTGCAGCTGTCTCCTGACCCTGACACCTGTATGGATGAATTAAATTATTGTTGAATTAAAAATCTTATAAAGGTACCTTTATCTTAATTTAAAGATTTTATACATCAGACATTGTTTACCTATGTCTGCAGGGCTGTACAGTGCGACATATATGTCGCAAATGCTACGAGAAAATCAGCCCATGCTAAGAGATTCTCACTCCTCATCGCACAGGTGCTATGACAAAGTGAGAGAGGTGTGTGCATGCCAGATGCGCAGATAAGACTTCAGGTATGACTTGTTGCCCCAAAAACTTCACTCCACTTTGATTTGAGATTTGAAATTCATGCCAAGTCCATTTATTTCTTATTTCTGGTACATTTTAGACTCAAGCAGAATGTTTTTCCCTCTCGTCACGTGCAATCCTGTGCGTCTGGAGCGAACAGCTACGCTCCGCCATGATGAGAGAGTGGCCTGCTGTAGCTCTTAACAGACGGGGCAGGCTCAGGGCAGATGCAGTACAGGTGTCATTATGTTGAAGAGGAGCACTGCTATAATCCCAAGTTTTATTTTAAGGCACGTAGGAAAGACGATGTTAAAATGTGTAGCCTACTAGCTTACTTCTCCGTTAGCCTCATCCTTTCCAATTACGCACTGATGGTCGCAGTGTTGGCTGTCAGTGAGAGGGCAGAGCTCTCAGTCTGCACTGACTTCTGATAGAAGATTAATGTTTATAACAATGCATTTTTTTCCTCCACTAATATCGTAGCTGCAGTTGTTTGGTTAACAAGCTAATACGTGTCTGAATTTAGCATACATGTCCGATATAACACGGACAGACAGACAGCAGTGTATGAGGGAGAGATGAGGGAGAGAGAGAAAGACAGGAGCATGGAGGAGAAGGTCAGTACAGCCCCACACTGCATAAACTTTGTGTTTATTGTTAGGGTAAAGACGCGACTTGGAGATAGTTTTTTTTTTTTTTTTTTTTTTTTTTCATTATTATTTTTTTTAATTATTATAAAATTTAATTGAACTCCAATAGTACTGATGTTATGATTACACTTTTAGCTAGAGAGAAAAGAGCGTCTTTTCATTTACATTAGCTCTATAAACATCAGACCCCAGTGTGATACTACAATATGGACCAAACTCTAACAGTGTTTAATTAATTTCTTCTAATGTTAGGAACATTTTCCTTTACTCTGAGTATCAGTTAATATATAAGGGGTGTCCAAACTATGGCCTGTGGGCCAACTGTGGCCCTTGGTCCTTTTGAATTGGCCTGCAAGAAATCCATTAAAAAGGCCCACATAAAAACCTAAAACTTTACTATATTTCTTAGTTTGACTAGGGATGCACAATATTGGGGTTTAAACAATATGGGGATATTTACAAATTAAATTTAGCTGATATCAATACCAATATATAAATGTATATATGTTAATATAAATGTAGTTCAGACCTAACACTTCAGTCCTTGAAACACAGTTTAAAGATGAACACAGAAACATACTTCAGTCTCTAGAACACACTAAAGTTTAAGTAAATAGGATGAACACAAAAAAAGACTAGAGCTGTCTGTTGGACCTGCCAAAAGCAAAAAAAAAAAAAAAAAAAAAGATGAATACAAACAAAAGGATATACTGCTGTAATCACCTTAAAGCACCAACACTTCTATAAAGTTAGTCAGCTTTTTTTTTTTTTTTTTTTTTGTCAAAAATAGGGAAAATAAACCCGATCACTAGCACAGATAACAATACCACACACAGCTTCAAAAAATGTTTGTGAAATATGACAAAAGACTGTGATTAGGGAGTAAAAGCCTACACTCGTTATCTATCGCCAGTGGGAAAATAACAAAGGTTGTGAAATTGTCAACAAACACATACAGGTTTTAATCAAAGCAAATGTGCAGTTTTATCTCATCTGTGATGGGATTAATAATATCTTAACATTGGTAATGAAATTGTGAGTGCAAAACAATCAGCTACATTTGTACCTACTTGTCAAATAATGTCATCTGACAGAAAACATATTGAGAACCAGACAGACAATAAATGCCTCTAACTTTTACCTTGGTGATGTTTACCAAAAACTATATCTCAGTATTTTTTTAAGTCCAGTGAAGATAAATGACACCTATGTTAATATTTAATTTAACTGAATAAGAAATGGTTCTCAAAATATTCATTTTTAGTAAATCAAAACACATCAAAATCTTTTTGATACCTCAGTTACTAAGATAAAGGCCCTAGATACCCAGTCTTTCTTAATTATTCATTGAGCCAGCAAAAATTACAGAGTAATCCAAACACACTAAGTTTTACAAAAAACATTGACAACATTTCCATTAACTGAGGTTGTCAAAATCTACTTTTCCCAAAATTCTTTCTGTTTCAGAATAATAAAATCTCTATTATTTTTAGGATCAGCGGTATCAACAAGAATATACACTTTATGATCCTTAGTCATATCATTTATGTCAATATGAGTGGTATTTTCTTAACTTACATGTCATTCAAAAATATCAATGCATAAAAAAAAAAATATATAGTGCGCAGTAATACTTTTAAATCCATGCACCATGGCAAATAAATTTTATGGAGTTTGGTTGGACCTTTGTGTAACATCAGAGGTAAAATGTCTGCCTTTATTGGAACTATCTCTGTTAAAACTAGGGCTGAATGATGTTCAAAGATATCTAATTATAATTATCTTGACTCGTGTTGTAGTTGATATGATTGATATGTTGAAGGGCATGATCAGTTTTATTTCATCCTTATTCTGATCAAGAAAAACATACAGAAACAAGGAAAGTAGGATTATTTGTGAAGTACTTCAGAAAAAAAAATCTATTTGTGTTGCAATTTTGAAAACAAGGGTTCACAAAGCACTTTGACATGCGGAAAGAAAAACAGAAGAACAAAGAAATGAAACCCAAACAAAAGAAAAATCAGCAGAAGAAATGGCACCAAATAACAACTGAACCCAAGCAGTTTAAGAAGGTGATCAGAAACCTGAACAAGATAATGAGCCAAATTGATGCTTGAATGCTCGCATGAGTATAAGAGCTCTCACACGATGCATATTCAAAACACTTTGCATTACCTAAAAGGATGGTTGCAAATAGCTACAACATAAGCAGGTGCAACAAGAAGAGATATTTAAAATGCTTTCAGTTTACAAACAGGTGCAAGATGAATGCACATTCAAAACTCTTTACATTAATGAGGAACATTACACAAATAGCTTCCCAACAGTCTGACGGGCACTTTTCCCAGACATACATGCTACATAAATGCTGTGGAAATGTTTCTGACGGATGATTGTTGTGGACACTAAGAAGAGTTTAGAGAGTAAGTGAAACATTATCTAATGTTAACCATAGGTATCTTAAATATCACTTAGTGGCCTTCACACATCTGAATATTGTTCAATGCCATGCCATGCATGTCTGACTTTGAAAAGTGTCTGTTTGACTACTTCCATTATGTAGCTATTTGTGTTTGGGTTTTCTGTTAACTAAAAGCGTTTTGAATATGTGTTCATGCTGCATCTCTTTGGGTTTTTGTTGTAGTTATTTGCAACCATCTTTTCTGTTAATGCAAGCATTTTTAAGATCCATTCGTATGAGACTTCCTGGCCACCATACACCCTCAGTTAAAACAAACCTTTAAGTTAGAAAAATAAATTCAAACCAGGGTTCTGGTGTATTCCAGTGCTTTTAAGTGAAATAAGTTAATAAATGTTGAGACATTTTTGTATATGGTGTTGAATTTGATCCAAAATATTTCATCCCTTGTTAGCTCAAGGACTAAGTTAAGTCCATGGCTAAAGGAGACTGTTGTCTAATGCCTGCAAATGGTCCAAAAGACAAAAGGACGACTGAAACACTGTCTGAGTTTCCTGATTCTTGTGCCTCTTCAGTCATTTGCTCAGCTCTTAAAAGGTGACTCTGCCTTCGCCCCTCTCTCGTTTTTCTCTCTCTCTTTCTCTCTCTGACTCTTTGCTTCTTCTGGCTGACATAAAAGGTTGTGTGAAAAATTACAACAGTCCTGAATATTAGAAGTGCCTGCAAAATACTTTCCCAACCTATCCATCACCACAGGGACGCTCAAGTTTATCTTGTGTGAGTGTCTGTGTGTACGTGTATGTCTGGGTGTGCCTGCACGTGTGTCTACGGACACCTGGAAGTCATGGGATCAACCTGTTTGTGTATTATGGCTGTCGGGGTTCTGTGTTTGTAACCTTGCATATGGTACATTTTCACCTGATGGTACAGTTTGCCTGTTAACCTCGCAGTGATGAGGAAATCTATCTTTATCTCTGCTACTACATCATTGTAGAGGACTTTCACACTCTGTTAAACCTCAAACATACAAATGCACACATGGACTAGACATTTATTGAATTTGGAGTCAGAATTCATTATTTAGGCAGGATTCAGCTAAATCTAATTGAGTTTGAATGTTTTGAATGTTCCTTCACTCACAGTGTTCCAGTGGGCTAACCAAAACTATTCATAACAGCCCTCCTACACGTGTTTTTCTTAGCTGTGAAATTTCTTTCTGGATCCTAACCCCTGAAATAACTGAACATTACAATAATGGCTGTATACTTTCAAACATGTCCAGCCAGGCAAAGCAATTTTCTTGCACCCAGGAAAGTTGTTATTTGACACGCATCAACTGAAGAAAACACTTCATTATTTAAAAGTCTTCCTGTGAAGCTATTTTTTACACACCTTACTTGAAATTTGGATATGAAAGGGGTAGGTTTTTGTTGTTGTTGTTGTTGTTGTGTGGGTGTGTGTGTGTGTGTGGGTGTGTGTGTGGTGGTGTGTGTGGGGGGGGGGGGGGGTAACCAGCAGGGTTTTGGGGGTTACAACTAGCTGTACTGCAGTTGTAGCAAATCATTAAAACATTTGACAGCCTTAGTCAGGTCCAGCTCTAAGGACAATCTTTTAAATATTTTTATATAGTTTGATATACATTTTATATAAATCAGTTATTGGAATTTTATACAACTTTATTGGTAGCAGAAATCAGAGGTTAACGGGGCACAAACTAAATATAAAATTGACCTTTTAGGGCAGGGGTGTCAAACTCAATCATAGCAGGGGCTGAAATCTGAATTTAAGTCTAACCTAAAGGGCCTAATGGGGTCAACATTTTAAACTCTAAACCTTATTTTCAAAGGCAGTTAATTAAGGGGGTAAGAAACTGGTGATAAATGATTCTGAGATTTAAAAAAAAAAAGTGACAATATATCTTTAAAAGGGCAGAACACAAAATCCAAAGTTAAAATTATGTTTTCAAAAGGCAAACTGATGACATAGAAAGTGAAAATCATGAGTTTAAAAGGCAAAATATGAGATAAAATTCAAAATTATGAGTTTAAAGGTTGAAATTGTGGACTAAAAATCAAAGTTAAGAGTTGAAAAGGTCAAAATATTTGGTAAAAAGCAAAATTTTGGGTTTAAAAGGTCAAAATATGACTTCAAATTTCACATTGTGAATCTAAAAGGTCAAAATTTTGAGATAATTTCTAAATCATGAGATTGAAAAGTCAAACGAAAGTATTAAAAATCAAAGTTAGGAGTTTAAAAGGGCAAATTATGAGAATAAATTTGAAATCACGATCTTAGAAAATCAAAATATGACTTTTTGAGATGCAAATTTAAAATATTAAATGAAAACACAAATTAAATTCTTTCCCTTATTCCTTACTTTCTATCTTATTATTTTTACTCTTTACTTTTTCAAATTTATATAACTTAAAGTACATTTTTAATCTTCAAGGCTAAATTTACATTTCTATACTGGAGGAAATCTGCAGACCTCAGACCTGCGGGCCAGTTCTAATTAAAAAATGATATAAAATATCATCATCAATATCATCGGGCCGGGTAAAACTGCACCATGGGCTGGATTTGGCCCCGGGCCTTGAGTTTGACACCCCTGTTTTTGCCTTAAACATTTTTGAGTGGATTTGTTTTGTTTTGTTTTGTTTTGTTTTGTTTTGTTTTGTTTTGTTTTGTTTTGTTTTGTTTTGTTTTGTTTTGTTTTGTTTTGTCTTATCTAGCCACAACACCAGCAGGGTATCACCTGCTAATTCTAATCACTTATTTCATCACATTTTTTTACTGCATGAAAGGAAATTGCTTTAACATACTGGTTTTTCAGTTTCTGAGTTATATGTAGAAGTCACCTAATCCATCCTTATATCACTTTAATAACCAGCTTATCATCTTAAAGAAATATGTAATTGCCTCACAGCCATTGTTAGACAGGCTAAATAAAAAACTATTTACACTATATGCAGGATTTAATGATTTAGATTTTTTGAATAACACCTTGCTTGAAATTGACTTGATAGAATAGACCAACATATTAAAAAATACATGTCTGTTAGTGAGGGAACTTTGCTTCAGTTGGAAATTATTGAATACTTCCTACAAGATAGTTAAAAAAACACCAGTTCTTCTGTGCAGTTTCTTCTCATCATGTTAATTGGCTCAATTGGCATGGAAGTTGTACATTTGGCAATAAAGCATCATATCATCATTAATCAACACAGCAAATTATTCATCATAATAGCAGGAGAAAATCAGTCAGTTGGGAACAATAACAAAACCTAATCAGAGAGAAATGATCATGTGATTGGTTTTTGGATAATTTACTTTCTTGCAAATTGAAATGGCTGCAATTGGAATAAAATCTAAAAGTTCTTGTCCATTAAAGAGAAGTCAGACGTTCTTAGGGAACTGATAAATACTCTGAACAGGATTGTACAAAAAACATCACACAATAAAAACTCTCTCCAGCTGTATTTATTGTGGTATTTATAAAAACCAATACAGCATATCTGTTAAACACTAGCGCTGTTGTGGGGAGGTGGGATTGTGATGCTGCTTTAAGAGTCTTTTAGCCCGGCCTGATTTTGCTCCTCACATCTTCGTTAATCTTTTCAAGGTGATGGTTTTCCAAGTGGCTCATTATGTCGGTCATATTCCCTATCAAGTGTGTCACCACAGTCTGGCAGTGATTTTTGGTTTGTCCATCACCTCTTCGCCTTCATCATTTCGTGACACTAGAAACCCAGAATGCTCCCACACGTCAGAATTAAAAGTCGCTGGAGTTTCCACAATCCCAAAATCTTGTTGTGCCCACCGTCCACGACGGTATTGAGATGCTTCTGTCACTGCGATACTCCAAAATTAACGATACCATTCTTTCTCTATCATTTAGATATTTGTAAGTAAATGAAAAACATATCTGACTTCATTTTATGCTATAGCAGTGCAGCGTCAAGTTATTCCCCCAAACCATGTCTCCCCCTTCATTTCTCAACTCTAAGGAAAGTATATACAGAAGAAGGTCATAAATACACTATAGTCAGATTCCACATCAGGCCCCCCAGAAGATTATTAGAGGGAAAAATTATATATTGGGATAAGTGCTTTTTTTTTGTTGTTGTTGTTTTCAATTTCTGCAGGTATTAAAGCAATGCCAGCAATAGGACTAGTGAAGCACGATAAGTATTTCTTTTAGATCAATACCAATAATTATATACCTCTAATGGCCAATAACCAATAAGATAACTGATTTGTTTTATTGTTTTGTTTTGGTGTAGTGGTGCTGCACTCATTCAAAATATAAATCTAAATGCCAAGATCAGAAAATACATGCCTTTGCACTCATCCAATCACAAACCGAGACAGCGGTAAGACCTGCTTCACTTGGTCCATTTTGACCTTTGAAAAGGGAAAGAAGGGATTGTTTAACATGCAAATAAAATACAACTCACTGTGACTGACAGTTTAAGTTCTGTCATTAATCTTAATGTAAAACATTAGACATTTGACAGTCCAGCCATAGTTACCATGGAAACAAAAGGTTGGGTTGGGGAAGGTGGCTGATGTTTATTGTTTATGGGAGAGCAGGGCACAACCTAATACTTTTTGGATTTGATTAATACAGTTCTCATCACATATGTAGTTTAATTAGATAATATTCATGGATTTAAAGATATATATTTACATGTCTATCAATAGCATTCATCTAGAATGGAAAGATTTAAACATTAATTACAGATTACAGATATATGGATATTACTGGTAAAATATGTAAGAACATGAATAATACAGAAAAAAATACACAGATATTGATAGAAAAGCTATAAAATCTATGTTAGAATGTATTTTAAATACAAATTCTCATTATTATATGTTTATGTATGATTATGTGTTTCTTTTGCATTTTAATGTGTGATTTATATTATATTATATTTAGCGTGTGTTATATAGCGCATATTTATGTGTGTGTGTGTGTGTATATATATATATATATATATATATATATAAATTTCTGATTAATTTCTGAGGAGTCAGAAATTAATCAAGCATAACATTCAACCACAAAAACTCATTTTTCAGTTCATGAATGCAAGTAAATAACTATAATTTGACATGTTAATCAAGAAATAATAATGTGCTTTACTATTTTTTCATTTTTTTGTAAATCAGTAAATTTGAAAATTCATGGATAACAATAATACTTCAATTTTAGCTTTAAAAATATCATTTGGGTGAAAGAGCTTCTACATATTGGTGTATTAACCATTGCGGAAACATAAAACATGATTTTGGTAATTACCAATGCTGTTAATTTAGGGCAGCTGTGGCATAAACCTTACTTTGGGTGGTGGTCTAATAAATTTGTTAAGCACTGTATATGTATGTATTTATACTGTATGTGAAAGCTGAGTTTGTTTAAGATTAGATAGAGCATTAAAAGTGTTTGCAAAGTAATATTTACATCAATAACATTTCTTTTCTACCACCCAGTTTATTTCATGAGTCTCACTTCATGTCCTTAAAAGGTGTACAAAGCTTCTAAGTGAACTTAGTCACTGACAACTTAAAACAAATCTTGTGTCAAAACAAGTGTCATTAGTTTGAAGCAATGATGACCTTGGTAAAAGAACATGTTGAAGTAGTTTGAAGGGGTACTCAAACTGTCTCCAGCTTTGTTAAGAGAAAACATCTGACTACTAACCAGCAAAAGCCTTAATTAAAGAGATTAAGACTCTTTGGGCTGCTGTTTGCCCAGGGATCCTGGACAAATCCTCAGTAAACATAGACTATACCAAGTAAGAACATAACCTCAGTATTTGGAGTTTTGAAGCCCAACAACTAGAGCTGAGCTTTTAATCAAGTTTCATTATCAATCATGATTTTGACTGCCCATGATTTGAATGATAGGGTGGCACGGCGGCACAGGGATGAGCGCTGTTGCCTCACGGCAAGAAGGGCCCTGGTTTGCTTCCTGGTCAGGGCCTTTCTGTGCGGAGTTTACATGTTCTCCCCGTGTATGCGTGGGTTCTCTCCCGCTTCCTCCCACCACCAAAAACATGCTCATCAGGTTAATTGTTGACTCTAAGTTGGCCGTATGTGTGAATGTGAGCATGCCTGGTTGTCTGTCTCTATATGACAGAGCTGCTCCAGTACCCCCGCGACCCCCAATGGGATAAGCAGTATAGAAAATGGATGGATGGATATTTTAATGATTTATTGTTAATATTATTTGATTGAAATATAAAATGAATTACTTTTTGGTAAAGAAAGTTACACTGACATTATACGTTTACTTATAAGACAGGAGGATGCACTGGATGAATTAGATTCATCATGATATCAAATAAAATAAAATTGTTGGCCTGCTAATTGTAACCAAATCAAATCTGCAGACCAGTCAAGATGCACAGACGTAGGGGGTAAACATTTTTATTTCCTCTGTAAAAAACAAGAGGGCATTTATATACGTAGGTGTTAGCCGGACTGTAGTGGTTTTTGCAGCCAGCCTAAAGTGGACAATCATGGAAATTTAGTCTGTTTTTTTTTTTTTTTTTTGTTGTGGTTGTTTGTTTTGTTTTGTTTTTGGTTTTGGTTTTTTTTGCATTCATCTGCTGGTTTCACGTTTTACTTCTGGATTTCAGCACTGCTCGGATATAACCAAGGGCCAGATGAACTCTAATCACAACAGACCACAGATTAGAGTGAAATACATTGGATATAATTGCTTTCAGGTCCTTCAGTATTTGTTGTATCCTTCACTTTCCCTGACAGCCTGAAATATATTTACTTTTAATTAGAAATAATTAAATGGATTATTACCAATTTTGACTTATTAATTCCTTTATGCATTATTACCAGAGTGTGCATTTCATCTCAAATGAGCTCAGCCCTTCTAACAGGAACAAAACTACCTCTCACTGAAAACTAATTTAACACTGAGAAGGAGTGTGGCTGCTGAAGAGAGGGATGGAGAGAAGTAGGACGCAGAAAAGCCTCAACATAGACAAAGAGGGAGAGAGAGTGCCGAACAATGAGAGATAAATGGATGAATGGAGAGATTTACTCATTTTCTTCTGTTTGTTGATGAATTCCTTTTGTATTCAAGGCTTTGGCAATATTGTTCATGCACCATCCAGTCCAATGATGCATGCTGGATAGAAAATGAAACAAAAACACAAGCTGTGTGTGAGAGCTACACAGAAAGAGGGAGAGCTGTCATGTTCAATCAGAATGAGGTGTCTGTGTTGGGCAGCAGGCAGTGAGGTGGAATAAAACCCACCTGATTAATTTTAACATCATATCCTCATGTTTTGGGAAGTTGAGACAGAGGTTGTGACTGTGAGAGGGAGAAGAGGAAGATTTGGGGGGAATAACAGGGATTTTAGTAACTGTGAATTTGTTGAAACCGAACTGACTGTGTAAGTCAGTTTTCCTCAATGTGTTAGAGAGAGAGAGAGAGAGAGAGAGAGAGAAAGCAAGGTCCTTGCTGGTTCCCCAGACCCATTGTGTTATGCGTTATTGAATAAGCTCTATGCTCCACAGTATTACTGTATATTCAGCATAATGACTATAGATCTAAGAACAACACTGGGAACCTCTGGCTGGTTAAGGTTATTGAGCTGACACTCTGTTATTTCTTTGCAATGCTTCCTTTCTGTAAAGATGTGTGTGTTTTTGAACCACACATAGACAAATAGATGAGGCTAGTACTGGCCTTTTCTTCAAACATGTAAAAGTCACTGATATACTCAAACATTAAACATTAAACATTGCATAAAAACTTCATTATGCATGAATTATCATTGTATACAGTGCTGTGAAACACTATTTTCCCCATTTCAGATTTTTTTTTTGCACATTTGTGGCACTTAAATGTTTCAGATCAGATATCCTGGGTTCATAAAAATGCAGTTTTTAAAAGATAATATGATTTATAAAGGGGAAAAAGCCATCCAAACCTAATGTGCCCTATGAGAAAAAAATAGCCCACCTTGTTGAATAATGAATTGACTGCATTTTACCACAGTTTTGGAAAGCTGAGTTCAGTATGACTAGCCACACCCAGGCCTGATTATGGTCGGACTTGTTGAGTTTAGAAATTCATGAAATAGAAGCTGTCCGACAAAGTGAGTTAGTCAGTGACATCCATCAGTCTGGAAATTGTTGCAAAGCCATTTCTAAGGCTTTGGGACTCCAGTGAACCACAGTGAGAGCCAAAAGATGAAAACTTAGAACAGTGGTGAATCTTCCTGGGAGTGGCTAGCTTACCAGAATTACTCCAAGAGTGCACTGAAAACTCATCCAGCAGGTAACAAAAGAGCCCAGAACATCTCAAGACTTGCAGGCCTCACTTGACCATGTTAAGTTCAGTGTTCAGGATTCAACCATAAGAAAGAGACTGGGCAAAAATGGCATCCATGGAAGACTCTTATGGCTAAAACCACTGCTAGCCAAAAAGAACACAAAGAATCATCTCACATTTGCAAAAAAAAACAAAAAACAAAAAAACAAAACTTTGATAATCCCCAAGACTTTTTGGTAATGGGCTCTATGCACGGCAGGGGGTGGCGTATTTCTGGTGGAAAATAAGGCTGCTTAACAACTTCCGCCCAATGATACTTGCTAAGCCAAAACGGAATCTAAACCCTCCTATACTGCCTTAATTTGTCCGTTTCGTTATTGTTGTTTTTTTTTTTTTCGATTGTTGTTTGTGTTTACTCTATCATCATCACTTGGCATCCAAACATGCTAAAATGATGTTTCAAAAAAAGGTTAAAAGCACCTCTGGACATCGTTGCTGCGTGCTGCAATGTACATCTTCAGCTAGATTTAACTCGTCATTCACAGTCAGCTCAGGTAACTCATGCAAACAGTGAGTAAACCGCAGCAACTTTGCCATCATTTCTCTTCTCCCGACTGGAAGTGTGGGAGCGGTCTACTGCCAAATGCAGAAGCAGTTCATGCATAGAGCCCATAGGCTGTGGACTGAAGAGACAAAAGATGGATTCTTTGAAAGGTGTGCATCCCGTCAGAAATGGTGTTAAATTTACACAGCATTTCTTAAAAAGAACACCATACCAACAGTCAAACATGATGGTGGCAGTGTGATGATCTGGGGCTGCTTTGCTGCTTCAAGACCTTGACGACTTGCTGTAATTGATAGAAACATGAATTCTGCTCTCCCAGAAAACCTTGAAGGAGAATGCAGCACAAATTGAATTTAAAGGCTTAGTGTAACTACCAGTGGAGAAAGCAGTCATATTTAGAAAAAAAAAAAAAAAACACTTTACCTGTGTCCAGAATACTGCAAATTTATCTAAGCTTTTATCAGTTTGTTTAGACTCTAAAGGCCTTTACACACTGGGTCCGGTTATTTCGTCCGAATTCTTTGCACATCAAAAAAGAAAATTGAGTTCATGTTGTTCTAATGACGTTTGCAGACTGACGCCAAAATTTTCGTCCATCATATTTTTATTCGGAACAAGTTCGATTTTATGTGAAATTTTGCATCAGTCCAAGTCATTTAAATGGGTGAGTGATGATTCAAAACAGTGCCCACTGCTTCCTCCTCACTTGCTCACCCCCGCCAGACCCCTCCTCCCTCCCTCTCTCCTTTTCTCTCGCGCTAACCTCACTTTAAACACCAAAGTTTGCTAATTTATGCTGTGGATATAAACCATGGAAATATAACAGATATACGGGTGGTTAATGATTCAGATCAGCGCCCGCTACTTTATTCTCTCTCGCTCACTCACCCCCGTCCAACTCCTCCCTCTCTCCCACTCCCGAACTCTCGCTGCAAACACCGTAGTTTTCCCGTGTATTATGTGGATTTCAGCTGTGGAAATATAACAGATAAAGGCATATGTTGTAACCTACTCACAGCTCATAACAGACAGAATTGTTGCTCTCTTTATTTCTCCAACGTGGCTCAGCGCTATTTCGCATGAATGGGTGCTGAATGAAGCTCTCTGTCAGGATGGATCCAGCAGGATTTTAAAGGAGTGACAGAGATGCAGGCTCGCAGTACGAAACTATTTGCCACATTCTCCGAATTTTCGCAGTGAAGGCAAATAAAAATGCATCAGATCCAGTGTGCAAGGTCCAAATGCGTGATGTTTTTTTCGGATTTCGGATTAAAAAAAAAAAAAAAAACACATCCGAAAATAACGGACCCAATGTGTGAAGACCTTAAGTGTGATCATGAAGGCCACTTTAACATTTTTTCTTCCATTTCTGTGATTTCATCCTCCTCAAGTATTACATTACTCTGCTAATTATCCTGCCTCCTCCATCTTCCTCTTGTGTTATTCTCCTAATATCTTTTTTTTTTCTCTTGCTCTATTTTTCAAGAACATTTCTAATTTAAATGCTTTGTTTGTTGCCCCAAACAATTAGTGGTCATTTGTTAAAGCACTCAGAACAGAACTTCACTTTTAGAATTGTTGGTTGTTGAAGAGTGACACATTTTGTGGAATCATTTTTTCAGTTGATGCCTGAAATGCTTCTTTTTACATAATTTTTTATGATTTTCCTTTAATGGAAATTTAAATTAAAATGGCAATAATTTGAGTAAAATGATTAGCTCTGAGTGATTTTTATTTGTTCATACTACACAAAAGCACTCCCCCTAAGCCCAAAAATCAGTGCAAATGTCGACGCAGTCATTTCATACAGTTAACCCCCCAGGATTTTTTGGGGGATAATCTGTATTTTATTCACTCTTGGCTCTTTATGTACATTCAAATTGCACATCATAATCACTGAAAGTAATTTCAAATGTATTTCTTATTTCTGACACACACTTATGACTATGTCTCAAGGCTCCTTGAAGCACAATGCCCCAGGCAATTGCTTTACTCTAGCTAATTGTAAAACCTCCTTTGCATCTACGTTCACCCTAATTTGCACTCTCATACACCTGGAAATACAAGCACTCACACACTCACACTCAACTAATATACAATATTAGTCAGACTAACTTATGTCCTTTAAGCACACAGTGGAGACTACAGCTATAACTACCAGGAAAAATAAAAATGTATTGCTGCCTTAGCACATTGTGTCAAATCTGTCAACCAGTTTGTGCACCATTTAAACTAGTAACATGTCCTTGCTTCTAGGACATTAGATTGTTTCAACAGGGTCCAATGATGTTATGGTTGGTGGCAGTTTCAGAAAATGATACGCCAGATAGATTAAACATCCCAAAACTCCCCAAGTCTGTTTGGGAAGCCCAGAACTTTTTGAGGAAAAAAAAAAAAAAAACTGGAGCTTGGTTGGACGATGTTCTGTCTGTCCCATGCACAGCTCTGGAGAGTGAATCCAACACAATAGCTGCTGTAATTGCTAACTAATGGTGGAGCCAGAAACATATTTTTTGCCAAGAAAAGCTGTCAGTAGGATTCTTGGCTCTTCTTTTAGAGAAGAATTGCTCAGTTCTGATAAAAGCTGCTGTTGTAGCTACATCTAAGCTCATCTAAGAAAGATGAATGTACCTGATTTAAGACATGGAATCTGGTCAGTCAATCAGGTTTGCAAGGTTAGCAGTTTCAACTTCTGCTGAAAAACTTGCATTATCAACAGACACACATACAGTGCAATGAAACTTACTACAGTTCCCAGCAGCCTCTCCAAACTCTGACCAAGTGCATGAAAGGAACAGCTGCAGCACCGCTGTACTCTCAGTACTGTCACTGATCCTAAGCAGCGATTTGACATGGTACAGTAGCTGCCTTTTGCTCTGTAAAAGCTCCTACTATCCTAATACCCTGCATGGCTGTTTGAGAGGAATTTAATCTCACCATGTAAGTCTGATCCAACAATCATCCAAGCATTCACTTGTGTGGAATCTGTAAAATGTGGCACAACTGATCACAAAGCTGCACAAAGCCATTTTTCTATATCACAGAGAGAGACAGTGAGCTGATCTGCTGTCATGTAAAGCATACAACCTTAATGCTTGTCTAAAAGAACTATCTAATTCTTCATATTTTAGCAAAAATGGCTTAATGATGTCAAACCAGTTGAGCACAAATTGTTCTCTGTGACGTTATCAGTGCCATAATCAGATTTTCATTTCAATGGTCCATATCACTTTTTATCTTGAAGTCATGGTATGACACTTGAAAACTGTAATAAACTACTTAAGAAATGAAAGGTTCCTAATGTGTCAAGAACTCTGAGTATTCTAATGAAAGTAAGATTTTTTTTTATCTGTGTAATTTGTGATTTAAAAGGAGTGACCTTTGTTTGAATAGGTTTCCCACAGAGAGACAAAATACCCTCTATTTTCCATGACAGTCATTGTTCCAATCAAGTCCAAAGCTCTGTAGGTCTTCACTGCAGGGATTCTTTTTATCTGTCACCCTGAAATTTTGATGTTTTTCTGGAGTTCCCATCTACATAGTTCTCAGTAGGCTCTCTAAGTATAGATTCCTTGTCATTCTGACATTGATGGAGCAACGACTGTGTTAGTATTTCACAACTATAGCTCTCATGAGGCCATAACTCATCGGGTATAAAGTTTCTAAGTAGAGGTATAAAGGTATTTGTGTTTTTTTTTTTTGTTTTTTGTTTTTTTTTTTAAATCCCATTAGCCCTTTCTTGTCCAACCATTGGCCTCATCCACTCAGGGACCCTGTTGGCACAAAGACAGAATTTCATTAAAAGAGTGCAATTCATTAAGAACTCTCAGACCATTCAAGCTAAAATAAGACTTTGTTTGATCATAAATGTTTAAAAAAATACATAAACCAAATCAACTTTGGGCTGCACACAGTCAGAACACAAGGGTGTGAAAGGGGAAGGTTGCATTGAAAGATAGAGGAGGACTGGCCAAAGAAAAGCTTTGATTTGGTTTGAGAGTGCAACATCTACTCTGAAAGTCACATGTTATAGATCTAAGCGTGTTTTTGGTAAAACAAGATCTGACTGTGAGGCAGGCCTGTGTGCACACATGATGTAGCCAACCTACACCAGTATTTTTGGCTCATCATTGACTAATTCTTTCAAAGACTTTTGAGTATCTGCAGATCTGTAAACGCTCTGAACTCATCCTGAATTGTCTTATCTTAAGAAGATGACAGGTCATAAATACAGACTTTCATTGTGGTGTTAAGTCAAGCCTGATTTGCAAGATAAAGAAGATGAATGCAATAAATTTTGCATTTCATAAATGTAAGATGTGAATGCTTCAGGCAGCAGAAATTGTTCCAAAAATATATTTCAAAGCCAGTTATGAAGGGTAAAGTTTGGACAACTTTGAGTCTCCTATCAGGTTCTGCATTTTTGATTGGCTTCAATTCCAGGTATTTCTGAATCTTAAAGTCACAGAAACAAAAGAGTGGGAATAAAGTACACAGCATGACCCTAACTGCATGCTTTAGAGTCAGAATAAGGTCATATTAGAAATTTAGGCCCTTCAACATTCTTTGGAAATGTGTGTTTCCCCCTTTAGCTGGTCTTGTAAGATAGAACTTGGACACCCAATGGAACAATTTACAGATTACATTGCAATTACTGCTGTACATCATGGCAGCAGGAAAACCTGCAAAAGTGTTATCTATATTATGTGAATGGGTTAACACTAACCCTGCCATGTTAGTGGCACTAGTTTTTCGATGTGTTCATGATAGCCCTCTGCTTGTATGACTGTGTTTCATGTTCCTGCCTGTACATGGCAAGACAGTGCTACACAACAGCCATCTGCCAAATCTTCTTCCAAATGTTGACTTGTAGTCAACCAACGACTACAGCCCCCTGGTTGACCAAAATTACACCCATGCAACAACCAATCAATTGGCATTTTAATTGTTCATTTTAAGTGTTCAATTTTACACGTGGGAGGGCCACTGGACAGGCCCTTAGTTCTTTGGCTCCTCCTGCACATTTCTTTAATCACTTTTTTTTGTTTGTTTGTTTGTTTTTTGTGTAACTTCCAAATAAACATGTATTGCATGTACAGTATTCCCTGCTCTTGGCTGTCCTTTTCTTCTTTTTTTATTTGTTTATATGTGCAATTAAAACATGCAATAAAAAAAGAATTTCAAAAATAGTCCTGGAGTTCTTTCCTAAAGCTCCTCTTTGACTTATCTTTAGCATCAGTATGTCAGATAAAATTAGAAAAGATATAAGGCTGGTTGATAGATTTTCTTTTTTTTAATAATAATACATAAAAGGAAGCCAAGCTACGCTGAATCCAAGAGAAACCTGCATGTTTGAGATAAAACTTTGATTTGCTTCACTTGACTTGTCATCTTAATCTGAACAACCATTACATCTTCTCTCTCTTTCTTTGCTTCATTTTCAGGATGGTATGGGGAAACTGCGGGTGACCAAGGAGGGTGTCAGATTGGAGGGCGTGTCTGAATTCTTATTGCCTTTATACGTCAAACAGATCCAGTCACGAAGGGTAAGACCACATGTCTGTGTGAGTGCAGCTAAAAAAATGAAGTCACTTGGATAATTGGAAAAAATATGTTAAATTTTTCACCCATTACAGTGAGCTTTTATGTTTTCATAAATCAGTTCAGCTATAAACAGTGTTCAGCATTCACCTGAATGGTGGTATGCATTTGACCTTTGTTTAGTAATGTGACAAAGATGTGGGTGACATTTGTGAATGCGTACGTGTCTGTTTCATGTTTGTCCAATGTTTGCCCTGATGTTCCAGCCCCAATAATGAGCAGCAGTCAGGCTCTATTTGTCATGTGTGTGACATTATTACTGTGCAGCGTATGATCCAGCACTCCTCCATACGTTCATTCATCACACACAAAATCATCATCGATTCCGTCGGCTCAGGCAACACAAACACTATGTCACTCTATATGGGACAATCTGTTTGACACTTCTATGTGCGCTGGAGTCTGATGTGTGTGAAGGTGCATGAATAGTAAGCAGGTGGGAATCACTGTCACACCACCATAAATGCACAGCGTGTTTATGTATGCGTTTGTGTGTGAAGAGGCGGACTTCAGAGCGATAGACAAACAGCAGAAGGCATGTTATATGACAGGTATGATAGAGGGGAAATGTGTAAGATGTATGTTATACTCTTAGAAACAACAGGTGTTTTTTTTTTATTCCTTCAAAGCAAAAAGAGAGAAATGTGAACTTTTTACAGCTCTCACATCACTGCTGTAGCCTATGCTTTCTCTCAAGACCTCTATACCTATGTGTGAGCTTACCTGTCAACACGCCTGTTATTCTCATTTATTTTAGGCCGCCTTCTGTCCATCTCCAGTTATGTTAATTTTCCCAGGAAAGATCCCGTGGGAGCACCTTTAGCTCCGCCGCAACCCTCTGTGAGAAAGCTTAGACCAAAGAGTATATTCATTCCCCCTGTGTCTAATGCCTCAGTTCATCCTTTTTGCCGCTGAGTTGAAGATAATGTCCAGTCTTTATTTTCATCTGAGAATAAGAAACAGCTAACCTTGCAAAGCAGATAGATCTGCCCTTTTCCGTGTTGCTCAGTGGCAAATCCATCTTGCAAAGCTCCTGTCTGAACCGCTTGGGCCCGGTTAAAAAGTGACAGGACCAATCAGAGATGAGGAGTAGTACTTTTGGGCGTGGTGGAGTCGTGACGTATGCAAGCAGCAACAAGAGCCCAGTGCAGTTATGGCGGAAGACAGCGTGTATGCTGCTAAAACATCAGTTTTATAAGAACTTGACGATATCTCCTCGTTAGAATAAGAACAAAGAACAGCAGTGTGTTGTTTTCTATTCAAAAACTACAAAAGTCGAGTACTGACATGTCTAAAGTCTCCATGGTTCACGTTATGCTGTTCTATATGGAGTTTATTCCTTGGTAGCAGCTATGACGTCATGTGTTTTGTTGCTGTGATTGGCCCGTAAAGATGTGACAGACAGAACGTTTATCGTGATCACCCTTTCAGTTTTTTTTCAAAGGCTCTGCCCTTTCCCAAACGCTGTCTATCAGTGGTTTTCCAGATGGATGTGTGAAACAAATCCATCTGGCATGTCAGGTTAAGAAACAGCACCACTCCAACTTACCTCATGAGGAAAGAAGAGCTCTGACGGCTTTATCCAAAGATGAATCTGTTGTGATATGTAATGCAGATGGAGGAGGAGCTGTTGTGTTACTAAGTAAAGATTCGTACAGTAAAGAAAAAAGGAGCCAATAAAGTAATGCTGATTTCTATACTTGATCCAACAATTAAATTCTCTAAGGAAATTAAAGACATTTTAGACTGGGCACTTGGCGATCAATTAATTTCAAATGATGAATATCAGTTTATGCTACAGTCACATCCCAAACATCCTATATTTTTATAGATTACCAAAAATCCATAAGAGCTGTGAGGAGCCGTTGCCAGTTACCCTCATTTATACATGACACCCCGGGTTTTTTTGAGTATGTTGGGAACTGTGGGTGGAGTCAGTGATTCAAATCTTTTGGTTATAATGGATGCTGTGAGCCTTTACACTAATGTACCTCATAAGGAAGGTCCACAAGCTCTGCTTTATGACTTGACTTCTAGGGATGATTGAGAACCTTCACTTGAATTACTCATAAAATAAGCTGACACAGATCTAACCAAAAATTACTTCAGGTTTGAAGGAGATTTTTTTTTTTTTTTTTTTTTTTTTTTTTTACAGAAACAAGGAGTTTCTATGGGCAGCCCTTTCAGCCCCAACTCTGCCAACCTTTATATGGGCAAATTTGAGGAAAACTACATTTACAATAATCGTTGCTTTTCTAAGGGTGAAATGTTGGTATTGGTACATTGATAACTTGTTTTTTGTGTGTTTTCTGGTACATCAGATGAACTAGAGGCTTTTCAGAGTTATCTTAACTCGAGGGTACCTACCATAACTCTGTCTGTAGAAGCAAGCAAAGAATCAGTGTCTTTCTTGGATGTTAAAGTAGAAAAAGCTGAGCTCCTTCAAACCACTTTGGTGCATAAAAAAGACAGAAATAACTACCTACATTAGTCTAGTTTCCATCCACAGAGCCTAAAAAGAAGCTTATCTTATAGTCGGTTACTCAGAGTAAGGAGAATGTGCAGCTCTGAGGAGGAATTGACAAACATGCAAATGAACTTATTGCTTGTTTTCTTGAACGTAACTATGACATCAGTGTTCTGCAGGCATGTTTATCATGGGTAAAAGGGAAAGACAGGAGCAGTCTCCTAAACCCACCTCCTCCAAATATCTTAGTTTTTTATGCTTACATTATTTTGCTTTGCACACAGAAACAAAATTATTTTACTAAAACAAAAAACTACCAGGGTCAGAATTATTAGCCCCCTTTAGCACTGACCTTTTAGTCGAGCCACAGCACAAACCACTGTTAGTCAATGATGTGCCTTAACTTTGCAATGCTCAAAGCTTGTAAAATCAAGTTAAAACCAAGGGTTATTTCCCAGTTTATACACGGTTTTAAAGCCTCAGAAAGGGTTTGAGCTGCCACTTGAGAGGGCACCATGCCAAAACCAAAAGAAATCTGTTTAGACTTGAGAAAAAGAATTGTTGATGCTCACAAAGCAGGAGAAAGATATACAAAGTTATCACAGTGTTTCCAAGTGTCAAGAAAGGGGGTGAGAAGAGCTTGAGAGATTTACTAAAGAAGTATGGGCTGAGATTCCTCATAGACGTTGATTTCAGGTGAAATCAACAACTACCAGCTCGTCTCCAAACTTTCCTGTCTTGCAAAAGCATTAGAATCACTAGGTAATCATCAACTGCACACCTACGGAGCTTCAAATAACATTCTCAAGTTTTTTCCTCATTTATTAAATCATTACTTAAGTCATTTAAAGACTGAAGTTTTTACACAGACCTAAAATTATATATATATATATATATATATATATATAGATAGATAGATATAGATAGATATAGATGTAGATATATATGTGTGTGTGTGTGTGTGTGTGTGTGTGTCAGTACTGATATTGGTATTGGCTGATATAAATTTGTAAATAAAGTCAAATTAAGGAGAGGAGTTTGACCAAAATCCCCACCACAGTGGAAGAACCAAGTAGCCAACAGCTAGCTACATTTGTAGCATGACCATTATTACGTAGACTGTTGTTTATTTACAGAGTAAATCTGAGTTATGAGAGTGGAGATTCTAGTTGTAGGTGAACACAATCTGTTAGTGTGTGGTATGCTGTGGTGGTCATCTCAGTGCACACTGGACACAATAAGAGCAACACAGTTAAATCCCACATTATTTGTTGTCATTCTCAAATTCAGTTGAGATTGTAAAAATCTTTCAGTATGCCAGTCAAACCAGGGCAACTAAGATCACAGTTAAGAAACTTTGTTAAAATTCAAAATCTTCCTAAAACTTAAAACACATTTGTTTCTCTAAATGTTTGATGAACAAGGTTGATGAAATGGTTTTGGATCTTTCTTTAGGAGAGAGATTTTTGTCCCATATAAGTGAGATGGATACACTGATAATTTAATTTGATGTTTAGAGTTTTAATTCAAAATTAATTGAGGTTAAAACTGTTTTTCAAAGAAGACTTTACAAAGGTGGAACATTGTTACAAAGCTAAAGGACTTACATGATTAAAATTTTAAAGACAGAGTGTAGTTAGAACAAGTAAAAGTAAAAAAAAAAAAACAAAAAAAAAACTACCCTTTCTTACAGAAAGGACATTTTGGAGCATTTGCTGTCTTTAAACAACCTTTTTTACAGAACAATGAGCTCTCCCAGGAAAATGTTAGCAATAAGCTCTTTTGTTGTAATTTTTGATTTCCTGTCAGAAAAACTTTATAGTTTTTTCCACATTTATTATTAGATGCTGTATGTATGAGAAAAAATAAAAATAGAGGAAGCCGTGGTTAAAATATAATGACTAACAGCAGGGAGAATGCCAAGCTCCAATGAAGGATGAAGAAATATAAACATGACTTTTGTACAGAGGATGGGAGCATCGTAATTGAAGGAAAAGGATGACTGTGAAGAGAAAATCAAAGGAGGGTAAAGAGGATGACAGGAATGGAGTTGAATCAGATGATGAACAGAGAGCCATGATGGTGAGATGGAGTGAAGTGAGACGGGAGTTGCTGCAGAACAAGAGGAGGCTGATGAGGAGAAAAGGTAATCAGGAAGAGAAGAGAGCCTACGGGAAGAGAAGGAGGATGTTTAAAGAAGAATCTACAACCGGTTGTGTAGTTAAGGACAGATTCCCAGAACGTTTCTTATACTCTTTTACTGGATTTTATGTGCAATTCTTTTTTTTTTTTTTTTTTTTTTTTTTTTAACAAAGGTTACAATATAATCATGTTTTTCAAAGGTTTGCATTACTTATTTTTCCATTACTGATGTAAATGCATGGTAAAAGATAAGGAAGAACACTGAAGGTAAACACCTGCTGTTTTTTGAGAGCAGCATTTCAACGTTTTGTACAGGATTCTCATATAGTGAATGTGCAGGTCACAACTTGTCCACGAGAGCATTTTGGAGTTGTTGGATTGTGTATTTGATGAGTTTGATGAGGGAAATCAAGAAATACCGTCTGCTTCCATAGCGTTAGCTATGCAGCTGGTATATCAGTCCCCCCAGATCTAGACACAGCTTGCACTGACAACTAAAGGAAACAAACCTATTACCTGAAGTATCCCTTTGGTGGTCCCCGTAAGATTTTCAGGTCTCAGACTGGGGTAGCAGGGTACTCAAGTTTGGGAAGGCTGCTATGGAGTTTTGGCAGCCGCCCTCTGAGCTATTGTCAAGAGGAAGATGAGACCTATCAGACTCAACAATACAGACGAGTTGAAGGCAGCTATCAGACTAACCTGAGCTTCATAACCCAGCATTGTCACAGACTGATTGGCTCCATGCCATGTCACATGGATGCAGTAATCCATGTTAAAGGAGTTATACAACCAAGTACAGCTCTAAGACTAAGTGAACACAATTTCCCAGGTTGACATTTGTTTGTTTGATTGGTGTTTTGTAATAATCTTATATTTTGAGATAGTAGATTTTTTTATTTTTTTGAGCTGTTAGCTGTAATCATCAAGATTAAAACTATAAAGTGTTGAAATATTTCACGTTGTGTGTGATGAATCTAGAATAAATGGAAGTGTAATATTTGAGTTATGTTATTGGGGAAAAAAATGAACGTTTTCATACTATTCAGATTTTTTGAGATGCACCTGCATGCACTTCCCCATCGCTGATGCAAGCGTTTAAACTGACCGTGTTTACCAGCATTTGTAATATTGTGTGTGTGTGTTAGGGCTGCATAAATACTCCCAGTATTCATTGATGTTTTTGCTTTCAGGACTTCATTTTTTACTCTCTGTGGATCAGAAATTGTCGTTTTATGTCACTGAGGAAGCCACTGCATATCCCTGTGAGCAAAAGTTTGCATGTACTTGAGTGTGTAATGTGTACACAAGTCTTATCTCCTTTTATAAAGCAAACAGCAGGTCGCCCTCCCATTTTCTAAACAGCAGGCGTTCTCTTATTCTCATATTGACGGTCAGAGTGCTTTGACTGTGAATTGAAGCTGCTTTTGGGGGAGTGCACTGAATCAAAAGTATCCACTAAACTCCCTGAGGATACTACAGCTTTTTGCTTGTTTTGTGAACTGCAGAGAGACAGGAGACCAAAGATGGAGAAACAGAGCAACAGTGACAGTTTAGGACTGAGATTTTTGCTGCCAAGTAGATATGATGACTGCATTGAAATGACTTTTATTCCTTTGAATTCACACGTGATTAAGGTCTAAATCTAAATATTTGGTTGGTTTGGGGTGGGGGAGCATATCCTTACATCAGCTCACCACAACTTAGTTCAAGTTTAGGGGTGGCAGGAAAAAGTTGGTGGAGAATGATTTAGCTTTTGGTACTTTTGTAAGAAATGGAATACAGTTTAGCTCAGTTGGTAGGGCAGGCTCCACTTCACAGAGGCTACAGTCCTAGATGCACTGGTTGAATTTTCAAATCACAATCCTGGGGCTGTTTGGTGCATGTCTTCCCCCACTCCATCTCCTCTTTTCCTGCCTCTCTTCAGCTGAATAAAGGTAGAGTGCCTTTCAAAAAATATTTTTTGCAACATTAAGACTTAATGTTAGAGGAGAAAAATAAAACAAGTGTGCTATAGAGCAGGGGTGTCTAAACTATCTTCTGTGGGCCAACTGGTTCATTTTTGATTGGCCCACTGGGAACTCTTCTAGTAAAATAGAGCCACATTACAGAATGCACCTTGTGCTTGATTGTACTGTACCCTTTAGTTTGAACACTTGAATGTGCTGGTGTGTTAAATCTGTCAACAAATATGTTGATAAGAAAAATTTGTTGACTAGTTTATTCAAGGAAATATTTAACCATGCAATACAGATGGAGAAACAATCAGACTAAAGTTAGACTAAATTGAGGCAATAGCATAAATTATAAACACTGATGAAAAACATAATGATATATTGATTCATACCATCTTGATGATAAAAACAAAGGATTATGACAGAAAATAGCTGCACAAATGAGACTCCTTTCCTATACTCTTCATTTCATTCAGAAACATGGTCCAGTTCTGGTAAAACTGATGTTGTAGAGCTTTATCCAAGCTAATCGTCACACTGGGAGCTATTGGCTCTCAATACAACTAAACCCTGCTACATTCTCCTAAAATGATGCTGATTTGTCTGAACAGTGTTGCCTGATGACAGAGATGGAGTCTAGCAAATCAATCTGCTTTGCAGGATTAATGCCAATCATCAACACTGCTATTAATTTTGGCAGCTTCATGGTTTTTTTTTTTGTTTTTTTTTTTGCTCTTGTTTTGTGTCTGAATGTGGAGAACTGTCTGTGTCCCCCCTCTCTGCTGCATGGAGCATTATTCTCATCCTGACCGTTATGCCAGTCATAGCTAGTCCAACCAGGGCCTCACTGAAATCCTACTGACCAGCCAGGCTATTTGCCTTGTTAGCAATTTATGGAAAGCTTTGAAGTGGGCCATTTTTTTTTTTCTTTTGGCATATTTGAAATTGGCCGAGTCATAGGTTATATTTTTCTGCCTGTGGTCTTCGTGAATAAAGTTTGGACACCCCTGCATCAGAAGCAAATTTGTAGAGTACCATGCAAGCAAAAAGCTCTTAAATTACTGCACAAAGAAGGCACGGCATGAAGAAACATGAAATAAGTTTAAAGATCTTTCTCTGAATAGTTCCTGTAAGTACAGTAAACTTTATACTTTCAAAACAGAGACCTAGTTGTTGCATGTGCCAGTCCCCTTTCAAACCTCCACTGAAATGATACCCTGTCATTAACCAGAAGAATACTAAATAGAGAGGCACACAAACAAACTCATGAATCTGAAGAGGCTCCCTTGGGCTGTGCTTGTGAGAGTAGATAAGAGTCCTTCATCATTGAGAGTGATTGTGAAGTGGAAGACAGAGAGTGACAAAAAATGAGAAGAGAAAGATAGAGTCACAATGACAGGAAGCGATGAGAGACAGAATAAAGAAAGGTGGGAAAAGGGATGGTATAATACTATGTTCATCATGTTTGAAACATCATATCAGTCATGAGTCATGTTGAGTATTTAACAACTTACTTCACAAAGTGATTAAGCGAGGAAGAGGAGAAGGTGTTACAGGACTCTTTGCTTGATGCATTGAAGAGGAGTTGAAGGTTAAATCTGCTCTCCAGACATATTTTTTTTTTATTAAATTGAAACAAGCAATGTCAGACAAAATAGAAAAGTTGGAAATGTGATCAGATGGGATTTATATTGATTTATGGTTTTATGTTGAAGTCCCAAGCCCAAGCAGCTTCAGTGTTACAATAAAAGTGAATTATCTACTGAAGTAATAAATCAATAGACAGGTAGAAATCTAGATACATTTTGGGTGCTCAAAGGCAAATGTAACAAGCAAAACAATTCAGATATGTACTTCAACTCTGGTGAGCAATCAAAGAAAGTATTATCTTGTGTACTGATTAAAACAGATAACAACAAGGTCAAATCAACTAATGATTCACCTAGTCGTTTTCCAACAGAAAACCATCGAAGCACTTGTTCTGAAATAAAAGGTAAAGTGGCTGGCTGAGAGAGGAGAGAGATAGCAGCAGAGTATGCTTACACGTTAGCGTGTTTGTGGTCAAACCAATTGTTACTAGGAGACAGTACCAGAAGGTTGAAAATAAAAGGCAGGGAAAGTGGCAATGCAAGGCTCTATGGTAGAGTCTGTCCTGCTTCAAGTCCTTTCTGTTAAATGTCAATTACAACAACAAGAAAGCCAACTGTGGTTGTTATGAGCCAGTGTCAGTGAACAAAAAAAATATTGTTTAAAAAACTTCACTAAAGAAAGCAAAGTCAAGCTTGTGGCTTTACATTTTTTTTCCTTTTGTATAAAGTGTTTGTTGGTGTGAAAAGAGAAGAAACATTAGAAAATATCCAGTTCTTCTCACAAATCCATGTCTCAGCAATGCTATGGGATTTTTGAAGACTGTGTGGGAAAAAGTACAAGTTTTAGCTGCTCCATCTAAGTTTCTTGTAAGTAATGCTGTTTTCCCCTCTACTCTTTTGTTCTATCCTGACATTGCAGATAATGTCCATTGTATCCATTTTATGGGATATGTCCATAGACTGAAAAAAAGAACTGGACACAGCCTGTGTGACGTCAGCCGTCTGCTTACAATAGGAGGGCTCAAACTGCTTTTGAAGCCAATCCACGGCGGCTTCCATATTGAAATTGCTGGCTCAACCGAACTTAGGATCAACCTAACAGCCCACCCACTAACTCGACTTCCTGTCAGCTGGCTATCTAGCATTCTGGTTGACAGAAATGTAGCTTCTGTCTGTCGAGCCATCTGTCAATCAAGTGAGATGCAACAATCAGTGCACAGTGAGGTTTTTCCTAAATGTAATTGAAATGATTGTGGTACAAAAAAATTCACCCATCCCCTGTACAGTGAGAGGACATGAAGACATTAGCTAACCAGATTATTTCTAGTGTAAAAAACGGCTTTTTAACAGGTATTGTGTATGTGACATCCAGTGTTCCTGCAGCCAGCCTCAAGTGGACACTTGTGAAGTTGCAATGTTTTGCACTTCTGCATTGGCTTCATTTTTCAGTCCTGGAGGTTGCCACTTGGATATGTCTCACCCACTGAAAGTGTTTGGAAAGGGCATAATATTTGAAAAAAAAATCCTGGAGGCTCAAATGTTTATTCTGTCTCAATTATTACAGGCCAATCAGAGTGAGAAGTCATAATGACATAGTGGGCATGGGCACCTCTGGAGTGAACTCGCCACAGCAGATGTGGTGGTTGCTTACTGGAGCCAGCTGGTGAAATAAAGTCATGCCAAAGCCATAAGGAAGAAGGTCCGTCTGTGGTCACAGCTCACGTAATGGGCTGCGACATTTGCACACTGTTGTACTTCACCCAGCAGATATGGAACCTTCTGATATCATTCATCCTTGGGAAAAGGGGAAGAACTTGTCTCTGATGTCACTGTACAAAGGGAGGGTGGTTAGAAAATGCAGCTCTATTTCCACCTCCTATTGGCTGCAGTGGGTGCACAGTCTTTCCTCCTTAGGGATCCAGCTTTGTCTTTGGTGTCCTCTCTCGATGGGGAGGTAGTGTTCCCTGAGTCTGTACATAGTCAAACATTCCCTTTGGCATGGATTAATCACAGCACTTAAGTATTCTTCAATTGCATATTCCCTATTAAAAGAGAGAAACACATTCCATTGATATGTTTTCAAAGAGTTGATTTTTGTATATAGTTATTTTATTTGGTTTAAGCCTCTCTCTCTCTCTCTCTCTCTCTCTCTCTCATTCATCATGCCTAACAATAAGCTTTGATTGCTGTCATCACCATGGAAGTGCAGCAGCACAGTTTCACTCACTGTGGTGCACAAAAGGCTTTTCTAGCTCAGTCTTGCTTTAACTAAGCCTACTAAGAATCTAAAATTTAGCTGAATGAATTTTTCATGTCATAGCTAGTATTGGTCCATATGTTCTGCATGGATGATGAAGGGAACATTATGTTAATAGCTACCATGTGCAAAGTTTGTTAAAAGGCTGAACAGTATTGAAAAAAAATACATTTGGTTACAAAACAATAAATGTTCAGTCCTAGTTTATATTTTAAAAATCACAACTTGGATTTAAATAAATATTCTGCCTCAAACTGCAACTTGCAATTTGTTGCCGTCTAACCCTTGAAAACTGGACAAACTGGATTGTAACACATTCAGCCAGTTCACACAGCTGCAATTGTCCGCTGTAGTGTTCTTAAATGGTCTTGTTTCACCTCAAATCTTTTGGTCAGAAATATGTTAAAGAAAATAAATGCATAAATACAGCTATAAAAACTTGAGAAAATAGCAACGTGAACTTTCAGAAAGGCACATTTTGAGAAGATAAATGTTTTAATGCTGAGAGAACAGGGGGAAGCTGACTTCCCTCCCACACAGATGTATTCTGCCTGATTCAGGAACATCGCATGCACACATGCAGATTTTGCATAAACAGGGCCATCCCCCAGCAGTGCATCGTGGGTAAGGTAAATGGAACATTGTGACTCCCAGAGAGAGCTAAATACAGAACATTGCACATAAAGCACATGCTTACAACAGCAACAACAAAGATGCACTGAGTAATTTGCCTGTCTGGGAAAGAGGAAAATAAAATAGTGCATGAGTGACAAAAAGAGAGAGATACTGTGGTTGTGGAGAGTAGTATCATGGGAAATAATGAGGAAAGAAGTTCGGGTAAAAGGGAAGAGGAAGAGAGGAAACCAGACCAAAAAAAATTGTTTATTACAAACTGTTTTTTCAGAATCTGTGCTTTTTATTTATTTTTCATTTTCATTTTGAATGTATTCTTTCTGTATTTGCTATATTTTATTCAATGTTTATTTGTATAGCCACAAGAGTGACAGTAATCTGGTTAACAGTTGTCACACACAACAGCATTTATTCCACAGATTACTTGCATTTCTCAACCCTAGCTGTGCATTTAAAATCGTAAAAATTAACAACAAAAATGCACAAAACCAAATTAAAAAGACAAAACCACAGAGAATACATAAAAAAGTCTGTCATCATCAGACTGATCCATCTTGCAACGCTCCAATCTGAAGTGACTGCGCCAGGTCTGAGAATGGATCTCACCCATAAGCGTGTTTTATGGAATAATACAGTAGCTATAGGCAGGGTTTTGTTGTACTGCAAGCCAAAAGCAATGGCTGCTGCTGGTGTAGCGATTAGCTTGGATGTAGCTGTAGTATAGTGGCAGTTTTATCAGAATGGACCACATTTCTTCATAAAAGAAGGCTTTCAGTGCAGGTCTTTAAGCTTTTCTTGTTGGAAAATATGTTTTTTTCTCATCTCTTGACAAGCAAGAGTCTAGCTTAGCTGTAAGCCAGTATATTCAATGGTAGTGATGCATTGTTCACGAATGAGCTGATTCAAAGAACTGGCTCTTCTACATGAACAATAAGATCCAGATCCTGTTTGGGAGTCAATTATATCATTAATATTACTATTACTATTATTATTCTTAAGCATTTTGTGTGTGTCTGTGTGTCATCTGATTGATTAACAGTGATGATCATTTCATCACACTATCACAGACATGCCATGCACTGAGGGCTTGTGCTTAACAGTATAACATTAATATTTGCAGGTGTTAATCAGGTGTGTCATACAGCCTAGCCAGTGAGCAGATTTCATCAGACCCACGATGCCTTTAGGGGAGATATTATATTACCAGAAATACTTGCACAATAGTATCAATATTCAAAAAGTTAAGCATAGCTAATCGGAGTAAAATTCAGTAAGACATTGCTAAATTTGGCAGGTCAAATGAAGCCGAAGTGGTACGATTGAGGAGCCAAAAAAGCGGACACTTTTTGCTGAGCTGAACCAAATGACCCCATCACTAAAAAGAGTCATAATTCCCATTACTATTTAATGGCTGCTGTTGGTGTAGTGATCAACTCAGATGTAGCTACAGCGACAGTTTTATCAGAACTGAGCAGCATTAAGGCTTGCCTCATCTTTGCTTATCTTGTCTGATCATTTCGTTATTGAAAGTTGAGCAAAAAGCTGCACTGAAAGCTTTTGATGGTGGACAAGATGTTTCTGCACTTCTCCTGACTGTCCTCCACATGAGTTTTATTCACCAACAAGCTGTTTGAAAACTATGACAGCACCTGCTTGTTGAGCTCAGGTTACCTACAGGAGCTGTGCATGCCTACTACCTCATTTTGACTTGTTACTCTGTTTGGCCCAGGATGAATGTGACAGACATAACATTCATCCAATCACCTTCTTGGAATTTTTCAAAAAAGTCGTGCCCTTCCCAAACACTTTGGATGGTAGGTTTCCTAGATCAGTGGTTCTCAAACTTTTTAGCCCATTTTTTGAGTTTTGTGTAAAATTATTTCAATTTTGTCTTTTTTCTTCTGATTTTTTGTGTTGTTCAAATGCACATAACGCCAATAAACATGTCTAAACCAAAAAACATTTGTAATCGCAACAATTTCTGGTAGAAATGGTGTATTTTCTGGAAAAATTCCAGGGGTGCCAGTATTTTCCTCCATGACTGTATATCTGAACTCCTGCTTCCTCACATGTCTGTGGTAAGTCATTACTATGCAAACTGAAAAGAAGCGAGATCAGGGTCAAATCTGTAATCTGACAGTCAAATCAAACACACAAATCCTGCCAGAAATTTGGCAGAGATAAAGTTAAATGAAACAGTTTTCCTCTTTTTGTTTGCTTGTTTTTGCTGGAAGTTGTCATGACCCTACCATGTTGGAAATAGCTCACGTTGGAAAAACACCAAGATTTGTCTTAGAATCATTACAAAACATGGGAGAAAAAAACAGAGTTCTGAGTACGGCAGTGAATATATCCCTCTCTACTTCCTAAAATTAAATCTACAATTCTTACATCAAAAGGAAGCTGTACCAAACATTGATCACAACTATTTTTGACAGGTAGTGTTACAACCTGGAAGGAGATCTGAGTCAGATTACCCGAGAAAATCAGATGGAGTGAAAAATCACTACAAGATAGGAAGATGCTTGCTTCAGGCATGCATCTGGCAAACAAACTGCAGGTAGCAGACAGGAGTAGCTTAGGCACTTGGCATTGAAGCAGCATAGATGACCTGGCAAAGAAACACCCCAGAGCACCAGGCAGACTGAGGAAGGAACCAGTGAAAACAAGGTACTCTACAGGAACTTGGAAGCCATTGTGAAGCTTTGAGAGTCACAGGACCTCAAGCAATGAGTGTGTGTCCACAGAATAAAGCTGGTCAGCAGCCAAACTCTCAGCCAGCCCTGGGAGCAACATCACAAGACAGGACTTGGAAGATATCTTACACAGAACACTCCATGTGCTTTGACAAAATTTTCAGGGAAACATGGCAGAAGACAATTCAGACCAGGGCACACGTAGACAGATCATTTTGAAACAGTTGAGTATGAGAGACCAACAAAAATATGAATGCAGACATCCAAGCCTGGGCAAAAGCAACATTTCTGACTGATCAAATACAGTTCAGTAAGCATATATTTGGCAGGTTCAGCTACTGGTAGCTTCCAGCTGAAATAATCTCTAAATGAGGTGACTCAGTTTGTCCAATCCCAGGGCTAAAAGCAGAGAGTTAAACAGGGGTTTTAACATGTCACTCTAGCTTATTAGAAGATCAGATTGTTCAAAAAAATTAAATAAAACAAAAAATGCAGCTTAGAAGCATCTGTCTTCAATTCAATGTAATATACAGGTGTACTTTTCCAATCCTCTGTGAAAATTAAAAGGATCAGCCTATTAACTGTCAAAAAATGATGCTCCTGTCAGTTTTGTCAATGTCCACACCTTGTAGTGCCAGGGACTCGGTCCATTTTGGAATGGAAATTTCAACATTCCTTTGGTTTGGTTCACACTGCTCTTGGTCAAACAGATCAAATCGTCTAAACACCTACAACTTCCACCCGTTAGGTCACTGTCATCACAAACAAACAGCGACCAAGAAGAAAATAAAGCACGGAAGAAGACAAAACCAGAATTCCATCTCTTTTCCGACGACCTTTTTTTCCCACATTAACAAAGAGAAGACACCAAATTTACGCTGTCTTGGGGTTCCTGCTTTTACGTTGGGGCAGCCAAGGAGGCAGTGAGCTATCCAGCATGTTGTTCTTTACATGAGACGAATAAATCAGCACCGACTACGACATGTTGCTATGGCTACACAGATGCCAAGCGAGGTACCCACATGTATTTGAGCGTATTAAATCACATATAAATCCATATGTCATTACGCTTTATGCCACTTCCTGCCTTTGGTTAACAAGTTGATCTGCTTTGCTTTCACACCTCAAACAAACCGCACCAGCGTTCGTTTGAAAGCGGATCAAGACCCCCTGTTTTCAAGCGGACCAGAGTCCACTTGTTTGGTCAGCACCAGAGTTTGTGTGAGCTTTCACACCACTCAAACGAACTGGAGTATCCGGGACAACGGACCAGAGTTCGTTTAAAGCGGACCAAACAGCTCTGGTGTGAATGCGCCCTAAAACTATGGCTAAAAGTGTTAGTCGACTACCTTTATTCCATGAGGAAAGGGAGATTATGACAGCTGAAAATAGAACTTTGAGTAAGAAAACTCTGACAAAAAGTAAGTCAGTTTTCCTCAGAAGGATTACAGTGAGACTAAGGTATTAGAGCTGGTCTAATGGACATTTAGAATTTATGATATTTCTCCACTGTACATACAAGGCATAACTGATGCCACTGTTAGCGTAGCAGAGTTAACCTGGCACACCAGATGTATGTTTCACACATCCATCTGGAAAACCTCTCATACGCAGCGTTTGGGAAATGGCAGAGGCTTTGAAAAAAAACTCAGAGGGTGACTGGATGAACGATCTGTCTGTCCAATCTTTATGGGCCAATCAGAGCAACAAAATACGTGACGTAGCCGCTACCGAGGAGTAAACTTCATACAGAACTGCTTAACACGAACCATGGGTGAGAAGGGGAGTAAAAGCCATGTCTGCAGTTTGGTGATATTTGAATAGGGGTGGGTAAAAATACCGATTAATCGATGCATCGCGATATTTCCTCCCCCAATTCAATATCGATTCAGCAAATCCTCTGAAGCGATTCACCTCCTGGCCAGTGGGGGTCACTGTGCGTGTGATTCGCGTTGTATAGACGAAGGCCGCACTAGACCAAACAACAACAACCAACCATAACCATGTTATATGAGGTTTATCACAATTTCCAAGAGGACAGAAATAGTCTTTAAGTTTACATGCACTTTACTTTTTCAGTGTTTATACAGAACTGTCATGTTTTTTACTTTTGTACTCCATCTGCACAACTAAGTTATTTTTTTGCAAATTTTTATTTTCAGATGTTTTATTGCTCAAAAATGTGAGGTGACTTACCAAATATGTTCACATGGGCATGAAAATAATTATTAAAAAATTGTCAACAGGTTGTGTATTTCTACTTCTTACTGAATCGACATTGAAGCACTTGATCGAATCAGTATCGAATCGAAATTGATATCGAATTGAATCGAATCGCAACCTCAAGAATCAAAATCGAATTGAATCGTGAGGTTCTTAACAATGTCCAGCCCTATATTTGAACATAAATGACTATATATGAATAAATTATCAAGTGGAGACATGAAGAACATCGGATAAAAGGAAACAAAAACCCTTTCAAAACAATTTTGATAACAGTTATTGTGTTATCAAGTACTCATATTTGGACCCCATATTGGTCAGTACCTAAATGTAAGTCCTTTTACTCATACTTGGTCTGGAAAGATGTATCCACAAACCCCTCAATTTTAGACAATACACTGTACCCCCTTCGTGTTGGTAATTACCCGTGTTCAGTTCACTGAAAAGATAATGTGAACTGGCAAGTATCAGTAGCAACTTCTGGATTCTGTCGTTCTTTTTGATTGACCCCAAGGCAGTAAAATAGAACTGAATATCTGGCAAAAATACACAGGATTCTGTCAATTTTCTTTTCAAATTTATCAAAAGATGAGTGTGATTAATTGCCACCTAGTGAGCAGGTATGGTACAAGTGAATTGGCTCATTCTCAGAGTTCTTTGAGGTTGCTGAGCATGAATTGTAGCAGTAATTATGTTAAATTGTTGTATCTGCAATTTACACAGCTTTTTACTCTGAGTTTGTATTTGTATGTTGTGAATTTGAAGATACTTAGATTATTAGAGGCTGAGGGATTATTTTCTGCAGCCGCCGTTTTAATGTGGTATAAAGTGTATTTTCAAAGACACATTGAACATTGCCCCCTCTTTGGTTTGGCCTCTGCTCTGTTCCTTCAAAAGCTTGTCTTTAGTGTCACACACATGCACACACACACATACACACACACACACTCCCTCAGAAAAAAACACTGACTCTTGCCACTTGGTCCTCTAATTGTCCCCATAGGGACCTCATGACGACCTATCACCACCACAGGAGCCACAAAGAAAACTTCATTTATTCTGCTCTCTTGTTGTCCCCTTCTTTCTTTTTGATTTTCCTTTTCCTTTTATGTAGCATTTTCCTTGTTATTAAAGCATTTCTTCCTTTACTCCAGTCTATGACATTTCTCTGTCTCTCTCTATCGCTGCCTTTCTGTTTCTTTGTTGTTTGGTCTTTCTCTCCCACCCCTTAGTGATACTGGCTCCCTGGAGACAGGCCTTGTTCTGTGCGGTAGACTGCCTGGATAAGGGCGCCTGGCTCCATGGGAGGAAAAAAATCTCTGGCGCTCGCTGAGGAGAAAAAGTAGATGTATGCATATATAGGGACTATAAAAAAGGGATAATTAAAACTCCAACAGAGGTGACTGCAACTGAAAAATAATAATGAATGTGCTAAAATTATGAAAAAGATTAAAGGAACAAAAACTGAGAAATTTTTCTTCATCTGTACCCTGTACCTCAGCTTCAAGTGAGTGAAAAAATAAAGGGTGGTGGGTGAAGGTGGGAGGATGCCATAACTTTATTTTGCCGTTTGTCACTTTTAGATTTATTACTCCTTCCCCCCTGCCTCATACTTTCTCTGAGCTTCTCCTCTGGGGACCTGAGCTAGCTGAAACTTCTCCAACTCTGTGGCCGTAATTGAATAGCAGAGAGTTCTAATGGAACATTAGGCTGTTCCCGTCTTGGCAGGCCCTATTGATTTTGACTTTGCAGTATTGTAAACAATCTGGGGTAAATGTAACTGAACGGATGCAGACCTTGGTATGGGCTATAATTCCAGGACTATTGCTGTGGAAACTGTTGCACTATGGCAAGTCTAACTGTTAAAGTGTGTATTTGGCTGACTTTAATAGTGTGTTATTCATTGAATCTTGGGTTTGCAACTTTTTCCAAAGAATGATAACAGAAACTCTTGTTTGTCTGCTGTGTTTGTTGTGAAACACCACACAATCCAACCGTCAAACATATCTGGTTTTAATTGAGTGTCACCTGAAGAGCATGACGCTGTCAGGTTTCTTTTCAGAATAATAGCTTTTTTGATGTTATTTTCTTTTGTTTGTGGTCACAGCGAGGAAACACAGTGGCATGCTTTCATATCTACACCTCATTCATCTTTGTGAAGGCGGTGCGTTTCATGTGAAAAAAAAAAAAGACAAAATCTTGAGCTATCACTCGAACAAACTGTCGACAGGAAGTCTGACCGAAAGGAACGTTTGATACAAATTGCTTTTCATCTTCAGTGGGTGTGCGATGTCACATGAAAAGTTGCTCATGACGAGGGACTCAAATTCAATTTAAATGAAATTACATGCTGTCAAAGTGCCAGTGATTGTAATGAATTAAGATATTGTCTGAAATGTAGCTGGCATTCACTATAAAGACAATAGCTTCTTGAATTTGTCATTCTTCATCATGCACAGGAGCACTCAGACTGTGCCTTCGTGTTTCAGGAAGTTTTTCTTTATTCCAGTTTTTTGACCCTGTTCATAACATCATATCACATCTTCTACTGCTTCTGCTTCTCTACTCAGTACTATGCTATGTGTGCTTGTAATAAAGGGAAAATACTTGCATGCTGCACAATCATTTAGTACAGTAAACACATCCGCTATAACTTACCCTCATTTTAATGACACATAGGAGATACCAAAGAGGTGCACATTGAACTAAAAGAAATAAATGTATGCTGTATTTGGTATTCAGGACTCATCTTTTAAATCTCAGTCCAGAACCACAAGCTTTAATGCAACACTGCAAAAAGTCAAATCTAGTGTATGTTGCTTTTGGATTTATATGTAGATATATACATTTTTAGGTTCCTGTTTTCAGTAATAATTTAAGATAATGCATTTTAAAAAAGGATACTACATTTAAATGCATATCCATGCAGTGCTAATTTCAACGATTAAAACTATGACTAAAACTATTCACCGACAGCCTTTTTTACCATAATATAAACTAGACTGAAACTAACAAAAAAGAGATCTTTGATAACAAAATTTGACAAAAATTAAGTTTAGTTTTCATCAAGATGACTAAAACCAGGCTAAAATGTAATGTAGTTTTCGTCAGAAAATCAAAATCTGTGAATTTAAAAAAAACAGGATAAAAAGGATAGAAATGACTAAGATGTGACTAAAACTAAAATACATTTCATTTAAAGACTAAAACTAAACTTAAAAATAGCTACCAAAATTAACAGTGTATCCAGGTGCTCCCCCCTAAATCAAATCTATGATGGCGTTTTTCAGATCATGTCTATGCATTAGTTCATAGAAAAAAAGTCAGTGTATGTTCAGTTCTCTCTAGCCACACCTGTGGTTGTAAGTTTTATTTCTCCTCTGCTGAGGTGAAACTGCTATTGTGGGTGATCACAATAAAAGCTCTCAAGCCAAGTCTTGTCAGTTATAGGATGTTTAAAATTGACTTAACTTGTTTTTTGCAGAGGTGCTAGCAAGTGTGCAACGCTACTGTATTCACAGCTGCTTCTCTATCCTGATTTAACGTCACAGCCTGCTTCTTTTAATCATCATGGACTTAAACAAGTGAGTCATGAGATAAAACATTTTTTTAAGCTGTTTAAGTACAATTTGCTGCAGCACCTGGATAAAGACAAACTGAGTCACTCCATTGCAGCTCACAGCTTGTGTTAAAGCCCCAGACAGGGTGCTGTTCATTTTGTCACCTGGCTGCTGGTGAGCATCAGCAAAGAATGCTGATGACTGAACTTAAACTGAGCCATTGTCTGTCATATATCGCTTTGCTATATGACTTGTATTTATCCCTCTCTGTGATTGGTAGTATGTGCTATTGGTGGCACTGGTTATGCCTTGCATGTGCATTGTAACACAACACATGCATTTAAGGCAGTCATGACTAGGGTTGGGTATCATTTGGGTTTTTTCCAATACCGGTGCTAAATTGATACTTTTAAACTATACCAGTGCCTACACGATGCCTGAATCAATATTTTTAGGAGGAAAAAATATAATAATGGTCAATGGCAATAAAAATACTAATATATTGCACATCCAACCTTATACCTCAGTTTGAGCGATATATTAAATCTTAACATTATAAACTCACGCCCTAATTCATTCAATTAACTGTTAAAACTTTACTCAAATCTGACAAACTTTACTGTTTGCAAACAAAAGTAACCCTCTAATCTTCACTAAATTTTCTAACAACTTATTTTTTAAGTCTTTCACGTGTGTTAGTCCTAATAGAACTTGCAAATGTCACTTAACAACTCTAATAATGTATTTGGTAGTACTACTTTGTTCTATTTTATTTTTGTACTTTGAAGTAACTTTAAATCGTAGAGTCAAATATTGTGATAACAATGGGTGGTGACAACTTGGGATCTGATGCAGCAGTTCAGAAGCACTGTAGTTGTTCAGTGGTACAGTGGCTGCAGTCAATTTTACATTTGCGCAAAAGCCAGGGAATCCAGGTGACTACTCGCATGTCAATGTATTTTTTTTTTTCACAGTAAAAATTAACATGAGTCATAAAGTAAATTGGGTCTGAATAGTTCTGTTCTCTTTTCACACAGTTATTCATAATAAGGGATGTGACTGCTGTGATGATGGGTGGGTCGATTGTAGTTGTTAGTTGGGAGACTTGAGGCCCACCTCAGCTCCAGCCTATTGCCTATTACCAGGTTGATCTATTGTGACAGCCTTTCCAGTATGGTGACCACCAGCAGATGAGCTTCAACATCACTACAACATCACTATACCTTCGTCCATGTTTTATACACACAGTATTGACCTGTTTCTAGCTTTACACAAAGCTTGTATGAGATGCATTACAATCAAATCTGATAAAATGACTGCCATCGTTGGTCATTACCTCCTCAGAAACCAATGAGTGACATTACTGAGGCTAAGCTTGACAGACATAACAGATCATGTAACTTTTCCAAAGATTGAACTGGAATATTTCTTCAGAGACTATTAAAATCTAAGGGTACGTCCTCTAACCCCTCTGCCATTTTAACCAGAAAGTCTTTCTTGCCTTTCAAACCATCCTTTCTTGATCCACTCACCAGCTTTAATCTTCAGCAACTCCAAGTCCAACAACTTACAATGTATTTGATGTAAACAGCATGTCACTGTAAGTGGTTAGTGCTCACTACAGGAGAATTTCTTAAGCCCTGAGTGGAAATGAATGGCTTCGGCATGTGTCAGTGATAATAAGAGTCCACGTCAGAAGATGAAGGCCTCCCTGAAAAGACACATGCAGAGTTCTTGTCAGGCGTCAGAGCTTCTACATGTCCCCTACAACATTAAAAAGATATCAAATAAGAAGACAACGCAGCTACTGAAGTTAAATGGAACATAATAGAGGAAAAAGATGGTGAAGTTTGACTGAGAGGTTGTAGATACAATAATCTGGAATAATAGAAATGCAGTCATAATGTTTTGATTCAGTTCTGTGCTTAGAATGAAATGTAGTTGAGCCTGAGGCAGTATCTGCCTTAAACTGTCTCCCTAATTGTCTGTCTGCAAGTGGCAAATGCCCACAAATCTTCTGTGTCTGGCGTTTGAGTGTCCGGCATGTACGTGTGCGCCTGACGTGGTCGCGACCCATGTAAAAATAGTCTCCATTAACATTTAACAGCATTTTTCAGAATGTCAGGAAAATGAAAGTCACATCAGCCTGGGAGGGGAGAGAGGAAACGAGACAAAAATGAATACGAATATTAATCCCTTGCTCCAAAAGATCATTCCATCCTTCCCTCCAGCTTCTATCTCAGAGGTCACGTCAAGCAGAAAGCCACAACAAATCCCCTCATCAGAAACGTTAGCTAGAGAAAAAGGGCACGTCCTGCTGCAACATGGTGAATCTGGAGCTGTCATGAAAATGGATAATTCCCCACTCAAGGTACATCAAATACAGTTGCTACATCCTTTTGAGCCAAAGGCACCCTTTAATAATTTCAGGCCCTAAAAATAAAAGCACTACAAGCTCAAGAAGCAGCTGTTCTTGGCTGTACTTTTAAATTTGGATTCCCACAGATAAAACAGTTTAAATCTATGTATCAGCTGTGGGTTGCACCAGCCATGCTTAAGTTCAAACATAGCCTAGTATTAACAACAACACAACAGCTTAGTTATAGCTTAACTATTTTAATGTAGGGTTTAGTGTGGACTTTGCATCCAAAATGAAGACATATCTTACACACCACTGGTGCAACGGACTGCAGACAAGTTCCATAGCCTGGGATATTCCTTGATGCACCTCACTGCACTCCTTTTCTAACAAGATACAGTTAGTTATGTTTGGGCTGTTTATCATAGAAGCTGTCAGGATAAGTTTAATGTAAGGGGAGATACATAAAACAGAATTGTTAATGTTGTCTTTCTTCAGTTCTACAAACCTACACTACTAGATATAAAAGGTGTGTAAGACTGTCTTTCCTACTGTTCTATCTCTTACAATGTAGATGCAAATAAACAGTTCTTTTCCTATTAAACACGTTTCTAAACAAGCGGTCCACCTGAAACACTCTCTCTTCTTGGTAATTTATCGACTCAGGCATCGTATCTCTCCACATCCATAAATGCCGCATAGCTGGCATGAAGACAGTAGTAACTGTTGAGCACAAGGCCATCAGCTGTGTGCCAGCACTCCATTTAATGTTTGATTTAGAGAACTACACACACTGAGGGTCATTGATAGTTGGCCGGGTTTCTTCTGGAGCACAGTTTTATTTTAGACTTTATCACCCAAACCAAAGTTACTCTATAGCACTGTGTTTGCCCTATACCTCCATAACAACCATAGCTGCAGCTAAAATATGACAGCCATAATTTACAGCAGAATGGATTGTGATGCTTCTGTGTAAAAGCAACTTTTCTCTTTATTTCCAAGTTTGAAACACAGCCAGGGCTGGTTTCTTGCAGTAATTGGCATAATGATCAGGCAGGCAGATAGCTTTGTACGGACAAATTTATCTTTAAGCCTACAGCTAGTTCCATTGATAGCATCAGTGAGAAAATGAGCGTCTATATTAGGTAAAAGGACAGTGAAGACAGAGAAGTTTCATTCCACAGTCACAGTGACGCATGTAGTAGAGTGTTAAAGCATTTGTTCAGTGTAATCACCATGTCAAATTATGTGTGTGTGCTCCAACATGAGAGGGATTTATGTTAACTACAGTGGCGCCATCCCATAACATGAACCATAGCATAATGAATAATAAGTGGAGCTTAGCTTAAAGAGGTGCTGCATGCTTAAGCATCTTTTTCAAGCTGGAAACTAATGGTGTGGATGACTCCTATCAATGCAAATGTTAATATTGACCTTTTAATTTTTTAAATTAATAATTCATTGTTTTAAATTAAGGAAAATGTGAACATTAAGGTGGCCACTGGGTACTTAATCAGTCATTTACAGTATGTTTTAATGTTTTTTGAACCAAAACACATCAGTCTAATACCTGCACAAACCTGTTTAATATACAAAGGGGGCAGTTCACCAAGAATTGATTGCCACTGCTAAAAGCTCCATGAATATCACATCCATTCACACACAATCTGCCTCGTCTTCAGCTCCAGTTCATAAAGCATACAGCCCAAATGATCTTCAAGCTCAAAAACACCAATAAAGCCATTCTACTTTTCGCAGTTTGCGATTGTTTCGCAACCCATTATGAATTTAAGCAGCAGTTAAGCAGCTTCTCCTCCCTGCACCATGTACATCTTAACAGAGCGCAGTTCTGTCCTAATGAAGGAAAGGTTTATGGAACAGTTAGGGCTTAACAGATCTGGGCTAACATTCACCTTCTTCGACAAAGAAAAACACTCCCACAGCCATTTGTCTTCTACATGCTGCTATTTTACTAATTGTTAGATCTTTTTTTGTCTTATATGTTTAACTTGAAATAATCCACTGTATGTTGAACATCTGTATTTTATTATACACTGCAAACCCCTTAAGGTCTTTGTGCATCACATATGACACATGTAAAGGCAAGATTTTCAAAATAAATTTAGCACATTAAAAGAAAAAAAAAAACAACTTGCACTGTGAAAATCTGCAGTATGTTTTGCACTATCCTCTGGTAAATTGAGCTACATTAAGTGATGAGGTTTCTGCCTCACACTCCTCCGGGCCCTACGGGGCCTTGCTGGAGATCATGGCAAAGCCTTCTAGTGGTGTCATGGAACTAACTGAAGACTGTGAAACAAAGGGGGTTTCTCCTTGACAACCCACAAGTGGGTGAAGTGTTGATTTTTGCTGCATCAGTCTGCATGGTTGACTGCTGAGGACCAATATTCAGGGCTTAACTGGGTTTTGTGATTTCTTCACTGAATGCTTTTCCTCATCTTGTGTTTATGTCTAGCTGTGTTCCAGTGATTAAGCTAGTATTCCTAATGTGAATAACTTACATTGAAAGGGGGCATCAGCCAGAAAGTTAAAGCTTGGGTGCAAATGGGTCTTCCAAATGGACAGTGACTGTAAGCACACCGCCAGATTAGTTACTAGGTGGCTTAAGGACAACAAAGGCAATATATTGGAGTGGCCATCACAGAGCCCTGATCTCAGTCCTATAGAAAATTTGTGGGCAGAGCTAAGGAGGCATGTGGGAGCACAGTGGTCCACAAACCTGACTCAGTTACATCATTTCTTTTTTTTTTTTTTTTTTTTAAGGTTTGTTTTTGGGCATTTTGTGCCTTTATTTGATAGAGGAGAGGACAGTGGATAGAGTCGGAAACAGGGAAGAGAGTGGGGAGAGACAGGCAGTGAAGGGCCTCAGGTCAGATTCGAACCCAGGCCGCCTGCGTACATGGGGCACATGCCCTATCCATTCTGCCACATGCGCCCCCAGTTACACCATTTCTGTCAGGAGGGGCCAAAATTCCAGTGAACTCTTATGAGCTTGTAGAAGGAAGCCCAAAACATTTGACCCAAGTCATACAGTTTAAAGCCAGTGCTAGAAAATACAAAGGAAATGTATGTAAACTTCTGGCTTTGAAGAAAGTAAAAAAAAATGCCCTGAAATACTCTGGCATTTATCAAACAGAAATAACCTAATCCTAAATGATCTAAAACATTCTGATTTAATGTCAGACAGTGAGAAATAAAGGTTGTATGTCTTTTTATACAGTGTATTCTGGTTTCAACTATATTTATCATGATCAATTTAGGTCCATAAAAAGTAGAATATTTTTTGAATCACGATTAAGTGCATGCTTTATTGTCCCTTTCAACATCTTTTTAAATAAGCCACTGCAATTCTGCAATTTATTGTGATTAGTCACAAAATTATTGAAAATGACACAGGATGAGACTGAAGTGGTAATTTTCTATTGCTAAAGTGGGAAAAAGCTGTCTTGAATAAGGGCATTTTGCAAATATAGTCATCGTCTTCACAGAACAAATATCCCAATGTTGTGATTTTAAGTCTACATATCTAGAGAAAATGTTATCAACTGCTATTTAAGTTGTTTTAAAATAAAATATCTAACTTATTTATAGTTTATTTGACTTCATTTTTTTCAAGTCATGGAACTATTTATCCAGAGAGAGCTGGAGGTCCCAGTCTGATGAAGCCAACAGGACCACATCATCCGCAAAAAGCAGAGACCTAATCCTGAGGCCACCAAACCAGACGCCCTCAATGCCCTGGCTGCACCTAGAAATTCTGTCCATAAAAGTTATGAACAGAACCGGTGACAAAGGGCAGCCCTGGCGGGGTCCAGCACGCACCGGGAACGAGTCCGACTTACTTCTGGCAATGCGGACCAAGCTTTGGCATCGGTCGTACAGGGACCGAACTGCCCTTATCAGGGGGTCCGGCACCCCATACTCCCAGAGCACCCTCCACAGGATTCCTCGTGGGACACGGTCAAATGCCTTCTCCAGATCCACAAAGCACATGTAGACTGGTTGGGCAAACTCCCATACACCCTCTAGGACCCTACCAAGAGTGTAGAGTTGGTCCACTGTTCCACGGCCAGGACGAAAACCACATTGCTCCTCCTGAATCTGAGGATCGACTATCTGACAGACCCTGCTCTCCAGGACCCCCGAATAGACCTTAGCGGGGAGGCTGAGGAGTGTGATCCCTCTATAATTGGAACACACCCTCCGGTCCCCCTTCTTAAAGAGGGGAACCACCACCCCAGTCTGCCAGTCCAGGGGCACTGTCCCTGATATCCAGGCGATGTTGCAAAGGCGTGTCAGCCAAGACAGCCCTACAACATCCAGAGTCTTGAGGAACTCAGGGCGGATGTCATCCACCCCCGGGGCCCTGACACCGAGGAGCTTTTTGACCACCTCGGCGACCTCAGCCCCAGAGATAGAAGAGCCCACATCCGCGTCCCCAGACTCCTCCAGCTCTCTCTGGAATGGTTTGCAACCGAGTGTGAAGCGGCTTGGATGAGAATCAGCACCTCCAAATCTGAGACCATGGTCCTCAGTTGGAAAAGGGTTGAATGCCCTCTCCAGGTTGGGAATGAGATCCTGCCCCAAGTGGAGGAGTTCAAGTATCTCGGGGTCTTGTTCACGAGTGAGGGAAGAATGGTGATGATCGACAGGCGAATTGGTGCGGCGTCAGCAGTGATGCGGTCTCTGCATCGGTCTGTCATGGTGAAGAAAGAGCTGAGTCGAAAGGCGAAGCTCTCTATTTACCCGTTGATCTGCGTTCCCACCCTCACCTATGGTCTCCTATGGTGACCGAAAGAACGAGATCACGTATACAGGAAGCTGAAATGAGTTTCCTCCACAGGGTGTCTGGGCTCTCCCTTAGAGACAGGGTGAGACGCTCGGCCATCCGGGAGAGACTCGGAGTAGAGCCGCTGCTCCTCCGCGTTGAGAGGAGCCAGATAAGGTGGCTCGGGCATCTGGTCCGGGTGCCTCCTGAACGCCTCCCCGGTGAGGTGTTCCGGGCAAGTCCCACTGGGAGGAGGCCCCAGGGAAGACCCAGGATATGCTGGAGAGACTATGTCACTCGGCTGGCCTGGGAACGCCTCGGGATCCCCTGGGAAGAGCTGGATGAAGTGGCCGGAGAGAGGTAAGTCTGGGCTTCCCTGCTTAGGCTGCTGCCCCCACGACCCGATCTCGGATAAGCGGAAGAAGATGGATGGATGGATGGATGGATGGAACTGTTTATCTTAATTTCAGAATATTCACCAATACCAACAAGTCATTTGCTCAATGACAAAACATGCAACTTCAGTTTAAGATCATTGTTTGTGTCACATAATCAGATGACTACAATTTAATAGTGATGAGCACAGTTTCCACACACCTTTCTATCCAATGTTTGCATTTTATTAATTGTTATGACAGAACGCAAAACTCTTGTTTAACTAACTCAGCGTGACCAAAGTCGAGTCACAGCAGCTGACAGAATTAGAATTTACTGAACCTCACTGTATAAACAAGTCTGAATGTCAAGTAGATATGAAACATAAATTGATGTTGTAAATTTAACTTTGTTAATATACTACTGGCTTTCCACAAATAGGGAAACATTTATGAGCAAATATCTGCCTACACATAACTGACGGTGCATTCAGCTGTGCTTTTGGAAAGGTGCAAGTATGCAGTCAGTGTGTGTCTACATAGAGACACTCGATGAATCCTATCCTCTACTTTTACTCAAACACTCAAAGATTCTCCTCCCATTCGTCTGAATTAGTCCTCCACACACCTTGCCTCTGTATTATGCATGCACAGGTTGTTTCTAGGGGAACGGTCACAATCCTTTGTGTGAAATTTATTAACGGTGGACATTTGAATTAATTAACTGGATGGGAGTGTGGTATTACACTCCTCTGGCCTTATGACATGTAACACTCACTAACACTCTTACACACAAACACACACGCACGCAAAGACACACAGCTTAAAATGAGGAAATTTACAAAGATTAGATTTAATTACCAGTGTGAAAATCACTGGTACAATGTGGATCAGCTTTAATTACACATTGTAATGTTCCCCTCCATGTGTCTATGAAAGGAGGTGCCTGACAAATAGGAGAGTGCATGGATCAGTTGAATTTTCTTGTACCTGAAAATGAGTGCAAAGTAAGCATGTAGTATTTTCCGATGTTCCTGTGTGACATGCACGTCTTGGGAACACTTGCTCCGAAAGTTAAATGCTTTGAGGAGATGAGCTTTCACAGTGGAAATGTTTCTCTGTACTCAAACTTGCTGAGTCCTTCAGGGATGATTCACCAAAATCCTCTATTTTGAGTGTAAAATGCTCACCCCTTGTATACTTAAAAGATGGCTTTCAGTTTCCACTTTGTTTTCTCACAAAGGATGGCAGCTTAAGCCATGTGGGATTCACAGCTGTCACTATACATGATAACTGTAAACAAGTAAGAGCCTAAAAATTCATCCAAATGTACACAGAAACCTCTCAGCCACTCCTGCAGTGCAACCAGCTAAAATCCACTGTTCACAAAGTCTTAACAATGCATTTTCATTGTCATTCTGATATGAAAACTCAATGCAAAGGACACCTATGAGGTGAAGAAGGAATTAAATAATACAAATTTTATATAAAAGAACCATGCACTTATTTGCTGAATCATTTGACCAGTCAGATAGAGTCCTGGATATGCCTGCCAATCCGGTGGAGCTCCAGCTGGGAAATATACTCCCTTCAATTAGTAGGTGCAATAAGATACGTTATATGTAAAGTGAGGTTGTACTGCTGCTATATATAGCTTCATTGCTGGTATTTCTTTCATTTTATCTTCAAAAGTTTATGTATTTATTTCTAACATTTAACTTTTTTGTGGTAATATTTCATTAAAGCTCTTAATGTTGCATGTGTCTATGAAAGTTGCAGTAGTTAAGTATGCCTTTGAATGAGTTGCATAGCTTTTGGACGCTTTCTCTGGTTGTACAGCCGAAAAGAAAATGGATACATGGTCACACCCAAGAGTCAGACTGAATGATGGACTCTTAATGTAGTTCAACACAAACACACAATGGATTCCTTACCATTTTTTATGGAAGTGGCTGATTATAATTGGCTAAGCCTTTGTTTAAATTACAGCCTGCCTTCTTAAAAACAGCCCCGGGGATAAGTAACTATGTGCATCTATAATCTGCTTTATTAATGCTCCAGAACTCCTGAGGTAAATTGAAAGGACAACACAAAATGGCTGAGTGCTCAAGGTCTGCTGAATAAATCAAAGTAAGCAATGTGATCGCAGCAGAGATGAAGTAACACAGCTTTGTTGATTAAATAGCACAGTCTGCCACTGTCTTATGTGTGCCTTTTTACCCATTAAACCTGCCAAAACAGGGAAACTGCTGTGTTGGTGATGTTGGATTAGAGCCATTTTGTCTTTACAAACAGATGGCAGGTAAGTGTGGCAGACTTGTATATATCCATAGGTGTGGAAGGACTGGACACACTGGTAACGCCATACAAGCCTACTTTCCACAAAGTCTGCATTAATAATTAGGCCAACTTTTTATCAGAAGACATGTACAAAAATGATCTGAGCTCCAGAGACACATCCAGAGGGATAAAAATAAACCTGAGTTAAGCAGTGGCTGGAAAGAGGATGGGGCAGGAAGAGATGTCTGCTTTTGAGCAAGGCTCATTCAATCCCTGGTGGATACAGTCTTTCTTTTCCGCCCTGCCAACCTCAACGCTCTACATGAGGATGAATTTCTTACCATGTTATGCCAGACTTCCAAGAACTGCTTCCTTTCATTAAAAACAGGGACAGTGTAAGTTACAAGGTTAAAAAAAAAAAAAACTCAAGCTCTGAAATGTTTTTTTTCCTTCATTATCAGTACCATCATCCCACTTTTTATGTGTCTACCTGACAGCCTTTTGGTGGATTTGTTCAGGAAAATAAGATGGTGCTAATTTTGTATTCATGTGAAGTAAATGGAATTTTAAGTTTTCTTAGAATTGATTTTCCCTAATAAATCAAGTTATTTGGCACATTGGAGAATAACAGTGGTTGTTATCAAGGTTTTGCACTCTTTAATGGGATATTGTATGGGGAAAGGGCCTTCAGCACCTGCACATCCCTTCTCTGTCTTTCCAAAACACTGAGATTTTCAGGATATATTTTGTCCTTGGTGCCATATGGTGTTCTTCCTGGGAAAATCACAAAGGATTAAGGCTGTCCTGACATAGAAGTCCACTGTTTCTGGGACCATGTGCACAGAGTCCAGCAACAGATCTGCCAATGAGAGAGTCCCAGTGCTGTACTCAGATGTTGGCCTCTCACAGCTGAGGTGCTAACTGAAAACTGTCCTCTCCCTTAAGATGCTAGAGACTGGCACAGTCATGGAACTGAAAAGCCAATTCTCAAACCAGACTACTGGGAAGCTTCCATACAGCTCTGCTCCAGGAACGGTGTCTAGGATACCCTGTGATCCAACCAAGGGGTCTCTTAATGGAACTGGCAAACATTTGTTACATTATTAGCTCTGCTATATGAAGCAACCTAAACAAGCTTATTCACTGAGTATTATTCCTCATAAGGAGTTATCAGATTCCCTCACTGTATTCAAAGATGTCCCATTAGCTCACCTTAGCATGCACTCCATGCACCACAACATGTCATGCTCTCTCTCTCTGTCTCCCTTATGCACAATCATATTCCTATCATCAAGAAGCTAGGTTGAAGGCCTACACACTAAAGCGCACCAAAATATTTGGAGGCCTGAAACTTTTCTCTGGGGCACTGCTCAGGAGTGAACTTGAACCTCTCCAGCAACCAGACTATCCGAAAAGGGTCCGAAAAGTTGCAAACATAAAACCCTGTCAGCAGGAAACGGCAAACCTTACATGCCAGATTGACTTATATCCATTGCATGAATATATTTGACATTCATCTTGCCACAGTGGGGAATTACCCCAACCCCCCCTAAAGCTACATCCACATAAGATCGCCGCAGTTCATCCCAGTACAGTCTGTTATAAACCGATGTCACTGCCATCAGTGAAACTTAGCAGTCAGTTAGTTGCTCTTTTTTTTGTCCTTTATGAGGTGAATTTACCTAAAGCATCATAACAGAGAGATTTGAGCGCAGTCAGTTTATGCTCTGGTGCAGAGCATAGGCTGCAAAAATTGGACAAGGCCTGTGACGTCAGCCGTTTGATTATAATAGGCGGACTCAAACAGCTTTTGAAACCAATCCACGGTGGCTTCCATATTGAAACCACTGTCTCAACCGAACTTGTGGTCCACCTAATGGCAGACAAGAGCCTGTCCACTGAGCTCGACTTCCTGTCAGCTAAGCTAGCTAGCATTCTGGTTGACAGATACATAGCATCTGCCTGTCAAGCTATCTGTCAAGCAAATGAGACACACCAATCAGTGTGCAGTGAGGTTTTTCCTAAATATAATTAAAATGACTGTGGTACAAAAAATGCACAGTGTGAGCAAATGAAGACATTAGCTAATGAGACACGTTTAGTTTTTTGAACCAGGTTATTTATTGTGTCAAAAAAACGCTTTTTAATGTGTGTTGTGTACTTGACTTCCGGTGTTCCTGCAGCCAGCCTCAAGTGGACAGTCACCATATTGCAATTTTTTTTTTTCTTGCACTTCCGCATTGGCTTCATTTTTCAGGACCAGAGGTTGTCGCTTGGCACAAAGCCAGACAGCTGCACTCTGATAATGAGGTCAACATAAGGTGGCAGGCTAAATGCTTGTGTGCCTTCCTCCATTCAGATTGTTGCACTTTTTAAATTTGAGAGGATCATATTTCCCTTGAGTGGGCGTGGCCTCAGCTCATTCAGCTGACATGCACACACCATCCTAGAGCAGATTTTTCTGCCACTTTTTTCATTGTTTTGAGGCTTAACTTTATAAACTTAGAGATGTTTTATTCGACTGAACTTTGGCCTGGGTGTTCATAAAACAGTGGCCTGTGATACAACAGACCTAAATTAAATCATCACTTTACAGGGTCTTTAAGAATTAAGAATGTTACATGTTCACGCTGTGAATGCTTGTCCTTGTCAGAAAACACTCAAAACAAGGCTTTTTTGGTAGTTTTGCTCTATGTAGAATTAACTATTTGCCCCCCAACAAGTTATGGGTGTACCAATTCATCGATGTGTATCAATTCATCGATTGGTTGATTAATTATCCAATTATATAGATAGAAAGTTAAAACATCAATCTGCATTGTGGCCTTTGAGCTGTGCTTATATTTTGAAATTCCCCCCACACGCCTGGGGATAATTTCTGCCGTTTTTGATCAAGTTTATCAAAGTTGGCAGAAAAAGAGCATATTGTTTTGGAGTTATCAGAGTATATGAAAGGAAATAAAAGTGTTTGGTACTTTAAATGTTTGCTGTTACAAACATGTTTTAACAAAAATGTCCATCGCTGTGTTTCTATTTTCAAGGTAATCAGGGGCTCTCAGTTTAAAGTTTTTACATTTGCAACATAAAAAAATGGTATACTGAAACAAAACACAGGTCTTTATTTGTTAAGCAGATTTTTTTTCTTTTTTTTATTAAATACAGAAACTTTTCGGAAATTAAACTGCCAAAACATTTTTTTTTTTCTCTGCCTGCATTCAATTTGTGCATGAAATCATCCGATATTAATCTAGGCTCTTAGGTCGAATTAAAATCATATTATGATGGATTTTGGGATATCAAGAAATATTGTATCATGTCCATACTATCGACATTGTATCATGTTATGATAAAACTGGTCATTTACACCTCTGCAATGAGTGTTGTGTGCTGCTGTGTGATCACATCTGCAAAGAAACTTTTTTCAAAAAAGTAAAAACTTGGATGAAATTTAGTTATTTTGAAAGAAATACTGTCAAATTCTGCATGCACTTACAAGATTTAAAGACAATACCAAGACTGCCAAAACAGTCTGGTCCTGAACTGATCATAGATGTACAGTATACAGGTGCTAGGAGTGGGTGTTACAGTTAAAAAAAAAGCTATGAAGACAGATCAAGCACTGGCTCGTTCTCCTGGAGGATGAAGACCCACATTCAACTACACCAGGGTAAATGGGACGAAGACAGAGACCATGAACCAAAACGGACAGCCAATCTGAGGAAAAAGAGTGAAAGAGATGGAGAGAGAAAAGTTTAAATCCCAAGACAAGAGGCAGTCCAACTTTTCCTGAAGCAAACTACAAAGAGTCCAGATGTTGAAATCCTTTTGTATCACACAATCCAGACATCCAAATAAACTGCCAATGTACTTAGGACTGCACATAGGATGTGTTGGTTCTGCTCTAACCAACGCATTAGTTAGAGATACTTTTAACTTGTCTGATATCCTGAAATCAAAATCAGCTGTCTGGCAAAAGTACATAGATCTGACTGTGGGACTACACATAAATGGATGGTAAATACAAAGTAAGTAGAACAGGAGAGGGAACTAAAATGAAGGACTAAGCACTGGCAGGAGATCAAAGACGGATATAACAAGAATGTAAATATGCGGCTGGGTCCTCAGTTGCCTGCAAACTGAGTGTAGCAAATAAATTGCAGAGAACACAGATGACTGAGAGATCAAGAAGAGGAAAATGACAGAAAAGAGATGAAAGAAGTGTGATTTTTCTGTCCTTCTTGAGTGCATATTCTTTTCCAGTCTAATCATGGCTCATTACTCAAACCCCATTAACAGTTCATTCTTGAAAGGCCAGAATTTAAGAACAGGGATGCTTACATTTATTTTTGTCATCTATAGTTGCCCTTCATTTTTTGTAATAAACATGCTATTACTGAAATGTTGATATACCATGAACCAAATATACGTTGTACAACTACGGAATGATGTGCAGTCCACAAACAAGCCTGTTCTACAAAACGGTTCTTAGTTCAGTGGTTTAGCTCAATCTTTTTCCAAAGTCTGGATCAGGATGCACAGTTAGGTTGTGGGAGACTGTTTGCCTCACCAAATGAGTCTTTAGAATTTCTTTGCTACAATATCTAATGCAACATTTATGTCTACAGTAAACATCATTTACAAAAGCGTCTTTCCAGACCAGACGGCAATTAAAGGCCCAAGGGTTCAATCATGCAAAGAAGGACTATGTGATGGAGTAAAGCGCCTTTTTCCTGGATCAAATTGCATCCACAATTAACATTATCCAAGTTGGCACCAGTGAGCAGTGTGATTAATCATGATTAATCACAGCAGAGTGATGTGATTTTTTTTTTTTTAATCAATTGACAGAACTTATATATATATATATAACAGAATAACAGACTGGAGTTTGCAAAAATGTACCTGAGTAAGCCTCAATCCTTCTGGGAGAACATTTTGTGGACAGATGAGACTAAGGTAGAGCATTATGGAAAAGCACGTCATTCTACTGTTTACAGAAAATGGAACGAGGCCTACAAAGAAAAGAACACAGTACCAACAGTCAAACATGGTGGAGGTTCAATGATGTATTGGGGTTATTCTAGATTACCAGCACCTGTTATTGCCACAGGTGAGTATAAATGAGCATCACATGATTGAAATAAAGTATTTACCCACAGTTTTAAAAGGGTAACAATCATTTTGTCCAGCTCATTTTTTTGAGTTTTGTGTAAAATTATGTCAATTTTGTCTTTTTTCTTCAGATTTTTTGTGTTGTTCCAATGCACCTAAAGGTAATTAACACATGTATACCAAAAACATTTGTAATTGCAACAATTTCTGGGAGAAATGGTGCACTAAATTAACAGCATTGGTAATTACCAAAATCATTTTTTGAGTTTCTGCAACAGTTAATCCACCAATATGTAGAAGCTTTTTAACCCAAATGATATTTTCAATGCTAAAATTGAAGTATTATTGTTATCCATGAATTTTCAAATGTACTGATTGACAAAAAAACTGAAAAAATAGTAAAGCACATTATTATTTCTTGATGAATATGTCAAATTATAGTTATCATTTATTATTATTATTTACTTGCATTCCTGAACAGAAAAATGAGTTTTAGTGGTTGTTTGTTATGCTCGATTCATTTCAAAAGCACAAACATGCTTTCTGGTTGCTTCTCTCTATGTAGAATTCAGTTCTTGCCCTCCACCTGGAGTTTACCACTGCTGCCTGACATCATCTGCCAAGAACCTATACTTTATAAATGGCTTTTTCAAGAACAGATCATTAAGGAAACACAAAAACGATGTAAAGGGATCATGTCCTGGCAATAGCAGCAGCGTTACACCTGGAACATGCACCCTTGAAAAGACAGCTCCGATTAGTTTCCCCTCAACTGTTATTGAAAGTTGATACCATAAATGAATTCGATCGGCCAGTGAGGCAGAAGTGACATTGACGAGTGCTGCAGTGTTCATGAAGTTTTAGCTGCTTTCAACTGATCACCCATAGCAACAAAAAAACAGCTGGTTTACAGGGTGAATTTGCACTCAGGACATTAACCCTGAAAACCCTGAACTGCATTGGTTTTGTTGAGAACATGGGTGCCTCCAGGGCCAAAAAACAACACAAATAGACACAGGCTTTTAGCATGTATATGCCTGAACCTTCCTCTGTCCCTTCTACCACTGTCATGTCTTATTCCCAACTAATGTTTACAGCTTTCACTCTGACACTCTCCTCTCGTCATCCTCAAATATTCCCATGTCCCAATTTATGCAACGTTTCTCCATCAACAGAATCCACTTCATCTCTCTAGTGTCCCGTCCTTGTAAACCATTCTCCGTAATTATGGAGGCAGCCTCTCGACTGGGGATTTCATCACATGGCTGAGAGCTCTGCAGAGATGCCAACATCAGGAAATCCCCGTCACAGCAATGAGACACTAACAAACCACAAGACATATTGAACTGCAGCAAAATGAGCCAAAAAAGCCCAGAGGAGCTCTGATTAAAGCCTCAGATCAGAAACCATAAGTAAAAATAAAGGATGCCCTTATAAAGAATTTAACCAATGAGGTCTAAAAAACAAATGATTTCTGTTCCTTGATTGTCCTTATGCAAAGTGGAATAAAATTGTGCAAAATGTGCATGGCTAAATAAGCTTAGTAATTTACCATTTCATGCCAAAAGAGGTAATTGTTATGCTTGATTGGTTTTTGGCACTGGGGTGAATTCTCAAGTGTTCCAGTATGACTGAAACTTTAAGTCCATCATAAAGTTCTGATTAATCTGCCTAATGCCTTCTTCAAAGCAGACAAAGAAGAAGCCCTGCATTTTTTTGTAGAGCTATTTAGCAGGATATGGCCTTTATAGAAAATAAGAACATGAAAACTCCCAGCAGACACTAACCCCCAGTGAATCAGAGTATTCAGTTTGAAGCAGCCACATCCCTTCTAACACGGGCCCTATGGGGAAGAGAGCAGCCCCGGCATACATTATTCAACAGCCATGACTATGGGATAACAAGCTGGTGAGGCTGGGCTGGATAAAAGACACAAAAATAAGTGTTGAGAGGAGAGGGAGGGATATATATTTAATGGACTGGTCACTTAGGAACACAAAAGCACGCGTTTATGTGCTCAGCACGTTGTACTCTATCACCTCTGTGCATCAATACCTTAAAAAAATCTATGCGTTCAAAGCATTATCTTTCCAGTGTTATTGCTTCTCTTCGGTTATTTCATTGCTTTTAACTACTGCTGCACTTTCCATGATCTAAATCACATTTAAACCTGTTAACCTTGACGAAAAAAATAATCCAGTGCATTCTTGAATAATATTTCGCTGAGCAGATACCAGTGATCGAGGTTAGTGCTAAAACCTGCAGCCTTCAGGCTTGTAATGTTGCAGTAATGTAATGTAATGTTGTTTATTTCCTGTTAGCTTTGATGGCTGCCTGAACTTCTTGGATGAGATGAATTCTACTAACTGTGCGGAGGTGAAAAGGTTATAGAGGAGTCCGTATGGACCCTTAAGGAAAAATGAATGTTTGACAAGCACACACACACACACACACACACACACACACCCCCACACCCCCACACACACCCACACACACACACACACAAAGGAGCATCCATATACCCATGGGGTCAGTGCAAATAAAAAAGGATCTGTTGTGATCCCCTGGGGAATTGGATGTAACAGAAACAGCAAGGAGGATCCAGGATATGAGAGAAGTAAAACATCTGTAAGGATAGCATATAAGTGCAAAGACTGGAATCCATCCCTCTGCAGGGACGTATCAGAGCCAAACCTGTATACCAAAGAAAGCAAAATAAATCCGGTCATGTCAGAGTGATGAGTTTTGATATAAGAAGTACAAATGAATAATTATTTTATTTGTCATTTAAGCAATACCACATGACAAGGAGTGATGTTGCACTAAATATCAGTGCAGCTGTTGCTGGCCTCATGCTAAAGGTACTCACAGCAGTGCTGATATTCAGAACATCTCAACCTTGAGAGTGACATTATTTTCTACTGTAGTTCAACAACAGAACTGTAGAAGAAAAAAAAAACCCTGAACAGATTTTTTTTTTCTTCTTTTTACTGAAACTTACGTGACCTACCCAAACAATGCACCTGTGCACTCTTGCAACTTTATCCACCCATTCCTAGCTCTTATGATACTTATGGGTATAACTTGCAGTGCCTTTTTTCAAACTAGCATTTTCCATTGTAACTGTGTGCTCAGCCTGATTATAAGAGTGTTGAGTGATGTACAGGAGTGTAATGATATATGGGAACAAATGCCAGCACCAAGTTAGGGCACACTCACACTACGCAATCTGTACTGTGCCTGGGTACGTTTGAGCCTAAAAGTCCAGTACAGTTGACCAGCAAGAGTACACTCTTCCATGCTTGGATACTTCCCTGGCTCCGGCACGGAATGACAAGGTGGACCAAAGCATGACACGAATGCAAACGAAGGAGCACAAGTGCGGGAACATGACTTAACTTGGTGCCGGTGTTTGTGTTCCATATATCATTCCAGGAAGCGTGAACTCTTCAGTGATGGGCATGTGATTCTCAGGATGCTTTTCTGAGCACAACACCTGCACCAGGTTATGCAAATTAATACTGAAATCATACCAACTGCTTATGCCCGTTTTTTTTTATTACATTTTCTGATCCCAACATTAATAGCAAAAGTCAAAAAGACGCATCATTTCTTGTTTATTTGATTTTGTGTCAGAAAAGAAAACAATAAAATTAACCACTTTTTCATTATTTGTTATTCAATTATCAATCAAATATTAAATGAACGAATGATACACAGATTGACACCGACCAGTGAATTAAACCGACCGCAGGAGTTGATGCAGTGAGGGAAGGCAGAGCAGACACGCTCAGCAGCGTCGCTCCAGTACAAACATCCTGCATCTTTGTGTTGAGTTGAAGATGTGTCGAAGTTATTTTGAGTAAACTGCTGTAAAATAATCAGAAAGTAATTCATTCTGCATCACTTCGTTTGCTTTGTACCTGTATTTCCCAGAGCTGCATTGTTTCTCTCTGCCCCCTCCCAGACTTGCCAACCAGGGTGATTGTCATCGGATGCAAGCTTTTTGACTAAACAATCAACCAACCAATTGAGTGCTGTCAGCTAACTTTATTAGCTCTATATCAGTATATGAGTAGTAATCAGGAAGATGGCATCTGGTTAAAGAAGGTGGGACATAACCATAAATACTGTACAGGACATGCAGAGCCCAATCAGAGCCTTACTTTCTCTTTATTTTATGGAAGTTGTGCAATTTGTATTGTCTTCCCAACTAGTCTCTCTTTAAATATGTGTTTTAATTAATATCCAGGATTCACATCGTCACCTCTTCAAGTCCTAAAACTCCATAAAAATGTATGAAAAGCAACATTTCTGGTGCATTCATTCAGTGAATAGCATGTTATAACACCACAGCTGTTAAAGACACATATTTAACTTAGACTGGTTATTAGTATCCTAAGAAGACTATTTTTTATATTCTCAAATACTTAGGACAGATCAACTTAAGTGGTAAGAGTTTATAGTTTCAGTCCAGATCATTTCATTACATAGTTTTTAAAGCGCCCCAGGTTTTGAAGAATCTGTCTGTAGATCAATCTAGGGTGCATATTTTTTTTCCAGCTTGATATTCTGCATCATATCTTCTATCTATTGGTTGTGTGATAGTGGGCTTTCATCTTTCCATTTAAATAGAATTGAAGGTCTAGCATTTAAAGAAGAAAAAGCAATGACCTTCTGAAAGTAAAGAGGGAAATCCACTCCTGCTGGATCAGAATATACACCAAAGATATCAACAGTAAAACAGGGTACAATCATGCAGTCAACAGACTTAGAGAGAGTATCAAACAATGATGGCCAGAAATACGGGCAGGACCAGAACATATGATGTAATAACTGCTTTAGTAAATTGTATAACAGTATGATTTAAGTTACAGGATTCTAAGGAGTTCCAGTTCTGTGTTCTGTTTGTGTGTATAAGCATGTCAGTTTGTGTGTTATTGCCTGTCTGTGCCCATACAAGTCTCGGAAACTGACTCTGATCAATAATCTATTAGTAGCTAGACACGTCTGCTTGGGCAAGCATACACCCACAAATACACGCATGCATTGACACATATAGCTAGACACGTCCAGGTGAACAAGGTCAACTCTAAACACGCCAAAGGACTGTCCTTCCAATCTTCCTCACTTAAACACATGCAAAGTATCTCCTCCACACACACAAACTTCTCCAGAGTTAACTTATTCCTCTTTCACCTCAAGTATTTGTACCACAGGGGAATATTTCACAGCAAATGGAGCATTGCAACTTTATCTGCTCTGCTCTGCTCTCCTCCTCCGTCCTCTCCACTTATCTTGTCTCTTTTCCACTCCTCAACCGTGCCACAAGACACAGGGCTCAAGGGAAAAGTTGTTTCTATAGAGACAAATATGGCTATATGATGCAGCAATAAACGCTGGCAGTGTTAATGTATTTGCGCTGCATGTGTCTGTTGTTAAGATTTGAACACAATCTGCATGCTAATCGTGCTCGAGCCTATATTTAATGATCTTGCGTGTGGGTGCATGTGTTCTGCAAACCAGTGGGTACAAAACTGTGGACTTTAGTGTGCATACCTGCGTATTAGTTCTGCTGCTTTGCACTGAAGTCCCACAGTGTAGGATCATGATTCAGTATTTCACTGCTTCATTGTTACAATAACACAACTCATTTAAATTTGCATCCTATGACGTTTAAAATGGACACAGCAGGCATAGCTAAAGGTTTGTTCGTAACTTGCGTGTACTCTGTGCACAATTTTTTGTTTACTTAGTTCCCCCTAGCTTTGCATTGCAGCAGCTTTTCTTACAAGGGTCTACTCACTTCTTATGTGACAAAGCATAATAAACACACATTAATATAAAACAACTACAAAAATGCTGATGACTTTAAGGTAATATTCATTCATGAAGTTCCTCTTTAGGCAGTAATGTCCATGTTTTATTCTAAAATTGGTCAAGGTGAAACAGCAGCATAACCTGACACACCATATAGACCTTTTCATTGGATATATTTACATACAAAGTATTTGGGAAGTGCAGGACTTTTAAAAATATTCGCAGAAAGTCATTGGATGAACCTTCTGTCTGTCACATTCATTACCGGCCAATCAGAGCAACAAGACAAAATGAGGAAGTAGACATGCACAGTTCTGGTAAGCTTGGCAGTAATGTAATTTAACCCTGTTAAATCTCTCTTACCTCTCCAATCACAAAATAAATGGAAAGAGAAGTGTTGGCAGAAAATAGCTGCAGACCTCCAGCTGCGAGTTAAAGTGTGTAAAAGGACACAATCAGTCTTTGGTTGTGCATTAGAAATAATTTACTTGAATAATGATGGATGAGTCTTTACCATGACGTTTATGTAATCAGATGCCCAGCCTGAGACACAAATACTCTTCTTCCAGTTTAAGGGTTTCAGTATTGCATAAAAAAAATCAGAACTCCAACAAAGCATGCACCAAATAATAGCAGTACGATGTGCATCATGGGATTCACAGAATGTAGGAAAGTAAACAAAAGAAAAACTAATACCAAATGGGATTAAAGAAAGTTGTAAACAGTTTTTAGTGTTCTCATAGTCCCCTGGTTTCTCTCTCTCTCTCTCTCTCTCTCTCTCTCTCTCGCTCTCTCTTTTCCTTTTTTTGGTACTATTTCTTATCTTATCATGTCCTGGCAGGCTTTATTTGGCCTCGGCAGAGGCTCTCACAAAAATATTGAACTAATGCCACAACAGTACTAACAGTTTTCCCTGACTGTGTGTTTAATACCATTATATAAAAATGTATTCCAGAGCTCTAATCTGAAATGTTATGTAAAAATCCCTCAGATGTATTTTATCTCTAAGCCCCAAGGTTGGAAGGTATCATTGGTAAAACGTCACTTGCAGGCTAGTTTGTGCAAATCTCTGGATTATGAAATGCAAGGCCAGAAACTTGGAACCCATTTGTTATCAGAGGCTAAAGAAAAATACTCCTTTCATCTCAGACTATACATTTAAAGAATTATATCATTTTTCACTGTTTTCAGAAATCGTTCAGCTGGACAAGGACAGATTTGCAGGAAAAGTCACTCTGTAAAAGCAGCCAACTCGTGCACAAGCCATAGATTTAGTGGGAATGGCTTTTAGAGCGTATATATAGGCTACTGCAAGATATTTCATGAATTATACATAATTGTAAATGTAAGACATAATTGAACTGACAATTTCTTCACAGAAATGCTCCATCCTAACCAGTCTCTATTGGCACTGGCATTTTTTCCTAAAGCCTTGTGACTTTGTTGATGGTCCCTGAAGAACCATATATTATAGTGGAGAAGAAAAAAAAAAAAAAAAAAAACACAGAGGGCTGACGTAGCTGCTTCTGCTTATAGATCTATTTATTGCCAAAACAAATGTGCTGTAGTTTAACCTCTACAGCTTCTGTCTTTATCTTCCTCTCCCCCATTTTCCCTCTCTTCTCACCTCTAGATTTATCGCTCTGCAGACCTAAAGCTGGGAGGTCCCTGTGTACCTCCAACACCTTGCTCCAACTCTCTTCTTCTGTTTTTTTTTTTTTTATACCTTTTATACCTTTATAACTTTTATTGTTTTCCTACTTCTTTGCCCAATCACAACCATCCTAACCCCTGTATTTATCTCACCAGTTGTGTCTCTATCCTTTTCCCCTCTTAAAGAAAAGTATCAAATATCAATCTGGCACAAAATGCCATAGAACTTGGTGCCACAAAACTGCTTGTGACCCCAAATGCTCCCACAACACACAAGAATGTTAATGTCTTGCCAGTCAGTAAAATGCTCCCTTCGCATTTTTGAACATCCAAACAAGTTCTTCCTGTATCTTACTTTAGGCCTCAGAGCCCTGATAAAAACTCCTCACTAAGTTAAAAACCCTGTGACCTTAATGCTCCTAACAGTAATGCAGCAGCTGACTTTGTTAATATTTCATTGAACTTGATGGTTCAGAAAATCTCTTACTACTCTAACCTAATTGCTCATGAGTCTGCCCAGGATTTCAATTGGTTTGCCTACATATCACGACACAGCTGCCTGATTCAAGGTGAAATACAACCTGGTTTATTTATATAACCATCCATCCGTCCAGATAGGCTTAACAGAGGAATCCTACACCACAGCTTCTGAATGCCAGAGTTAAGAAAGAGATGCATAATGAGGCAAGCCAATGAGAAGCCAAAATTTCTGCTCTCAGGAGAAAAAAAATGTACCAAATATCTGACACAGTAAAATCTGTCATTTTCCTGCAGTCATGGAGGACACAAGGAGCCTCAAGACCACCTTTAGTTGCCAAGGCACAATGTCTGTTTGCAAAAAATGTGAGAATGTGAGATTTGAAAGTGCAATACTTGAGATTGACTGCAAAAGAAAATGAATCCCCATTAGGTCCCTAATCTGCAAAGCAGATGGATTGGCCAGATTCCATGACTGTCATCAGGCAGATCTGTCTTGCAAAGTTCCAATATGATATGGCTGTGCCAGATTCAAGAACAGGCTTGACCAATCAGTGCCATTTACGGAGAATGAGGTGATAACTAAGGGCATGGTTTAGTTGTTCTTCAAACCAATAACAATTGCTGCTGCTAGTGTAGCAATTGTAGCAGCACTTCAATCAGACCTGGACCACATTTCTTTATTAAAAGAAGAGCAAACCGCACTGAAAGCTTAACTTGGTGGAAAATATGTTTTTTGCCGACCTGCTTTGACATTATTTTGCAATAGTTACGGGCAGGGTTTTGTTGTATTGAAAGCTAGTAACAATGACTGCCACCAGTGAAGCAGTTAGCTCTGTTGTAGCTTGAATAGGAATAGGAATAGGAGCAAATAACCATGCTGAGTGGCAGAGAAGATGGCATGAGTTTTATCCACCAACTAGCGCCACCGTTCGTAAATTTCGACAGCATCTACTTGCTGAGCTCAACTAGTACCAGAGCTGGGCATGACTATACCTTATTTTGTCTTGTTGCTCTGATTGGCCTACCCTTCCAGACACAGTGTATGGGAGGTTTAACAGATGAATGTGAAATATGTCGTGTGCTTTCTTGCAGGTGCTGCCTCCAAAGTTGGCAAAACTACTTACTAGGCTTGTTACTTTTTCACATAGGGCCAGGTAGGCTTAGATGGCTTTTTTCTCATAATAAATAAATCATGATTTAAAAACTGCATTTTGTACTTACTCAGGACATCCTTGTCTAAAATCACAATTTGTTCTGATCTGATCTGAAATATTTAAGCTCAAAAATAAAAAAGGTGGGTATCTCCATTTCATTAGTACAAAATCAGTGCAGACTAAATTAATCTCCAACTGCATTACCAAGGCGTGTCAATCCATATTAAATAAATTCACTTATGATTTCAGACTAACATGTTTCCATGGGCTTTAAAGGTCAGATTTAGATTTTTTCTACCTGCATGTAAACCTACTGACTGATGGCAGAGGCTGCTATGGAAAACATAACAAAAACTAATCCTATTTATACACATTTAAACCCCACTGACTTTGCCATGTGGGAGAAATTCAGAGTTCCATCTCTCAGCCGAGGACGCTTGGACAACTGACTGCAGGAGCTCAGAACAGACTGACCAGCAGCCACACAAGCATTTCCAGACTTGTGACTTCAATAATAACCCATTATCAATCAAAATTGATCAATTCACAATGATTAGTGTCCAACTGACAGCAGAGCTTGCCTTCACTTTAATGCACTGACCTTCAAAATGTGCACAGTACAAATTTAACACATGCAGACACACACTGACCCTATGGGTCTTGACAGGCTCATTCTCATGCCAGCCGTCACATTGAGATTTAAATATATTCTAATTATCTCATAGCTGTTGAAACAAGGCTTGTACAGGACACTGATGACATGTAAAACAGATGACGAAGCCCCTGAATACACATCAACATCCTTCAACATATTGAAACCAAGTGGCTGGAGAGAGTACCGGTGAGAACTTCTGGTTTGTTTTCTGGTAAATGACTGTAGGGACTGAACAACGACAAATTAGCAGTGCACTGTAACAAACACATGACTTATTTATTAGTGCTGGCTAATTACCTAAATTAAAGTTGAAAGAGGAATTGAGGGACACTGCAAGCACTTTGTCATACATTGTTTGATTGGTTTTCTGTTAGAGCTCTTGTCTGCAATGTACTAGTCTCAACTTACAAATTCAAATGGATGTCCTGCTGTGTGTTAATATATCATGCACTATATTTTGCAAAGATATTTCTTCTTACTGTCATTCTTTCAGCATATTCTTTCTGTTGCTGTTCAGGCATTTAGTCATCATTTTTAAGAGTATTCAGTGTAAAACCTTGGGCTCTCCTATCTAAATTTCCCCTTTTAAAGTAGCCATTGATTCCTCTCCATGTTAACACTGTACGAAAATGAGTTTCTAAAGGTTTCAGGAGGCTAAAATTGATTTTTTGGAATTGTGAATAAAGAATTTGAGGGGCGTGGGGGGTTCACCTGCCTTGCCTGCGACCTGTTTTAGCAAGCTCCTATTTCTCTTTAGATTTGCAGCAGGAAAAAAAAAACAGACACAGTTTGAGACTAGCCTGAAATTGAGGGAAAATACTAAATTTCAACTCACTGTGTGACCAGGATAGTGGCTTAAAATGGGTGATAATGGAGCCATTCACTGCATTTTTTTGAAATTAATTCAGCAGCTCTTAACTCCCAATGCTGTGAAACAGATTTTGCCCCTTTCATGATTTTTTTTGTTTGTTTGTTTGTTTGTTTGTTTGTTTGTTTTTTTTGCATATTTGTCACACCTAAATGTTTAAGATTATCAAACAAATCTAAGTATAAGAGAACTATAACCCAAGTATTCAAAAGGCAGTTTTAATGATGATTTCATTTATTATGGGAAAAAAGCCACACAAACCTACCTGGCCCTATGTTAAAAAGTATTAACACCACCCCTCAGGTGTGCCACACCTGTTGAATCAAGAAATCAGTTAAATAGAACCTGTCTGACAAAGTGAAGTAGGCTAAAAGACCTCAAAAGCAACGCATCATACTGTGATCTAAAGAAATCCATGAACAGAAGAGAAACAAAGTCACTGACGTCGATCAGTCTGGAAAGGGTTAGAAAGCCATCTCTAAGGCTTTGGGATTCCAGCAAACCACAGTGAGAGCCATTATCCACAACTAGAGAGACCTTGAACTTCAGTGAATCTTCCCAGGAGTGCGGCCAGTCAACCAAAATTACTCCAACACAGCACTGACGACTCATCCAAGAGGTCACAAAACAACCCAGAACAATATCTAAAAACCTGCAGGGGCCTCAGTTAAGATTAGTGTTGGTGATTCAACAATCAGAAAGAGGCAGGGCAAAAATGGCACCACTGAGAGAGTTCCAAGACTAAAAGCACCGTTGACTTAAAAGAACACAAAGGCTCGTCTCATTTTGCAAAAAAACATCCTGATGATCCCCAAGCCTTTTTGAAAATATTCTGTGGACTGACAAGGCTAAAGTTGAACTTTGTGGAAGGTGTGCGGCCCGTTACATCTGGCATAAAGCTGACACAGTATTTCATAAAAAGGACATCATACCAACAGTCAAATATGGTGGCAGTGTGCTGCTCTGGGGCTGCTTTGCTGCTTCAGGACCTGCACAGCTTGATGGAACCATGAATTCTGCTCTCTATCAGAAATTTTTTTAAGGAGAATGTCTGGCCATCAGTTCGTGACCTCAAGCTCAAGTGTGCTTGGATTATGCAGAGGAGGACAGTGATCTGAAATCCACCAGCAAGTCCACCTCTGAAGGACCAAAAAAGAAAGGTTTTGGAGGTGCCTAGACAGAGTTCAGACTTAAATCTGATTGAGCTTTTATGGCTGAATAAAAACAGTTCTGCAAAATAGGACTGGGCTAAAATTCCTCGACAGCAATGTGAAAGGCTTTTGCCAGTCAACAAAAATGCTTGCTTGACTGCAGTTATTGCTGCCAAGGATTGCACATCCAGTTATTAGGTTTAGGGGCAATTGCTTTTTCCACACAGGGCCAGGTATGTTTTGAAGCTTTATAAAGCTAATAAATTAATCATCATTAAAAACAGAATTTATGTTTACTTAGGTTATCTATGTCGAAAATCAAAATTTTATGATCTTTAACATTTAAGTGTGACAAATATGCAAAAGTAAGAAATTTTCTGCCAAAGATAAATTTTGAAACTCAAAAAAAAAAAAAAAAAAAAAAAAAAAGATCTACTGGTTCAGTTGTTCAAAATTGGGGTGATGCATGAAGCCACACTAAATCCAGGCACAGTTGTAAAATATGACTCATCTGATTTTTGATCTGCAAAGTCCAACCGGGCTGACTTTAAAAAATTAAACTAACCAAGGACTCTGACTGAGATGCTGACAGTTAGGCTGGTGAAAGAAATAGAGGGAGGGAGAGAGAGAGAGAGGAGGATTATGAGACAGAGCAGAGACGGTAGAACTGAAAGCTTTTTATTTGATTGACAGATAAAAGTATGTCTTGTTCAGCACATGTCTATAACCTTTAGGACAGAGAGATGGGCAGCTGGTGAGACAGGCAATCACCAGAATACAGTCAGGACAGATAAAAGCTGTTACTAGGCTGATGGCAAAAATGAATCAACCTAATGTATCTTGTATGAGACTCCTCTGTTCATGACACTGTACGCAGTTAGACAGTCAGCGAGACAGACCAGAATAGACAGACAACGGAGCTGCTATCAGAGCAATGACTGAACACAAATAACCAATCATGTCACTTATGAACCTTAAAGTCCGGTCGATCAGATAAAGCAGTCAGACAGGCAGCGAGACAGGCACACAGGAAGCGGTTATTAGGCCCCATCTGTAGCTGTGGCTGGAGGCTGCGATGATGAGCCATGAGTCCGCGGCTTATTATTACCTGACTAATTACATTGGCTACCTCAGGCTGGCATGCCTGTGCCTGTATTTATAATCAAAGTGAAATTAAACTATTAACTGAATTAATGGCACAGTGGTGTATGTTGTGTCAGCTCACAAGAGAGAGCGTGACGTGTGCTCGAGCCCTTAGTGTATTCTTGCCGCTGTGCTCGTTTCACATGATGAGGGGAGATTTATGAGTGAGACAGTGAACACTAAAGCCAGAGGGATGACAATGAGAGCAGCTGAGAGAGATAAAGAAGGACTAAACTGAAGTGGAAACAAACAAATGTGTGAGCTACTCATAAGGAAATGCTGCACATGCCCACTAAAATTTTTTTTTAATTACTACATTTGAGCTACATGTACAGCTTTTGTCATTTTGTTTGCATTTTAAATGTGCAAGTATTTAAATCCTAGGTATTTGATCTCCTGTGATGAGTGAACAAGCCTGTGTTTTGACTTGTGTCTCAGAAGTAGACCCCAGCAAAACTCTCTCTGCTGGTGCTTATTTTTTTTCTGACTGTGAGCCTTTTTGATTCACTACAGATAAATCAGTCAGTCTGAAAAACAGGAAGAAATTTATATAAGACATTATTTGACAGCCCCTGATAGGAACCTTCAGCTTGTGTCTATTTTTGCAAACCATGTGGACGAAGCAATACCTCTCATCTCTATTTTTGTACATGTGTAAGTAGTGTTTCTTGAAACAAATTATCATCCTGCTTTCTCTAAGAGTTGGTTGTATCACTTATTAACATACTGTAAAGGGATGCAATGCAATGAAAGGATTTTTAAGAGACATTTTGTTATTTTCTATGTCTAACACATGTCCATTTCAGATGCTGATAGAATAGCCTTTACCAAAAAAACTGCTCTTTCAACATGACATGCTATTGTTTTCTTTACAGGAGCTCCAATTTATTTATTTGTAAAATCGCAGAACGTATAAAGGGTATGTGTTTAATTTCACAGCAAGAAGGTTCCCGGTTCGAACCCAGGTCAGACACGGCTTGTCTGTATGTGGGTTCTCTCTGGGTACCGCAGTTTCCTCCCACAGACCAAAGACATGCTCGCTAGGTGAATTGGTGGATCTAAGTTGTCCAAAGAAGGGAATGTGTCAGATATGCTCCCAAATGTGCAGACCAAATGCCTCATGCTTGGATGCAAATTTTCTGTTTAAAGTGAGTGAGGAAAGGCTTCCAAACTTTGAAAAATACCTGTGTTGAGCCCCTAGTGGAGTATCTAAGCTTCTCAAGTTTGAGATGAGACATCACACTCTCTAGCCATTTCCTGTGCGATGTTGATTCCGTAGATTTCCAGTTAATCAAGACTAAACGACCACGACAGGCACAAAATAATGGATACATGGATTTTGGATGTCAACCAGTCCAGCTCTCACATTTAAAAACTTAAACTTACTTTTCATCAGGGTTTTTATTATCAAAGATCTATTTTTAGTGTTGATATAAACGTAAATGCAAGTGTACTTTATTTATATAGCCCTTTACAACACCCTACAGGTGACCAAAGTGCTTTACAAAAAAATCAAATAGCATTAAAAGACAGCATAAGACAAATCCATAAAGATAAAAAATATAATAAATACATATAAATACAGACCTCTGTCTCGGCTTTTTCAAGCAAAAACAATTTTAGTCATAGTTTAAGTGAAACGAATTAACACTGGTTCTGTTACTGCAGCTTAATGATTATTTTCTGGCATCATAATTTTTGAGTTCAGGCTCACCCCAATAGCATCGTTGCCCTATTAGGCATTTCTGGTTCGGGTACAAAATGTGCTGCTCAGCGCCATCCACTTCATCCAATTAACTCCATGTTTTGAACTGCTGTATTTAAAAACACTCTATAAGGGGTATTTCCTAAACAGTAAGCAACTGTTTTAGTTCCATTGATGAGTTTCACATAATGAGGGGGGAAAGAGCTGATAAAAATACCCTTGTTGGTGAACGCTGCAATCTTTCTTGGGTTTCTGTATGTGGGAGAATGGGCAGAGTGCTTTGTTATTCATTGTTTTAAGCTACAATATGTAGATTTTTTGTCACTTAAGTGTCTCCATTGATTCAAAAATTGACTTTTCCTATGTCATATTACAGTGGTTCTCAATTGGTGGGTTGCAAAGCTGTTTCCAAAGGGTTGCAAATGTCTGCTGGGAAACACTGTGTCAAAAAGTCTCTGATGTGCTTTTTATAATTGTAACAGGGTATTTTTTCTTATGGGGACAGCCATCAGTTGCAAGTTCAATCACCCAAGTCCATCACCATGATACCTTATCCCTTCCCCCTGCTATTAATATGCTATACTGGTTTAGAATAGACCAGGCCCACTGCAGACCCAGACCGTATTCTTTGAGATATTATTATAGAGGCCAACGCTAATAACTATGAGCTCAGCATTAAGCACCATTAAGCAATGCTTCTCCTCAAATTACAGGTAATGCCAAACAGTAATGCCTATTTAAAGGCCTGAACATGAAATAATAAGAGTATGAAAATAAAATTTAAAAAAAACAACGATTATCTATAGTTGTTGTTGTCAGGTGAATCTGCATACTCTTCATGGCTCTACTACATGAAGAACCGCGTCCATATGTGGCAGTATCAGCCTGTGAGATCCAGCTGTTTACAGATGCACTATATTACTCTCTCTCTATATATATATACTCTTCTGGTAAGGCTTTCCACAAGGTTTAGGAGTGTGTTTATGGGAATTTTTGACCATTCTTCCAGAAGCGCATTTTTGAGGTCACACACTGATGTTGGACAAGAAGGCCTGGCTCTCAGTCTCTGCTTTAATTCATCCCAAAGGTGTTCTACCAGGTTGAGGTCAGGACTCTGTGCAGGCCAGTCAAGTTCATCCACACCAAACTCTCTCACCCATGTCTTTATGGACCTTGCTTTGTGCACTGGTGAGCAGTCATGTTGGAACAGGAAGGGGCCATTCCCCAACTGTTCCCACAAAGTTGGGAGCATGGAATTGTCCAAAATCTCTTGGTATGCTGAAGCATTCAGAGTTCCTTTCACTGGATCTAAGGGGCCAAGCCCAGCTCATGAAAACAACCCCACACCATAATCCCTCCTCCAGCAAACTTTACACTTGACACAATGCAGTCAGACAAGTACTGTTCTCCTGGCAACCGTCAAGCCCAGACTCGTCCATCAGATTGCCAGATGGATTTGCCACTCCAGAGAACGCGTCTCCACTGCTCTTGAGTCTAGTGGCGGCATGCTTTACACCACTGCATCCAACACTTTGCATTGCACTTGGTGATGTATGGCTTGGATGCAGCTGCTCGGCCATGAAAACCCATTCCATGAAGCTCTCCACACACTGTTCTTGAGCTAATCTGAAGGCCACATAAAGTTTGGAGGTCTGTAGCGATTGACTCTACAGAAAGTTGGCGACATCTGCGCACTTTGCGCCTCAGTGTCCACTGACCCCGCTCCGTCATTTTATGTGGCCTACCACTTCGTCGCTGAGTTGCTGTCAGTCGCAATCGCTCCCACTTTGTTAATACCACTGACAGTTGACTGTGGAATATTTAGGAGTGAGGAAATTTCATGACTGGACTTGTTGCACAGGTGACATCCTATCACAGTACCACGCTGGAACTCACTGAGCTCCTGAGAGCGACCCATTCTTTCACAAATGTTTGTAGAAACAGTCTGCATGCCTAGGTGCTTAATTTTATACACCTGTGGCCATGGAAATGATTGGAACACCTGATTTCAATTATTTGGATGGTTGAGTGAATACTTTTGGCAATATAGTGTATTTGATAATGTCAGCGAAGGAGGAAAAAAACCCAAAACAAATAAATGCCTCCCATCATGTGGATGCTGTAGGGAAGTGAAGCAGTGGAGCCGATTTGCCTTAATACAGAGAAAACAAAGCCAGTATTATGATGAATATTTTAATAACCAGTCTCAGTGCTACAAGGGACATATCCTCAGCTAGGACTGTTGGATTGAATTTGTTACTTTGCATTTTACTGGTTCTTTTCCCAACCAGGCCGAAAGTACTTCTTTTGCTTTTTTACTTTGTTTTGTTTACTTGTATACCTTACTTACCTTATCCAATTTAAATGGTCTAGTTGTATGCAAAATATTAAGAAATAAACCTTCACCAGAAAAGGGAACAAAATGAATGCTGAATTTGTGTTGTTTAATTATAAAATAGCTTAGGCTTACTGTAAATGTATAACTCCTTGGGGATATTTTCATACATTGACTTTGATTATATCACTTTAATGCATCTAACATGGGCTAGCTGATTGGGGAATTTTAATGTTTTTTTTTTGTTGTTGTTGCCGTTAAATTGCTTCAGGGAGCTCTTATTTTGTAGTGTTCAATCAGTGTGCTTATGCAGTGATTGTGTGTGAATGTGCAGTTGGATGGAGTTTAGGCGTGTCTGAGGTTGACTCATCTGTAATCACTGTGAGCCTGCTATGGATTGGCCGCAGCATGATTGCTGGCAGTAACTGTAAGAATGTGTGTATGTGTATATGTTAATTATATCTATGTTGGACAACTGCAGGATGCAACTGGCATGAACAATTGGCACTGCTTTCGTGTGATGTATCAGTAGAATTGTCCATTTCCATGCAAATAGGAAGAGAAACAAATAAAAAGCAAAGGCATTGTTCACACTTCCTGTGAGTGTATTGTCATTCCTTTACAGATTAAATTTCTTACATCAAACGTTGCTAAAGACGGCATTGCCTCACAATATGTTAACATCTAAGAAATGAAACGGTTCCCATCCTGCTGAGCAAAAAAGCATGTCCAATCAAACTAACATTAAAGTGAGAAATTGTCACACGAACTTCACTGAAGATCAGAGCTTTAAGGGCACACTTTCACAGAGTGAAATGAACCATTAATGTCACAGAAAACTGGAGACTTAGATCTTAAACAAAAATACCCATGGCAGGATAGTCAGTATAATACACCGTGACTCGTGTTTCTAAATAAGGTCTACAAAGACTTTGTTGATAAACTATGTAAGCTCTAGTTCTGAACAAGTAACATAACAAACCCGTTAAATTGGAGATGCACAGAGGAGTATGGGACACTGTAAAGCTGTACCTGTGGCCCTTTTTGGTTTATATACTTGCCATGATCAATACATTCACAGTGCAGCCAATCTGTGCATGGAAATGGTCCCAGTCATGCTTAATGAAGAGAATAGCCACAATACCAGAATTTTAAACCTTAGTAATGAATTGTATTGTTTTAGTATTGATTGGTGGAAACCAGTACTACATACACATTTTTGCTTTCAGCTGCTACTACTGATGTGAACGGTTGTGAAAAAAAATTACAGTCCCTGTTGAGCTCTGTGGTGGTAAAATGAAGCACAAAATATGTCACCAGCCTCCAGATCAGCCAATAAAGAGGTCAAGTTTTAGTAGTTGGATTTCAACCTGAAGAGTGCAGTTGCTATGTATATTTAGAACCAGAGATGGAAAAAGTACATGACTATTGTACTCAAGTAAAAGGACAGCTACTCTGGTTAAATTTTTCTTAAGTGAAAGTAAAACTCGGCTATTCACAGAGTTGAACTAACACTGGTGTCTGCAATGTCAAATAACACAAACACTGAAGGCCATCTAGCTCAGAGTAGAGTTAAAACTTAAGTAGAAGTAATGGTACTGATTTCAAAATGTACTCAAAAAAGAATAAGAATTAAAAAAAAAAAAACAATTACACTCATTTGAGTAAATGTAATTAGTTACTCTCCACCCCTGTCTCTAAACAATAAATACTAAGTGGTCTGAGGGTGCAGTTACTCTTAAAACAACGTGTTACACTCTGCAAGAACAATGGGAGCAACACCAGGGCAGCAGCAAGAGGTTATTGTTCTGTTCATCTTAAGACAACTGCTTTGGTATTTTCAGTGAGAGCTGCAGAAAAGTGGAACTCCATGTTCTTACCCATGTCAAGGACTGAAAGGCTTCAGTATTTTTCTAAAACGTGGATCAAGGCAAACCGGTCATGTGATAACAGATTTAAACGTTTGTATGATCAGTCTTGGGGAGAATTTTACTGTCTTTTTGTTACATGCTCTGCTTTGAGGTGGCTATGTTTCAGCTGCAGGTGTGACTGAGAGCAGAGCATAAAGACCCAGCAGGCCAGAGGAAACATGACCGTGGCAGCAGTCACACTAAATCCACATCCTTCTTGCATGTTTTTGCCTGGATTTGGATTCCTTTGAAGTTCTTCCACACATATCCACTGTGAAATAATCAGAAACTTGTCAATAAGTACAATTTTCTGCTTTGTTGTCAATAACAGCACAAGCGCACTTCTAATCCTTTTTGTGTTACTCCATAATAGCTTGTCTCTTACCTAGGTCTTCAAGCTTTGGGGTGAAAATAAAAAAGCTTTTTCATAAGCTTCAGGTTTTTGTCAGTCATGTAACACTTAGAAGTGTTTGCACTGTTTCAAATTATCCAGTGTGCAAGTATCTAAGCAAAGAGATTTGTTTTGCATCACTTAATTACAAAAAAAAACCTATATATATATATATATATACATACAGTAGTGTTGCACTGCATTCCAAACTTTCTGTACTTTTAGGTGCTCCTTTTTTGTATTAAAAATTGTAGTATTTTTTGTATGGTCTTATGTGGCTCTCCTGTAACTGAGGGATAGATAATTATGGAAGATATGGAAAAAAAAATGTATCACCATTTTTTATGGCCATATCATAATCTTAACTTTGTCATGATTCCTTTTCATTCTGATTTGTATAGCTAATTTGTATGTTACAAAAATAAATAAATAAATAAAAAACTTTATTTCAATTTAATTTCCCATAAAATGTTGAAATGCACAAATATTGTGTTTACAAGTCAAGTCTATTGTAACAACCTATTTTAACTTGTCCTGTGCAACAACCTGTTTGTCAGTGCATGAAATATTTCAGTTTTTGCCATCTATGTTTCCACCATCAGGTAAGGGGGAAAAGGGGGTCTTCTCTGAGAATATGTAAATTACTAAAAATTAACTTCCTGCAGTCTGCTAATTTTTTGGAGCCACTTTGTGCATTTTCTGCACCACTTCAAATTATGATTTGCAAGTCCTCTTTTGTGTTTTTACATCTAATTTTGGTGTTCAGGCACATTTTTACATTGTGATGTTCATTTAAAAACAAATGGCAGTTGCAGCTTTATACAAATGTACCCTCTGTTCATGATTTAAATGACAGTTTTGTTTGTAGACCGTTAAAAATGGCAATAAAAACACAACCCGGAATGAGATTAATGTCTGTGGCACTGATAGGGCTTTTCAACAGCTTTTCAACAGCTGTTGCTGATTTACTTTTTTCATCACCAGTTTTACCATGCCGGGCTTTGCCTTGCCATACCCAGCATGGTCCTGCTCTTGAGCAGAGCCCAAGTGGGCCCACCCCACCTTCTCTACCGGTGGGACGGACAGGAGTCTAAATTAAAAAAAGCACCATCCTTCACCACTCTTTTGTGTGCTACTGTTCTGAATACAACTTACTTGTGCTTGACTGGGTGATGACACCCAGGAAATAATGGGCTTTTGATTTTGCTGACGTCATGTGTGATCACTGTTGATTGCCTTTAGGTGGAATTGACCATTTTCTCATCAAGCACGCCCTGCCGTTATTGTTACCTGCTGCTTTTTGTGTCATGTAAGCTCCACTAAGCTTATTGTCTTGCTTCAGTCAAGTGTTGTGTAAATAGAAATTAGCAAGTGTTTAATATGCAGCAATTATTTACATTCAGCATTTCCATGCATTTGCATTTGAGTGCTTAATCAAATAAGATTCACCATCTAAGGTTGCACTTCTAAATGACTGATTCCTGCACTAAATGAACAGGATCAGGCGTGTTCATGCACACTGCCCATCGAGCTGGAATGATTCGAAGCACATTACATCTGTCATGCTTTACAAAGCGCCCCTGGTTCTAAACAGAGTGGAAAGATAATATAGTGAAGCCTATCACACGCCCCGTTGAAAATAATTAATCCAGCACACATGCGGTGGGAAACAGATGAGAGAGGTGATGCACAATAAAGTGTATGGAGTACTCATTTGTTGTCTGCAAATGTGTGGCCTGACTCTGCGTTAGTGGGTGGTGAGCAAAGAGGCCGTGGTGTGACTGAACTTGCACCCAAACACTCATTAGGATGCTACATCTAGAGTAGGCTCAGTACACAAACAAGTCCTTTCTGATGGATGTTTGTTTGTGCCTCTTTGTGTGTTTCCTGTGCATCCATAACTTGTAATTGTCCGTCACATTTCTGCAGCAACTGTTTGTGATCATCAGCCTGTCCCAGGAGTCTCAGGACACTTCAAAATAGAGCACAAACAGGTCCATATGTGTAAGCAAGGACCTGAAAGCAATGATAACTACCCATACCAAATTACAGAGGGATGGGTGAGAGTGAGAGATTGAGAAGGAAGGATGTGTAGAAAAAAAGAGGGATTTTTTCATTTCAATGGATCAACGACTTTCCAATTTTAAACCAATTCTCATTTGGAATTCAGACCAGAATGCAGCAAGATATTAATTTGAGGAAATCAGCAGAGAAATTGGGTCACCTGTGAGCTATTCAATTCATGCCACCAAAACAAATAAGCAATTATATAAAAAGAGGGCAAGAAGAGGAGGCAAACAGAGCAAAAGAGAACTAATCTAGGTGAAGATACATAACGGGAGAGTGATGGGAAAAGTTTTGGGCGTTATATGAGCACGATGATTGGTAGACTGTCAGCTGCAATGACCACAAAATAATACAAGTCAAACTTATTTTGCATAGCACATTTAAAACATCCAAAGGTCTTTTACAGAGTAGAAGGAAAACATGAAACAGAAATGTGAAATCCATGAAAACAGGACATCATACAATAATGGTAAAAGTAATAGTGAAATCTGATGGGATGAAACGTTCTCAGTTTGAAACAAAAGCCAAAGATGTGAGTTTTTTTCAACAATGATTTAAAATGTTCAGGAGTGGGAGCAGCTGAACATTTGAAGGGGTAAGCTGTTGCACAGGTTCAAGGCAGCTACAGCAAAAGCTCAATCTTCCCTAATTTTTAAAACTTGTTTTAGAGACATCCAAGATCAAATAGTTGGTGTACTTCAGTGCTCAGGGTGGAGCTCAAATCTTAAATTCAAATTCAGATTTCCTCCAGTATAAAAATATAAACTTAGCCCTGAGGATTCAAGATATCCTTGTTAAGTTATTAAATTTTGAAAAAGTTAAAAGTAAAATATTTAGGTACAATTTCAAGAATGTGGGAAGAGCAAATAATTTATGTTTTTATATCAATTTTTCAATTTTGCATCTCACAATTATGACCTAAACTTGTGATTTTGACTTTTTATTTCACAATTTGACCCTTTCATCTCGTGATGTTGAATTTCATCTCATTTTTTGACCTTGTCAACTCCTAACTTTGATATAATCCCATATTTTGACCATTTAAACCCATGAGTTTGAATTGTTTCTCTTATTTTGACATTTTAAACTTGTGATTTCCAATTTTATTTCATATACAGCCCTTTCAAGTCATATTTAATTTTGTCTCCTGTTTTAAACTTTTCTTTTTTTAATTTTCAGAGTATTGCCGTACATAAGTAGATACATAGACATATACATAGACATATAGATGTCTGTATTCATTGCTGAACACCTGGGTTAGAGAACCCAGTCTTAACCAGACTGACCCATTTTTAATGCAACAAAACCTCAATACTCCTCTTTTATGTTTTTGTTTTTTTTTCTCTTTTTTAGAACAGGGATGTGTGAAACCAAAATAGGAAGAAAAAAATTGATAAATAAATAAAATAAGAAAAAAAGAAGGTGTTCAGAATTCAGCACTTTTCCAGGGAGATATTCTGGCAGTTTTGAGATATTGCTGTTCAGTCAGAAAGAGCAGGCTAAATGTTTTTTCTATATCCATTGGTAGGTACAACCTGTGTTTTTTGCCAATCAGATGTGTTCCTAATATTCTTGTCTGTCTTTTCCAGGAGACCCATTTTGCCCACATCTTTGTAAATTTATCCATTTGTAAATTAAGTGAATGGGTAATTTTTTTCCATTTGATATATTTCACTTATTGTATCTGCCCATTTGCCTTATTGTGGGAGGTTCAGGGTGTGCCCATCATCTTGTAATATTTTTCTTAGCTGCTGTTACCATTATTCTAAATAAATGTTTATTCAGATTCACCATTAGGAAATCATCTTTTCCTAAAATAAATGTTTTGAAGTGATTGGGTATCTCTGTGTAAAATATTTCCTCCATTATTTTATGTATATCAAACCAACAAGTTTTTAACTCAGAACACTTCCAAAACATATGGCATTGGTTTGCTTCTCGATCCCCCTGAACAACGCCAACATTTAACGATTTCTCCTGTATGATGAGTTTTTAGCTTTGGTGTGATAAAGACAACAGCCTAACATTTTCATGCAAACTCCTACCATATGTGTGAGCCACTGCTTTTCCTTAATAGTTTACAATAACTGTGCCATTCTTCTTTCGTTATTTCAAAAGCACCTTCTTTTTCCCATTTGGCCTTGACATAATCAGTTGTGTGCAGTTTTTTTTTTTTTTTTTTTTTTTGTCTGGAAGCCTTTGTACAGTCTAGAAATAATAACTTTATTGCATTCACCTGTACATGCCCTTAAAAGCTCTTTTAGTAGTGCGTCCTCCATGTCAAAAGGGTATTTGTTCTTACATGTTTCAAAATAATTGCGTAACTGTAGATACCTATAAAAATGTTGTTGTTCCAGAGAGAATTTTTTTTTTAGGGTCTGGAAGTCCTAGAGTTGTCTTTGATTTGTTAGTGAGTAGAATGTTGTGATCCCCTCCAGTTCTTAAATCTAGGGTCTAGCTGATTGGGTTTGAAATCTGGATCATGTGCAACACATCTGACTATCCAAAATTTGTCTGACAATTTACTTTCTACTTTCACTGCATTCCAAATTTTAAATTGAAACTTAATCCACAGATTTACCACTTTGTTTGTTATTTGGATTATCTCCTTATTTCCTAAAACTGCCTGTATTGGAAGGTCCTCTAGTAAAGTATTTTCTATGTCCTTTCACCTTGCATTATAACGCTGGTGCATAAATTTAATAAATGCCTGATTTGTGTCAAGTAGTAATAGTCTTTCAGCTTTGGAATTTCCATACCGCCTTCTTTTTTTGGGAGCTGCAGAGTCATATCATACTCTCAGTTTTTTCCATTGCCAGATAAATCTAGTGAGAATTTTATCCCACTCAAAAAATTGCTTTGAGTTAATTTCAACAAGAAGAGCCTGAAACAAAAACTGAATTCTAGGGAAGATATTCATCTTGATGGATTATATTCAAAGTTATTTTTTTTTAATTGTAGATAATTCCTTTGGTAATAATATCCCAAGATATTTTATTGTCCCTTGATCCAACTTCAAATGATATCTGTCTTGAAGTTCTTTTGGTGAGGTATATTTCAATTGTAAAATGTATGTATTTTGAACATTTAATTTATAACCATCTCTCAGGGAGAGATTTAGAAGGTTCACTTAGGTAGACTGAGACATCATCGGCGTATAATGCCACCTTGTGTTCATCGTTATTCATGCTTATTCCTTATTACTGTCTTTTTGCCTGATCCACTGAGCCAAAGGCTCAATAAAAAACGCTAAAATGAGTGGTGACAGCCCACAACCTTGTCTTGTACACCGTTCTAATTTAATGGTTTCTGAAAAATATCTGTTAATTTTAATTCTAGCAGTCGGGTCATTATACAGAGAACTTATTACATTAATAAAATTTTTATGAAAACCAAACTTCTCAAGAAATCTGTACAGAAACTCCCAGCTTACTGAGTCAAACACCCTCTCCGTATCCAAACTGACTATGAGAGCTTGTAATTTTTGTTCTTGAATATGGCTTAATATGTGTAAGGAGCGTCTAATATTGTCATGTGTTTGTTTTTGAGAGATGAAGCCAGTTTGGTCTGTATGGATGAGCTGAGGGAGAATTTTCTCTACTGTTCTTGCAAGGATGGATGTATATAATTTGTAATCAATATTGAGAACTGAGATTGGCCTAAAGGATCCACATTCTAATCTATCTTTTCCTTCTTTAGGTATGACTGATATTGTGGCCTCCTTCCATGTTTGGGGGTATCCTTCCTTCCTTTAAAGCATTTTTAAATACAGTGCTTAACAAATGTATTAGATCACCACCCAATGTAAGGTTAATGCCACAGCTGCCCCAAATCAACAGCATTGGTAATTACCAAAATCATTTTTTAAGGTTTCTGCAATGGTTAATACACCAATATGTTGAAGCTCTTTAACCTAAATGATATTTTTAATGCTAAAATATAATTATTATTGTTATCCATGAATTTTCAAATTTACTGATTTACAAAAAAACAGAAAACAATAGTAAAGCCATTAATATTTCTTGATTAAAATGTCAAATTATAGTTATTTACTTGCATTCCTGAACAGAAAATGAGTTTTAGTGGTTGAATGTTATGCTTGATTAATTTCTGACTTCTCAGAGAAGCCCAGTGAGCCAGCTGAAATTTGGGGGAATTCAGTTTGAAATCCCTCATTCCTGTTTAAAATGGTAAAACGTGGAGAGCTCACTGAAAATGAAAGAGTCCGCATTGAAGCACTTCATGATGCTGGATGGTCTCTGAGACAAATATGACAGGTGGTCTAATAAATTTGAAAGCACTGTATATAAAGAAGATTTGATTTTAATTCCATCCAGAAGATTTTATACCATTCGGATGTGAATCCATCTGGTCGTGGTGACTTATTCGTTTTTAGCCGAGATATCGCTTTATTTAATTCCTCTTCAGTTGTTGTTTTAACCTTTTCAGCTCCTAACTTTGACTTTAAATCCCATATTTTGTCCTTTTAAAATCAAAATTTTAAATGTTATCTTATGTTTTGACCTTTTAAACTCAATATTTAGAATTTAATCTCATATGTTGACCTTTCTTACTCTTTCAAACTCTTTTTTTAGCCATTGTGTGTTGTGTCAGAGGGAGTTTCATAGCCTACCATTATCTGGTTTCTTGCTGTAGGAAATATACAATTCTGTGTTCACTAGCTGGCAGCACACTTGAAATATTTAAGATTGCTTATGTATTGCCTCTATCCAAGATTTGCAAATTTTGTCTCATATTTTGACCTTTGAAACTCACAATTTTAATTTTTCATATATACTTACCAGTTAAAAAGATTACTTTGACTTTCGTTTTGACCTTTTGAAGTGATAAGTATGAATTTTTGTAAGAATTTAAGAATAGATAAATCATCATGGTTAAAACGCCCTCTAGGAGGTGAGAGTAAGCCAAAGGTAAAAGAGAGAACCTTTTTAGACTGAGTTTAGAACCTAATAAAAATGGCAGACATTGGCTTTGCATTCATTGCAACACATCCGCTGAAAGTAAACTAATGTGTTCAGCGTGTGACTCAATCAGACTCTAAAGTGGAGAGCAGAGGTCAGGGTCACAGCTGCATTTAGTGTGTTAGGTTTAGAATAATTGCCTTTTTTGTGTGAAGTAACACACACACACCCACACCCCCCACCCCACACACACACACACACTATTGGGTTGGAAACAAGCAAATACACTCGCAGACAGGTTGCTGTTTTGAATGGATTATGTAAATGGAATTCAGAGTGTGTCAGACTGGCAGAGGAGAGGGAGTCAAGTATGCAGTGTGAAAGTTGATACAAGCTAAGGCAGTATTGGTTATGCAGGTTAATGCAGTATTGACTCGTGCACAGAGTTGTGATGGGTGTAAGAATGAAGGCATAAAAGGTATGAATGTATTTGATTTTTAATATGTTTTTGTTTTAATCATCTCTCCTTCTCTTTTTCTTACTTAAGGACAGTCCACTGATCCTCCAATCAGACAGAAATGTGACAGTAAACGCCAGAAATGACCAGGGACATCTGACCGGTCAGCTCACCGTGGGTAAGGCACAAACACATACATACAACATATGCCAGCAAAAATTTTCTTTCAAAGCAATCCCAAAGGTAATTTCTCCAAGACAGTCAGTTATATTGCATTGTTTGTGTTTGAAATCCTTAATGCATTTTACCTCCTTCTATTTACCAAACTAAATGCTATCTGTTTCCATTAGTGTACCTCACTGAGCCTGACAGCCGTGCTGTTTTTTTAACTAAATCATTTTTCAACCTCTTATTGTGTTAGAGAGGGGCTGATTTCCTGCAGAAGATGTCACTTGGAGGACATATGACACACATATCTCAAAATGACAATCTACTCGGCCTCAAAAAAACCTAAAATGTAGTATCTTGAATAAAGGTATCCAATCTGATATCGTAAGCATGCGTAAAAAGTGCTTAGAGTAAGTGACAAAATCATGGTGTGCAATTTGGTTAAATGCTTTTTCTTGTCTTGTTATTTTTTTGGGTGGTTAATTGTGGTTTCAATGGTTTAGCAACAACACAGCACACTGTGCAGCATTGATGAGTGCACAACTGTTGAGACATTGTAAAATAGGCTTGAATGAAGCAAGGGTTAGGTCAAGCAATGAGAGATTAATTAAAAAATATGTTTAAAACATTCATTCAAAAGTTAACTTTGTTCAAAGGCTAACCCACTTTGCAGCTTGGTGTTAGCAGTAAATTAATATCAAAACCATGTATTCCAAAAGTGCCCCTTTGCATTAACGTACAGGAAATATGCAGTATGTTGACAATCATTTCACTGATTGAAGTTTTCACAGAAACCATGTTATACTTTTATTAGAGAATGCTTTTACATTACTCTTATAAATTGAATAAAAATAATAAAACAAAAGAAAAACAAATGGCTGTGACAGTGCAAATGCTCTCACAGAGATCAGAAGAGGACCTATAATAATACCCTGAGGTACACCGGACCAGCAGATCATACAGTTGTATTTGTAACACTCCAACCAAATGCTCCTCTGCAGTGTGATTTTAATGCTTTAGTTCCTGGTCCGTCTTCATGGCAACTGAAACCAAGCAAATGATGTTGGTGCTGGAGCTGGTAACCATTGAGCAGTTGTCGAAGTATACTGCAGTTATTGCAAAGAAGAAAAGAGAGGAGACATCAGGGGAGATGGAAAATATGGCTGCTGGATCAGCTGAGGCAAAGGACGAGGGAATTCTTTGCACTCATTTGGCCACTGGGAGATGAAGAAATGTGTGTCTGATATTTATGGATGCTGCCCAGTTAAGTTGACTTGTAATGCCATCTGCAGCTGTTTATCTCACTCAGTATTCTCATAGACTGTTCAGAGACCAGCAGTCACCCAGTGCCACCCAGCAGGGTTTGTGGACTGTCTTTTGACGTATAGTCGCACAATGGCTACATGGGCCTGTGGTTTATGCTGTAATGTAGATTCAATGCAATGATATATATCAAGGTTAAGAAGCATGAGTTTAGAGTAAATTTATTACTCATCAAAAATCATAAAAGAATGCTAACCTGATAATTCATTAGACTAGAGGGGCAGTACAAATTTCAGTAAATTGGACAGGGATTACACTTGGTAACTGTATTTTTCCTTATTATAGTATAAAGTTGATAAGTGGGACAAACTTTGGAACAGAAAAGTAGACGAGAAGGTTAAACAACATTGAAAAATAGAAACAGGGCACGGACAACAGTAGATTGTTGTTACTAGTCCTACATTTTTTATTTTTAATGATTATTACCACCACCATGGATTAATGTTTGACACCCATGCTGAGGACCAACTTTCTTTACACTTTCTAAAGCAAAAATTCCTGAAAGTGTTACATCAGACAGTTGAAAGAAGAAAAGGTGTTTTTTTTTTTTTTTTTTGTAATAAAATAGTAATTTGTCATACTAGACAAAATAAGCAAAGAGAAAAAACGTTCTGCTTTGTCTACAGTGGATGCCAAAATCAAAAATCTGAAAGTCCCAGACAAAACTTTTTGATAAGTGCTAAGATTAATTGGTTGTTTCATGACAGGTTTGCTGAGTTTGGTTTTGGCTTAAACAAGAAAATCAAAAAAATTTTTCACCAGTGTTGTAATTTTGAGCTGGTCATCTAGAGAGACAGATAAACTGAAGTTTAAATCCATCAAGCCTGAAGGGTCATAAACAAGCCAAACTAAGTCTAATGTGTTTATTGATGACCCTTTCTTATGTGGTCCAAAACATTAGCCACACAAAAATTTGATTCATTTGCATAATTGACAGTTTGCTTCATCATCTTCCTTGCAGAAAAATCAAATATAATTTGGGAAAGCCCAAGCAGAGGAAAAAAAGTCAATCTATTATCCGCTTTTTACTGTACATCACAGCCGTAAAACAAAAAAGTTATGCTTAATTTAAGATGATAAATGACCTCAATGTGAATGATGTACTTTTAATTAAATCAGTCCAAAGAGGACGGGGACTGTTTGAAAGTTGAACTGGAATTACAAAGGACGATTCAGATGAAAGGATTGTCTTTTCTTAAACAGGGCAGCAGCATTGGAGCCTCTCACTGAGGTGAATTACACAGAAAAGGGGCTGTAGGGACAGACGCTTCAAGATTATGATGGCAAGCAAGTTCAGAGCAGGTGAACTATTAAATACAGTTAGCTTTGAACTTTTGTTCCTGTCTTGTTGGGATTTAATATTGTCTTTTTTTAATCTCTTCATTACAAAAGTTCAGTCGCCACCGGTCAGCAATAAAGTGTGCTATAAAAATGTTTCCTCAGGGCTGAAACATGAAGAGGGAACAGAATGATTTCTGGGCTCTCAAGTGTTGCAGGGATGAACTCAAGTAGAAGTCTTGAATTAAATCCTTCACTTGTTCACATAAGCCTTAGGTTCAACTCTGTCACTGAATATTCCATGTGTGATAAGGAAATGTAAACAGTAAGTGCAAGAGACAGTCTGGCTTATGTACACGGTGGTAGAGGCTTTTGTGCAGGGATATTCCCATATTACAGAATGAGTCCTGTACGCATCATTTAAAATATATATATATATACAGAAAGACAGAATTTCCTTTGTGTGTGAATTAAACTGTGGCCATGTAGACACAGGAGACACTCCAGACAAGAATATTTTAATACAGTATAGGGAGATAATGGCCCTATGACTTGAGTATCAGGGATTATTCTTAACCACTTTGACAGTGGACTATTTACAGTAAAGTCCAGTATATGAGGTATAGTTTGGCTTTTGGTGTTTCCCAGAGGTACAGAAGTCTTTAAGTGTCTTCATCCATCATAATCTCTGTTGTGTTCACCAAAGTCCTCAAATCCACAGATAATTAGCCTGAACACATGCATTTGTGTGGGTTAAATGTAGGATTAAAAAAACAAAAAAACAAAAACAGTTAAAGAGTGGTGCCACCAGCCTTTTCTGCATCACTATATGTATCCCAGTATATTTTAAGCACTGAAGAATCGATACACAATGAATGAGGGGAAGTCCTCAGCAGTGTTAGGTTGAGGGAAATGAGTGATGTTGGCAGCTGCACCTGTAGTCATGAAAGTGTATGTCTCAGGGTTTTAAACTTGTACTGATCCCATCAGAATAGAGGATGCAGCTCACTTAGATGAAAACTTTGGTTTTAAGGTGTCAGACACCATCTTTTCTATATATATTTTTGAAGACTTTGATTTCTTTTTCAGTAGTTGTTTTCAAACATGACACATTTTTAGTCGGTGAGAATTAGGGGTGTATCGGCTCATAGAGATCACAGTTCGGTTGGTACTTCGGTTTTGGGGTCACAGTTCAGTACAGGTTTGGTTCTGGAACATGTATAATTGTAGAGTTCCCTCATTGATTACTTTTAACTGACAGTAGTGCAGATCACAATTAATTCCATGTAATGTTATTTAAGGCTACCTGTAATAGTTGGTACAGCCTGTGGTGTGTTAAACATGGGACAAAAATAGAGGAAAACAAACAACAACAAACAAAATAGAGGCAAAAAAGAGCAGCACTGAAGTTACTGGCCTTATTTTGCCTGATTAAAATGATAACATAATACGACATACAAATTAAAAATACACATTTTAGATTAGAGCATCATATTTATGATTTATGAACACTGTCTCATCATTATTGTTGCAATGACAATTTATACAAAATCACCACTCATGATAGGATATTTGTAACAGAGCCTGAGCAGAGCACTTAAATACATTATCGTAGCAGGTGTTTCCTACTTTTACATGCCGAGGCCTTTAAAATGTATTAGCATCAATAATGTCTCTGACATTCTCTGCTTCCACATCCAGAGACTTTTAAAAAAAAAACAGCATGGAGAAGTTGAGGAGAGGGATACAAAGCTGGTGGGCCTCACTGACTCGGGGCTCTTTCTATTGGAGCTAACTTTTCTTCTTCGCGTGTTTTTATTGTGCCTGCTTCTTCTTCTTTGTTTGTTGTTTAGGAGCAGTTAGCAGATGGTTACAAGCATCACTGCCACCTAGACTGGTGTGTAAATACTGCCGTATGTGACTGCCTTTTCTCTCCTTTCACATGTATTTCTCAGCTGGACATGCACTGAATGGTGACGGTTCGTGATGAATATAGATATCGTTTACACTCTAAGTGCTAAGGAAAATCTTTAGCAGTAATGAAAAATCCAGCGATTAACAAAAAGCTGAAAATTCTAAGTGCCTCTTTTTTTGTAAAATTGCTCTGTGTTTTAATAGCATCACTGTTTTCAGACATATCTTTAAATATTTACATCTCTGTATTAGCTAGTCTGTCATAATACAATGCCTTTACCTGAAATTTTTCATCAACTTGTAATTAGGTCAGTAGTTATTGTTGTTTTGTGGACAGAATCAGGTCTCTCTATTCTTGGAAACTTCTGTTGTGATCCAGTTTCTTATTTTTGCTGTTAAAACACTTTCATGGTCAGATTTAGCCTTCGGCAAGCCACAAAATATTACCAACATGTGCCTGGGTAATGGAAAATGTGGTTTTATTTGGAAATTAAACATGAAAAGCCTTCAAGTTTATTTCAGCCTGACATGCTCTTTCTTGCATTTTAGAATTAAGAATTAGGTATTTGCTTGCCTTGAGGCAGAAGAAATAACTTGTTACAAAACTGAAAGGCTTTGAATCTCTTATGAGGAAATGACACAAAAAATCTCTACTCACTGGTTGATTGGCAAAGAAGTCACTTATTTATAGCATATCAGGAAAACATGCCAGATGTATTTTAACTACTGTTTATATGCCTCTATGCCAGTTGTAATGAGGGCTGGAGCCATTATATTTTTGGGTTGTACGTCCATCTGCCCGTGCGTTCATTGTCATTTTAGTGAGTGTGATATCTTTCAAACGCTTTGTGAACATGACATCTTAAGAGGGTTTGAGGGACTTAAATGCACCAATTTGACCCCTATACACTTAACTAGCTCTGTAATTCAAACATCATAACAAAACAAGCACCTTAACCATTTAAGAAACAGGATTTCTATCAATCACACTCTTAATCCACTGTACTGTCACTGTGGAGGCATGTAACCAGGCAGTAGTTCTAGTCTAGTTGTCCTCTTCTTTTGGTTTTGTAAGAAATTATATCATCAGTCTCTGACCTAACTTGGTGGTGTCAAGAAAGAAAAAAGAAAGAAGATAGAAACATTTACACAGCGACAGGTGGGGAGAAATCTCCCAGGTTTAGAGATCCTTTCAACCATCTTTTTGTTTGAAGTGAAAGCAGCATGTAGATATTCATCTCCTGCAGGCCAGTCAGGCTCTTCCACTGTTTATACCCACGCACAGTCACTTTCTTTCCTGACACTTGCAAGGTTTGAAATCCCTGACAGCTCACCTCCTGCTGTTAAAACTGCTTAAAGCTGCTTTTCTCACCATGAAAAGCACTTTAATACACATGTGTGTCTAACCTAGTGGGTCTGCATGCTCATCCTGCAGTCAGCAGAATCGGTCTGCTGTAACACCAGCTAAACATAAAGTCAAGTTGTGACAGTATGGCAAAAAGAGGAGGTGTGTGACCGAACTTGTGCATTTGTTTTGAATAGACACATGCACTATTGACTGCAACGAGTTGCACATAAATCCTTACTTTTCATCACACAATCACAGCCTCTCTCTCACACAGAGCAGCCACAACAGGGTTCCCAGTGTCTAGAATTCCCTAGACACGGGGAAACCTGCCAAGAAAGTACAAGTTCCATCAATAACCACTTTGTCACGTATAAACACACAAATACACAGGGAGTCCAAGACTTCAGTGCTGCTTAATGGCACAGAATGGCACAGAAAATATCAGGTTGTGGAAAGCTTTCTGCCTTCTCCTGCATCTACCCCCTGATGCCTCTGTTCTTACCCAGCAGTACATTTAACACACACCTACTCCTCATGTCTCTTTGCTTAGTATCCTCATAGGAGCTCTCAGAAATCCTGAGAGTATGATGGTGACTTCTCCACACCAGATACTTGCTACATCAGGAGCAGAAAAGTTCCACTCCAGTAAACCTCCTCATTAGTATTCATCACAGAAGCTCAGCTGAGGAACAGCTTGCTCCAGTTTGTGTTAGAGGTGCATCATGGTCAGCAGTATGGAAAGGTGAAATGCCCGTCTATGTTTGGACTAAAATTTAACATCGAAGCCAAGCAACAGATGCACTGACACATTAATACACACTGGATGATAGAATGTGTGCTTTGTGAATGCATGAGTACAGATAAGAAATTTGTAAGGACAAGCTTTTGTTTTCACTGAATTTGAGGCCTAAAACAAAGAAACACCTATATTCTAAATGCACTGTGGTTATGAAACCCTAGATCAGATCAGATCCTAGAACACTAGATCAGCGACATTTATTTCTAAGTGTTTATGACATTAATACTGATGCTGGGCTTTACATTAATGACATCTGAACTGTAGAAGAGTCTTGTCTTCCTCGCGAATAAAAGGGTAGTCAACAAACATTTTTAGTCATAGTTTATAGCTGACTGAATTAAAACTGCATGGTAGTAACTTGGGCTGTCAAGATTAATCACATTAATAGCATTAATGAAGGTCCACACACTTTTTTAAAATCATGTTATCCTCTGAGCCCTGAGCCATTTTTTAAACCATTTTGTCTCGCCTTGACTTTTTGTCTTATAAAGTTTGTAAAACTTCAACCCTGTGCTGCACAATCGGCTGCTAAACATCATTTTTTTCAGGACAAACTGGGCTTTAAGAATATGTGTGCATCAGTAATGTCACCTGGAGTTATGGGACTATAAAGCAAAAAGAAAAACATCAGAACTTAAACCTCAAACACAACATTAATGACTAAGGTTTGTTTTTTTTTTTGTTTTTTTTGTATGTTTGTTTTTTTGTTTTTTTGTTGTTTTTTTTTTTTTTTTTTACACAAATTTGTACTCCCATCTCTTTGAGACAAAAAAAGAACATTCTGTGACAAAATGTCTTCAATATTCATATTTTTATTAAAAACAAATCACTTTTGGGAATTTAAGTAATTATTTAATGTAATTTCTGTCTGCAGTGACTCTGAGGGCCCCATCACAGCCTCTCTGTGTCTCTTTCTCTCTACTATGGGTCATTCAGGCTCTCTTCTAAGTGTGTGCACATGCACTGTCAGCGGTTGTCAGAGGCCAGTCACAATGCATTCTGGGATACAAACAGACAATATGGCAGCATGCTAAGCTACAAGCTGCAAAATGATTGAAAAATTGGTTATAAATGGATGAAAAAACATCCAATATTGGAGTTACTGGTGAGGATTTAATCTTTAAAGACCCCAGAAAGTCACCGAAGTTCCTGGCTCACTAGACAACATTCTGTAAGCGCTTCAGATGCATCGATAGCGTCATTAGAATGGCACAACAAATGGCTTTCAGACGAAAAACAAGGATTTGGCTATGATTTATGGTTCAAAAGTAATTTAGATTTGAAAGATGTCTCACTCCTTGTTGTATACAACAATGCTGATCTCAGGAGGTTGATCACTTTATTTATTTTCTCTGTCAGTACACTTTGGTTAATTTAGAATTTCAGTTAAAATCAGACAAGAATACTTATCTAGAAATCCCCAAATTAAATTAAATGCTATGTTTGAACTATTTGGAGTACAAGCCAAAAAACTAGGTGTCTTTAGAAAAATAGCACTCTGAAGTTTCCTCCCAAATGGTCAGACTCCCTGTAGCCGCAATCAGTATTGAGTAATACAACAAATAAAATACTTTTCTCTGCCTGAATTTTTATAGTGAAACAGAGGCCTTGAGATGACTGTAGATGAGAGATGTTTTAGCAAGTTGAGGTCAAAGTTGGTAACAAAAGAACAGCATAGCATGACTAAGAATTGCCTAGACAAAATACATTATTACAGCAAATACAATGGACTATTAAAAACAACAAATGCAAATTCAAAACTATAAAAACAGTCCATGGAACTTTATGGATGAAATCATGTATTTTGACTAAAGAATTGATTGAATTTAGACTGTCGGGACTCTTTCTGATGCAGCAGGACTGTTTTTAATAGAATATGATGATCAGGAGAGTACAGTAGAGCTTCTACTTGTGAGCGGTATCAATTTTATTATTGTTCATTTATTTGTTTGTAGCCTGACAAATGCATTAGTGATGGTTTTATCCTGATATGGTGTACATGGTCAGAATCCTGAGAAGTGGAGCTTTCTACTGGTGTATGCTATATTTACATTTTGTAAATAACTGAAAACTCATAAAATATATGCCAGCCGGCCAGTGGGCCCTCTGACCTTAAGGGCTCTTTGGCCACAGGGATTTAAAGTAAGTCAGGAAGTCAATCACCCTCAGTTTAAGACAGTAGAAAAATCCAAAACCACACAAAAACAGTTTAAAATGCAAAATAGTGGATTTTGTAATGTAATGAAAAGGATGTGATTAATCATGATTTATGACAACAGAAATTCAGGCTTTATTTGCAATTCAAACTGCCTGTTAGATAGCCCTAAATAATAACTAAATAACTACATAATAATAATACTATTAATAATTATTATTATTACCTCCGCCAAGGAGGTTATATGATTGGGTCCGTTTGTTTGTTTGTTTGTTTGTTTGTTTGCTTGTTGGTTAGTTTGTTAGCAACATAACTCAAAAAGTTGTGGATGGATTTTCAGGAAATTTTCAGGAAATGTCAGAAATGGCATAAGGAAGAACTGATTAGATTTTGGGAGTGATCTGGATCACTGTCTGGATCCAGGAATTTTTTTAAGGATTCTGTACCATTGGGAGATAAGGCTAATGGCGGAGCTCTGCACTGTTACCACTTTACACCAGGAGATGGCGGACATGAGTGACTTCAATCCCAGCAGCAATTTGGGTGTGTTTCTATTCAAAGTTTTGGAGTTCATAAAGTTTGAAAGAAGCATGCCCGGTCGAGGAGACGAGGCGGTGCGTAACAGAGAGAAAGACAGCGAATTGTAGCAAGAATACTTACAACGCTGGGAGGAATAGAGGGATATTCACCCTCTGCCATGACTTCCAGTCGTCCAGTGAGACTATGGGTGAGACTGTCAGTGCGTCTGTTGGCACCGGCAGGTAATGCTTCCGCCATGACTGTCCACCTGCAGCAAAGCATGTAGCATGGGGACGGATCCAGAAATGTTTTAAAGGATTCTTCACCATTGGGAGATAGGGCTAATGGTGGAGGTCTGCGCTCTCTGAGTGCTTTTCTAGTTATTATTATTATTATTATTATTATTATTATAAGATCATGACATTTCTGTTGCATTTAATCATAAACAAGAGGGAATTGATCAAATTAACCTCATGTTAGCCTATGAGAGGAGACATAAAGTAAAGGAAATTCACCAGAAAATAGTTCTCTGATTTTTATCTTTTGTTCCCACTGTGGCGATAAAAGGATTTGTTAAGGGAGAGCTTACACCTAGAAATGCTCAGTGGCTTGGAAGAGATACAACACACAGGAATATATTTACCCCTCCACATTTACTTAGTGTCCTCCTGAGGGTCCCTCTTTCATGGAGAGGCTCTGAGTACACATGCTGGCCTTGGGCTTCCTATCTTTATTTTATAGCCCTCTCTCTCTCTTTCTCTGTTTCTTTCATCCCTCTATCCCTTCTCTTCCTCTCCATCCCCTCTGCCCCTGTCAGCTCGTTAATGTGAGTGAGAACCTGTCATCTTTGTCTTCTGAATAGCCCACCATAAAGATGATGAGTGAACTTGGGAGTTTTGAAGCCGTACCCTTTCACCTGCCTGGATGATGGTGTCTCAGCATTAAAAGCCGTAGCAGTGATACAAAACATACTGGAAGGTTATTGATGTGAAAGAAACAGAGGTTGTACTCATTTCTTTTTAGATGGTCGGATGGTGAAATAACATTAAAAAATAAACAACTTTGGCGTTAAAAACTTGTGTTAACACACAAATAGATGCACAAACATGTAAACATAGCCCACTTGTGGATCTATTTTAGATCCACAATTGTGTCTAGTTGGTGTTTTTTTTATCTCTGCATTTAAAAAGAACCTCATTTCCTAAAATGTAGGATTATATTCAAAATGTAATTAAAAAAAGGGATTATCTGCTAATGTTTTAATTAATAAAAATGTCTTATATTTTAGTCATTTCTTACTTTTTACTTCTTCATACATTTATTTTTCTTTAAACTACTTTAATCAGCAAGTTTTATGATTAACAGAAATGTAGACCACTTAAATAAATCCTATACCAGTACATTTAATCCCTATTTTAGCCTCCTTGACAACAACAAACTTATTTTTGTCAGAGTTTTTATTATCAAAGATCTACTATTAACTTGTCTCAGTCCCGCCTTACTCATGGCAAAATGTAGTCTACTAACATTTCTTGTCAGTTTTAGTCAAAAAAGTCAAAACTGCTCTCTGGGGATGCTCTCTTACAGCAAATCATGTTAACAACCTGTTGACTGTTAAATGAAAAGCTGAGATTTCCTCCTGGTGTTTCTTGTATTTTACGACTGTTCTAACTTTTTAAAAGGTGTTCCCGGTATAAAATTCAATAAAATGGTTATATATTTTACCACATCAGTTACATGTGTTACTTTCTATTTAATTTAAGTTTTTAGTTTTTTGACCATTATAGAATAACAAGTAAGACATGCTTATTAGCTAACAGGTGCTGGATCCCAATAATTAAAGAAAAAGCAAAGACATAGTGACACCAAAAGTACATTTAATACATAAAGTGCTGTGAAAATGTATTCACCCCCTCCTGATTTCATAATTCAGGGCATATTAATGGGCACATTTGTCACAATTAAATCTTTCACATCGTCAAACTAATTTTGATATAACACAAAAATAGCCTGTGTAAATAAAAATGCAGTTTCTAAATGATGATTTCTTCAATTAAAGGAAGAAAGCAATCCACCTGGCTGTATGTGAAAAAGTAATTGCCCTCTGAATCTAATAACTGGCTGTGCCTCCCTTATTCAGAAACTACTTCAAGCTTTTGCAATAACTGGCAATGAGTCTTTCACATTGAAGAATTAAAAAAAAATCTCTTAAATAGAACCTTCTGGCAAAGTGAAGTAGACTCAAAGATCTCAAAAAGCATAGCATCATGCCATGATCTAAAGACATTCAGAAAAGAACACATGAGAAACGAAGTCATTAACATCTATCAGTCTGGAGAGGCTAATAAAGCCATTTCTCAGGATTTGGGACTCCAGTGAACTGTGGTGAGAGCCATTATCCACAATGGAGAACACTTGAAGCAGTGGCAAACCTTTCCAGGAGTGCCCAACCAGCAAAATTTCTCGAAGAGTGCATTGACGACTCATCCAAGAGGTCACAATAGAACCTATAAAAACATCTAAAGATCTGCAGGCCTGACTAGACTATATAAGGTCAGGTCAATGATTCAACAATAAGAAGGAAATGTAATCCATGGGAGAGTTCCACAGCCAAAACCTGACCAAAAAGAAGACAAAGGTTTGTTTCAAAAAACATCTTGATGATCCCCATGATTTGGGGGAAAATATTTTGTGGACTCATGAGATAGAAGTTGAACCTTTTGGAAGGTGAAACCAATTGAGATGCTGTATCTTAATTTAAACAATTCTCTAAAGAAGAGTGGGCCAGAGCTCCTCCTAGGCAATATGAAATATTTTTTCATGGTACTGTGAAAAGTACCCTGCAAGGAGCATGACCTACCCAACATGCACAGCAAATGTGTGTGTTTGTAATATCTATACACCTAGAAACCCTAAAGTCAGAAAGTTTGTTACACAACTTACACCTTTTACACAATTTAGATCAAAACCAGTGCACATTCCTGAGACTATTATAAATACTGTATGCACATTTACAAAAAGGTTTTAGCTTTGCACTAAAACTGTCCTCACAAATAACTATATGATTATGATAACAGTTTAAATAATTATGTGTAAGACAAGTGAAACAATGTACTTGTAAAACCACTAAGCATTATTTTGAAAAGTGCTGAAACTAGCCAGCTCATACTGTTCATTTCCCATTCAGGTCTTTTTACCTTTGTGTCTCTCTTGGCAAGATGTGCCGTCATTACAGCCTGTATGAGCGTGCATTTATGTTCTGCCAGTCTTATTGACTCTTCAACCTTCTAAGTGCATGCTGCTGGTAATTAATGCCCTTTCTCTCTCGGCATGTGAGGTGTGTCTCATTACCCCCTTGCGTACGTGTGTATTTTTGTGTTTGTTCTTTGGACAGTACTGTCATTTAGTACCTGCTGTACAAACAACCCCTCTAACTTTAAAAGTGACTTTCATCACTTAGCCTAGATTTTCCCACTCTCTTCTCTTTCCTCCTCGTTTGTGTCATTTTGCCTTTCGCTCCCACATGTTTAATCATGCATGGACTTCATCTGTTATTATACCAATGAATTCCCTGCTGACCTTGTTACCTTCTTCTTAACCTACGCTTACATTTATCGTGTCATTATCTTTACCCTCTTACACTAATTACGCTCCCCTTTATCCAGGTAGAATCACTCACAACCTCTCACTGGCTTTTGGCCGAATTATCTCAGAAAGAGGATTATCGAAGCAGAGAATTAGGAGATTGAAGAGCAACGACCTCACACAGTAATACATGGTTAATGATTTGTGGTTAAAGTTAAGAGAAATTCCCTGAAGGAAGTCAAAAGTGCTGATACTTGTTCTTTAAATGTTAAGTGATGGATTTATGGATGTAGAAATGTGATCAAAAATAGAATTTAATCATATTTATTTTCACTCATTCCCAGAAACATGGCATACACTCGCAGTTAAACAGTTGAATGTCAGCTAAAATTGGCTTCTGATTAGTGTGCAGAGTGAGCACTGGCAAAGCCTTGCATAAAATTCAATTGTTCCATTACACAGAGTGTAATTATGAATGTACGTCTTTGCAAATCCCCCCTCTGAGAAACAAATGATGTACATAACAATCGTATTTCACAGTGATCACATTTTCAGCTGGAGTGGGATCTTTCTGGCTTGATTTGGCTGGCTGGGACACACTAAGATACTTTGTGGACTAATTTTATCTCCCTCCCTTATCCAATCAGTGAAGTTCAGACAGCACGTCTTCTTTTTAAACAGCCTCGCTGTGATCTAGTCAACGGCTTAATGAGACAATTAAAAATACATAGAGTCCAGCATTAACAACTGGAATACACTTAAAGGGGCCATCAAGGACTTAATAAAAGGCATGGATTTACTGCCATTATTGTCATATATCCTTATGATTGCACTTTAATTGCACAAAGACTAATTGTCTGCACACTGTTTTGGCTGCAGTGTGGCAAATATTGTCTCCATCGCTTGTTCATATGTATGGGTTCCTTTGCCGTAAGGAATGGACTTAATGGAGCGCATGAAATCGTCCTTCTGCACCAGTGAACTATAGGCTCGCTCCTGCGCGCTGGTGGCTGGACACAGTAATAAAATGACAGATATGTAGTGCTTCAAGCGTTAGAGCACTCTCCTTGCCTCTGGTACAATGACTATGACAGATACAATCAGGGAGGCTTGGAGGAGGTTGTGATGATTTTATTGTAATGGTACAGACCCTTTTCCATTTTCTTTTATTTTCAATTTAGCAGCCAAGCAATTTGAACAACCTCACAAGTGTTAATTATTGGAAGTGCTCTAATTATATATTTCAGGCTCTCAAGTCCTTTTAAAACCAAGTCTATACTGAAATATTTGTTTTTACAAAAAACACGTGACAATAGTAAAATGAATTTTGAAGATTGGACTAGATATAAAAAGGTTATTATTTTTTTCCCTTTCTTGTCCTAGAGGAATAAATGCCTTTGTTGTCCTAGTTAGGATGAGTTTAGATTGCTGTCTTCCAGGACTGCTTTACATTAGGTGCTGTAGCCATACCACATAATAGGCTCTGGAAAATGCTTTATCTTTTGATAATGTTCCACTTGAATTGAACATTGTAAAAGCTACAAGATTACTTTACTTTTTATGCATAAGAGTTATACAACCATGAACAATAACCCTCTGTCCCCCCCTGTGTTTAATAAAAGGACATTAAACATCAGAGAAATGCTGCTCACTGACAAGAGTCAAATATGAGCACTGTGCCTTCAGGCAGTAAAGAAGTCTTTGTGTGTTTATGGCTGTGGCATGTTTGTTGTAAGGACAGCAGAAATCGGTCCCTCAATTTTACAGTGCTGGGAAAAAGAATTTGGACCCCTTCCTTACTGCTTTTTTGCATGCTGTCATACTTAAATGTTTCACATTATCAAACAAATGTTCATATTAGACAAAGCTAACCAAAGTAGGGGAAAAAAAAACATCCAAACTTACTAAGCCCTATGTGAAAAAGTAATTGCCTTGTTAAAACCATGAAGTAACCGTGACTAGCCACACTTTTTGGAAAGCAGAGCTCAATTTCACTTACCACACCCAAGCCTGATTACTGCTGGGCCTGTTGAATCAAGAAATCACTTAAATGGAACCTGTCAGACAAGGTGAAGTAGACTAAACCATCTGAAAAAACAGGACATCATGCCACAATCTAAAACAATTCTAACCTTGCAGAGCAGATGGATATGCCGGTTTCCATGTTTTTCACTGGTGAATCCATCTTGCAAAGCTCCCATCTGAACTGTTTGGACCTGGTTAGAAAGTGACAGGACCAATCAGCGCCAAGGGGCAGTACTTCTGGGCGCGGCGGAGTCATGACGTATGCAACCAGCGAGAAGGGTTGGTGCAATTATGGCGAAAGACATTAGCATGAATGCTGCTAAAGTGGCAGGTTTATCAGAACTTGACAACATTTCTTCATTAGAAGAAGAACAAACGACAGAACAGCACTGAGTTGTTTTCTTTTCAAAAATGAGAAAGGTCGTGTACTGACATGTCTACAGTCGCCATGGTTGGCGTTATGCAGCTCTCTACGGAGTTTAGCCTACTCGTTGGTAGGGGCACACCTTGGTTTGGGGCTACAGCGTCATGTGTTTTGTTGCTCTGATAGGCTTGTGAAGGTGTAACAGACAGAACGTTTACCCAATCACCGTCCAAGTTTTTTTTCAAAGGCTCTGCCCTTTTCCTTTTCCTTTACTGCGGTAACAGAAGCATCTAAATCCTGCCCTGGACATGTGATGGTTTCAAATGGTATGTCTTCAGGGCAGAAAATGTAGTTCTTAGTGGAGCAGAGCTAATAGACGTCGAAACTACAGTTCACATTGGTCCTTGCCTACCCACCATGCTTTGCACTCCACTCCATTGATTCTACAGCACAAAAATGGCAGATGAATGGAGTAGTGAGGGAGAGACGAATGACAAAGTTTTTGAGATTGCGGAGGCTCCAGTGACTTTTAAATCTGATGTGTGGAAACATTTTGGCTTCCTTGTGTCAAGAAATGAGAAAGGAGAAAAAGTGATTGACAAACAAAAGACAGTATGCAGACACTGCCAGACCGCAGTGACACACTTCATGGGGAATACGAGTAACAAGATCATCATCCCGAAAAGATTTATGGAGATCTGAGGAGCAAAATCTGGCCAGGCCAAAAGACTCTTAAGCAAGCGTTCATAGTCCCACTTCCCCACCACAGCGCAAGGGCTCATCAGATCACAAGGAGTATTGGTGAATATATCGCCAAAGACCTACGGCCATTTAGTGGTGGGCAACAGAGGGTTTAGAAGGTTAGTAAACATGCTGGAGCCAAAGTATAAAATAGGTATAGCATTAAGAATGTTTGAAAAACTAGATTTCATGCAATAGGAATGCCTATGCTTGTTATTTTTATTAACAAGGTCGAGCTGGTGCAGTTTTTTTATTTCATAAAAATAACTTTTAGGTCTCCCATATCCTATACACCATCCTAATTCCTCCATCCTGTTTGTGAATGGAGCTTAGCTTTCAAAATGTTCAATCATTTTTAAGACTATGGACACCTACAACACTTTTTTTGCAGATATTGTTATATTTAAAGTGCAGTTGTTTTTTAATAAATGCAGATATCATATTTTTCGAAGTCTCCATCCATTGTTCAGTTTTTTTTTTTTTAATACCACAATAAAAACCATACTGTGGACTTGTCACAGAGGTGAATTACGTACTGTGAGATTTTGATACCATTACATCCCTAAGAACCAAGAACAACATCTTAAGACCTGCTGGCTTCACTTGATGCAGTTAAGGTCAGTGTTCATGGCTCAACAATTAGAAAAAGACTGGGCAAAAATGGCATCAATGGGAGCATTCCAAAGCCAAAACCACTGCTGACCAAAACAAAAACTAACAACCACATTTGTCAAAAAACAAAACAAAAAAAAACAAAAAAAAAACATTAATGATCCCCAAACACTTTTAGAAAATCAGTGCACTGGCGAGACAAAAGTTGAACTTCGTGTCTTGTTACATCTTGCATAAAACTAACACAGCATTTCATTTAAAAAAGGTCATACCAGCAGTCAAACATGGTGGTGGCAGTGTGATGGTCTGGGGCTAATTTACTGCTAAAGGACCTGGGTGATTTGCAACAATTAATGGAACCATGAATTCTGCTTTTCCAGAAAATCCTGAAGGTAAATGTCCAGCCATCAGTTTGTGACCTGAGGTTTGAGTGCACTTTGGTGATGCAGCAGGACAATGATCCTAAACACACCAGCAAGTCCACCTCTGAATGGCTTTAAGAAAACAGTTTTGGAGTGGCCTAGTTAAAGTTCGGATTGAAATTGACATTGGTGGTATGACCTCAAACAGGCCATTCACGCTTGAAAACCCTCCTGTGTGGCTGAATTTAAACAATTATGTAAAGAAGAGTGGGGCAAAATTCTTCCCCAGCAAAGTGAAAGACCCATTTACAGCAAAAGCTTGCTTGCAGTTTTTGCCACTAAGTGTGGCAAAACCAGTAATTAGATTTAGGGGGCAAATACTTTTTCACACAGTGCCCAGTAGATGGCTTTTTCCCTCAATATTTTTTTTTTTTTTTTTTTTTTTTTTTGTATTTCCTCGGGTTATCATTGTCTAATATTAAAACTAGTTTGATAATGTGAAGCATTTAAGTCTGACAAATATGAAAAAGGAGTCAGGAAGGGGGCAAATACTTCAGCAGAAATAAAAAAAAGCTGGCTTGACCATTCAAGTTTGCAACAAAAGATGTGAAACTCTTTGTTCAAATGTCTCCAAAATACCAACTGTTATATCTTTAAGTATTTCCAAGATGTAACAGTTTATAATAGCAAAGACTTACAAAAAAGAAAAGTTTTCAACCAACCATTATTCAAGCTGACAAAAAGTTCACTTACAATAAATAACACTTTACTTTTATGCATTGTTTTGCTTGAAAAAATATGAATAATGCAAAGTGCACTCTGGTTAAAGAAGCCACCACAAGGTCGAGCAATGACTCAGTTTCCCTTTAGGCATGTTTGGAAAGTGAACATTTGTAAGTGTGTGAATTTTAAATAAAAGAAAAAGATGCCCAGGCTACATCCAAGACCTGAATTTGACTTTAAAAACCAGCATACCCCTAAGGCTCTGCTGCCATGTTAGCTTAGCATTATAGGCACTAAACCGACACCGTCATCCAGGGGGAATTTCAATCATGGCACATTTTGGAATCTGTTGAATAAATCTTTGTAATTGCAGAGTTGTAGACTAATAAAAGAGAAGCAGGAACATTCTTGTAGTGAGTTAGGCCAACTTCATCGTTCTGTAAGAAACCTTTTAATGGAGCATCAGGCTGCCTAAAAGCAGGTGCTGGAAGTTGGCACTGGGCTTTTATTGCAGATGTAAAAGGTCAATTAATAAAGTGTCGCAGTTAAGGCACACTAACTCATATTTAAATGTGATTATTATCTCTCTTACAGCCTGCTTTCGCCTTGACTGTAGCATAGTAATGTAATCATGTTCACAAAGCATGTGAGTCTCAAACCACTCATAAAAATCAGATGTGTCCTAAAATGAGTTCCTTACGAGAGGAAAGTCTCAGATTGCCTAATGTGCATTTGAATGGGAAACTAGAAACTTTTTCTCTCTCTGTTTTTTTTTTGTTTTTTTTTTTTTTAATTTTACATTTATATGATGGGATAGGGACCAAGGCATACTCTGATGGAGAGCTATGTTGTATTTTATGAGATATTTCCTGACCTGGCCTGACAAGCATAATTGAGAAGTTTACATCTAACAAACATCCTTTTATTTTCATTTACAGCACATTTTAATGTCCTACCTTGAAAGACAACACGAGTTAAAGAGTTTTTTTTTTTTTTTTTTTTTTTTTTAACTCTTATTTTAGTCAAACACATAATGGAGGATTCTATTTGATTTTTTTTTTTCCATATTGTTTGGTTTGTGGCTTAGTATTATGTCACTCTAGTCTAAATTATACCATTGCAGGCAGCACTGCATAGCCCGTACTCAGTGCATCATTCAAGAAGTTTGCCAGTTTAGTGAGGCATTATGTGGTAAAGAAGTCTTATGGCTATGTCATGAAAGTCTGTTGGCTAATGCCTTAGGGGTGCAGTGTGTGAGATACTCCTGGTAGCATTTGGTAATACAAACTTAGTAAAAATGAAACAACATATGTACAGTTCTTTCTAAAGGAGTGTTTAATCATCTGAAAAGTTACATATGAAGCTATTTTATTTGAATTAACTTGATATAAACCTTATAAATCCTGTTTTGATCAACCAACTGAAAACTTGATCAAAAATTTGTGACCTTCTAGACAACGAAACAGGGGTGTTGGACACATTACTCCAGTTTATAAAGATCATTGAAAACAACAGTATTTTCATGCACTGGAGGTAAAAATACAATTATGATAAAACAATGCAAATGAAATATCAAAATAAATTACTTTTTTGGCAGGTAAAATCAGCTGTACATTATTTAGATATAAAATAAGCTACCTGACAGCTCTTGAAAAGAGCCGAGCTGAAATAAAAAGATTTAATTTTCTACAAAAAGCGATATTTCTTAAACTTCAGCAAAGTACAATTGTGCTTTGAATGTGTTTCCATCGAAGGGAGTTTTGGGCATGAGCTTCACAATTCTCGTAAAATCTCATCTTGCGTGACTCTGTTGCAAGGAAGCTGGATGCTCAAAACCTGTTGCATGTTGGTACAGTTATGATTTCATCTACAGCGGTTGCCTTGACTGAACAAAAGACTAAGGCAATGGGTGATAGTTCAGATGCAAAGTCCGTATATGGCGAAAGCCATGTATAAGGGTGTAAGTATGATGTAAGAAAAGTCTTGGTCTCCTCATCTGTCCGCACGTACCGTGCCATGTTGTCGGGTGAACTGGTCATGTAACACCATACGTTACGTCTTGTGACTTGTAAAAGCAGAAAAAGTGTTTCCATTGAACTTTTGTGCAATATTTCTATATCAAAATGTCTGAAAAAACCCCTCATGAGAGTGTAAAAACTTTAGAGCCCTAACTGAGAGGTTTTTTTAAATTCAGGGGTTTCAATTACCAGTGTTTTATCGCGCTATTTAGATTTTGCGCATTTCTGAGGGTAATGGAAATGCAGCTTCTGATCATTTCAAGCTCTAATTTCATTTGTTTTCAGTTCTTGGATCAGATGTCAGTGTAGTTACTGAAAGACATGTACTTTGACTTGTAGTAATGCTTGATTTTAGTGCTTTTAATGATAACGAGGATATTGAATCGTACAAGATTGGTTTTAATCCACCTGTTTGAAGAATACACATACAAATATTTATACATACAACCGTTTTGGTTATTGCATGGTACTAGATTTTGCTGGCATTTGGCTTTTGTCATGGGTCAAATATGGCTCTGGTGCAAGTGACTGACAGAGTATTTGGTTATATGAAACAGTGTTGTAACAGCAGGGAACACTAAAAAGATCACCAAGCAACTCAGTGAGGAACTCACAGACTTCTCAAAGAAGTACGTAACTCAACAGGCTATCATATGAGCTAGCTGGCTAGCCCTGCATCATAAATAGTTTGATTGTCAAATAGGAAAATGTGGGATCCAAAACGACAAATGTTGTAAAGTTGTTTGATGTCTTGTTTGTGTGCTTTTTGAAATGACTGAATAGCTTTAAAGTTGAAAATAGAGCTACTAACTTATGTTACGTGTCTCTGTGGTTTCTCTTTAGCATGAGATTAAATAGTCAGGAAAAAAATGCTAATTGGTTCCTGGAGAAATGTTTTAGTGGATAAGTAAAATCTATTTTAGTTATGAATAATGAGCATTGCGCAGGACAGGCCAACAAAACATTGTGTGCATTAAATGCTGCCAGATCAGATGTTGACATGAAAAAAATATTTATTACCAACTGACTGACAATGTCTTTTTATTAAGTGATTTTAAGCAACAGTGCACATTAATGAGCATAGACATGCTAATTTCCATCAGTAGTCCCTGACAGGTTGATTGTATAGCTATAAAACTGTACATCAAGCGTATCCATTATGAAAACTAGAAAAGCACCCAGAGAGCGCAGACCTCCGCCATTAGCCCTATATCCCAATAGTGAAGAATCAAGACTAGGTCAAAACCTAGTAAATGGCTGACCGCAACTATCTGGGATGCCTGTTGAAATGCCTGACTGGCAGAGTGTTTGTGTCATTACTGTTATTTTTTGAGCCAAATTTATTGTGGCTTCTTAAATGTTCATAGCTACATGCTGTCCTCTCTCTCTCTGTCTCTCCTCTTAATAAAGCTCTTCTCTGTGTTCATATGAAACACTACAGAGACATGAGTCAGACTTTACTGATAGAGACAGACAGTGTTACTGGAGATTAATGGTTTTTTTGTCAGATATATGTCTTTAATGGTAGTAAGTTTATACTACCAATAAAACACTAACTGTCAATGAACGGTTTATTCTAAAATAAAATAAAAACTGCAGCAGGTTTTATGAGCATTCCTAATTCTCCAGGTGTGTAAGGGTCTTTATATGTGTAAAATTAAGCAGTATTTCTACTTCAGTGTTTCTATCCTGCTTTTATATCCGTTAATTATCTATGAACAGCACATTTATCATATTCCCTGCAAAGGAAGGCACACTGAATGTTTAAGTAACGTTCTCTTGACGCAAATGCGGGGATTTTAAAATGTATTTGTTCCCCATAAACATTAAGTATTAAAGGAATATGTAAGAATTTTTTTTTTTTTTTAAACATAGCGAACACCCCTGACTCACGCACAAACACACACAGCTGGAGCGCAAACACACAGTGCTGACGCACTAGTCCTCCATGGTCAGAGAGGAGATTTAAGAGGAGGAAGCTCTGCTGTTTATCCTCCAGTATTCTCAAACTTTTGCCTCGACAGATAGAAACCTGAGGTCTAAGCTACCAACATGTTGGCATGTGTTTCAGTGTAGGTGTATGCGTGAGCGTCGCGTTTGTGTGTGTCACTTGAAAGCGGACGAGGGGGAGAGGAGAGCAGCGTGACGCTGCTGCTGTGCTCTAGATTCAACAACAGCGGTCTTATGGCAACATCCAAAGTAACAGCAATCAGCGGACAACATGGACAAACTCACCACTATGATCAGAAAGTCATGGGAGTGGAGTGAGAACATTTTTTTCTGTCACAGAAAGCCTTCAGTGTTGCTCTCTGCTCTTGTTTGGATAAGACTTGTTGTCTGGTTCAGACAGAAGCTCCGACCTGATAGTCGTTAGCTGGGACACAACTACTCATTAGCTGTTTACCAACAAGTAACCCTTTCCCGTAACAATCACATAATCATGCCGGTGGCTTTCCGTGTTGCTCTCAGCGCTAACTGTGATGAAGAAATGTGTTGGTCTGGCTAAGGCCATGCTAACATTCGGCAAGCACAACAAGTACCCCTTTCCCCCTTTAACTGTCACACACTCACGTTGAAGCGGTTTGGCAGAAGAGCAAAAACACCATTTCTGTTACAGAAAGCTTTTAGTGTTGCTGTCTTCACTTGTTTTAAGAAAGGAATGTCCAGTTTTGACTAAGAGCTGCTGTGACTTAGAGCTAATTGCTACACAAGAAACTGTTGTCCATAAGAATTGACATAAAAAGTTACATTTTCCCCCTTAACTATCATATAGTCATGCCAAAGCAGGTCAACAGAGGAGTACGAAACATCTTTCCCAACATTAAAAGCTTATAGGGTTATTTTATTCTTTGTCATACAGAAATGTGGCCCAGTTCTGGTTAAACAGAGGCTACAGCTATAGCAGTGGAGGCAGCCATTAAAGGGCTTTCAGCGTGAGTAAACCCCGCCCATAGAGCAACTCTGTATGGATGAGCCATACATACATGATGTTAATTAGAGCCTAGTTAACACAGTGGAGGTAGCCATTCAGTCCAAGCAAACGCAACTCTGTATTATAAGGCACATACAAAAGCGTCACTCACTCAGGTACCAACAGACAGACAGATATACTCACTCAGACGCAGACATTGCCGTGTGTAGGGCTGACCTCAGCGGTCAGCCAAAAATTCCTGGATCCAGACGGTGATCTGGATCACTCCCAAAATCTAATCAGTTCGTCCTTATGCCATTTCTGACATTTACTGATAATTTCATCTAAATCCGTCCATAACTTTTTGAGTTACGTTGCAAACAATCTAACTAACAAACCCTGCCGATCACATAACATCCTTGGCGGAGGTAATAAAAAATTAACATTATCTCTGACAACATGTGATGTTCAAGACTAACCATGTGATTTAAATTGTAAAATTTTACAGCAGTTTAGCAACTTGCTCTGATGCAAGAGGCTTCTGGCTGTAGATCTCTTTGGCGGGGTGTTAGGGCTTATCTGCTGTAGACCTTTGCAATGGGACGACCTCGACCCTGAGTTGGGGATTACTACCCCTTATTGGGTTTTTCCTTAGTTTGTGATGTGTTATTTTAAATTTTATCTCCCTTCCCCTTCCTCCAGCCCTAACCTTCAGGGTTTGGGTGCCTAACCCTAACCCCCTCTAGTTTAATTTAGTTACATTTATCTCCCTCAGTAAATTTTCCATTTTTATTCATAAAATTCTGCTGTTGTGAACAATAATCACTTACTGTAACCTCTAAAGCCTGAGTGTCATAGTTTAGCATAAACACATAGTATTTGGCCAAATGAATATAGAATACCAAATAATTGAATATAGACAAAAAAGGCATTAATATAGAATAACTAAAACTTAATTATAAATGTATTTCTTGCTCTTTAGGTTGTTAATATACTGTCAGCACCAAAATGTAACCATCCTTTTTGGACATCCTGTTTCAGATCTACAGGTATCCCATTAGACCGGTACAGTTTCAGTTTCAAGCATTGTTTCAGTTTTGAGTATCATGACACTAAACTTGGTATCGGTATAGAAATCAACATTTATTTCTCCTGACAACAATATTAGAAAATATTCACCCTGGTTAAGAATATTATTCTTGAAGCCTCATGCTTTTGAGAAGCCATTCCTCACATTTATAACTTTGTGTTTATAGATCTTGAAGGAAATTCTCTGAAATTCTTGACAAGTGTTGCTCATATGCAGGTATGAATGGTATTCATTGTACCTAGCTCTGCTTTTCTGCATCACTGTGATGATACAAGGAACACATTTGTAAACAGGACAACATAAAGAAAAGGAAGACAGATTGATTGAAAAATGATGCCTGCTGTGCATAGTACCTGACTGATTACAATCACACCAACTATTTCACTAAGACTATGCCATCAAGGAAAATGTCCTGTGCTGATTATAAAGGGAAGATAACATGAAATTTGTGTAACTAAACAGTCAGCTGTTTTCATAATAAGTAGGCCCTGACACCAGAAGTGCTTTTGCTATCTGTAGCTGCTTTTTTGCTTTAGGAATTTCATGACCACACATAGAGCTTCATGGCACAACCTTTGGCAGTCTTTTCATCTACAATTTCCACCATTTCATCTTCCCTCCATCCTACTTCCCTGACTCCAGAGATCAGCTTGATTAATGAAGATGACAAACAGCACTCATTTATCTCTCCCTCTGTCTCTTCCTCCCCTCCCTTACTCATATTAATGACTGTAATCAACTCTAAATAAATAATTTGTGTCCCTCAGTGCATGAATCTCAGCCTCCCACCTGTGGCAAATCCAAAAGTTGAATTAAAAGTGCTTTGCGATGCAGTTTTCTACCTTTCTTTCTCCACCCACAGTATTTCCCTCTCCTCCCTTTTCTCATATTTTCCCTAATTTATCTCTGCCTGTTTCTTTAGAGAGACACTTCAGATAGATTAAAGGTGTTCTGTGGTGCAGCAAAGGGCTCGTCTCTCTCTCTTAAAACACAACAATGTGGTGACCATCTTGTTTCCTGCTGTTGCATCATGGCCTTGCTGTACGCTGTTTACTTTCAAAGGGCCAAAATAATTCAGCTGCTTTTTCATTTGCCCCTTCTCTCCCTCTTTTTTTCTCTTGCTCCTTGAACAGTGCTGTCTAGCACTCCTGTCTGAGATAAGTTTCAAGTCACTTTGCACCAATTTGGCTCACCATTGAACAGTGTGTGTGCTTTTTCTCATGCATTTACAAAGGGTTGCTGAGTTTGATGACTGAGGGCCATCTCTTCTTTAATGTTGAAGAGGCATTTTTGAAGCAGTTGTAGTTGTTGATGGTCTAGCTTTAGTCTTCAGTTCCTGCCTTTCAAAGCCCAACACAAGATTTAAGGAAATAATTCAAGGTCATGCAGTTATCACACCAAGAACAAAAGCCTCAGTCAGCTCCTGTTAGTGTTTACAAAAGCATTTTACATAGGATTTGTTGCAGAGCTGCTGTAAAGCACCGTCATTATTGGATAATTTAATGTGATCACAGCTAACTATTTAATAAAAGTACAAAAATATAAACTATACTGTATAAATGTCAGTGTAGGTCTAAGAAATGACAAATTGTTGAAAAAAAATGTGCTGTCATTTTGTCTCAAGCTGGGTACATGCTAGAGAATTCTCAATCTCAATGTATTTTAAAAATGTGAGGATGCAGGGATGGATGGATGGATTTTGGATTTTGGACCAGCCTTTCCCAATCTAAGAGTCGGGACCCAAAATGGTTTGCAGGACAGTTTTTATTGGGTCGCCAACTGACAGAGTAAGTTGGCTAAAAAAAGACTGAATTCATTTTCCCTTTTAAAAGACTGGTATATTTGGTTTTTCTTTGGCTCTACACACTATGAGGATCTGTCACTCTTACTCTCCTCCGCTCTTCCTCGTATTCATGCAGCTAATGACAACTTCACACGCCCCCTGGTTTGACTGAAAGTTAGGAAGAAGTGAGTTATATCTGACTCTGAATGACCCTTAAAACGACATTGTCCTTGATGTCTAAGTGCTCTTAGACATCCCTGCTCTCAAACCAAATATTTAAAAAATACAGGTTCATAAGAGACATGTACTTGCTTTTGAATCAGGACGAGACACCCAATAGTCCTGAGAAAATGTCTGTATTTGTCATCCTGTGAATCATTTTGGACTATTTTTGCTTTCTTTCTCACTTGAAACAGCTTTGGGTTAAGATGTGACTAGAAATTTGAAGATTTTTTCATGATATCAAGCATTAAAACCAGGGAGGAAGTGAGGAATTTTTGTGGTATCATCGAGGGGAGAAAAATTATTCCATACACGATTCAGCATGAATAGAAGTAACAGCAGTCTGGCTCGTTCCTCCTGGTGAGTGAAACAAGTTCTAATGATAGACATGGCATGTTATAGTGTTTTCCTGATACACATATTGTGCAAATAAGATTTCTTTTCTTCTGCTGTATAGTTTCTGTTATTTAGGCCTACATTTGTTCATTAAGAAAAAAAAAAGTTTTGTTTGAACTCCCAGTGCTTGAGAAAAAGCCAGGACATTTATTTTTTTAATTGCAATTACAGTCTGGTGAACTTAATCTGATCCCTGGCCCTTTCCTCTTGCTCAACAGCAAGCGGGCCACACATGCTAAAATGGATCAAAATGTACCGAATCATATGCTCCATGGGAATGAAGCTCAAAGACTTCCAGTAACAAGACAGAATTATTTCACTGAACATTTGATTCAATATGTCTACACATGTGCCACACGTTGCATAATTTGGTTTGCACAAATCCCCCCTCAGGAACATTTTCCCTCGCAGAACACACAAAAGAGCCCACTGGGCTTTTGAATATTCATTAAATTTGACTTTCTAGACAGAGGGGAGAACTGACAAGCATATCAGGCTGACTCACTCTACAGAATGCTCATCTTAATCCAGCGATAAGCCTCGCCGTGTTTGAATTACTAATCAGGAAGTTTAGTAAGTGAAATCCAGGCAAAGCCAACATTTTTTTTTCACACCTGACATTTAAAGTAATTTTACATCCGGATGTTTCAATTCAAAGAAATGAAGTGATGTAGCCACTCTGTAAAGTAATCACTTCTAATCATGTGTTAGTTGTTGCAGCTGATGTGATTCGGCTTTTTCATTGTTTTACCAAGAAAATAATAATTAAATAAAGACAATATGGCTTACTACTACCATGTTTGCCGTCCACAGCATTGTAGATCATAATGTGCTGTTATTTTCATTTCATTGGTTCTTCATCTACAAGATTATCCTGAATAAAGTTGCACATGCTTTTTATAGTTTGCATGCATAAATAAGAAACCTTACCTGTGGTCACATTTCTTAGTATAGAAGAATGTTTGTATTTCTAGAAGTGTATTTGATCATCATCGGTTCAATAATACTACCTCAGTCCATTAACTGATGTGTAGTGTTGCAGAACCACACATTTACTCCTGAAAGCACACCTGATGAAGATCTGCTAGACTGGAACTTTGTGATCCAATAAAGATATCAGCGAAAATGTGTGGGAGAGTGAGGCTCCCCTAAAATAACACAATATAAGCTACAGCCCCTCCATTTAAATAACAGGGTTTGAAAAATACACATTTTGAGGCTGCTTTGTCTTTTAAACCTTTATAGGGCACTCATTCAAATACTTCAAAAATTTAAAATGTATGCTCAAGAATATTATCTGTGGACATCTATCCATCCATCTAACTGTAAATTTCTTTTTAGTTCAGTCAGAAAACCTAAAAAAAATCACAAATACTAAATGTCTAAATGAAGATAAGCAGTAATAAGGCTCAAAGTGAAATAAAAACTGAAATAAACCACATATATGTAATAAAAGCATTATAAGGTTATGAAATGGACCTCATGTGGATAATAAATGCAATCTATTCCAATTTGGGATGGGCGTATTGTTTATGCATGACACAGTTATAAAATTAAATCAAATCATCCACTTTTTCCATCTTTTTTTTTTCCTTCAATTGAACATTTATGAGATTTTCTTTTTCCAGGAACCTAAAAAAGATTGTTTCCTGTGTGAAGTCGTTTGGTGAACTGTTGGACAGATTTGGTGAAAGAAAACTTATGTGTGCAGGAGGGTTAGAGAGAAAAGTTTTCAAGAGCTTGAGTTTCTCTGCCTGTTATTGTGGGTGTGTGCGTGTTTGTTCGTGCATACATGCACAAAGCGTGGGCACAGACACTTGCTCCCACAGTTGCATCTGTGCTGCAGCAGACCGTTTGCTGTCAAACTGACTGATGCACTTCTGCCTGCAGCATTCAATTCATGTTGCCATCTCATTTACATACTCACAGATACACACAGAGATAAAAAAAAAAAAAAAAACACCCACTCATGCACATGGCATACCTACTCCTCAGTATTTACATTAGAGATTTATGAACATCTCATATCAAGATTATTGTGAGTACAAATTTCATCATTATCAGTATTATTGCAGTAATGCTATAATGCGCAGTCTGTTCTGCAAATCAGTAGTAGGCAGACTATGGTTCCTAAGTGCTGACAGGAAAAGGAAACAGTCCTCTTGGGGCATTGTCTTCTTGGGACACCCACTCTGCAGCATGTCTCTGGCAGCCTGTGTTATGGGGAACTTAGCCTTCACTTTGAAGATGGTACAAGGGTTCACTCCAAATAATGAAGCAACTTGGTTATCCGGAACACCTTGAAGTTGCCTCATCACACGGGCTCTATCTAGATCGATCAAACATGCCGTGCAGACACCTACTGATCACTGTAGCAGGGCCCATGCTCACAGACAATCAGGTGCCAATCAGGCTTATTAGATAAAAGTTATTATTAACAGTGCTTGCACTTAACAGGAGTTCTGTGGCATCACCTATCTGCAACCAGCTTGTTCTATTTATGTCATAATTGCTTTGTTTTGTTATTGTTGTTGTTTTTTTTTTTCTTTAATGGGGTAAACTTAGCAGTGATAAAGAGAAATAAGATCATTTGTGTCTGGTTGTTTCACTGTGAAACATTCCAAAAAATTTAAAAACACATTGATTTATCAATGAATCTTTATTTCTATCTCTAGGTATATTAGGTCAGACACACCATGCATTTTTATAGAGTATGCAGATTTTTTTTTATGTTCATAGCTTTAAAACCACCATTTTTGGTGCATAATTTAAATTTAGGTAAATTAAGTTTGTGTGAAGATGGTTATTCTTACAAAAGACGGTACACCAACACATTAACATTAGGCCATTAAAAGAGGAAGTGGGGTTTTTTATGTTCTTAAAACACATGATATTGTTCTAAAGCTGCTCAGTAATTGTTGCCCAGGCTTTGTGTTTATTTGATACAATGATATTTATCTTATTAGACAAACTCATACTTGAACAAGAACTCACATTTTCCTCATACTAGCGCCTAATTAATTCCCTACATTACATTATATTATTGATCTTAATACACCTCCAACTAGTATGGCTCAAGTTATGGTGCTTTATCTTAAGATCCAAGGCTGTACTTCAATTCATAAAAGGTAACAAAGTGATTTAGCCAATGGTGAGATCAAGCCAAGCCTTGAATGCAGCCAGAAAAAATATTAGAAACGGTCATAAAATCCACATTTAAACAGTGCAAAGACACTAAATTCTAAGTTTTATAACCTCATGTTTTACTTAAAAGCCCCGATGCTGCATTAAGCATATTGCTTTAAGTTTGACCTTAAGGAAACTATAGAGTGATATAAATAAGACATAACAAAATGGACTGTCTCTTCATAGCCAAAGGACAAATGCTTCCCAACTTACAAAGGATTTTCTGTTTGGAGGATAAATTATCATTCACAAATACAATATGCATGGCCAGGGATGAATCAAAAACCATTCAAGACCAAAGTCATAGAAATCCAAGCACATTCATGTTTGTCACATACATATAGAAAGTCTGGTCTCAGTTATTGTAAGAGAGGGGAACGGGGGGAAAGAAAGGTGAGGAGGCATCATCACAAAGCTCACTGAAGCAGACTTTAATTAAAAATTCATCTTCAACTGTTTGGGAAAACCAACCATGCATTCACTGTTTACTTGGTGTATCCACGATCTTTATTAAACCTACTCCACAGTCCTTTTACAGTGCCTCTTTACATCATATCCCATCACTGCTAGAAGGCCTAATTTAAAGGCCTGAATCAAAATGCAGGACAGCAAAACCATAAAACTTTCTTATCGCCCCACTTCTTTAAAGTGCAGTAGTACAAAAAGTTACATAAAGACTGTTTTAATAGCTGCCCGTTATTAACGGAGCATATTGGAAAGCTTTTAAACAGCTCAATAAATAATTCACTTTTGTATTCACTCAGATCATGAGCTGAAAGAACAAGAGAGAGGGGCAGAGATAACTAAAAATGGTGATAAAAAGATCCTTTAAATACATAAAAGTTTATTATATAAAGGCATTGTGATTTTTGTGGCTATCATTGATTTTGAGAGATACATTTGAAGCATTTCTTCAAGCCTTGACATAAAAAGGAGCCTTTGAGGGGCAAGCCTAAGACAGGTCTGAAGTCAAATCAGTGTTCAACTCAAGTAAAAGTCTCAAACTCCTGGTTGTTATCCATTGTTTAAAAAGGCTGTGTACAGAATGATTGGTGCCTGTGAGGCAGGGTGACATGAAGGTTACAGATTCTGCCTAAAAAGACAGAATGTGTTATGTGGGATTGGATTTTGTCATAATGGTGTTCTGGTTTTTAATTTACAGCAGTGATAATTTCATTGATTAAAACTATGACTACAGTCATGGATCAAAGTATTGGCACCCCTGGAATTTTTCCAGAAAATACACCATTTCTCCCAGAAATTGTTGCAATTACAAATGTTTTTGGTATACATGTGTTTATTTCCTTTTTGTGCATTGGAACAACACAAAAAATCGGAAGAAAAAAGACAAAATTGACATAATTTTACCCAGAACTCAAAAAATGGGCCGGACAAAATTACTGGCACCCTCAACTTAATATTTGGTTGCACACCCTTGGAAAAAAATAACTGAAACCATCACTTCCTATAACCATCAACAAGCTTCTTACACCTCTCAACTGGAATTTTGGACCACTCTTCTTTTGCAGACTGCTCCAGGTCTCTCAGATTTGAGGGGTGCCTTCTTGCAACAGCAGCTTTGAGATCTCTCCATAGGTGTTCAATGGGATTTAGATCCAGAGTCACATTTTTAAAGTGTTATTTTTGAACTGTTGGAAATTTAAAACCCATGATATTTCTCTACTCGGCATATTGGGTATAAATCAGTATTCACAGCAATGTATTTTAAATCAATTCAAGTATTGGTAGTTCATTAATATGAGTGATTTACCTTTTTATTATTTTTTATAAGTAGGCTGATTCAATCACTTCAAAGAGAATAAACGTAGTGACTATAAGTAATGACTAAAATGTTTGGAGATTTTCTTGATGAAACTGGAATAAGCACTTTATATTATCAATATATCAATTTTAATATAATTTGTCTTTTTGACCAAAACTTTATGATAACAGGTTCTACCAAGTAATGTCAATTAAACAAAAATATGTAAGGTAAAATAAGTGACTGCATAAATAGTAACCACCTTTAAAGTGACTGATCTCATTCAACAGAGTACCAGCCAACTGGTGCTAGTAGTCTCACAATTAGTGAAATGGGGATCACCTGAATGCAGTGACTGTGCCTCAAGTGATTGTACCATAAAGACGGCTATGTCTGTAAGGTCCAGTCACTGGTTAATCAGTATTCCTGGCTACCATTACACCATGTAGACAAAAGAACACTACACTACTAGTTGACTGAAGGAGGAGATGGACCACATTGCAACAGCAATGGACTTAACTTGTAGCCAGCAGCTAGCCACATTAGCTTTTTTATTCTGAAGTCATGTTTGGTTGTGAAAGATTTGGCATATTGAGAGATGCGACCAGGCTGAGACTGGTAGTTCCTGAACAGAATCTGTTAGTGTGTGGTGGGCTGTGATGATCCACTCATCCTTCACCACACTATACAAACAGAATGGTAAAATCATTATATTTTTTGCCATTGTGTGGGGTCTGTGACACTGAAAAAAATCTGTACATATTTTTAAAATCTTTGTGTTGCAGGCTTTAACAAATGTACCTCAGCAACTCTTTTCAACAGAATGGGCCAAAGTGTTCTCTTACATCTATAGAAACTTCTCTACAGTTTTCGCTCATCGAAAAGTAAGAAGGTCGCGAATGGGACTAGTTGGGTAAATTATCAGGGCTTTATTCTTTAGTCAGCTTTAGTTCTTTTGGACTTGAAAGCACTGATAGGGACTTAAAAACCATACTTCCAGCATGAAAATTCATAGAGTTAAATGTTTATGATAAAACATTTTTCGTGTTTCTTTAAAACTGCTTAGAGAAGAGCAGTCAAATATTTATTTACTTAGTTTGAAAGTATCAAGTTAGGAATTTTTCGACAAAGCAGATTGTACAGTTATATTTTACATAATCTTTTCAGAAAATAGGCAGAACAAGACAATTAGTTCAACCTTACTCCTACACAGATCTGTATAGCTACACAAAATATCATTTACATCGACCTCAGTGTCAAAAAGTTTTAGAAGTAGGAATGATGTATACGCCAGCAGAATTTTCAGTTAACCATGACAACCTGAAATTATACATTGTATCTGTTTGAATATGGTAATACAGCCAACACAGTGCTGAAGTACAGAGACCCTCAAGGCTCATGACACATGCCTGAGATGTTAGAAAGTTCAGATCTGACTCAGGACCTCATTGTACTTTAATGCCATTTCCCTTTTTTCCTTTCCATCAGTGTTTAATTCTGAAAGCGTTACTATAAATGAAACATCCCACTGAGTGAGGCACTTGTGACAACAGAGGAGATCCTGTCAGGAAGTGATTATTTAAGTCAGTGCATCAATTAACATGTCTGCTTAACGAGGGTTCCTGTTGTTTTTGGTGACAGCAGCGCTACTTTGCTGCAGTCAGTGGGTGAGACGTTTACAGGAGAAAATTAGTTGATCAAAAGCTCTTAATTTACAGAAAATGAGTGTTAGCTGCCTGTAGATGTCTAAGAAAATTAGCCAAAAAAGAACAGATCATAATCAAGGTGCAAACTACAGGGAAAGAAGGGGGAGCTTGGCTCCCTTTAATCAGACATCAGCCTCCTTGAAAGAATGATTAGGGAACATTTCTTTAAAACTGCTGAGTTTACTTTTTTGCCATGAAGTTCTATTTTTGTGTATCTTCATCAAAATAATGTGTAATATAAGACGATATAATTCCTCCATCTGACTAGATGGTCACAGACAAATGTGTCCTTTTCCTCTGTGACTTTCTCATATATTTACTTGTACAGTGGATATCCCACTTGCCTGAACAGCTAATGGTGGGGACAGGATTGCCATCAGGCCATAGTTTCAAAACCAAAATTTTAATAAAGAAAGATGGAGTAATTTCTTTCATTCACAACATTACTAGTATATTATAATGGATTATTGGACTTTGAAGCAGTATTTGTTAGCCTGAAACAGACGTGGCTTTAAAGAGGGGTTCATTTTTTATTTTTTTTTAATAAATCAGTGGGAGTGACGAGTGCATATGTATACACTGATAATAATTATCAGTTTATAGATTTAGCACCAGTTTTACAAAGTGCTTGATATGAGAGTTAAAAGAAAATCAGGCAATGATATATAATAAATGAATATAATAAAAACAGTCAACAGTATCCGCCTATTTTAAGTCCAAGTGGAGGAAGCTCCCGAAAGATTTCGAGCTACGACCCTAAAAGCACAGTCTTTTTTGGTTTTAAGTCTGAAGTCTGGAAGAACAAACAAACACTGATAAGTGGACCAAAGAGTCTTGCTGGGATCAGGCCTGCCCAAGGAATTGTCTAGGCCCCTGAAAAACCCAGAGAATGGGTCCTCCCCACTTGTGATGTATTGATTTAATGATAATCCCAATGTGTGTTCCATGTGTAGAATTGGTGGCAGTATCCTGGCTAACAGCGACCTCTTTTGGACCTGAAAAAGGGTGTCAAACTATCACCCAGTCCTCATGTTCGAATTATTCATTAATGCTGCCTTTAAACCCCCTTTCAACACTTTTGCCTCCCATTGTTGCTACTTTTCCCATTTCTAACCCATTTTGGCTTTTTCATCCTTTCTTGCGACTTATAACCCCTGTTTGCCACTCTCTGCCAATTTTTGTCATTTTTCCTTTCTTTTGCCACTTTACACTCATTAGGGTCCTCGCTGCCCAAAGGGCAAGGACCCTATTGTATTTCGTCCGTTTCTTTCTTGTTATTATTATTCCACAACCACTTTAAACCTTAATTTGACCCCTAAACACGCTCAAAAACTCACCAAAATTGGCACACACCTCAGATTCTGCAAAAAATTTGATAAAATGAAAAAATTAACTCCAAACATGGCAAAATGTGCTCTCTAGCACCACCTAGGCACACTATAACGGCCCTCATGGCCAGTAGGAATGTCGTAGAGAGATCAAACCAACCTGGAAACACTCGTCTCATCGAGACCCACAAATCACGCACTGACAAATCTAACATTACTTCCTAAATGGTTTAGTTCACTGTGCCCCTCCATGTTGTAATTTTTACCAATAAAAATTCTAATTTTGTCTTGAGAACAGGAGTTTATTTATTTATTGATTTATTTTTTATAGCACCTATATTTGTACTAAAGCATAAATAAATCAAATTCAAGTCTTATCACTTTGATAAGAGTGGTTATTATTCAGGTTGAAATAAAAATCCTTATCACAGTTTAAATTTACAGTGGATTTTGATTTTGCTGACCTCCATGAGCCCCAGAGAGCTGTCCCCTTTTCCCCTTTATAGGCAGCCTTGGCTGGGATTGTAGGGCCACAAAAGTTATACTGGGTAGGCTGGTGCCTGTCCATACAGGCACCTCTAGTGAAATCAAGAATCTTGAACTGGATCCTGAAATGGATTCTGAAATGTATGGTGTTATGTGTGATCTTTCTGGAGACTTAGAAGTCTAGCTTCAGTGTTTTGTAGTTGTAGACAATTTAGGGGTTCAGGAGTTTTACTGAGACAATTGAAAATTGAGCTACAATAGAAGGAAATAAGTGCATGAACAATAATCTCTATCTGAGCTGTGGAAACAATGAGCCTTAGTTAAGCAATATTTATCTGCTGATTTAAAAAAAAAAAAAAAACAAGAGCAAACCAGATTGACAACATGTTGGTCAAGGCACAAAAACTGGCTAAAATCAACACTTGGGTTGTTGAGAACAGGTTCAACACAAGTGGATGCTAGCAGTACATTTTAGGTATCTCAAAATACAGTGCTTCAAATCAATTAAACCTGCCTGAATCCAGGCTGGGTCTTCTCCAGATGTTTGAAATAGGAGACAGGCAAAACAAAACCAAGCATTTACTTTGTTGCATCCTGTTAACCAAGCCTTTTGCTGAAGCTTGAAAAATTAAGTACAATTTCTGGTCTTTTTACGCATAGATGGGAGACAATGAAGATATGTCGTGCCAAAGTGTGTAAGTTTTATTAGGTCTACTGCTGTGAGCCCTGATATTCCATGCTTTTTATGCTTTATTCTACTCTCTGTTTTATCAGTGTCATTTCACAGTCAGTACAAACTCTTCAGAAATGACTACGGCTCGAACAAGACTCTTTCATTCCAGTGTTTAGAGGATTACTGACTGGCACATCAGTTACACTAAACTCTAAGGAAGTTTTGCAGCGTATGAAATAATACGGTGAAACATCCATAGACTTTTGCGACACTGTTCATTTCTATAAAGTATAGGTATAAAGCAGAGACCGGTCTACCAAAAATCACTCCACTCTGGTTATTTCTGTAGGACATACACACAGCCTTATGTTGCCTTGAGTTTCTGCTACAAACAGTTTGCATCTTCCCAAGCGTATTTAAATTGTGCAGTATTGAAGCTTGCAATGGTTTGGACTAGGTTGTGTCAAAGGACAGGACAGTGAAGAGTAATGCTGAAAAGGATCCACAGGCCAAGCTTGAATCAGACCACCTTCTCGATGAACTTTAGAACTCCAAATTGGGGTGCAACTCACGTTTAGAGGCCCACAGCCACCTTTCAAACCTCTCCATTCATCTGAAAAAAGCCTGACAATAGGTTATCAACAACAGTATCTACAAGCCAAAAAAATTACCTACATCAGTCAGATTACTTACAGTCACCTGTCTTTGTAATGCTGCTTTGCAGTAGATGTCACACGATACACAAGAATGCTTCTTAAGGCTCATGAGAAACCAAATCCACATCAGCTTTTTACCTCTGTAATCAAGCCCTCAAGGGCCTTGAAGGGAAATAGTAAAATAAATCAGAGTTAATCCAAAACTGAAATGTTTTCATTTAATTCTTTTCAACCAATTATTGGGTTTTGATTTGATGTGGGTACGATTGCTTTTTTTAAATAATTGAAATTACAAAATCACAGGAAAAAGTCACATTACAGCAATTTTAATTCACAAAGACTTGCTCCACATAACAACTAAGGCTCTAACATCTAAATACTGATAACTGTGATGTGAGTGTGGATCCAGTTATGTTGTAGATACCTTTCTGCATGCGTGAGCATTGTGGGGGATTTTAGGGGTGTAATGTAGCACTAGTACATATTACAGAGCTAGAATTTAGCATTGCATTCATGCTTATTAGAACAACTGCTAAACATGATTTCTTAAGTAAAGCTTTTTGTTTTAAAAAAAACAAATGTAAATACATGTTTTTAGATCACAGTCTGCATTTCTGCTGAGTCTGAATCAGGTGACTAAGGCCTCATTTATACAGAAACAATCTCCTATATATATACGACATATAGCTATTCAATTATACGACTGCACTTCTGAGGATAAATCTACATGCTTCACAGTCACACTGAGTATTATAGATTAAAAGTTGGGTATTGACATGTGACGTCTGGAGTTCAGTGCCAGCTACTGATTAGAGTGCACGTGTTTTTGCTAAAGTGTCTAAAAATTTTTTTAGCTTAAACGTTGAACAAGGCATTAACTTGAAATTTTTGGTAAAACTGAACAAACAGCAGCTGAATCATTAACAGATGTGTATAGGTGAATACTATAGGCGTGTTTGAATGGTGCAAAAGATTTAGTGAAGGTGGAGAGAATGTCCAATATGATGGATGTTCTGGGTGCCCATGCACATCAAAAACTTCTAAAAACATTCGACATATTGAACAAATCATTTGAAATGGTCGACCAGTCATTATAAGAATGATAGCAGAAATGGTCTCCATTGATAAAGAGGCAGTACGGCAAATTTAGCTTGACAATTTGAACATGAGAAACGTGTGTGCAAAAGTTGCCCCAAAACTTGTGACTCCTGATCAAAAGGAAAAATGCACATTTTTGGAGACAATTTGGGACAGATTGAAGGAACCCCAAATTTTTTAGAACGAGTGATTACATGCAATTAAACTTCAATCTTCATGTGCTTCTGAATCTTTCCTTTTGTACACCTTTCTGTGAAGACAATAAGAAAAATCTCTGCAATATAAAACAAAACATCATAGAAATATGCTGACCTGCACCTGTGTTGGAAATGTGCACTATGAGCTTTATTATTCGCCAAGAGCTATATAGAACCAGATAGATATCTGCGACAGCAACTAGCACAGCACCTCTCCTATTTAAACCAGCTTTACTTCCTCTTTATCTCCTATGAAAACTTAAACCCTTATTTTTCCTTCTCTTACTCTGAGCATCTCTTCCTATCAACCCCCTCCACCTCCTTAGCAAACACACATACGCACACCTCGCTTAAGGGTGGCTTTTCACAATATAAATCTCGATTGCTTTTTCACACAGTCTATAGAGGAGTGAGAGGCTTAAGGAGGGAGAGATGAACAGGATAAAGAGAGGAGAGAGCAGTAGAGAGAGAGAGAGATGAAAAAATGGACTTAATCCCAGATTGATGGCTGCTAATAAAGTTTGATTATTACTGACAAGACACTCTGGGTTTCTAATTGACACTTGTAATAGCCTGGGAGCCAAGACAGTGAAGGAAGTGAAGAGAGGGAGGGGGGATGTTTCTTTCAGCTCAGCAGGGATTTAGTCGTAGAGAATCACCATCCAAATCACAAAGTAAATGAACATGGAGGAACAGAATGAACAAACGGACTGCCACCTTGACTAATACTGGCAATTTGTCAGACCTCAATCACAACCTTTTCTTCAACACCAATAAATCCGCAGAATTATTCTCTTATTTCACACAGGGGAAGTTTTTTGCATGTCAGGGGGTACCAAAAAAGGCAAAGTTGATGTTTGTAACCAGTGTTGTATTACTCATTGTCCCATATCTCCTCAAGGAATTCTAATTCTTGTGATCTTTTTAGACTTATTTTCTTCCCATTGCCCAGCATAACTAAAAACAGCCCAGAATGATGAAGTATTTCATCATGTGTGGCTCGCTGCATGATGCATAATGAAAAATGGCTCCAGTGAGAGGGTCATTGATCTATATGTGCTGCTAAAAAAAGGCAATGTTTAACTCGTTGGCCAAAAAATGAAATCTTGTTTTCCACTTGTGGCGTTTTTTTTTTTTTTTTTTTCCTTTTTTTGGTTTCCAAGGAAAAGAATTGAAATTCTTAAACTCAGAAAAAAATTGCATCAGATTTCTGCAGTGTTTCTGTAATATTTCCTGCAGATTACTAAAATAATTCATCTCTCTGTGGACTTGACTGTAATTTCAATGATTTCAACTTTGTTTCTTGAAGAAATGGGACTTAAATGATGGTTGCTGAAGAGAACATTTTACCCTTCAGCTTTTTGGTATGGATGGGATTTCCTTCCATGTCTTCCATGTTGTATCCACTGTATTGTCACATCTTTGCGTTATTTGTTTTACACACACCTGCTTCATTATTTAACATTCAAGGAAAACGTGTTTAATACTGTTAAAAAATGTTTGTTTGTTTTTTTTTTTAAATGATAAATCAGTGTGAGATGGATTAACACTGTCATCAAAATTAGAGATGTTAGTCTTTCAATATCTCAAAATGTGATTCTGATTCTGGGGGTCCTTATTTGATTTTGTATCAATTTGAGTACACTTATAATGTATAATGACACTGGGAGCCTAATGTTAACGATGAAGTATTAGTTAGAAATGGACCACATCCAATTCAATATCAGTGTCAGTGTCGTCATCGTATTTTGCTCCGACACTAAAGAACAGTCAGATAACAACCCAAGCATCACCCGTCTGTGTCTGTGTGATTAATGTAAAGCACAGTTATGAGGCAAAAGGTGTGATCTCTCCTATTATATAATTGGTGCATGCCATAAGCAGAAGGGTATTCAATTATCCAACAAGAAGTGATATTTGTTTTTTGTTTTCATTTGTTGGTTTTTAGGGGAATGTTTTACAAACACAATCGCACTATCCTCCTCTGAAACACTGGATAACTCCCACACTAGAGAAGTCAAGCCTGATGAAGACTAGTAAAGCCATGTTTAGTTTAATCACCTTTCTTGTTGGTGGATTTAATCTGTTTATATTTATTATCTGAATAATGAAAGATAGATTCTTTTTTTTTTTTTTTTTTTTTGGAAAAGCTACAGCACTATGCTGATTTCCTCCTCTGTCTGAGCACTCTGTCATTTCCTTTCTGTAAACAGCAACAGGCCATGCGTTATTTGTGAAGGAGCAGTGAAACAGAGGAGAACAGGAAGTAAAATAGAGCACCCTCTATGAACTATCGTGTACACAGCTTTTAGAAAGCACTCTGGATTTGAGGCAGTGGTTCACTTAATCATAACATCCCAGGTGATTGCCTGCTTTGTGTGTGCGAGTTAGCCTGGTCAGTAGCAGCTGCATGTGACTTTGCCATAGCTCGTGCTGCAGATGTGGAGTGTCAATGTGAGACATTCAGCTCCTTTTGGTGACACACCAAATACAAAATATAATGATTTTGTGTAAGATTCAAACCTTGAACCCAAGTCAAGAGGCTTTGAGAGGCAAGTGCAGGTTAGGTCTTACAGTAGCATATGACTGGTCCAAAGTGCAGGAGTAAGCAGGAGGAGCGGAGTATTCATCCTTCTCTGGATTTTATAAATCAATATAAAATATTGGATAAGAATCAATGTAAATCAGAGAATTGATTTCATTTTAGCCAGACCGAATTATTAAGAGGCATTTGACAGAAAAGTCACAAGTTAACATGGTCACTTGTTAAACCGTAACACTGGTCTTTGATTTGAAACAGACAGGCAGTTATTTTGAATGTCCATGTCTGTCAGTAGATGTAGGCTGGTGTGGTGTATGATGTGAATTTGGGCTTTAGACACATTTCTGAAACAGGCTACATTGTAGTTTAGCACACTTAGCAAACGAGTTGGGCAAGGCTTCCTCTAACCTAGAGAATGTAGAGTGCAGTGAGTCTTTGCACCATAGACAGTGTAGGCAGGAGGTCAGAATGTCAAACACAGCCATGTAGACATTACTGACGCTAAGAGCTAGCAACCCTTATGCTAATGAGCCTCAGACCTCATGCTGCATCTGTGTGTCAGGGAAGGTGGAAAAAGTCCACAGAGAAAACACCAGCAGTGGATTTCTGTGCTCAGACTGCCTACCGTTGAAAATTTAATTTGGATTTAATAAAGTGTGTTTAAGGATTGATTTATTGACATTTCTATGAAAGGATATCTTTGTTAAAGGCAGAGTTATAATCCTCATATTTTAAAGGGACTTTACTCTCTCCAAACACACAACAGCCTGTCAATACACCATTTGTTTCATTAGTTTTTATAGTGAGAAAATAGTAATTTTCATATTATTGAATCATCATTTCCCTATAATGGTGAAATCATTTTGAATACTTATTTTCTTTTAAAGTATACACACCCATGCAGATCCTGGTTTTGTTTGCTCATAATTTTTAGCTCTTTTTGACAAGCATGCTGCAACCCCAGTGAAATTTAGATGAATGAAATTCAGCGTGTTTCATAAAGCACTGAAAAATACATTTAATACCTGGCTTAATTCTCACTATACTTACTTAGCAACATTTCCCTCCAGAAACATTCATCCTTTTACTTAAGATAATCCACAGAGCACACTGTCATCAGTTTTTATGCTGGCTGTTTCTACACTGTAAGTAGTTGCAACATGACTTGTTGGAGCACAGCTTGTTCTGTGGATTATCCAGACTTAATGATGCATTGTTCCACAGACAAAACTCAGTTTATATAGTTTTATAGACTGCAGATCCCGAATACTCAGATCCTGATATTTATCTGGATATCTGTGCTGATGTTATGATAGAGGGGTGTCACTTAAAGGTCCTGGGTTCAAAGTTCAAATCCTTTTTAGTTGTTCAAGCTAAGCCTTCATTCACCTATGGCTCTGAATGTTCACATTTTAACTCAGTGTTTGCCTCTCTCTCACTGTCTCAGGTTCAGAAATGGTGGAAGCCCAGTGCCAGAGGTTTGAGGTGAGAAGTACAGACGGAGAGAGAGTCCTGTTCTCAGCAGATGAAGAGGAGATCAGCATCGGCACCGAGAAGCTAAGAGTCACAGGTAGGGATATGCACAAGGAGAATACTGTTTGCTGTAACACCCCTATTTTTAATTAGATCTTCTCCAAAGGTGTCCTATGGAGGTTTGACCTCTAGTCATGCTGTGTGCACAAGGTTGACACATTACATTGCCCTGCACGGTTTCACACTGGTGCAGTAATAAACAGGTGGTGGTTACATGCCAAGATGTTTTGTTATGCTGTGTCAAAGGCAAAAAAAAAAACAAAAACAAAAACAAAAATGGCTACAGTTTTAAGAAAAAATCATGTGAACAAAGCAGGATCTGAAATACTTTATAGATTTATATTTTAAAGGTATATTAATTAAGCAACAAACAAATTTACCCGATGCAAAGGTAATGTGAAGTCATGGTTTCCTAAAAAACAAAAAGAGTGAAGTCATTCTCCCTCTGGGTTTGTTTGGGGCAGTGTCTCTTTCAGCTTATCCAGCACAAACATGTTTCATGCAAGTTTTATTTTCATTTATTTTTATTTATTTATAGCCCTGCCACCATACAGGGGAAAAGAGACAGCCTGCTCAGGGAGATTATTCTCTTTGCATGGTGACAGTGTCATAGCAAGAGTACATCTAATGGTGAAAATAGACTACAGACAATGAGGACATTTTCTTTGGTCTAAAAAGACAACCAGATAACAACCAAAGCAGCTGGGAAAGTGTGGAGGAAAGGGGGACCTGAGGGATGATGGGTGTGTCTAAAAAGAGCATTTGTTTTGGTCTGAAATCTGGTCTCTAAAGTGCATTGTAAGGCTTTAGAAATGGCCCTTTTAAATGAAGAGCGAGCATGAAATGTGTTAGAGCAAAAACAAGAGTTTTAAAGAGAGGAACATTAAAACTTCATGACTTGTTAGTTTAGAAGAAAACTCATTGGGGTACTTTTATATTTATTATGTACTTTAGTTTTTTTTTTTTTTTTTTTTTCCTGTTTATTTGTTATTATACCATACTGTTGTACAAAGGCTTCAATAGACAGAGTGAGGCAGGTTCATTGTCTCATATTAAAAGATTTAAATGTTTATTTATTTCATTTTGGATGTTTGTACTGCCTTAAAGTGTTGTCCTGAAATGAGACATAAAGGAGCAGTGCTGGACTTATTTGGCATCACTGTGATTGCAGGGAGACTTTGCAGTAGCTTAACCAAAGTGTGCTAAATATGGTTAACCCTTTGAACCCAAAGCCAGAATTTGCTACTTTTGGTATTTTTTAATGCAAAAATACATGCAAAATCTTAACCCTTTTAAGCCCAATCAAGTTTTGGACATATAATTTTTCAGGACAAACTGGGCTATTTAACTTTATGCAAATCACACCCAGATTAACAATAACCAAGCCTTTTCGCGTGTGCATTTAGTTCATACAGGCTTTTTTCTACCAGGAGAGAAAACCTGAACTTGCAAACAAAAACACAATAGTTATTATCACTATCAACTTTCTAAATAAACCAATTTAAATTTTGCATGCATGTGGAATTCCAGGCCATAAAGTGTGCATAAATTCCATTTTAGGAGCACAACATCCTCTTTTCATTATATGGGCTATAGAGGGCCATGTTTTTTTTTACCTTTCCTAATTGGCAGATAAATATCTTGTCGTTTGTTGATCTTTGGCTGTCCTTGATTGGTTCCTATCACAAAAGAAAACAAATAAAGAAGAAATTGGCTAACAGGCTAACAGGAAGTTGCTTTTTTTTACATCCAGTGTAAAAACAGAGGACTGATAGCACAGTTAGATTTTTCATTACGGAGACAAAACAGTCATATGATCATGGATTTGGCAATGTGGGTTGTAGTGTCAAAGCTGTGAATCAACACCACACTTTGCACCTGGATTCAATTTTCATAAGAGATATAAGGGCCAGAAAGTCTCTGTAGATCAGCTAAAAGGTGTGCTTCAGATTACTAGTCAAGGACCTTAATTAATCATGATTATTGCATTAATGTTGACAGTCATACCTTGAAATTAATCTTGACAAAAACATATGAAAATTATTATGAAAAGGCTATTGTAATGATGTTAAATTATGAAAAAGTTTTGAATCTTAGTAAATTGGGAAAAAAGTTACACATCACTGATAGGTCTGAGAAACAAAACAGATGATTGTAGATGCAAAGGGAAAATAAAATCATCAGTGAGATAAAGAGGAAGTACTAGAGAGAAGAAAACTAGGCTTGTGCATTTTATCTCTTCCACACAGTTATTCCTTCATAAATAAATGAAAATTAGAAAAACAAGTAAAAGTGTTAGTATGTGTTTGTGTAAGTTACTGAACCAACAAGTACATATTTACACAAACACACATTTCAAACTTTCAAGGTGATCTACACACACACAAAAAGCACACACGTACAAACACACTCAGGCCTGGGTAATTGAGGAGACATGTCCATTAGAGGCACTCTGAAGGAACGCTGCTGTCATTTACTGTGTGATGGAGGTGAGAGAGACGAGAGACTGGAGAGAATGCAAATATGAACTCATCCACTCAGCTCATGCGCTGAGGTCCAGTGGAGTCATGCTATGCTAATGTTTATTTTTTAGATTTGTAGCTAGATTAATTTTGTTGCCCTCTGCAGCAGTGAAAAGCGTGCAGCAGAGACGGCAGAGCTTCACTGGAGGATTTCATATAAGCCTGCTCTTTATGAGAATAAGCCCAAGTACGCTGCTGCAATGGAGTGCAGTACAAGTGGGCTTATTCTTGATTTGCATGTGCAGAAATAAATATTATGTTTGAATTTTAAATCTTACAGCTCTACTTTTACAGTGTGTAGTGAACCAGGACAGGTGCTCTGTCATAAACACATTAACAGTTCAACAGGCCCAATCCCAATCTGCAGCCTGAAGCCACAGCTCTAAACCTGCACTGACTTTAATAATACCAGATATGCAGTGTGAATTATTTAATTGCATTAGATCCATTACAGGTAGTATATATAACCCCATTTTCAAAAAAGCTGGGGCGCTGTCTAAAATGTGAACAAAAACAGAATGGAATGACTTGCAAATCTCATAAACCTGTATTTTCTTCAAAATAGAATATAAACAACATAACCAATGTTTAAACTGAGACATTTTACCATATCATGAAAAGACTTTTGAATTTGATCGCAACAACTCTTTTCAAAAAAAGTAAGGATGGAGCGATGTTTACCATTGTTTAACATAACATCCCATTTTCTTTTAACAACAGTCTGTAAATGTATGGAATATGAGGAGTCATTGCTTGAGTTTTTGAAGAGAAAGGTTGTCCCATTTTTGTCAGATGTAGTATTTTAGCTGCAACAGTCATGGGTCTCCTTTGCCGGGGTTTTAATTTCATGATGTGTCGAATGTTTTGTATCGGTGAAAGATCCGAATTGCAGGCAGGCCTCTTCTACTGTGAAGCCATGCTGTTGTAATGAATGTGGTATGTGGTTTAGCATTGTTTCGCTGAAATATGCAAGGCCTTCCCTCAAAGAGACATTGTCTAGGTGGGAGCGTAAGTTGTTCTTAAATCTCTGTCTACACATCAGCATTGATAATGCCTTTCCAGATGTGTCAACTGCCCACACCGAAGGCAATAATGCAAACTCAAACCATCAGAGATGCAGGCTTTTGAACTGGCACGGATAACAAGCATAACGGTCCCTGTCCTCCTTAGTCCACTAGACATAGCCTCTGTTGTTTCCAAAAGGGAATGTTGATTCATCTGACCACAGAACAGTTTTCCATATTGTTTCAGTCTGTATTAAATGAGCTTTGTGCCCAGAGAAGATGCTAGAGTTTCTGAATCCTGTTCACATATGGTTCCTTCTTTACATAATTCGGCTTTAAGTTGCCTTTGTGGATGGCAAACTGTCAAGACAACATGATTTCTGGAAGTCTTTGCAATGCAAACTACTTTGCAGCATTTTTGTTTTTGGCTCTACCTTTTGGCTTTTTGTGTTTTTATCTTCAAATATTTATATAAATAATAAAACAACAGCATTAAACCGTAAGGAAAATCACATCATTTTATTTAATTATTTATTTAACCTTTATTTAACCAGATAAAGACCCATTGAGATCGAGATCTTTTTTACAAGGGTGACTTGGCCGAGAGGTCAGCAGCACACATCACAATAAATAATACATTTCAGAGACAGAGACGGACAGATAGATTTAAAACAATATTAATTTAGAAAGTGCATTTAATTGCAGATAAAGTTCCTGAAAATGACTCACTATAACCAGTTTATAAACACTGGCACTTTTCCATGGTCTTGCGATGTCATCTGAGACAGAACGAAAGCCTTCAAGTGAAATGAGTTCAGACAGTTTCAGATCAGTCTGGAGATTGTTCCATGCTGAAGGGGCGGCAACACTGAAGCCTTTTTTCCCAATTCAGTCCTGACACGAGGAACAAGCAGATGAACAATGTCACTAGAGTGCAAGGCATAATGGTTTTGGGTTCTTTGAAGAGCAGTTGGAACTAAGCCAAGATTTCATTAAGAAGCATCTGAAACATTCTTAATAAATATGTATATAGTAAATTTAGCAACAGCATCAAAAGGTATCTTCTCAACACCATAACATCATTTTCATTGAATATATTGTTTATTCAATGTTTTGTTATGTTGTTGTTTTTTATTTATTTTTTATTTTTTGTTGGGACAGTTTATTTTGAACAAACTTTTACAGCGTGCGCGCCATGCACCAAAGCGTCGCGGGTTTGCTCCGATTGAAGGAGAGCAACCTCGCCCACTGGAAGCGAGTCTAGAGCGCAGCGCTGTGGCACGCAGTCCTGATCAGCAGGCAGAAATCACGGGAGAACTGTGAGTTCACGCAGGAATAGTATGTGAACAGCGGACTATTTTACCTTTTGGGGTTAATTTGTCATCCTTTCTGGTATAAGTCCATGATATTATTGCTTCCTCCATTGATTGAGTACATTAGGAAGTTAAAAGGTTAATGTTTGCTAAAAAGGATCTATGGTTTTGTGCAAAATTCTTTGGCTAAATATCCCCAAAAGTAAACTTTTCCCTGTCAATGGTGTCGTTGTAGCTCTGTGACCCACTGACCTCTCTGTGACCCTTTGCTCTCTGCAGGATGAGACGTAATGTTGATATAGTGATGATTTACGATCGGAAGTCTGTGTTTTGTTTTGAAAGAACCGAATGTTCTATGCCTGTGACTTCCATGGTTGGTGCTTTCTGAACGACGGTGAATTTACGAGGTTTGGCAGCGGCCGATGCTGAATGTATCTGCAGCGTATCTGAAACAAAGCAGAGCGGAGTGGCGCTCCAGGCACGCACGGCTGCCAGTCTGGAGCGCATGTATGGAAATGCTCTGAGAGACTAGAGAGGGAGCAAAGTGCTACGCGGTACGATTTGCCAGCGTTCTGCGATGCGTACACTGTGTATAAAAATTGGGGGGAGAATGCAAACCTAAAGTGAAAAACAAGCTATCAATACATGGTACAAGGCAGCACTTCTGATTTGATTGTCTGCTGTTTAACAGATATTTTAACCATGAAATATGATGCACCAGTTTGAGCTTCGCGTCATTCTTGTACCTTTGACATAAACAGCTGAATACCAAGGACAGTCTCACAAACTGTATGCACTAACATGGAACCAAAGGTGACACGGTCAGAAGGTGAAAAGTAAAGCATATCAGAACAAATAAAAATTTTCAACAAATGAATCGGTTGTTTACAAAGGGTTATAGAGAGCTATAGAAAATATGTTTTTTCTTTTCATATGTCAGTGTTTTTGTTGTTGGTAGTTGCACAAACATATTTTTGTTGCATTGTTCATTGGACCTTGGGAAAAACAAATAAAAAATGTTCTCAACTGAGAAGTAAACAAACAAACTACTCAATCTTTTTTTTTCTAATGTAAAATGCCAATGTCCTCCATGAATCTCCTTGAAAAAAAACAAACATATGCTGCATCAGATTTTAAACAATTTACTCATTTTGGATCTGACTCAATAACAATGAGCAGTTGTCTTGTGCAGAATTTAAATTCGAAGCAGTGCTGAAGTTTCCAGCACGTATCTTCAGCCTCAGCAGGAGTCATGACCAGCACTCCCCCCAAGCATCTGTTCAGGACTGCAGGCTAAAGCGGAGGTGGCTGCTGCACATGGGGGGGTTAAACACTGCATCATACCACAGCCAGTGGAAAATTATGTTGTGCAGTGTTACTACTCTGCATCAGTAAAATGTGGGGGGATATAATCCCCCTGGCTGACATTTTTATCAATACATCAGAAAAATCCTGAAGGACGCTGACATCCAGTCTGTGACAGGAAATAAATCCCTGTTATTAGTGTTTAAGCCAAACATTCTCCCTCTTTCCTCCACATTGGCGTTGTATGTGAATGTGTATTGTGACTGGAAACATTTTGTACTTGTTTTATTCAACACACAGGAGATCGGAGCACTATGTCTTGCATTTTTAGTGTCTGCCTCAGCTCCAAGAACAGACGCATGATGCAACATTGTGCAGGCTTTAATCCAAAAGATAAGTCTTTTCTTTATTCTCCTTTCATCCTCTCTTTCTCGTTCCTTAGGCAATGAAGGCGTGGTGTTCAGCCATTCTGTTGAGACGTCACATGTACGGGCAGAGCCGTTTCAGGACCTAAAGTAAGTACTATAAATTATTCTGTGTTTTTGCATGAGTGGACTGTGTGTTAAACAAGCAGCCTGGCACATTTCCATTCGAGTTCCCCTTGTTGTGAATAATTAAGTTGTGGTAGAATATGTATGAAGTGTGTACTTGTGAATAATTACTAAGACAGTAACACAAACAATAACAATTTCAGGGGACATACGTTGTTTTGTTGAATTTAAGCTGCTGAGTTAGCTCACTAGCTGATTCTTTGGTGGAATGAGCTGATGAGATAAAATCAGCCCTCTGCGGGAAAAGGTGTGATGGTGATTGGCAGCCTGACACGCTTTACAGAGGGAGCATAAGCCCTTCTGGCTGCAATGTACAAGGGTCAGACTGTTGACAACTGGTCTCTGCCACTGATGCATGGCCTGTAACACATGTAGGGCAGGATATATGCCAGTTTTCCTTACCTTTCCTCTTTGAGGACAACATTTACACCAGTGTTGTTTTGAAGTGATTAATCTAATGGACAGTTAGATAAATGTAGTTGATCTGTATCTAGAAAAAAGGGTTGGAAACAGTGTTGCTGATAGGTGGCCTTGTTTCAATCGTACTTGTATCCAGTGACCAAAAGGAGACACTCAATTAAGATGTAAGAAAGAAAGACCCTGCCCAGGAATCGATCCAGGGATCTTCTTGCTGTGAGGAAACAGCGCTAACCCCTGCACCGCCCTGCAACCCAAATAACTTAAAAGATCAGTTCAAAAGTGTGGATTCAAATGTACTCATTATGGAATCAACTCAATTATTCTTGACAACACTTTATGGCTGTTAGCCAAGGGGAATAACACTGGCTGTGGATATCTTGATATCTGAGGGCTTCACTGAGTTTTAACTATGAATGTTTTAATATTCTGGTCTATTTGTGCTGCTTCTAGTGTTAGCATCTTAAATAATTGTTAGCTCTGTCTTTTCAACAGGTGAGATTTATCTGCCGCAGTTGTACGTAATAGCTTTTTTTCCAAAAATGTATAGATGCACTGTAAAACTGAACAAGTTTGCATGTTAGGAGTTTGCACGTTCTCCTCGTGCATGCGTGGGTTGTCTCCAGGTACTCCGGCTTCCTCCCACCACCAAAAACATACTCATTAGGTTAATTGGTGACTCTAAAATTGGCTGTAGGTGTGAGTGTGAGTGTGCATGGTTGTCTGTCTCTATATATCAGCCCTGCAATTGACTGGCAACCAGTCCAGGGTGTACCCCCCTTCTCGCCCAATGACAGCTGGGATAGGCTCCAGCCCCCCAGCGACCCCCAATGGGATAAGGGGTATAGAAAATGGATGGATGGATGGATTCCACAATCAATTTGCATCAGATTGAATCAAACCAAATAGTTCTGTATTTTAATGAATCATTGGTGAATCCAATTGTAGCCTGTGATTTGAGATTTGAATTGATTTGTTTTGGGAAACAGAGATTTACATCCTATCATGTCTATTTCAGAGATGTAGGTAAATTAGCAATCGATCTTTGAACTGTTTAATTGATCAATGCACCAAAAGAATACTTACTGTTTGTTGTGAATATATTGTGAATATCTTCTTCTGTCCCTTTCTTGAATCATGTTTTGGGTGTTTAAAACTCGTTTTAGCTGTTCTGAAGTTCTGTAGGTTGCTACAATGTGTTGTTGACATGGCTGTAGGTGAGGGAAACACAGAGAGGAAAGAAAGCCAGATGAAGGCATAAGAGAGAAACAAAAGAAGGAGAAATAAAGTACGGTAGGTGCTGAGGTTCTTTTTTTTCTGAGAAACAAAAGAAGAAAAAGAGGAAAAAGTTACATTTGGCTTGATTAAAGGGGGGAAAGCAGGGCTCAGGTTGGGGTGATGAAGAGGACAATCAAAAGATAGAATTAAAGAAAGGCAGGGGGCAGAGGGGGGAGACAGAGGGAAAGTTCAGGAGCAGGGGATGGAAGTTAGCGCAGAGAAGAATAGATTAAATCAAACCAGCTCCTGCAGTTACTCCTACAGCGGTAGAAGTGGCAGAGAATTTGATTCAGCTAAAATATGAACACACTGAGGGATGAGTGAAATAGGCCTTTTTTGTTAATATTTGTAGCAAATTTAAAACATTGAACCAAACTACATGACAATTTACTAATACAACACACATCACACACACTCTCTTGGCCCCCCCCCCCCCCCATGTGCTATTAACGCTAGGGTGATTATTTTATTTTCAGTCAGCTTCAACTTCAGTCTCAGTAGGTCCTATTGCACATTAGTTACACTGCAGGTTACAACAGCTAAACACCATCCTCCACAGAAACACCAGCAAGTTGTTAGAACAAATAGCTAACCAGGAGTTTGTTATGTAAGGGTTAATGCCCAACAAGGTGTCCATTCATCAAAGTTTACTTATAATTTGAGCCTCATCCACAACGTCACTGCTAACTCACCTCACTACTCTGCTCCCATTCACCATCAACTGGTGGGCCTTGCTAATCTAATCCAACAGAATACCTTGATGTACAGACTGAAGATAAAAGAGAGAAAAAGACACTCATCCCTTTCTTCTAAGGCATCCCAATGGCTGGAGAAAACCTGACACCAGGGGCAAGAAAAGTAAAACGAAGGAGTTCCCCAGGTGCTTGGTGATCCTCGACTCAGTTGTTAAGTCCTGGATTTGAACCCAGCTAAGACTTGCCAAACGTCTTTACATTTTCTCTGTCCCCGGTATTCCTTCTTCTTTGCTCACTGTACAATAACCAATAACCTTTGAAAAAGAAAAAGAAGATGAATCAGGTATAAAACAGGTTAAGGAACAGAGAGAGATAAGATTACTTGATACAGGTGTGAGATGGACAGTCACAGAGAGACAAAGGAATAGCTACAAGCAAAGCAATATGGGGGGCAGAGAAAATAGGACCTCTTACACGCTGAGGGATCAAAGGAGATGAACTGGAAGACACTAGATTAATTAAAGAAACTCAGATGTGGTGGAGGAAGGTGTAGAGTTAGAAGGAGGGGCGAGAACACTGGGTCAGCAGACAGGTTAGTACAGCAAAGCAGTGCAATGAAACCTGCAGTGAAGGCTTCAGGTAAGCTACCAGAGAAAAGAAAGATCTCCAGGCTCTGTCACAAGTCAACAAGGCAAATCAGTTCAAGCCTCAGGCATAATAGGTGTGGTTGCCTATTTGGATTGACATACACAAATGGATGCAGCTAAAAGCACGTCTGTTCAGGCAGAAGTGACCTTGTAGTCACTAAAACAAGACACTCAACTACATGGATCAATGGATTATGTGATTCATTATGAATATTCATTCAGATAAAATACATTCACATGAAAAGCATGCATCTACAAGATAAAGATTCAAATAAACGTTAAGGACTACTTACAAATAAACTTTGCGATAACTTCCATTTCCATTCCATTTTGTTACATTTATTAAAGGGAAAATGCGAGGCAAAGTCAAAACGCTTAAACACAGAATGAAAATACATCAATGTATGTCTGATGATTAAATCTTACTACTATAACTGGAGAGCTGTCTGTATTTGCAAACCACCCTGTGGCTCCAATTGTCTTTCATAGCTCTCAGAGGACTTCTTGGATATACTGGTTAGAAACTGGAACCATGAAAAAATATAAATATGTATGCATTTTTAATAAAATTCAAAATTAAAGTGCTGTTTCTGGCTTCAGGTCGCTCACCCACATGTCCCCATCAACCAATGCGGCTAACGTATGGTGAGCGTTGTGCAGTTGCTCTGTTGTTGTGCTTTTCTACATGTCAATCGAGCTAAAGTAAAATTTTTCACTTTTTTCTACTGCTAGTCACTACTGTTTTATTGCTATTGTGCATTTAGGCATACTGTATATATAGTTACAAGCACCCTCACAGTTTAGCTGCTTTTCTCTTAGCCTCTCTTTCCTCTTTTACCACAGCTTAGCCTAGCTCAGCCTCAGCATCTCTGTCTGCTTCTGCCTCTCCTGCTCCTTGTGCCACATGTTCAGCTTTTCCCAGTCCTCCTTTACCAATTTTCATATGTGTAGTAAATGTAGTTTATGTGTAGCTCTGGAGGACAGGGAAACTCTTTAGGATTTATTGGGAGTTTGAAGCATAACTTGACCCTATTCTGGACTGAAACATAAATGGCTGCATTTAATTTTTTTTTTTCTTTTCTGTATAACTTCTCAGTTAAAAGAAAAACAAACCCAGTGAGATTTTGATGACAGCCAAAATTTTAAAGGTACAATATGTAAAATTTGGCTGCATTTCGCCAAACCGAAACAGTGTACATTGGATATAATGTTTATATATCTATGTGAAGTATGTTAAAATAAGTGCACAATCATCCCCTTTAAATGTTCGTTTTCTTTTCACAAAATTAGAAAAAACCTTTAAAAATTTACATTACCGCTGGTCGCCCTCAAGGAGGCTGACATAACGAACCGCCATGTTGTCTACGGCAACGTTTTGGGGACAGAAAGAGTGAAACGCGATTTTTAAACACGAACCTGCCCGCCGGTCCTGAAAGCTACCTGGAAGGCAGGTGGAGAAGAAAACTGACCTATAATCTATAAAAATAATGGTTGCAAAAATGAATCAATAAACCCTCACCTCATCACTGCTGTAAATGATGTCCGGCTCACGATCCTTTTTTGGTCTTCACAGGCTCTCGTCGCTTAGTGATGTGACGTTTTGGTAACAGATCAGCTCATTCTAAAATCTGAACGCTAGATGTCGCTAAAATGCCACATTTTACACATTGTACCTTTAAAAGTAAAGAAGTTTATTTTTTTTTACAAAAAAGACATGAAGAATCATAAACTACTCCAACTTATATTCAGCTCACACTTCAACAAGTTTGATCTCCTCTTTTTAGTTTACATTTTTGTCTGACATGTCTGATTCATGTCTGACAAAAAACTTATGCAAATGTTAAAATGTATGCATGTCATTTTGTTCTAAATGACAAACGAGTTATCTTTAGTTGTCACTTTAGAGGGATTCTTTTCTCCCCAAAAGGACTGAGACTCTACATTTACAGTCTCTGCAATGCACAGCGTGCGTGTGAATAATCTGACAGTGACACATGTCCACAGATTCAATGAGCAGACTCACAGCTTACAGGAGCAGTCTAATAGTCATCAAAAATGCTCAGAATTCACAAGAAAACTTTTGGAAAGGACTTTTGTCTGTAACACTCAGCTTACAGCTCAGTTATCAACCTGATTCACCATGTTACTGATGTGCCTCAGATTTTAGTTTATTGTCAGAATGGTGAATCTGTGACTGAATATGACACACAACTTACCTAGATGTGGGCGCAAAGTAAATAAACATGTTGAATGCTGGCTATTTACCACATCATGCATCAGACTGTACCATAATGTACCTGCATTTTAGGATCTACTCTCTTCATTGCTGAACATTTTTCCCCTTCAACTTTTATGCAGCTGCTGTCGGCCTACCAAAGATTGCATATTGCGGACATGGGCATTCACTTAATCCCCAAACCCAAAATTCAGAATATCAGAAAATTATAATATTACTTAAAACCAATTTTAAAAAAGGATTTTTAACACAGAAATGTTGGACAATTGAAAAGTATGAACATGTGCAGCACTCAACACTAGGTCGGGGCTCCTTTTGCACACCTTACTGCAGCAATGCGGTGTGGCATGGAGGCGATCAGTCTGTGGCACTGCTGAGGTGTTATGGAATCCCATGTTGCTCTAATAGTGACCTTCAGCTCTTCTGTGTTGTTGGGTCTGGTATCTCAAATCTTCCTCTTCACAATACCCCATAGATTCTCTACGGGGTTTAGGTCAGGCAAGTTTGCTGGCCAATCAAGCACAGGGATACCATGGTCTTTAAAATAGATATGGGGGCCAATTCCTTCTGGAAAATGAAATCAGCATCCCCATAAAGCTGCTCAGCAGAGTGAAGCATTAAGTGTTCTAAAACTTCCTGGTTACTTCCTGCGCTGACCTTGGACCTGATAAAACACCAGCAGATGACATGGCTCCCCAAACCACCACCGGAAACTTTATACTGGACCTCCAGCAACTTGGATACTTTGCATCACCTCTCTTCCTCCAGACTCTGGGACCTCGAGTTTCCAAATGAAATGCAAAATTTACTTTCATCTGAGGACAGTCCAGTCTCTTTGTCCTTAGCCCAGGTAAGACGCCTCTGACATTGTCTAAGAGTGGCTTGACACAAGGGATGCGACAGCTGTAGCCCATGTCCTGGATCTGACTCCAGCTGCAGCCCACTCCTTGTGAAGCTCCCCCAAATTCTTGAATGGTCTTCGTTTTACAATCCACTCAAGGCTGCACTTATCTCTGTTGCTTGTGCACCTTTTTTTTCCCTTCCATTCAACTTTCCATTAATGTGCTTGGAAACAGCACTCTGCAAACAGCCACTTTCCTTAGCAATGACCTTTTGTGTCTTACCCTCCTTGTGCAGGCTGTCAATAATCATCTTCTGTCAAATCAGCAGTTTTGCCTATGATTGTGCAGGCAAATGATCCAGACTGAGAGACCATTTAAAGGCTCAGGAAACCTTTGCAGGATGTTTTGAGTTACTCAGCTGGTTGAATGTGACACCACGAGTCTCCAGTAATTATTTTTTCACAGTATTCTAATCTTCTGGGACCCTGAATTTGAGTTTTCATTTGCTATAAGCCATAATCATCAAAATCAAAAGAAATTAATGCTTGAAATATATCAGTCTTTGTGTAATAAATCTACAGTACATGATATACAGGTTTCACTTTTTGAATTAAAATACTGAACTAAATCAACGTTTTGATGATGTTCTAATTCATAGAGGTGCACCTGTATTTATATTTATATATATAAATGGGGATGAAGTGAATCCTTTTATCTGTTTTGAGTCTTTGTTCTTTAACAGTCTTTATTTGTAGGCCATTAGCAAAATACAAGTGGGCAGTTGTTCTAACAGAAGCATCTGTTCATTGATGTATGCATGCATTTGTCAGGGAGTGTTAGCGTGTGTGAGCGAAAGAAAAGGTGCCATTGTTGGCTTATTAATTGCTGCTCATATGTGTGCACAAAGTGCTCAAGGTGTGAATATCAGGAGATGCGCAGTACCATCTTTTTTATTAAGACATTGATTATGCAGTGGTTAAAAAAAAATGCTAAAAGTAAGTGGCTGCATGAAGCGTGTATTTAAATCACTGGTCGAGTTGGGTCAGGTCAGGATGTGCTCACGGGTCAGAGTAGAGCTAAGTATTGAATGGGGATAATTGTGGGTAACGGGTTGGGTCTTGGTTCTAACCTTGCAAAGCAGATGGATTCGCCTGTTTTTGTGTCTCTCACTGGTGAATCCATCTTGGAAATCTCCCCTCTAAACAGATTAGGCCCTGTAAAAAAGTGACAGGACCAATCAGGTGTAAGAGGCAGTACTTTCAGGCGCAGTGGAGTCGTGATGTAAGCAAGCAGTGACAAGAGGCCGGTGCAGTTATGCAGAAGAGATTAGCGTAGATGCTGTTGTAGCTTCACTTTTATCAGAACTTGACAAAATTTGTTTTTTAAAAGAAGAATGAAGAACAGCATTGAGTTCTTTTCCTTTCAAAAACAACAAAAGTCATGTACTGACATGTCTACAGTCGCCATAGTTCATGTTATTCAGTTCTCTGTGGAGTTTACTCCCCGGTAGCAGCTCACAACTACAATGTCACGAGTTTTGTTGCTCTGATTGGCCCGTTAAGATGTGTCAGTCAGAACGTTCATCCAGTCACCCTCCGAGTTTTTTTTTTCCAAAGGCTCTGCCCACCCCAGACACATTCTATTGGAGGTTTTCCAGATGAATGTGTGAAACAAATCCATGTGGTGTGTCAGGTTAGAGCCCTACAGGTGTGGGTGGATGCGGACCCATGCAGGACTGCACGGTGGTATAGCATTAACGTTACAATAGCTAACAATGTAAAATGGTGTTGATATTAAATTGTACAGTTTAGTATAAATACAGTGAATCCTTTTAATAAAACTGATGCACTCATAGCAACCATAGGCTGATTTAGTGAAGCCAAAATGGTCTCAGCTGAAGAGAGCTAAAAGATCCAGCTCTTATTACAGACTGGAGCCGCATAAGAACCAGAATTCCTATCACTAGTTTCCATCAGAAATACTCTGAGAGTGCCTATCTGTCAGGAATTAATTACTACCCTTCAGCCAATCAGAACCAAGTATTCCTCAGACCACTGAATAAGCTTGTCTATATTCTAAACCACTCAAAGGGGATTGTATCAACATGACAGAAATTACAGGTTCCTGTCTTTTATCTCAATTCACAGGCACTTTTTCTCTCCAAAGATTTTAATCCCTCTCTGCTCGAAGGGTCCTATCTTTCCATCTCTCTTTTCTTGGTGGTATCTTTGTCTTCATCTCTCTGCCTTCTAACTCTCTCTAACTGATTTAATCCTTAATTCACATACACATTTATTTTGCTCTTATTCTGTCCAGATCTCCCCTGTGTGTGGATACTTCCTCTATCTCCCTGCACATTTTTCTGTCTCGTTATGAAAAGCAGAGTGTTATGCAGTGAAGGTAAATGGGACATGTAATGAGCGGATTGAAGTCCATTTAAAGCTAATGATCTATCTTACAGTTTAACATCAAAGAGGGAGGGAGGGAGGAAAAAAGGGAAACAAAGAGAAATCATTGGTACACTCTTTACTTGATAGAAAAATAGGTAAACAAATTACTATCAAGGTTATTAATTTATTTTCATAATGGAGATCTAATCTAAATTAACCCCTTTCTACATACTTTTTGAAAGCGTTTGGTCTTCTGGTACAACTAGGCTGGGAAACGATTAAAATGCTCCAAAAGAGTCAAGAAAGGCTGATCAGGCTCGTTAGACTGTGACATCACATTATAATTCCTTAAATACAGTCTCTATGACCAGTGACCACACTGACATGAAAAGGAGTTCTGTCCTTTTGTGGGTTTAACTATTTATATCAAATGTGACAGAATCTAAAGAGACATGAATGCACACCACACAGTGCTAATAGTGGGTTATGCTAGCAGCACAGAAATGAAAAAATGCTCAGCAGACTGCTTTCCCTAGAACACTCCAGGGACACTATGTTGTGAGTTTTCAAAGCCCTTAGTGTGATTGCCACTGTAAGCCATGTTCAAACTATTCAGCTTTTTATGTAGACTTCTTTTGCACTTTAAAGTATGCAGAGAGGCCAGGAGACAGACAGAAAAATGCTGTGCCTGGCTTTTTTAGGCACCTGAGTTCAACATCTTATGGAGGCATTAATGACTAAATAACAGGAAATAAGAAGCAGGGAGTGACAAAACACAGACAGCCAACAACAATGACAAAATTGGAAGATGTAGCTGGGGAAGAGTTTGTTTGGTGAGCATACATGCTGTGAGTTTGTTGATTTTTAAGGGTTTTAGTGGAAACAGTTTACTGATAGAAGCAGCGAGTTGGTGCGATAACAGAAGTGCCTTTCATTATCGGGAAAAGCATGAGGCTGAGGAAGCACTTTGACTACAAACACTAGCAAAAGTGTGGATGAACAAAAAAAAATGTTCCTGATGCAGGGGAAGTTTTTACTAAAAGTATAAAAGGCAAAGTAGGAGACAGATTGTCTAAGAAGATAAATCCCCATTTTAAGTCCCAGCTGGGCTTCTGTGATAGGACTCTAAATTAGAAATGCATGCTTATTTAATCCTTACATTAATTAGGAGCTATCTATAATTATATTTCCAGACATTTTAGTATAATAAAAGTGCATGTAGATAGGAGATTGTATCTGGTGTTCACCCTCAGCCTTAATGAACACATTACTTTTATGACAGCTGAAATAGCTTATTGACTAAAAAAGCCTGTATGTACTGTATGTATGTTGATGGCCTCTTAGTATTCTTTTTTTGTGTGTCCTACACAGTTTTCAGAAATAGCTAATCTTATGAGGGATTTAAAATGTGTTTTGTGTTGATCCATACATTGTTAGATTAGATGCTATGTTTTAAACAGTGTTTTAACAGTTGAAGGTCTGTGTCTACAGATGCTGTCCTTTGAGCTGGCAGAGTCTGCAACCTCAATTTCAGAGCATTTCTTAATATCCTTTATTGTTTCCCAGTCATGGACGAATTCATAAGGCCTGTTTTAATAAGCTCTGTGTGCTAATTTTTTTCTTTATTTAGGGAAATGTTGTCCAAACTGCCCACATTGATTTGTGTCTCTGGACTGTCATACAGCAGTGAGCTCTGTAGTCCTTTCAGCCATCTCTGTTCATCAACATAGTGGGGTGTGTATATGCAAACATGTCAGTAGTCCAGTTAGTATGGCTATATCCACTGTCACTCTATGGAAACTAAAGCAATAATGTCCAAAACCATTGACATCAAACAATGGAGAAACTGGGGCAGAGTGTGACAAGCCAAAATCTCAGTCTTCCTTGTCTACATGTAAATGCTTTAAAAAAAAAAAAAAAAAAGAAAAGAAAAAAGAAAAACTTCAACCATGAGAGAAGTTTTCCAAAAGGTGTGTTTTCAGTTACCTAAACTGCAGTTTGCATGTGTACAGAAGGTCAAAATGCACAGGAAAGCCTTTTTTAATATCTCCCTACATATGACTGAGAGCTGAGAGTACGGCAAAAAAAAAAAAAAACAACTGATGCCAAAAGTGTTGCTGCTCTTTGGGTGCTGAAGATTGGAAAAACCCCAGGCTCCAATTGCTTTGCACAAAATTTGGAGCTGCCAGAGCATCCATGCTTTCATATACAGGCCCTTTTGAGTTATGTTGAAAAATAAGCAAAGACATGATGGATAGTTGACTTCTAAACCTTGCAAAGCAGATGGATTTGCCAGGGTCCATCTCTGTCATCAAGCAAATTTGTGTCAGACTGACCACAGTTAGGGAATCAATCGGTGTCTTTTGAGGAGAAAGAGGCAGTAGCTATAGGTGGGATTTAGTTGTACTGAAAGCTGATAGCTTTTTGTGCTGTGATTGGATAAATATAGCTCTACTAAAGCGCCAGTTTTACCAGAACTGGACCAAGTGTCTGTATGAAACAAAGAATAAAAACAACACATAAAGCTTTTCATAATGGGAAAGATGTTTTCATTCTTCTGCCGACCTGCTTTGGTATTACTTTGTGAGAGTTATGTGGGATAGGGATTAGTTGTAGTGTGAGTGATTGTATACAATGGATGCTAGTAGAGTGATTAGCTGGGGCGTAGCCACAGCGACAGCTTTGTTAGAACTGGACAACATTTCTTTATTAAAACAAGGGCAGAACGCTACGTTGAAAGCTTTTTAAGATGGAAAAGATGTTGTTGCTCTTCTCCCAGTCTGCTTTGGCATGGATTTGCGTTGTTATGGGTTGGGTTTTGGCAGTGTATCCAATGAATGCTGCTGTGGCAGCTATAAGCTAAGATGTCTCTGTAGAGAGCGTCAGTTTAATCAGTACTGGATCACATTTCTCTTAAAAACAAGAGCAGAGCCACACTGAAAGCTCATCTTGGCAGAGAAGATGTATTTGTACGTCACATGACTGGCCTTGACATCAGTTTTATTCACCAAGAACCTCTGCCATTAACAATTTACTGCAGCGTTAGCCTGTCAGCTCAAGGCACATGTATACAGCCCCATTTTGTCTTGTCACTCTGATTGGCCCGTAATGAATGTCATGGACAGGACGTTCCTCCAGTCAGCTCAGGGGAAGTCCTGCTTTTCCCAAATGCTTTGTAAAGGGAATTGAAACATAAAACTTTGTATGCAATATGGAGTCCTTATTATCATAATCCTTACCTATCAACATTCATAGGCAAACGATTTCAACCACTCTATGGACACACTATTTTATTTCAAACAAGGCCAACCAGTAGATTACTAACCTTCCAAAGCAGATGGATTGGCCAGATTCCATGTCTGTCATTAGACAGATTCATCTTGCAAAGCTTCAGTCTGAAACAGTTTTTCCTGGTCTGAGAGTGAACTAGATTAATCAGTGACATTTGAGGAGAATGGGGCAGTAGCTACAGGTAGCCTGTAAACATTGGCTGCAGGTGTAGCAGTTACCTTGAATGTAGCTATAGTATAGAGTTTTTTTTTTTTTTTTTTCAGAACTGGTCAACATTTCTTTATTAAAGAAGAGAAAAGAATCACACTGAAAGCTTTTATTGGCGCAAGGATGTTTTTGCTCTTGTTCTGACCAACTTTGGCATGAGTTTGTCACTATCTGGCTGCCAATTCACAACACTGCGACTGAAGGAGACCATCATAGCAATGACTCACAGTCACTCATTATTTCTCAAGTTACTGCACAATAAATCTGTCTCTGCAATAGGGACATTTTTTTTTGCACATTAACTGTTCCCTGCTTTTATTATCATGATGAAGAATAACACTGGGCTGTTTGATTCCTCCTTATCACTTACTCATTTGTCATCAACAATGTAGCATGCCAGCAAAATTTCGCAGCTCTTATAAACACAAAAATACTTTGCTAGCTCAGTCTTGTAATAAGTAAGATATCTGTGGAGAATAAATAATTTTCCATAGACAAACGCAGCTCCTATAACCTTGGATTTCTCATGTATGACCCCGTATAGTGTCGCAGGTCCTGCTTACATGTGCAGCTGGAAAAATGAGAGCCTTTTCAAAATGAAATTTCCATTTCCCTTTTTCACGTTTATCTGCTTCATGGAAATGATTCCACCGACTTTTTAAAATGTTTTATAACAGAAACTTCACCCTGTTAACACTCATCCTCCATTAGCTGTGCATTTAAGCCTAATGTGCAGCAGATGGAGGACACAGGAGTGTTTATGGACTTATGTTTCCAAGTGAAAAAAGGGGTAATAAATTTCCAAACAACATAGCATGATTTTATCAAACTAAACTAGCATTTATAGGCTTTCAGAACAAAATGTATATTTCCCTTTTTTTAAGTGTACCTGCTTGCATCGTTCTGCTTCCAGCTGTTTGCGACTTGTCACGCTAAATGGCAGGCAACATCATCAGAAGGCTTGATTCAAGCTGCAACGGCTCGGGTCAGACTGCTGTAACTGTCAAATCTCTTGGGATCACCAACGATCTCCAGCAGTAGTGCATGTGTTGGTTATGATATCCCAGGAACCATAAGACCTATCTCTATGGAATGGATTTTGATCTGAAGCTTACCTTTTTGCTGGTTTAAGGCGGGCTCCTGGTGTTTAATCCAGGTGCAAAGCGCAGTGTTTATTCCAAAAATCAGTATTCTTAAATCTATCATAACACAACGAATTATTTCATTTTTCATGATGAAAAACTTCTTCCTTGTAAGTCCTCCATTTAACACCAGAGTTAAAAGACATCAACTTCCTATTAGCCTTTTGGCCAATCATAATGTTCCAAATTCTTCTTCCATTGTTTTCTTGGCAGTAGCAACCAGTCAGGGCCAGCCAAAAATCAACAAAAGACAAAGGTAAGTAAAAAAAAAAATGTCCTCTATGGCCAAATAATGAAAAATCGCACTGGATCCCATGTGCAAAATTTGAATTGTTTTTATGGAGTGATAGTGATAGTTTCTGTTGGGTGTTTGTTAGAAAGTTATCTTTTCTCCTGATAGACAAAGCCTGTATGAATTGTATAAAGTTAATTGAGATCCAATTTCCATGTTCTTTTACTTGGTCTCTCTGTTCATTACTACTGCTACATTCATCTGACATAATTGCAACACACATATTTTGATAGTCCAGGTTGTCCTGAAAAAGTAGATGTCTGTAACTTGATTTTGCTTAAAGGGGTTGAGATTATACAGGCATTTTGCATAAATAATACAGAAGGACAAAAATTAGCAAAAAACAGGCTTGGTGTTAATCCAGTGCTTCATGTTGGAAATCTTTGCTCTCAATTATTGATTAGATTTCACAAACATTTCTAAATTTACACACTGTACCTTTAAGGAAAAGCATATTACTTTAAATCTAAAAGCACAAGTGCATTTAAACAAAAACAGGAATGTGAGTATAAATGTAACACCTTTTACATCACTTCTGTTTTTTAGACACAAAGAATGAAAATGAATTGCTACTCATTAGGAAGATAGGTTTGAAATGAATGCTGGGCCTGTGATTTTCCATGCTGCTCCATTGTAGGACTGATCAGGGCCTTGTTAAAACCATTATTCAGCCCTGCATGAGGTCAATCAAACCCAAAGTCAGTTTTTCACATCTGTGGCATTTCGACCAATTCACAGGGAAATGAAGCCATAAACATAACAACTATTATCTGTAAAAGGTTTAAATGATTGCAGTTATTATGTCTGATGTACTCTGTGACTGTTAGTTCAAAGTTTCTTTGATGGTGTGTGCCTATGAGTCTGCATGTAATAGTGAGTGTTTCAGGCTCTCTTCAATAACTAACCTTGACTTTTGATGTTTCATGTGCCTTAAAAATCCTGTTCCCTACTGTCTCTTTTTTCCATTCATTGGTTGAGTGACAGAACTTGACAAACAGGACTATTTATTGTATGTTTCTACTTTGTGTTTCATTTGACAGTTCTCCATCATTTGGTTCGATTAGTCTATCCTGCACAAGGTTTTGTTTTTCTTGTTACTGAGATGATAAAGTCAAACTTTCTTTGCTTCTATCATCATGTTTTACTTGTGCTGATAAAAGAGAAGGTTTAAATAGAGGAGAAAGGATGTCACATTGAAACAAATGCAATATGTGGCTAAAAAAGGAGTGTCTGTTTTAAAAAATAATGTTTCTGGAAATATGAGTGACATGATTCCTGAAATCAGCCAATAAATGATGCAAAGAGCTGCCAACTGTGCAGACAAAGATAGAGGTAAAAAGGAAGGAATTTCAATCAGGACTCTAAAAACACTACAGACAGCAGTACACACCGATGAGTGGCTGGAAAGCTTAGATTGACAGTCAGGCAGCATAAATATAGCTATCATCTGCATACTTTTAATTTAGTTCCAATTTTAGTCCTATGTAGGTCCTTATCCCTAAGGTTGTGGGGTTTTTTCGTCTCCATCTTTGGTGCTTTGGTGCTGTTTTTAGCTTCGAGCAGTGTGGGCAGCAGTGTGCTATATTTCCCTTTGGAGTTTCAGAGGATGATTTTTAGGTTATGCATGTTTTTTTTTGTTTTTTTTTTTCCTGTAAAGCAGCTTACACTGATAACTTAAAACTTTTTTTTATGGGAACAATGTGTTATTAACTTTTTTAAAGCCATAACATCACCTTGCACATACAGAGGTTTCTATTTCTGCATTTTTCCCCATTCAAACCAACCATATTTCACTCCAGGCATTAGTGAAGGTCACCACATCTTACTGTATGTTTAGGTCGCTATATAGTTTAAAAACAGAAAGGTCAAATGGAAACCAGAAGGTTTATCGGTGTTGCCCTTTAGCACAGAAACCGGCTCCAAATGTCTCAACTGGATTACCTTAAATAAAAGATAATTAAGATACTTTTCTTAGAAGAAAAGTCCTTCAAAAGACAGAAAGAGAGGGAGGAACTCTGCAATGTTTTCCATTATACTTTAGCACTGATAATTGTGCTAGATGAGCTCACAACATCAAGTGTGGACTGCTTCACAAGCTCTTACTATTGCTAGGTAATGAAAGTTCTGCCTCCCTTTGTAGACACCATAAGGTTTTTAATGAACCATCTGCCTAATTTCTGTTTTTCTGCCTAAGGAAATTTTAAAAGAAAAACAAAACATGGAAAAACGCTGGACACAGGACCAGGAACTGAACAGAAATGAGTCACATTAGTTTCTCTTCCATCACTGCTGTGGAAAAAGTTGAAATCAGTGGTCCCATCCTTTCCTGATTTGGGGTTTTTAGTAAAGAAAAAATGACAAAAACACTGAATATCATTGTCTTCTTACAGAAAATGGAGTTAGTGGACACATGTTTTTTTTTTTTTTAAGACAGGAGCAGCCTAATTTCAAAGCTGTAAATTTCTTGGGACCAGTGTCAGGGGTAGAGTACTCAGATTACTTTTTTGTTGTAACGCGTAACGTAACAGTTTTACAATTCAAGTAATCTCATTACTGAAAGGAAAATCCCAAATTTCCTTTCTCTTCTGTAGCTTCAAAAAGAGAAAGAAAAAAAAGGAAGCTCCTGGAAGCATCTGCACATCTGCACTGTTTGTCCTTCATTGTTTCCTGTATGCACGATGGCACGTAGTGCCATGCCAGCAGAAGGTAAACATTCTGTGCGAATACGCAGACATCACTGGCTTGTTGAGCCTCTGAGATAACAGAGGGCATCATGACACTGTGGAATTATCCTCATTATGTAGGATTTTTGGATAAAAGGGACAAGAACACTATCAGGCAAAAGATAAGTTTTAAATGCTCAGCTTGCTTTCTGGAATCAGCTGTTCAGCCATTCTAGTTACGTACTTTTATTATACAAACCGTTTGAGTTATTCTGTATGCTTCAGCTTAGCTTGTCAGATTGTGAGCGTGTGAGCTGCAAAACTTTTCACGTCTGTTGGTGGTGTTCTCAGGCTGCAGAGATACAGATTATGGGCTGTAAGTTAGGCTGTACGTTGACTTAGAGTCTTCACATTTAAAGACAGACGTGTGTCCTTGTATGTCATTTTTACATCTGATGAGTGGCTAAAGGGTTTTAATATTTGGTAACGCAGAAGTACTCTAACGCATTAGTTTAAGAAGTAGGTAACACAGTAATGTAGCAAATTACTTTTCTCTGTGTGTAACACAGTAATCTAACAAGTTAGTTTCAAAAGTAACGCTATCCAACACTGCTAGGGACCCACATAAGCCTAAATCACAAAACAGCTGACAATCAAGACTAACTCACATTATTTCCCTAACATGGTTTATTTTATAACAGTTTTTTTTTTTTTTTTTTTTTATAGATTTTAATTTAAACACCATGACATGAATGATTAACACATAAACATGTCATAATTGTATTTCTACAACAACATAGAAATAAATGCAAATAGAGGCAATTTCATTCAGTGACATTCAACGACACCTTATTGCCCACCCATATTATTTTCTCATTGTACCATACTGTAAGAGTGAACACTACAGAGTTACCATAAAAATGATTTTTGTTAACTTAAAAATCCAGAATAGCTACTGTATGTCAGCTCGGTTTTTCTGAGTTAACTGAACACATTTTTATTTTAGGTAAACAGTACTCCGTCATTCTATTATTTATTTATTTTTTTTCATTGTACTCAAATTTCATTGCAGAATTTTATGGTTGCATTCGGGGCTTCATTCAAAATGTTCAGGGCTCACACTTGAGCCCTTGAGTTTGTGGTGCCCTGGGCAACCACCTGTACCTAATGGTACACCTGTATAATTACTACAAACACTAATGCTAATACTAATAATGCCGATATGTATGGTCCATGTATAGGTCTTAGATATCAGCAGAAATTCCCATATATCAGATGCTGATATTTAAATTTTTTAAGCTAATATCTGCTGATACTGAAATCATGCCTATAATGTCCCTAGTTAATTTGACTGGTGGTTGTCATGATATCTACAGTAAATGTACTATTTAATATGATTCTAGTTACAGTCAGGCGGTATTGATACCTGTTTTCATTCCATGGACACAAATATAAAAATTCTAGACACAAAATACTGAGTAAATTCTTGTTTTACCCATGTATTTGTGCCGTTTAGACAGAGCGGTCTTTATTTCACTCACAGGAGCTTGTGATTTAGAATCTTTATTTATGTGTTTATTTATTGTAGGGGACAGTGCACATCAATGAACATGACTGTAGATGTTCAGTTTTTTAAAGCTTTGCTACTTCTTGAAAAGATTGATCATTAAAATGATCATAATTGTAACATTTTAAACAACCTCATAGCTAAAAGGATTGACCATTATGAAAAATATCCAAATAGAAAACATGTTGGCAATCATTTTGAATAGCTGCATAGTTCAATGAAGATAGTCAAAAGTAGAAGCCAGAAGAAGAATAAAGTAACTCGCTTCACTGCATCACACAACAGGAGACGTAATGGGGGGGGGGGTTCATCCTGCCCTACAGGAACCTCACGAAAACAAAAAACAACAACTCAGATACAGAAAACACTACTTTGAGAGAAGTCCAAAAATCAATCATCAATTACCTGACCAAAAAAGTTTGAAGAGTCTCACACAGCAAAACTGCCCTGACGCTAGTGGACACAAGGTAACCTTAGGTCTCCAACTCCATCTGATGCTTGGCTCCACAGTAGAGAGAAACAAGCTGCTGCACAGTCAATATCTCCCTGCTTTTATCCACTCTTTCATCCTCTTATCCCTCCCTGTGTGACTCCTTCTCCTCTATCCCAGTCCTGGGGTCATGAGAAGGTTCCCCGGGGAGACTTAGGCCTAACACAAGCAAGGGCATCGGAGGAGGATTTGTGCTCTGCGCCCCTGCAACCCCATCCCTCACTTTATTTCCATGTATCTATCTGTCTATCCTTCCATCCGAAAAGTTACAGAGGACTGCAGAAGTCGAGAGCCCTGTCAGACTTTGGGGCATGGGAAAGGATTGGATTAGACAGTGCAGAGTCCTGTAGTTTAAACATCGACCAGGGACTGTGCGTTTCTCAGATAAAGTGATATGAAATGAGTCTTTATGCAATGACTTTATTTTCTACTCCAAAGCTGTTCTTTCATTCAAAATGACTGCTGTATGCATGAAACTTACATGTCAAAAAGCCATAAATCTGAAGGCAAGGCACAATTTTCTCAAACATTTGAAGAGCTGCTTTATTGTTGTGGTACAACAGAGTGTTTTTTTTTAATTATGCTTGAAATGTAAGAATATGTTACAGATAAAAAAAAACACTTTCTAGGTATGTGGAACAAATATAAATACACTGGCTTATTGCTCTATTTGCCTGTTTAATTCATTGCAGCACAACAAAGTCCTGAGTTATCAAAGTGATGCTTATTTGTATTGAGTAGAAAGACAGCTGCAGAGGTTTATGATGTGAAATGCTGATTGAAGAATGGGTTGCCATTCCACAGCAGTGTGTGACCAGTATGAGGAAGAGGTGCCAGGCTGTTGTGCCTGTGCATGGTTCTTCCACACGCTCCTGTTTGTTACATGAATAAATTGTGTAATTGCCGATATGTCTTGTTTCTTTAGACTTAAATCATCCAATCCACCAAACAACACCAACACCAACAACACCATTTGGCAAATCTTTTATGGTCCCAACCCACATACCCAGCTCTGCTGCTACTAAAATATATTTAATTTGTAAAATATAACTGAAGTCATAGCCCTCCGCTTATGGTTCCCGTGTGGTTCTGTAACATTTTTATTCCTATGGTCTCATAGGTATTCATATGATCTTGCTAGTGGGGCGATGGATTCGCCTAGCAAGGCAGGGAGGCGGGTGACGTCACTCTCATGCGCCTTCCACTTTTCTTTATCTTTTTCAAGTTGTTCAGACTTATGAGAGCTTCAGAGCAGTGCCAGTTGGGAAAGCAAAAGCGAAATCATTTGGACTTTTCCTTTGGATGTGGATAAGGAATGTGTGAAATGACAAGTGAAATGTTAATACAAGGGACAAGATCACATTATCATTTTATTTATGAGTCCCAAAATGTGTACATGTTTTGAAAATGAAAAAGCATTTCTGGTTTTGCCTTTTAATTTGATAAACAGCCAATACCATTTGAATAATGAGTGCAATTACGCAGAACATTTTCAGAACATTTAAAAGTAAATATCTTTTTCTTTTTCATTTGAATAATGTCAAACATTGAGCAAAGTGAAGATGAAAATTTAATTGAAAATCAAATAATTGAATATTAATTTTACTTATGAGCCAAAAAATGCACACAGATTTTGAAAATGAAAATGTACTTCTGCTCTTGCCGTTCAATTTCCAAATTAGACTTTTCATTTAAATAATGAGAGCTAAATAACAGCATTTTTCAGAAAATTCAATCTTTTTTAATTTCATTTTAATAATGTCAAACATTTTGCAAATTGAATATGTTCTTGTCATTTTTGAGTCAAAAATGTGACAGCATAAAGGCATTTCTAATAATGGATTTACTATTGAGTTAAGAGAGCTATTTAGCAGATCCTTTTCTGAAAATTAAAAAGAAAACATCCTTTTCTTTTTCAGTTGAATTATGTTAGGAAAAATGCATGCTTGAAGATGAAAATTAAAATGAACATTGACAAACTTAAATTTAATTTTATTTATGAGCCACAAAATGCACACATACAGTGCTTAACAAATTTATTAGACCACCTTTCATATTTGTCTCAGAGACCATCCAGCAGCATGAAGTGCTTTAATGCGGACTCTTTCATTTTCAGTGAGCTCTCCATGTTTTACCATTTTGAACAGGAATGAGGGATTTCAACTGAATTCACCCAAATTTGAGCCGGCTTACTGGGCTTCTCTGAGAAGTCAGAAATTAATAAAGCATAACATTCAACCACTAAAACTATTTTTTCTGTTCAGGAATGCCAGTAAATAACTATAATTTGACATATTAATCAAGAAATATTAATGTGCTTTACTATTTTTTCAGTTTTTTGTAAATCGGTAAATGTGAAAATTCATGGATAACAATAATAATGATATTTTAGCATTAAAAATATCATTTGGGTTAAAGAGCTTCTACATATTGGTGTATTAACCATTGCAGAAACATAAAAAAATGATTTTGGTAATTACCAGTGCTGTTAATTTAGGGCAGCTGTGGCATAAACCTTACTCTGGTTATGGTTAGGGTGGTCTAATAAATTTGTTAAGCACTGTATTTTGAAATGAAAAAGCATTTCTGTTATTTCCTTTGAATTTTCAAAGTAGACTTTTCATTTTAACTTTAAGCGCTACAGGCTTTCATACTGTTACTTCTTATTATACTAAATCACACCGATGGACATTAACTGATCTACAGCAACAATAAGGTGTGCAAAATGTGACAAAGAAATACAGCTAGGCTATTATTATTTCCTGCAACCTTAGATCATCAGTCACTGTGAAGTAACATTGTCTCTTGTGTTTTTCATCCACTCCTGATAGGGTGTCAATCCTCTGTACACTTACAGCTGACACAACTGAGTGCTAATGCTACTCAGCAAGATTTTTTTTAAATTAAAAGAAAAACATCCAGAATATTGCTTGCATTGGAACCACACACATGCACACCTTTCAAAGATGAATTTAAGTTCTCTATATTTACAGAGGATTAAATGCAAATTTAGTTTTTGTTTTCCCAGTAATGTTCCTACAATTTATGTCATGCACCCACTTTTATTGTCAATACTCCAAATACTGTTTACTTCGACATCAAAAATTTAAATATGATTCAATTCAAACTGGTCCATTAAAGCAAAAACATCAAGCAGAATGGTCAACTGCACAGAAAGAAAAAAGCTGTCAGTTTTGTGTTGTATTTACAGGTAAAGACACTACTTTGTTTCAAATATATAAATAATATAAATAAAGGTTTTTCATTTTTTTAGAGTTTATGGTTAATTTTCTGAGGATATCCCAACTCATCGCTGAAAAGTAGTTGATCAACAACCATAATTTTCTTTGGAGAACTGTATTCCCATCTAATCTTGCCCAGGTTAAAAACACAAACTGCAAGGCATAAGAAGACTTCACAGGCCTATACTGGAATTGCCTTAGCGAAAAACTTTAATTAGATTGTGCTATAATTTCACCCTTTTTGGTTTGAAGGTTTTTATTCATTTTGAGCTCTTCTTCTTCATTTGATGGGGGAGGATGAAACCAGGGAGACGTGTATTCATAGGCTTCAGGCTGCCCACCTGGACTACAGCTCCTGCAGATGGGGCACAACCTAGCTGCTAGCACATCTCTCCACCACATTATCATGTATGTTTTTATTTTTATTTTATTTTTTTTTTTTTTTGTTGTTTTTTTGTTTTTTACAAGGAACTATATATTCTGACCTTTTGAGCTCTGGAAGCTTAGCATGGGCTTTCAATCTATGCCAAGGGTGATTTAGTCAGTTTGCAGTTTCTTTCCTAGTGTCTATCCTTCTTCAGTTGCCCTTCATTTGAAATCAGATGCCATGGTGCAGTCAGCCTTTTAAGTTAAGTTTTGGGAATGTAATTTGTTCTGTCTGTCTTATTGTCTTATCCACTAGTTTTTAATTCTGGCTCTTGGGAGTCCTGCCTGTCTGTCTTGATGGGCAAGTAATAGCTGGTGATTGCATTCCCCTGGTATCTAAAGTTTGTTAAAGCAGTTAAGTGGATGGTGAGACTGAGGTGCCAGCATGTCTCGGAGTCCTAAACAATGATTCCAATCCAATGCTTTTAACAAAATTAAGGCCATTCTGTTTTGCCTTTTTTCCATCAATATTTTCCCACATCTACTCCCTTAACTTCTTAATGGTGTGCAGCTCTAATTTTCTAAGTTTGTGCAGAAAGTTTATCAGCAGCACGGCTCTAAATGACAAGACTTCTAATAGAACTTAATGGCCCTGAGTCCTAGGGGTGCTTCCAATTTAACCCAATTAGAGACTGTAAAATTTTACAAGTCCTTGAAGTAGCGATTGGGGAAATGATCCGCCCTGTGGTTTCGGATTTTTCTCTCCTCCTTTCAGCTGCACATCCAATATGGCTAACTTTCCAAACAACTTGGCAATGAGATCAGAAAATGTCTTAAATACTCTGGTTTCATGAAACATATTTGCATGTTTTTTGCTTGAATACACTAAGAGCCCATGGATACAGATGAGTGGAATAAAAAATATTTGATTCAAAGCACACGGCATGCTCATTATCTTGAACACTTGAATGGGCTCATGTCAGGGGTTCAACAAATAATCCAGCATTTCTTGAACCCTCTCATTATTGTAGTCCACTTCACATTTCCATTTGAATTGAGGTTATAATACTTAAATACATTGTAGAAGGCACAAGGTGATATGGATGAGGTCCACTTCCCACGCTTCTATTAAGGAGCTAAGCTAAAGCAGTCAATTTTTTTTCTTTTCTGAGCAGCCACATGGAGGAGGCATGGTGCAGGATAGCAAAGTATACTGTCTAATTAGCTCCGAAAACACTCCGAGTTAGCCCGCCCCTAGCTGTTTTGTGATTAAAAAGTCTGGATTTGTGTCAAAGTAATTGGAAATCATTAAAATTTGGAATGAGCTACATTCTCTTTGAACCGTGCCCTTGGGGAAAAAAGCTTCACTTCACACAAGAGTTCCTATTAAAGAATAGCAGTTCGCTTGCTTGATGGTTTTTGAAAAATGCCCCTTTTTTGAGCTTATGCTTGAGGTCAGCTTGATACTAGGATTGATTACAAGTTTCAATGGTTTGTTTCCATCTTATCTTGCTCCTTTTTCTTTCCATTCCTTTCATGTTTTCTGTGATCACCAAAAGCAAAAAGCTTGAGAGAAATCTAAATCTGATTTGTTTCCTACAATACAGAATGCCAGTAAAAATCCTGATAGATTTATTGATATGATATACCACTTTCCTATCAGACAGTACTCAGGTAAACCAAAGAACAACTTACTTTGCCTTGATCAAATTTAGGATGTATTTAACTTTCTTGTTTTTCTTGGTACAAAGAGAGCAATCAGCCCTGCCCTGCTGTGTTCTGTCTCTCATTGATCACACACACAGGGAAATCATTAAGACCAAAGAGGGAGAGGGGAGGCAAGACGAATAACAAGCGGGCAGTTATGGGAACGATCCATAATTTAGTTGAATTTCTATGTGACTTTGTGTATTTGTTAAGAGTGTCATGTTCTACAAATTGAAGTAGGACTTTTCCCAGATGTTGACTGTAAGATATAAGTGCTTTTTATTTAAAAAAGACAAGATGATGCAATAATGACAGAAAGGATATCTGCTTAAAGTAGTCTCTAGAGTTTTTACCGTGAGTTTTCTGCACTTGTTTTCTAATTTAATAAAGCCTTTCCTGTACTTACTCTGTGGAAAACTTGACATTCTGAAACAATTCACACAACATAAATCGGAAGATGACAGCATTGAACTTTCATTTTTTCTTTATTGCCTATCTGCTTGCTACATAGTTTGTTTTTTCAACACAGTCATTGATCAGAAAAAGGGGAACAACCAGTTTCTATGCACTTATCAGCACTTCATGTACAATCCAAATTCCAAAGAAGTTCAGGCGCTGTGTAAAATGTAAATTAAAGCAGAATACAATGATTTGCAAATCTCTTAAATCATTTCCTTCACAATAGAACATAGACAACATTTCAAATGTGAAAAAAGATGTTTTATCATTTCCTGAGAAATATTAGCTCATTTGAATTTGAAAAAAACAAAGTAGGGAGAGGGCCATGTTTACCGTTGTGTAGTATCCCCTCTTCTTTCAACGTTATTGTCTGGGAAGTTAGGAGACCAGTTGCTGGAGTTTTGAGCGAGGAAGTTTGTCTCATTTTTCTCTGTTGTGGGATTCTAGTTTTTCAACAGTCCTGGGTCTTCTTTGCCAGATTTTTTTTTTTAATTTTTGATGCTCCAAATGATTTCTGTTGCTGAAAGGTCTGGACTGAACAGTACAGAATCATGCCTGTTTTAATGCAGTGCTGCCTGAGGGCTCAAAGATCACAGGCATCCAGTACTGACCTTCAGAATTTTCCCTTGCTCACAAAGATTTCTCCAGATTCTCTGAATCTTTTGATGATAATTATTACTATAGATGGTGTGATATTCAAAGTCTTTGCAATGTTGCACAATTTATAGACGATTGGTGAACCTCTGCCCATCTGTACTTCTGAGAGACTCTGACTCTCTAAAAGGCTCCTTTTATACTCTGTTGCCAATTAACCTAATTAGTTTTAGAATGCTTTTCTAGCTGCTTTTCACAAGTACCACCTACTTTTCCAGTCTTTTATTGCCCTGTCCCTACCTTTCTTAGATGTGTTGCAGCCATCAAATAAAAAATGAGTTATTTTTATGGCATGGTAAATTGTCTTAGCTGATATGTTGTTGTTCTATTGTGAAATAAAAAAACATGGGTTTGTGGCATTTGCAAATCGTTGCATTGCATTTTTGTTGACATTTTTCAAAGCATCCTGCTCTTTGGGGATTTGGGTTGTACTTCCTCTAGCAGGACTTGGAGGCATGAGTGGAGTGGTAAAGCCACTCAGAGACCATCTATCTCCTGGGGCTAACATTTTCTGTGAAGTGCATTTTGAATGAATATGCTCCTGTTTGTCTGAAGAGATCTGGCACAAGATTTACACAAATAAAGTGTTGAGTTATCTAGTTTTAATCTGGCAAAAGGCAATTTTCTTCCTTAAGCATTTATCTGATTCAGCCAAGTATTTTGAGTCACACAAGTCACTTGGACATTTCGCCCAGTTTCAGTCAGATCAGGCAATGTTTGTCTTGCTATGCACACGAGAGTACGACAGGCAACCATGGCATGACTATGGCCCAACCAACTACTCCAGACTGGTCAGATTGATTTTTGATATATGCTGATATTTTGGTCATACGACTACAGACACATCCACAGTGAGAGCAAACCATAAGCGGAATCCTCAACTTTGGGACATTTTTTCTTTGCATCTGAACTCAGCATCTCAACAGCATGATTGGCTTTCTAATGCCCCCCGCTATAATAAAGGGAATAAACAAGCAGGAAATATGCCTACCTGCATGTGTGGCAATGCTGTTAATGTGTGTTGGATAGAGAGAGAGATAGCAAAAGAGGGAGACAGAGAGATGGTGAGGATATTATTGGATATGACTTCTACTTCAGTATGTGAGACTTTTTCAAAAGAATCTCCACAGATTTTTTCACAGTCTATCCCGACTTTACTTGCACAGTGTGTGAGCATTGGACCGTTTAGTGCAAATGAATCGTGCGCGATGGTTGTTCTTCACAAGCGATTCAGTTGCACAGTGTGAACTGACATTCCACCATAACTGTCATAGAGTCGGCTTGAAATCGCACAGTGTATGCCCGGCTTTACTCCACACTGATCTACACTCTGCCATATGACCGGGGTCTCTTTTCAAAGTGACTTCTTTTTGTAAAGAGAGACTCAAAAAAGTAATAGTTTCAGGGTTTAAAACAAAGTTTCCTACTTGAATAGAGGGCAAGCAAGGGGGATGTCAGAGATCGGCATTCCCATTCTTAACTTTTTTTTAGATTCTATAATAATGGAAAAATGTGTTTTTGCTTGACAGAATAACATACGTAACACTATTTTATATCACAAGTGTTTTTTGTTATTTGAACATTTCCTTTCTCCTCCTCTATTCCACAAACTCTATTCCCTCAAGTCATTGCTTCCTATTTGGTGATTTTTTTCAATACTTGAGAAAGCTGCCTGTGCAAACTGTATCAGTTGTTAGGCTGTGACATTATTTGTCTTTGTAGATTGTTGTTTGTATTTGTAAGTAATTATTTATCAGCTGCTGTTTATGATCTGGTGTGGTTGCACATGTCTTGAGGGGAAATATGTGAAAACAGCAGCACCAAGTAAATATTCTGCAGTCTTGCCATATTGCCATGCATCTGTTCCTTGTGTTAATCTAGTGTGTCTGAGTTTGTGTCTGTCTATGCATGTTTTTGTGTGTTGGTTGTAAATGGACGGCTGTTAATATCAGATTTTGCGACAGTGCCAAATGTTCTGCCGTGGATAAAGACTATTACAAATGGCTGGGGGCTGTTTTGGCTAGACACTGGAATCACAGCATACAAATAACATTAAAAGATACAGCTCTCTCTCTCACGAACACACATACATAAATACACAGCCTCTCAAGTGATATTTATACACCTGGTATGCGTACACACGGTCCTAATCCTAACACAGCAACAAGGAGCTTTATTATAATGCACACTAGGGAGATAATCTGACTTCATGGTTAAAATTCAGGTCAGAGAAGAAGCATACAGAATATGCGGTAAACACTTTGACAAAGAAGCAGCCAGGGGGTTATTATTGGATGAAGTCACATCAGTCTGGTAGCAGTAAAGTGAATTAAAGTGGAATATGAACACGTAGCAAAACTTTTATTGGTAATAAAAGGTGTGTCCGGCTGCAGTGACAATGATTAAGAGTACTCAGAGAGTACTAAGAGGCCCTTTTATGGGTCACTGGCTTCCAAAGTAGCTTTGTTTCTTTGATTTAACATCTGTTTAGCCACGTTGCTCCCGCTGACTTTAAAGGGATACTTCAACATTTTGGCAAATTCGTCCATTGCCATAATTCCTGTAGTCTTAGTAATAGGTTTGTTACCTTCAGTTGTCGGTGCAAGCTATTTTTAGATTGCCCCTGCTGAGTTCGGACCTGCTGTGCCAACTCAATGTTAAGCAGACGGTATTCAGGCTTTCCCTCATCAAACTCATCAAATACACAATCCAACAACTCCAAAACGCTCTCGTGGACAAGTTGTGACCTGCACATTCACCACGCTATGAAATAATCATGGAACATTATGAGACGGAGATGTTTTAAAGCTAAATGCAAAGCCAGAACTACACTCCAGACATGGTTTCTGCACTGTGTCACTCCGCCCAGTGGTTTACTCAAGAAATAGTTCTGAGTATTTGCTCCATGCATCGTTAATGTTACATAATTATACTTTAATATTTCACAGTGTTGTGAATGTGCAGGTCACAACTTGTCCACGAGAGCGTTTTGGATTGTTGGATTGTGTATTTGATGAGTTTGATGAGGGAAAGCCTGAATACCGTCTGCTTACATTGAGTTGGCACAGCAGGTCTGAACTCGGCAGTGGCCGATCTAAAAATAGCTTGCACTGACAACTAAAGGTAACGAACCTTTTACTAAGACCACAGGGATTATGGCAATGGACGAATTTGCCAAAATGTTGAAGTATAATCTCTCCATTGCATTCTGAGTCTTAGGTCTCCTCCCAGACAGACCCGCCCAAAAGACTTCCACATGGAGGCGCCCAGGAGGCACCCTGATCAGAGGCCCAAACAACCTCAGCTGGTTCCTTTTGATGTGAAGGAGCAGTGACTCTTCTCATAGTTCGTTCCGGATGTCGGAACTCTACCCTATCTCCAAGTCTGAGCCGAGCCACCCTCTGGAGAAAACTAATTTCAGCTGCTTATATCTGTTCTTTCTGTCATTATCCAGAGTTCATGACTATAGGTGAGGGTTTGGTTGAGAGGGGTAAATGGAAAGCTTTGCTTTTCGGCTCAGCTCCCTCTTCACCACAGTGGTCTGGCAGTACAACACCGCAGTACTGCTGACAGTGCACCAATCCACCTGCCAGTTTCAGGCTCGCTTTTATCCTCACTGGTAAACAAGACCCGGAGATACTTGAACTCCTCCACCTGAGGCAGAGACTCACTCTAAGGGAGCAATCCACCGTTTCACGGCAGGAAACCATGGACGGAAGATGTTGGAGGCACAGTGATGTAAAACAAGCCCAACACTGCTACTTAAAACTGCATGAAAAACTCAATTTCCTACTCTGTAAAGCTCCTGAAAGTTTGTGTTTCTGGTCCTGAATGCCCTTTCCCAGGCAAGGGAGTGTTTCCTGAGTCAGATTTTAGGAGGGTGGCTGGGTGCAGGCGGTGGCGTTGGGGACGAGGGTATTGCGCAGCTTGTGAAAGGTGCTAATTAGCATCTGTATATCCATGAGGAATGCATGTAGGTTGACCCGTGAGAATCACTACCCAATGACACATTCAGGGGTTGGTTGAAACCATAGACATTTATGTTTAAAAAAATGTATGTGGGCCTGTTTCTATTGGTCAGTATATGAGGCATGGGGGTAAACCTCTTCCTCCTTATTCTAATCTTGCCATTTTTATAATATTATTTTCATTATTGAGTCATTTCATTATTTAGTTATCAGTTTCTTTATTTATGTGTTATTATTTGATTTACTGGTCATTTTAAAGATACATATGATGATATACTCAGACATGTCTAAAAGATAGAAAAAGCTTTATCTAAAAAGAGACAAGCATAAATCAACTTTGTATAGCTACAAATGGAGATGGGACAGTATTTCTGGTTTAAACTTTCTCTTCTTTGCCCCTGGATCATAAGACCATGGTTGAACATGGTCCAAATGTGTGCCAACACACACGTGCGTGTGGTGGGCAGTCGTATATATTTAGGGTTTGCTCTCAGTCTTGCTTGAAGTGCAGCAAAAGCCTATAACTCCTGGCCTCTTGAAGCACCTTGATAAAACAAGGTGCAGACGATTTTTGTTTTATTCACTGTCCTTCTGTTCTCTTTTTAATCAATAATAAGTTTGTTTTTCTATGGCCAAGTTCCTGTAAAAATTGGATCTACCAATAAAAGCAGGTCTAAACATGAAGTAAATTACTTTTAGTTTTAGGAAGTAGAAAAATCCAAAATGACAGTCAAACAGTTTTAAATTCAAAATAAAGGAGGTTTAAAATGCAGTAAGGATGTGATTTATTGCGATTAACTACATATATTCTGAGATTAATCACTATTTAAAATTTTAAACTTTTGGCAACTCTACTAATAACCAAAGACATTTGCATTGTGAAATAATTTACCATTACTTATGAATCCCGTTAAGATGTAAAAAAAAAAAAAAACTGTGGTAGATTATTCTTTTGTTGTAAGAATACTTCTTGGCAATGAATCTTGTACAGTTGGAAAGCCTTTTTATTTAAACGGTGCCACATTTGTAAGGAATGTGCATTTGTGGGATGAGCAGTAGAGCTGGGTATGTGGGATGCACCCATGAAAAATTTGCCAGATCTTCTCTGCCGGTGCCAAACAATTTATTTTTCTGTTGCTATTGACTCGCGTTTTGAGCTTCTGGTACCCCGAGATGGCACCTGTGAGCATAAGCCCTGCTACTTTTGGTGCCTACTCCAAGAATCAGCATGCCAGGTTTGACAGATCTGGATAGGGCCTATGTGATAGGACAACTTAAAGCTGTTCCTCAAAACCAAGTTGCAGCATTATTTAGAGTGTACCATCTCCAAACTGAAGGCCAAGTTATGTGGGATGTCAGAGAAAGCTTGCAAAGTGGGTATCCCAAGAAGATGAGGCCCCAAGAACACCATTTCCTTGCTTGACAAATTTTTCATGGTCACTGCATACTGCTGCTCATCCCACAAATGTTTGTTCATCACAGATGTGGAACCATGTAAAGGGGAAATAAAGGCTTTCCAGTGCACAAGATTTATTGCCAAGAAGCATTGTTACAACAAAGAAATAATCAGAGTTGGGCAGTAGCATCACTTCAAATAGTGTTGTTAGTAATTTCCAGTAGCTTTGTGGTAACGTCATTATTTTCTGAATCAAATAACCTCTCAGTAGCTTAGCTGATTTTTCATCAAGTAGTGTGGTAGTGTCCTCAAAGCTACATTTTCCCCCCAACAGAGTGGGAGAGCAGCTGAGTGCAGCTGAGCTCTCGGTCACTGTCTAACGTCAGTCTTATAAGAATGAGTAAACAGACAACAGCTGACCCACGGACATGTCTACTAGACACACTGTTCCCCCTGTACTCGTGTGTCAGTGATGACATCACTGTCTAATGTGCAAGAATATGTTGTCCCTGCAGCCTTAGGCATGAGCTACCTTCGGGGGAACAAAGGTGAATCCTGGATAAAATAACATACCACCTAAAGTTAACCACTGAGAGTGCATTCTTTTATTTCATGACCAAACTTAAAACCTCAGTCCAGCTGTCACTGAGCGTCAGACGCGTCATGTCCATTCATTCTTGGGGAGCTGGAGCCAGAAAGTTTCAATATGGGATCAGTCTACTACCTGGATCCCTCTGACGTGGATGAAAGGTAGATATGTGGCTATGGCTTAAGAACACATATAAACATGAATAATAATGACTTCTGCATAATGTACTCCTACTAAATATAATATTTGTCCATATTTGAAGTGGTCTCATGCTCTGCCTGGTTTGCTTACATTATGACTCATTATAATATTGTGTTCTGATCATAGTGATTAAGTGAGATCAGAGCTGTGTGATTCTTAAGACGTTTAGAGAACCAGCATGTATCTTTATCAACACTTTAACAGGATAAAAGGCAGCCACACAAACTAAATTCAACATGACAGTGTTAAGAGAATGATGCATAGGGAAATATTACCTTAAAATTTACTTTTAACATCAGCTATGAGGCTCATAATGCTGATGACAGGTTATTATTGATTTAGATTTAGATTTAGACAACTTTATTTATCCCAAAGGGCAATTCAGTTTTTGCAGTCTACCTAGACCATACATACATTCACAAACAGCAAACAGAGACAGTAATAAACTAGAAAAGCACTCGGAAAGTGCAGACCTCTGCTATTAGCCCTATCTCCCAGTAGGAAAGAATCCTTTTAAAAAAAAAATCCTGGATACAGATGGTGGTCTGGATCACTTCCAGAATCTAATCAGTTCTTCCTTATGCTTTTTCTGACATTTCCTGAAAATTTAATGAAAATCCATCCATAACTTTTTTTAGTTATGTTGCTAACAAACAAACTAACTAACTAACCATGAAACAAACCCTGCCGATCACATAACCTCCTTGGCAGAGGTAATAAGAAGTCAGTACATTGACAGGAATGTTCATTGACACATTGACCCTCATGTGACCCTTTTAGTAATGACACACCCAGGGTCAGGCAGATTATAATGCACATTTAAGAATAGCAGCAGATAGAAGAGAACATAAATAAGATACCCAAAGGTGCATTACAGATTACATTACAAGTTTACATTCATAGAATGTATGAACAAGCCACTAGCATAAGAACACAGTTTAACCACCATGTGGTTCAGGGCCAAACAAGGAAAAAACATAATAATACCAAGCTATCAGTCCATGAGTGAACTCAGTAAACTCAGAACACAGGATGTGGTCATATTGGGAAATGATTCCTTTAGCTTTTTGGCCCCCTGTGTCTCCCTCAAAGAACGCAGATCTCTCTGCTGGACTCCAATTATTTTGGAGCAGATTTTAACAATACTGTACAAACTGTTTTTGTCTTTGATGGACAGACCATCAAACCAACAAACAAAATAAAACATCAAAAGACTTTCAATAAAGGACTGATTGAAAATAGACAGCATTTTGTCACAGACATTAAACGACTTCATCTTCCCCAGTAAGTGGATTCTTTGTTGACCTCTCTTAGCGATACTCTCAGTGTTCACATCGATCTTTAGCTGGGAATCCAACACAGTTCCTAAATACTTGTATGAGTCAACAATCTTAACATCCTTACAATGAATAGACCTGGCTTTAGGTTTAATACACAGTTTTCCTAAAATCAATAATAAGCTCCTTTGTTTTTGACATATTAAGGTTAAGGAAATTTTCATCAAACTAGTCAATAAAAGCAGGAAGGGCGCTACCATGACCTGACTCACAGCCTTGAAGAAGAGATAAAAGTGCTGTATCATCACAGAATTTGACCAGGTAGCTACCCTCTTTAAAAACCCTGCAGCTGTCTGTGTACAGAATAAAAAAGAAGAGGAGACAGAACACAGTCCTGAGGAGAGCCTGTGTTAGACACCAGGACATCAGACATGATTCCATTAACAAAGACCTGCTGTTTCCTATCAATTAAAAAGTTTGCAATTAACAATAAAAAAACTGATCAGGCAGCTTAGAAAAAGCAGAAAGGCAGTCAATCACTGGTAGGTTATTATTGTTAAAATAATTTTACGTAATATCATTTTAGTGGTAGAATAAAGGTCAAGATAATTGATATAAGAATAAATATACAATTTAAAGATGCAATGTTTAAAGTAGTCCTGTATTCAAAAGTGTATTGACATACAAATAACATAGTTATAGGGAAATATGCCTTTATAGTATTTAAACTTCCCCATCATACAGAATGGTTCAAAATAGAATAGAATACTTTACTATACCAAAATAACTGATAGCTACATAGGCTAAACATAGTCAGCTCTTTAGTTTTAAAGCATATAAATCAGGGTTAGTCTTAATTATCCAAAACTGCTAGATTGTGGGTAAATAACCCCACACAGCTTTAAAAATACACCTTAATGAAATAATTGTTGTGATTTTTTACTAAAGTGAATACAAAAAGTAAAGTTCCCTAATCAGCTGCAGGGGAACAGAATGTATACTTGCATAAAAAGTTCTATTTTGATTGATTTAACATTAATAATAATAATAATGGCTGTTAAAAAAAAAAAAATCAGAGAAAATTGCTTCTAAGTAACATAGCTACTTTTGTGGTGTTGCTATAGCTGCAGAGTGATGTGTAGCTTTGCTCTCTACATTTTTCACATAGCTTGCCCAACACTGGAAATAATCCACCAAACACAAATTTTTGTGCCAATATGTGTGTATATATATATATATATATATATATTTTTTTTTTTTTTTTTTTTTAAATAACAATTTTCTTTATTTTTCTTCACTGTTCTTTCTCTCCTGCCCCATGTCTTCAGGGGAGCAGGTGTGGAAGAAGAAAAAGAGAACCAACAAGAAGGACTTTGGTCAATCATGCAAGGTAGCATGTAGTGCCTAAACCATTGTTCCATATTTTCTCCACTGGTAGGGCCTCCTTCATGACAGTTCATCGTGTTTTTCCATTTGAAGGGCACCCTAGTGGAGGCTCTTATAAAGTTATCTCCACTGAAAGGAATTTAACTTCACAAATCATCACAATTTTTACTCTGAGATCTGATAATATCACAGCAGCAGCTAAATCTACATTATTTTAAATATTTCATTATCAGTTTTAGTTACATGACGTTTTACTATTGAAACACTTGAAATATTTAAAGGGATACTTCAACATTTTGGCGAATTCGTCCATTGCCATAATCCCTATAGTCTTACTAATAGGTTCGTTACCTTTAGTTGTCGTTGTAAGCTATTTTTAGATCGACGCTTCTGTTAGGAGCTGCTCTGCCAATGCAATGGAGTCTTATGGTGTTCCAGCTTTCCCTCATCAAACTCATCCAGTACACAATCCAACAACTCCAAAACACTCTCATAGACAAGTTGTGACCTGCACATTCACATGCAGGTCACAACTTGTCTATGAGAGCGTTTTGGAGTTGTTGGATTGTGTATTTGATGAGTTTGATGAGGGAAAGCCGGGATACCATAAGACTCCACTGGGTTGGCAGAGCAGCTCCTAACAGCAGCGCCGATCTAAAAATAGCTTACACCAACAACTAAAGGTAATGTATCTATTAGTAAGACTATAGGAATTTTGACAATGGGCAAATTTGCCAAAATGTTGAAGTATTCCTTTAAGTATATTTGGCAGATAAACTTTAAGACATTTCTTTCACCTAATATTAAAGTTACCATGTCAGTGTTGATGGTTTTTGTCATAAAAGTAGAGCCAGTCATAAGAGAGTAAAAGTGAAAAGAGAGAATGAGGGACATGAAAAGATTGGTAGACATCACATTTTACCACCCAGACTCCTCTGTTAGTATAAACAGTATGTTGCTCGGCAGAGAAACACACAGACATAATCCATCCAGAAGACAAACACTGATGGGATGACTGTAGGAGGGCAGGTGATGAGGCAGAGAAGGAAGAGAGCACAGAGTTGATCTTATGATTGTGTTTGTCTCTGTGCTGGTTTGTTTTTTCCACTCTCAACGTGCTTCCTTTCTTGTGCTCTCACTCTCTATAGCCTGCTCTAGTCTTTTTTTTTAATTTGGTATGCTTGAGTAATAGTATTCCCTCGTCTATATCATATTTTTACGTGTTCAGCTATTGCAATTTTCACCTTTTTTCCCTCTTGTGGTAAGATGTACGTTACAGAAATGGTGTTTTCCTTCCTGCTGCAGCTTGCATTTGTTCACCTACACAACCCACGATCAACATTTATCAAAGCATAAAACCTTAAAGCACGGTGCATCTTCCTACTGCTATTCCCTAAAGCTCTAAATTGCAAATATAGAAAGTCTGATATCCCTGCTCCTCATGTTTGAAAGATGTAGAGGGTAGAAGTTTCACTTTCTTGAAACACACTTTCTTCTCACTAATTAGTGTTAGGCCTGGACTCACTTGACCTTAAAAATCACAGATTTATTCATCTGCATGCTCATCCAACCTCCATATATAGTCTAAAACTAGCCCCATGGCTGTCAAACATTTTTGCATTGCTAATGACTACCACTGCAATTAGATTCTTTTTCTTACCCAAACAATGATAACAATCACTGAATCCATCCTTAAGGAACTTTTGGTTTTGTTTTTTGTCTTGAGGCAAGGTTTAAAAATGCCAAAAAGCAAAGAGAGACTGAAAGGATGTCAAGGTGAGAACATTTTCCTCAATATTAATAATCTCAAGACAGCAGAGCTGTTACAGATAACATCAGAAATATTACATCAGAGAAGATGTTTATTACATGTACACTTCTTTTGCTGCATTTTCATGGATTCAGGAAGGTCATGAGAAAACCAAGGTATAATTTAGCTGGACAAGAGAAAGCAAGACAACACAAGGAGGAACAACACAACATTGCCTTCCACAGTTACTTTAATTTAGGATTCCTGTCCTGAATTTCAAATCTTGTTACCTAGCTGTTCACTCAATGAGGAAACAAGTGAGAACTGTCAGTAACTTTGCTGTGTTGCTTGTCAGACAGGCTGTTTGTTCTTCCTCTGCTGTCCAGAGGGGGCCCAGCTGTCCTTTAAAAAAAGTATGAAGGTAAGTTGTTGTATGAAATATTGAAACAGATGTGACCAAAGCAAGTGAAAAAAATCAGTAATACCAAATACTAAGGGTGTAACAGTATTTGTACTCATCTTTGGGGGTCACAGTTCGGTGCAGGTAGTCTCACGGCGAATATGTCTGAATACTTTTTATAGTCTGTGGGCAGAATGGAGAAAAATGGCAATCGCAGATGACAGTTTTACCCACCAATGTAGGTGGCAATAAGGCTTCTAACTGTTCTCTAACAGCTGTTTAACAACCAACGAAGAGGAGGAAGGCAGTATAACACGGCTTCTTTTTCTCATCACCTTTTCTGTGCTGTTTTCAAAAAGCCTCTGGATGTGAAAGCAGACAGAGTCGAGGACATTAGTGATGCTTATACATCTTCAAGGCCATTAGCAGATATGCAGAGGTAAAGAACTGCAGCTACAAGTGTGTAATTAGAGGCTCAGCCTTAGGCTGGCTCAGACTACACAAATTCAACCAGATTTTGGGCTGACTGCAACAGTTAGGTTCATTATCAAACCTTGGGCCAGGTTTTGTGCATTGGGAATGGAAAATGCTCTTGTAGACTGACATAATTAACAATGCATCCAAGATGCCCTGAGACCACAATTTGACAAGATTAGCATATCAGAATTTTTCTTGCATTGTCATATAGTTTGACACTCTGACCTGATGTCAACAACCTGAATCCTGTTGTCTACCAATAGGAAAGCATTTGCTCATTAGCTTTGCATCATCATTTACCAGAGCCCCTACATTTTCTCCCTCCAGGGAACAAATGCATACATTTTATTTTATTTTATTTACATTATAAAATGCATACCTGAAGTTCTATCTGAAGGAAAGCCAGTCCATATTATCCTCTTCTTGATACATCCATAATTGTTATCCATAATCCAATCAAGAGCTCAATTTTCTTTTTACAAACACGACTGTAGCAGCTGATAAGAAAAGGCAGACAAGAGGTAGTAGAGGTTATTGAGTCTGGTTGACTGTGGTTCAGAATTTATTTTAATAGTTAAAAACATTTCGAACACATCCCACTCAGACTGTTTCAGAAATCCCACCATGAGTACAATGATAAACAGATTGACATTGCTCCAGATCTGTCAGTTGCAATGTTGCTATGGATACTGCAGAATAATATTTTTAGCAATGAACAAGGTGGGCTATCATAACAAGTGAGCAGCCCTGAAAGTGGTGTTGTGGTTTGCACACGGCTTGATGTTGTAAATGCAACATACATTAAAGTCACTGTATTGAGATGAAGTTCTTCTCATCTTGTGTTCTGTTTGCATCTTTTTGAGCCATGAGCATCAGTAATGAGAGTCGCCCCATGTAGGAGTTTCTCTATATTAAGGATGAACTTTGAATTCCTTTCTGAGGGCCACTTTATAAGGATAGGAAAGAAGAGTGAACTTCACTATCTAATTATCTAATTCTCCAACATATGTTCTTCCATCTACATAACCAGTGAGGTGAACAGCTAACTTTCCCAGCAGCAGATATGCCCCTAATCTGTAAATCACCATGTGGGGATCCAGTGACTTCTTTTCCTCTGTATGTTCTGCTGAGGCAATTACTTATCAAATCATCTACAGTATGTGATCTATTTTTATCTATATCCTTCTTGGTGGTGCTGCAAATATCCAACCTCCCCACAGGGATCATAAAAGTTTTATCCAGTCTTCAGAGAAATACGAAACAAACTATTTGCACGGCGTATTAAATATCAAGGAAAGTAATACAACTGCAAAGGATGTCATTGATACTCTGAAGCCTGTTACACTAATGTCTCTTTTTAGTGTCATATCCAACCTCAAGGCTGCTACATGAACGAAAGCAACAGAACATGTTCAGAAAATAGCTTTCTTAATTCACAGAATATTCTTCTTATTAGTTGAATATCTGTATATCTGACATTTTCACCTCCAAAACAGTAACATAATTCAAGAGATACTGCACACACTATACTAAGTGCATTGCAGTCTTTACTGTCTTTGTGTGGCAGCTAAGATGTTTTTTTTCTTGTCTCGCTCTGCTGTATGGAATATCCACACATCCACACAATGCTAATAAATACAGGCGTAGACTGTCGTGCTGCTTTCTGGCCTTGTAGCTTGTATCAAAGCAAATGCACATATACCATATGGATTCCTTTGTGTGGCTGTATTTGTTAAAGCTTCAAGGACAACAGTAAGCGTTCTTCTTTTCAAAACTTTTGCCTTGCTTTTCTTTACTCTTAGAGCAGCAACATGCCCTGTGTCTTGATGTTGAAAAATCTGTGTGGTAAATCATTTTCCTTATCAGGCAAATCAGTGTATGACTTTGAAAAGACGTAGGTATACGACTTAAGTAGTTACACAAGAAATGAAAGTTATGATGTGGTTGTTTGCAGGTTGATACACCTATGAAGTTATATGGAGGTGTTTTTTTATTTGTTTCTCCACCTTGCATGTAAACCACATTGAGACAGTAATGCATGACAAGGCCAAGCCCCATTTCAGACTGATGTACTGCAGAGGTCTCATTCTCTATATCACATGTCATTGTAAAGGGAACATCTGCAAATAAATGAACTTAATGCTTAACTTTTTCTTAGCAATTTATATCAATAAAAGTAAAAAGCATTTATGCAATACAACAATTCACATGCCAAAAGAGGCATACAGCACAAGGTGTAGAACAGGCTAATAGTTATTTAAAGTGGTCAGACACCAGGGTTTTAATCTTAGATATGCTACAAGTTAGGAGTCAACTCATGTTGGCGTTTCAGGGCCAATTATTAGAAATTCATGAGACCAATTACAGACATTTGGAACTGTTATGCAGTTATTATTACACACAAAATGCACTTAAAAGAGTAATTAAACTCCAGAGATTTAGCTGAGGTGAATCTAGCATGGAATTTAAAAAAAAAATACCTTTAGAAAGTCATGGACATAGCTGAAAAAGACAAGAGTACCTGGATGCAGCCGAGGACCTCTACTTCACACCAAAAGTCAGAAAATCGCCACCATATCTCATCATCTAATGCAAGAAGTCACTTGAACTGAACGTCTTCTTTGTTGTTTTCTTCGTGCATCGCTGCCATATTAATTGAGGAAAGTCCGCCACATAAAGAAATACAAGTAGACGAAAATATGAGTTTTCAGACTAACAAGCACAGCGATTACATAAGATTCATTTAAATAAATTGATTAATAAATTAATGAATGGACAAATGAAATGAATGAAAATAAATTAATGAATTGATTTAGACCGAATTCTTTTCACCTCTTTCCTGGCTTGGATTTTGTAGAGATATAGCAGCCCAAGTATAGCAGCCCTTGACATCACCAGTTTTGATGGAGAATTACCCTGCCCTCCTAACGCTACAATGATTAAAAAAAAAAAAAAAAAAAAAAAAAAAAAAAATAAAAGAGCATCAATGTTTTTGTTCATGGTGAATTAAATTTCCCAGATCTATCAGCCATGGTCACTGACTGGTCATTGAAATTGGCATAATGGAGAAATTTACACCAGGAAACAGTTAATTCCATCTCTGTTCTGGCACACAGCTTGGTAGCTGTGTTCTGATAAGAAGCATTTTTTTTTAACATTTGAGAGGATCGTATTTCTTGTGAGTGGGTGTGGCTTCAGCTCATTCAACTGACACACCCACACAATCCTAGAACACATTTTACCGCCTCCATTTTCAGGATTGTGAAGCTTAATTCTATGAAGTTAGAGATTTTTTCATGACTGGTATTTGGCCTGGTGGTTCATCACAAAGTGGCCTTTCATACAGCAAACCTAAAATTAAGATTTTTTTGGTCACTTTACAGGGACTTTAAATGATTGTATGTATTCAGGTGATTAAACACAAATTAAGATAGGCCTTCTTATATTTTGATGACCACAGCTAGTTGCCCTGTAGTAGTATAGTAAAAGGACTTCATAAAACATATTTGCTGAAAAAAGGCTAAGACAGAGGGCAGAATAGTGAGAACCATGCAGCAGGCAGACAGAGCCCCCCCCCCCCCCCCGGAAACTGGTGGTGTGTTTGTAGTTTCTTTAGAGTATATCAGCTGTGCCATCAGGAAATAACACCTTCTGTCTTCATATCACTGCTTGTTGCTTGTTGCTCTCATTTGATCACCCATTGCTACTATGATACTTTAAGCATAAATATAATGGAAATTGCATCAGTTAGAGCATGTGGTATAGAAAAAGTACCCAAGTATCAAAAATTGTGATAACCTCATTTCCATGTTTTTATTGCCTTGCAACAGTGTTCCTATACAGTTACTAGTTAAAAGCCAAGCTTTTACTGTAAACAACTTCACCACACCACTTCTTTTTACATTTGAAGGCTGTGTAAATTACACAGTGTTATCAGTGTTTCACATTTGTGCAATTTTGACAGTGTGTAGGAGTTTGGCTGCAATTTGTGATTGATCTACATCACTCAAACCTAACTTTTTTTATGAAAAAGATGCTGTTAAATCTTAAGTATTTTTTGATAGAAATGATCATTAAAATGATGGGATTTTTACTCATTTATGATATGTTGTATGAAAAGGAGCAAATTTTTCAGACCTTAACTGAAAGCTTTTAATAGGTCATTCCTGTAACAGATGTGTGGTCATCACAATTTTGCAGGGTTGACAGGGTCTGTGTTTTGGAGGAGTCCAATAAGATAACTTATCTTGCAGCCCAGAAATCCTGGTGACACCCCTTAAAGAGAAAGTTAAAGAGATGAAGGTGTAAGCACATTCATCATTTTTATATCTTATCCATCCTTTAATCCTTTTTTCCTGTCTAGTTGTCTGTGCAGGTTTCTCTCTGCAGCTCTGTCTCTTTCTTACCAAAAACGAAGTGCATGAACAACAGAGGGAATGTTTGAAGTTGCAGAGGAGTGAAGCAGGTCTTTCAGTACTGATTAAATTATCAGCCTGGTGCCCCATCAGAGGCACAAAGGCATGAAATTGCTTGACATTTTTTCTCCTTACGCACACTGCCATTAGCCATTTCCTTAGCTACATTTCACAGCGAGGAGGACAGCTAGAGCCTCTGAAAGTCGTTTTTGAATAACTCACAGATTTGTTAGGCAGTGTGCGAAGGCGGAGAGATGTACAGGAGACTGAACTTTATGGCAAGACAGCTGTGCAAACAGAGACAACTTTAGTGCTGTTTGTTAAGGAGGTATGAAGTCTGTAGTGTTGAAAACATGTAGACAATTGCAGCAATACACAACAGAAATCAAGGAAAGTCCTCTATATTACAGGAAATTTGGTTTTGCCATTATTATATATCTTTTAAGTTTATTCTTGTATGATGTAGTCCTGTCATTGCCTTTTCCTTACCTTAACTGGTTTGTTTTCTTCATTTCCGTACCATCTTTAATTTTTATGGATTTTCTTCTATTTTTAATCTTTTATTGCTTTCAATTATGTTAATTTCTTTTGTTCCAGATTTTATTCCAGTTGTCTCTATATTCTTTTTTATTGCTTTCATTTGTTTAATTGCTTTCAGTGTTTGCTGTTTTAACTTCATTTTCTCCTTTCCTGTTTTCTTATTATAGCTTTCTTCCTATCATAAGTTAATAGGTTAATTCATACTGCTTTGTTTTTCATTTTCGTAACATTTCTTTTGTGTCAGTCTTCTTAGTAATTTGACTTTTTTCCCTTATCTGCAGCTCAGATCACACTGTCACTATGAAGCTACATTTTAAATATAAGGCAGTGAAGGAAAGACAATTTAGACAGTCCACTGGCCCAAATATAAAAAAGCTCAAGGTTTGACAGCAACATCAAAATTCAAAACTGAGAAAAGGACAATCACTACCAGTTCGTAACACACACATTTTAATGTTTTCTATGCCTGTCGTCAACCAAAGATAAAACACTCAATTGGATGTAAAACACCCAGTTTTACCATGTCTTTATGGTTGTCCAAATGAACTATAAGATAAAAACAACAGGCTTTTGCCCCATTATTAAATATTGAACCTGGTTATGTTGAATTGAAATAACAGCAGACTCAGAGACAACATGCACATGCCTATGAGGTATGGCTATTAAAAAACAAGACTAATGCTGTAATACTATTTTTTCGAACATAAACATTTTTCAGTGTCTTTCTCCCTCATCATCCGTCATATGTTATCACTCCTTTGAAATAATGTGGGTTTTCTTTAATTTGTTCCAAAATGTCTCCATAAATGTTCCTTAGTTTTTCCTTTTGATCAGGAGTCAGAAGTTTTGGGACAACTGCGGCACACACTTTGGTCATATTTCAAATTTCATGCAAAATTTGAAGGTTATGCACAAATATATTCAGCTGCTGTTTGCTCCATTTCAACTTAATGTGTTGCTAAACTTCAGCTAATAATTTTCCAATGCCTTAGCAAAAACACTTCATTCAGTAACAAGCAGTGAACTGTCACTCATTGGAAACTTACCGTAGCTGTGTGTGAATAGCCAGCCTTTAAGATATATACTCAGTGTGACTGTACACCACATTGTTTTATCCTCATAAGCGCAGTCTCCTTATTCAATAGCCATACCTCATATATCCACATGATTTCTGTGGTACTATTTAGTATAACTGCAGATAATGCACTTTGTCTAATTCTAAAACAGTAGGTACCAATTTGTCTCAGCCAGTAGTGTTTAATACCAGAATATAAATACTGCTCAGCTACCATGCAGTGTTTATTTACCAAGATAAACTGAAAATTAGTCCACAGGTCAGGATGTAAAGAAAGACTTTCAGGGATTATGAGACATTGTTTTGTGTCACCTCTGCTCTCCATCTGTCCATGACAGACACCAACATTAGCAAGTTTAATTTTAATGAGATGAAAAACATATTTGTCAGCAGGTGAAACAGGCAGGGGGGTAGAGGACTCATCCACCAGCTAATGGACCAACCGATCAGCCAAGGCTATAATAGTTTTTCTTTTGTTTTTATTTTCATTTTGTCATCACTTTTTGTTTTCAATTTTAGTTTAGTATTTATTTTGCAAAAACATTTAGTTTTGTTTAGTTTTTTTTGTTTTGTTTAGTTTTTAGAATGGGATGCTAGTTAGCCACAAGACCCAAAAGTGCTAGAAACAGTAAATACCATACCATTAAACATATATTCAAATAGGCTTCTTTTCACTTTTCATTTATTTATTTATTTATTGTGTGAAATCTTCCTCAATTGAATCAGGCCATTTTACATCCAACAGGCTTAGGTGTACATGTCAGTCAGTTTGTTGCTGTCAAAGACTAAAACTCAAACTAAAACTATCTTTAATGTTATTTATTTTGACTTAGATTTGCAAGCATGCAATACAGTTTTAGTTAGTTTTCATTTTAGACAGAGTCTCATTTTTTTGTTTCGGTTAACCAAAGTGATTTTCACATTTTAGTTTGAGCTATTACATTAGTTTGAGTTGTATAGAATTACCTTGTTGTCAGCCTTACTCTTGTCAGTATTTGTTTAATTAAAAGAAATTAAGTGAAACCTAATGGCAAATTTATTGATTTTAATTCAGTCTGAGTTCTTATCAAACTGTTGACTTTTCATCCATCCAGCAGATGATTAGACACTATTCATGATAAAAATGAGAATAAGCTGTGAACCAGACTACAGAAAAATGTGAACCACATAGATGGGAAAAATGAAGTAAAAAGCAGCCCGTGAAAAATGATTTCCTTAAAAAAAGTATTGTAACATTTCAGCTTAAATCCCATGCAGATACACACTAACACCATAAAACACTCTCACATACTGTAGAAAGTCTTGCACATACACACTTACTTGCTTAAAATTCAAATTTAAGCACCCAGAGTTGCTGAAGTACAAAATTTACTCTTCAATGGCCATAACCTCGTCTTCAACACTGAATGTCTGTGCACACAAACACAGACCTCTGTGTCTTACTCTGTCTAGCTCACACAAACCCACACACCCACACTCGTTCTCTCCAGAAAGACAAACCTCTAATGTACCTTGACTCTTGCCTGTCCCACCTCAGTAACTCGGCATGGACTTTTATAACTTTTTAAAACAGCCCAAGGCTTTCTCCTTTCACTCTTTTTATTCACCTGAAGGATTCATGGGCCGATTCAAACACTGCATCACCCTCCCTCACCCTGACTGCAAAAGTCAGCAGGCTTTAGAAATGCCACATTTCTGTATTCTGTCTCGATTTGACTCCGTAAAAGTCAAAGTCTGTCGCCTTTCCTCTCTTCAATCTTGTCTCAATGCATCACTCAGCATCACGCTTTAAAATTTAAAAGTTTTCAAAGTGCTTCTCTGATGGGTATTGGATGGAGGAGGCAGGAGCACTGAGGCAGATGACGAATCGTTTAGCGTGAAAAGGTTAAAGGTTTCATCCCAAATGGCAAGGTGGCGATAAGGTGTTGTGGCTTTCAGTGGTTCTGAAAAGAAAAAGGGCAGGATGAATGTCAGCCAGGTCTCCCAGGAATAATAAATCACTCTAAAATGTGCCAATTTGAACATTACCAGCAAGAAGCAATGCAAAAATCCTCACTCTGCTTCCAAAAATACACCAAATGGAGTCAGTTCCATTAAAATAATGCAGTTTGAGCCGTTAGAAAGACAAGCAAGTTTGTTTTAAAGATTTGTGACTGCCAGGAAAATTCAAGTCCATCTTTTGGAAAAATAGTAAAACTTTTTATGCATGCAGTTAGTGTTGGCTCTAAGAATAAAAAAAAGAATAAACTGGAGCACACAAATCACTTTTTGCAATTTAATAAAGTGCAAAAGACTAACGTTACAACACACTCGCATCTTGATCAGAGTCAAAAAGTAGAGGTGTTACTTGAAGAAGTTAAATACCCTCTTCTTTACAAACATCACCTCTGATTGATCACTTGGAGTGGGTAGTAAAGATGCAATAAATCAATACTATCACAGTGCTCAAATACAGCCCTCTAATACAGTCCCAGAAGTGTGAAAATATTTGCAACATGTAAACAATGTTCGGTGTGTACAATTTGTAGAAAACTGTTGTTTTGTAGACAACAGTTTTCTGCACTAAATACATAATATAGTATTTAGTGCAGTTGATGCTATTATAATATGAGATTCTCAGGTCTTTATATAATCCATATAGCTTAACTGTATTCAGGGTTGGGATACTGGTTTGGAATAATAAATGTCCTAAAAAAACATGACCTATATAAATCCCCACAGATGCTGTTTTTATCGCAGACCTAAACTATGAGTAAATGCAAATACAGTAATACTTAACTAACCTGGTGTGTAGTTACAGATGGGTGTTGCTGCAGTATTTATTTATTTATTAATTTTTGCAAAGCTTGCATATTGCATGACTTATGTCTAACTCCTGACTTTATGGTGTTTGTAGAAACTCAGTATAAGCCAGGATCTTTGCTTGTAGTCTTTCTGGAAGCTGATAGACTTTCTGTCTATGTTACCAGCAAGGAGCATGTGATGATATGTTGCCATTTCTAGTTTTTCTGAGCACAGACCTAGTGAAAATCCTTGGCATGAGATCTTGACTACAGACAACAGCTGTGTGGTCTAACGGTCTGGCCTAATCGTCTTTTTTGTGCATTCAGAGGACCATAAGATGAAAAATTGTTAAAAACTGACCTTTTGTCTGTGGTCTCCCACATTTCTGAAATATCTTAATGTTGAAAAATGTCTAGTGTGGCCAGCCTTAGCCTTTATGTAATCAAAAACGATCGATCCAGTGTGAAAAAATATAGAGATAGGCTATTAAAACCAAAACTGGTTCTTTGATCTAGTCTTTAAACATGTTTATTTGTGCTTTTAAACTACACATGTTAACATGGCTGTTAATGAGACTTACAGAGCTTTACAGTAAGCCTCAAGTGGACACTCAAGGAACTGCAGTTTTTGCTCTTTTGCATTGGCTTCGGTTTTCAACTTAAAACAACTCAAGAAGCAAGCAGTTTCTTTTGGTCACACATTGTTGATTAAAGACATTTAACAAACTTTTTACTTGTAATAATGTGGCTTCCCTAGTTAATAATACATCTTTATGATTTCCCAATTCTGTTTCTTAGATGCAGTTGCAAAATTCTAAAAATAAAATATTCTCTTCCCTTCGACTTTAACTGTACTTTGTCTACTGACTTTGAAATGTCTGCTCACACTCATTAACTCAGACATCACCTGACAGTGACAATGGCATTAAAATAAATACATCCAAATAATTGGCTTTTTGGCTTAAGTTGATCATAAAGAGGCATATCAGTCTGTTTTTATGTCATAATCCACAATTACAGATCCCCATATGGCTTTTCGAGCCCAGTGCTACACAGAAGAAAAATCTACATCTTTTTATTTGGTTAAACAATAACATTGGTATCTTTATATTATGCTGCACTGTTGTTATTCACTGTGGGAGTTTAATAACTGAGCACAGAAATATAGGACAAAATCAAAGTGAAGATCAAACTAGAATATCAAATGTTAGTTTAAAAATATACAGACTGGATTGCTATGTGAACTATAAACCTCCCTGTTTGTATTTCCAAAAGACTCTTATCAGATATTTCCTAGATATATTTCTTAAAATGTGCCACTATAACACTCTTGTCCTCTGCATTTCATTTTGAATATCTAAGATCTCCCTGGTCTTTGTCTATTTTTTTCCCTTGAAATGAATTAAGATATAAACCACTTCATATTGATGTATTTCTGTCCTGCTTATCTTGTCAGCTTGGACAAATACGGACGCTGTTTAAAATGGCCTTGTCGCAACTGAAGGTCAAAATAGATCTATGAGAGAGAGAGAGGAGGGGGTGTGGTGGGATTGTTGGCAAAAGAGGGAGAGAGAGAGAGAAAAGAGAGAGAGGAATAATGTTTGAATTTAGAGAAAGGAGGAAGGAAGCTGTAAGCTTCTGTAATAATAATGAATAACAAAGATAGCGGTTGCTATCTGCATCATGAAAAAGCACAACAAACAGAGACCTGACCAGAAACTTTATGTGTGTGCTTATGTTTGAGCAAAACAGCTACTGTGTGACTCTAAAAATCTGCAGAAAGAAGGCTAGTATTTTTTTTTTTGTGAGAAAAGGACAACTTCACAATGGCTTTAGGGATGCCCTACACTTGATTTTGATGGTTTTGGAGGTCAATTCTTAAAGAGATATTTTGCATTTTGTTTTTATTTTATTGTTGGGTTGTGTAAGGTACTTGCAAACAGTAGTGGCTTTAATCTCCCTTTAAGGAGAGCTAGCAAGGAAGCAATAGGACCAAAGTTTTAGTTCCTTGTTTTCCAAATAAAATCTTGAAGTTAATGTTTTCTGGAGGAAAGTCATCTTCAAGCTATAGAATGAAAGACATTTTTGATTTTTAATGAGCACAAGCAAGTCATATAGCAAGCCTATTAAACTTCAGCAGAAAAAGGGGACACATAGGAAAACTTCAGGGGGTTTACAGGCCACTAAGGTTATTTTGCAAAATAAAGACTTCACTAACACAGTTATAATAATTCATCATCTGTCAATAAATATTTGAATGATCCTAAAACCCCAATCAGCACTTAGTTTTTTAATCCTAAAATTCATTCCTAATGTTTTCCATATCACATATCTCATGCACACACAGTGTCGCCAACCCTTTTTCACTGTGCATGTGAACTAGAGGGAGGGTTGACAGTTCCTTCTCTATCAGCAAGATGCTTACTTTAAACGACTTCAAACAAAACTACATTTTTTCCCCCTTTTCAACAGCTGAGTCTCGTGAGAAAGATGCCTGGTGTTGATTACATGGCATATCTCAAGAATGAAAACCAACTCGGAAATGATACCAAATAATATTGTACATCTACAGTTGCACTTAGAGAAAAAGATCCAACAAAGAGCACAGTGCTCACAGAAGGAACATAAGAGTGTCAAGGCAAAGTGTGCAAGTCTGACAGTGAACAGGTGCAGGAGGTGGAGAGAGAGTGGAGGGTGTGCACTCATTAGTTGATCACAGGGCACAGAAAAAGGACTGTATTATTGCTAATCTTATTGCAAAAATTACCTGATGTGTAGACAACATCTTGTGGCCAATGAAAATTTAAAAAGGGCCATATCTGGCCTGATATTGAGCCTTCAGTAATTACAGGTGCTTAATCAGGCTTATTTACACACACTATTTACCTAAGTGCTCACATAATCCCAATGACAAAAATAACATTGTGGTGTTTAGTAGGTTAAATGTAAACCATGATCGTCATCTTAGTTCAGCTCGCCTGCATGCAAATATGGGACCATTTCAACCAGAGAAAATCCTGGTTTTGGTCTTTCATTCTTTTTCAGCATAAAGTGCAAAGTAAACCAAAAATGTGCCATATTATAGGGGTGGATACTCTCTCTCTCTCTCTCTCTCTCTCTCTCTCTCTCTCTCTCTCTATATATATATATATATATATATATATATATATATATATAAATGAATGAATATGAGGTTTAACATTGCCTTTGCACTCATAAATATATTTTTAGTGCCATGGACCATTTTCATGTTTTTTTCTCCTGAAAGTATAGATACCTAACCGTAGTCACATATAACTCAGTTACGCAGCATTGGTTTTGCCTCGTTTGTGTGCTATAACACAAAAGGTGTTACAAAAATCTCTTCCTTGGCAGAAATTTTACCATTGGCGGCATTGATACCATTTACCACCCACCAATACTTAAAGGCATTTCAGTCAATAATTTGGAAAAGGCAGAAGTGATGGATCCCATTATCTCTTGCATCATGAAAGAAAAAAAAAGCTGAGGCAAATGAGTAAGAAACTGATTGCCAACCTTTATTTCATACAATCAATATTAGTTCTGAGGCCCATGTAGGAATGCTAATAACTAGAGTACATAATTACAAAAAGCATTCATAAATTTAAAACATCTCCATTTTTAAAAATCATCAATAAAACCCACAGCATTCATGCCAGCCTCCAGACTATACTGTTGCACATAAATTATCAAGAGTTAATCAAGTTGAAACTCACATGAAACCTCAGACCCATTTTTTAACTGTTAATCGATGCTGATGGCAAATTTATTATGAAACCCATTCATCCTGGTCTTACTCACTATAATGCTTCACACATAAGTCTTAAGGGGATTTCTTTTGCCAGCTACTTACATGCATAATAACTCTTTATACCACGTTCAAAAAGAGGGTTTTAGTTGACAAACTGAGTGAGTAGCTCAAATCCTGTTGAGCTGAGTTTTTCTGTTCAAAGTAAGTAGACACTTCAGACTTGGTCACTTCATGGGCAATTTATAATGAGGACAGACTGTTAAAGAGTAAATAAGGGGGTGTTTTTGAAGGACGCAGACAGGTGAGTTAAAACAAAGGTGAAAGCAAACATGGATGGCTGTGTTGGGATGGTGAAAGAGAGGTGAGTGATAGTCAGAGTGTATGTGTGTGCCTGCCCATCAGAGCTGGTTTAAGCCTGTAGCAGCCTCACTGTAATTGCCTCAGCTGTCAAACCTGCAGAACATCCTCACGTCACTGCTGTTTAGTAGACCAGCAAGCTCTCTCTCTCTCTCTCTCTCTCTCTCTCTCTCTCTCTCTCTCTATCTATCTATCTATCTATCTATCTCTCCCTCTCTCTCTCTCTCTCTCTTCACATGCACAATATCAAGAATAGCAACTAATAGGATGGGTTTTTTTCTGTTTTCAACCCCCAACTCTCTTTTAATCTCTTCTCTATCAGTCTGTCTTTGTTTTTCCTCTTAAGTCTTGACTGCTACAGCATGCACTCTATTTTTTCAGATCAATAAGTCAGACCAAATGTGAAGCGCCTGATTCCAACACTTGTTTTGTCACTTGGATGCTCAGCACAGCACAGCAGCAAAACTTCCCTCACCTTTAATCCACCTTAAGTATCAGCTGCAGCTTCGGCCATGTATAAATATCCCAGTTGGCCTTGTCAGACATTCAAACTCGCACATGTTGACAACGAATGATTTCTAAATTGGAAATCACAAGGTAACCTACAATAGGATACAATATGATCTGATATGAGGTAATATATAATATGGACCTATAGTAATGGTAGAATTATGTTAGAAAGATTCAGATATATCAGATGTATATCTGATTAACTGAGGAATATATGTTCCCTTAAAAAAGTGCTATTAAGAATTAATGTATTCATTCGCTCTTCTTCATCACATGAGTCAGGAGAACAAAATATTGCAAAATATTCAGATTTTGTCTAACCCCCAATTTCCTCTTCAGGCACTTAAGCAGGAGTTTTACTTTCAGCTGGCTACGCATATGTGAATGCATCATGGCATCCAGGCTCCGCATCATTTTGACTTTGAAAATGTAGACTTTCTTTTTTATCAGTTTACAGTTCATTTAACAAGAAAACATGTGGTCTCATTAAAAAGTAGAAGCTTTAGTCTGAAACAACCAAATTTGTGGTTATTTATTGAAACAAAGAAAAGAGTTCAGACCAAACTGGTATGTAAAATGTAGGTTGCTTTTGGGGTCCTTCCAAAGAAAATGAAATGTATAAACTGTCTTTCTGCATGATGATTTCCCTTACATTCAGCAAGTCCATATTGTGCAGTTTTTGTGCAGCGGTGTACTTCTTTTAGTACCTTCTGTTTCCACCAAGTTAACAGTCATGCTAGCTAACAGAACAGTAGGTGAGCTCTCAGCATATAGAAACAGATTGGAATTGCAGAGTGACATCCCAGAGTCACTCTACCATCCTCCACTAGTTGCTTGTTGTCTTTGATCAAAGAGTCTTTCAGTCAAGCCAGCAGTTTACAGGATTATTATACAGTGTACCACCATTTACTTTAAATGAATGACTATTGCCTAATGTGGGAGAAAAGCTGTTAAAAAGGGGCATGCCAATCTGGTCTGCGACACAATGTATCCCAGCATGTTTGGAGGAGTAGAGAAGTCGCTTGAAAACACAGCGAATGGAGGTGAATTTTTACTTGCCTCAGGTTGTGTGGAGATGGTGTCAGCTGCACTTGCTGTATTGTCGGCATGTGTCTCAGTTCTTTATACTGGTAAATTAGTCTCAACAGTGGCAGATAGGACATTGTGCTCTTTATGAAGAAACAGATGAATTAAGCATGCCTTAAACATTGGATTTAACTGAATATGTGGACAGTCTCAATCAACCTGCTTTCTATTTGAGTTTACAGCACATTATAAGTCATTTAGTGAGGTGTGCACTAATGAGCATCCATTTTCATTAAACAGGAGTAGAAAAGTGGTGGAGGGAAATGTCTTAACAGTAATGTGAAGCAGCCTGAGTTAAACATTTTCTTAAATCAAGTGACATTATCTTGTCACAGGTAATATGCTCCACTTAATGAAAGAAAGAAAGGCCTAATGAATCCCAAGTCCCAATGCATCTGCATTTTAAATTAATGGAATTAACCCATCAAATTAGTCAAGCCCTTTTCTCTTTTTCCATAGACCTTTTAGAAACTTAGCTCACAACACCTCTATTGGTGAAACTTTTTTGCCATATAATAACAACAACAAAAATATGAACGAAAAGGTCTAAACTACCTAAAGATAAAAGCAGCGGAAAGAAACAGATCAATGTTGAAACTGAAATATCTTATTAAGTGCACATTCATTACTCGGGTGCAACCAAACATGGAAAACCAAAGCCGAGGGAGCTTTTTCTCTCTCCACTAATGTCTGCTCCTTCAGATTGCAACCCTGAAAAGTAGAATTATTTCTCACCAAAAGGGGCTGTGAGCTGAATACATTTTCCCCATCCTGGGGACTCAAGTGAGGGGTGGGACATTAACAGTGTAGCTCGGTACAATAATTCTCAGGCATGGGCACTAATGCTTGTTTTTTTATGTCTCTCTGCTGTTTAGCTGCAGACTGAACCCACGTCATGAGCTCAGTTAATCTAGCCTTTGGCTTCAATGCTTTATCCCTTTGACCTCTCAGTAGGGATTGGGAAACAAACCATCTGAAGTGCCCTTGAGCAAAGTTAGTCCAGAAAACTGCCCTTATAGAAAAGCTTTTTTTCTCTCTCTCTCATTTGGTCTTTGTTGTATGCGGTTTAATGTGTTATACTCCCACTTCATAAATTGTAATTCTGTCTTCTTTGCCGAAAGCACTCTTTATTTAATTTCTCTTTCCAGCATACCCTTGAGCGAAGCACTGTGCTTATCTAACAACACCGAGCTGTTTAATCATCTCATATTGTTTTCAACTTTGAGTCCTGGACTTAGCTACGGACCCTTAACTCTCCAAGGAGAGTGATGCCAACCGCAGCCAAAGCTCTTTGGAACAATGCATTTCAACCACTCATGCTTAATATTCATTCTCATAGGTTTTCCCAAATACCCATTAATGGCTTACTACACTGTTAAAGCATTAAAATCAGAGAAAAAATAAAGCACTATAACTGGATGAGTATTACTTCTTTTATTTTACTCATTTTGTCCATAGATTTTATTGTGTGGAAATTGGTCTATATTTGTTGTCAGGTTTTCTCCATGAAAGTAAATCTTTTTGTTTATACATTGTTGTTTCATGTTATTATAATTATTATTGTTGTTCATTTCCCCCACATAGGGTAACTGTGAGCTGTTTTTTTGCAACTTGAATGTGGGTTCAATCCTCAGCTCTTTGTCACATGTTGATGGCAAAAAAAACTTAACACTTGTTTGCTCCCGCTGTTGCTTCAGTGGTGTTTTAATGTGTGTGGAAGAATGAGGTTAGCTAACACTGATGGTCAACCTGTGCCATTAGTGTGTCTCTATAGAGTGAATTGGTAAGTGTCAGAGGTTGTACTACCAACTAGTTCTAATTCCAGTAGACAGAACAAGCTGGGAGCTGTACGACTTTCAGTTAAAAGTAACAAAGAAAACCTAGAACCATGAATCCAGGACTCAACCTTCAGGCATCACTTTAATTTACTACCCTTTAAAGTCATTAAGGACAAAATCGTCCACTTCCAAAAAACTGCTATAAAAATTAACAGATTAATGGGTTTTTTTTCAGTTTTTTTTTTTTTTTTGATACATCTCTTAAACAACATCAGCTGTGCTTAAAACTACCAAACAATCAATCATTCTGAGGATTTTAACCCATTAAATGACAGTTTGATAACTAAAGTCAATGTTGTTTTTTTTATGAAACCAAACGTTGGATGGCTGGGGCATTATTTCTAAATCCAGCTTGGATATGTCAATGATTAACCAGAATTTTGACTTTGACGCATTATTAATTTTTGTGTAGCTTCTGATATAAAATTTACTACCCTTTCAAGTCATTAAGGACAAAAACATCCACTTCCAAAAACAGCTTGACCTCAACCTTATCTGTTAATCTTTTATAGCAGTTTTTTTGGAAGTGGACATTTTTGTCTTTAATGACTTTAAAGTGTAGTAAATTTGTTTCACAGCATTCCCCTGACCTATTAGAGCAATTGAAATTTGAATTTGAAAATGTGCCAAGAAAGAAACTTTGTCACAAAAATTGGATTAACACAGCTAAAATGGTGAGCAGATAAAGAGTAAAAAATTTGCTCAAATGGACAAAAATGTCCCTAGTGATGCCTGAGGGTTGATTAAGATTTTTTATTTTATTTTATTTTTTTTTAGCCGATCACACCCCTACAATCTGAAGTGTCTGTGACTAAAGTATGTTTACTGATCCTCAGGCTGGAGTCACCGACTCGGACCCTAACCCTGGAGGCCCCCAGAGGGGTAGAGGTGAACGCTGGAGTGGGAGACTTCACAGTGTCCTGTAGGAAAGATCTTCTTTTACAGTCGTCAGAAGGAGAGGTGAGTATTTTTCTGTTGTGGGGAAAATTTCTGTGAATACCTCATTAATTAGTCTGGGTTAGTCTGTCTGAAAGTATCTATACAGCGACTGGTTGGGATATGAACAAGGCCCTGGCATTTGCAACAGACTGGCCCTATTATAACATAATATCCATACATACCTGTAGATTCACATTTTTTGGGGTAATAGCTTTCTATGTTTAAAGTAGAAAATCAATAAAATGTTTGCCTTTCAAAATAAAAAGGAATGGTTTTTGAATGGAAATTAAGCAAAATAGATGGTCCTGCCTATGGCAACATCTTGTCTCAGAATATAAATAAACAGACCTTTTTTCAGTCTTCTAGGTTTCTTCTTAAAAAAAGGAATGAAAGTTGTTTCAAGCTTTTCCCGTCTTTTTCAACCATGAAAAAGAAAAGCTCCTTGCATCTCAAACTTGGTTATTTCATAATTTAAAAAAACTCAAATAACCACTCATTTTTAAAATGTCAGTTTCAGAAATGTATAACCAGTGACTAAAATGTAAATGGCTTCATCTATTTTAAAAATGAAAAAATAAATAGGGAAGCACAATATTATTAGCAAGACATCACTATCAGCAGATACATTTCTTCTAATATTTCCAGATTTGTTGTACTTGCTGGCTGTAGAAATCACATATGAGCCTAAAATACTGGCAGAAATGTACAGAAGTAAACAACAGGTGTTTGCCTACAGTGGCGCTGACAGGATTACAATCCCATGTACACACAACAACCATTCCAGCACCTAAAAAACACCTATATGTTCTCACATGCACTTACACATCACACAGCACAAGAGAGAGTAACTCTGTATGCATCGCACCAAAACTCAGACAATTCACATAGCTAGACAACTGACCCCTGAAACAACAGACAGCTACTTAATATTGTAAGCATTGCACTAGGCCTGTTATTAAGCTATACCAGAGGAACTAAATGTAAAAACTGGCACTATACAGAAAATCGGTGCAAACGTGTCAACATAATTTTCAGAAAAGCAGAGAAAAGAGAAAACAGATAGAGAATTGCATCAGCTAGTACAGTTACCCAACCCTGCTCAACCAAAGGGCTAAACTATTGAAAAATACCATTGCAAGAGCTACATCTAAGTGGTGAAAGTGTCAAAAATGTCAATAAAAAACAGTTTAAAGTGCCAAAAATGGTCGAGAAGCGGCAAGAAGTGGCAACAAAGAAGTGAAAAGTTACTAAAAAGCAGCAACAAAAGTGGGAAAAATGGGGAAAAGCAGCAGTGGTAAAAATGGGGGGCAAGGGGGGGCATGAAATGGCAAAAGGCAGCTTAAATGGATGAAAAGTGGCAAAAAAACAAAATAGCATGAAAGGGGGAAAAATGCAAAACACAGGATAAAAAAGGCTAAAACAAGTGAAAAAGAGCAAAAACGGGATAAAAATTGCAACAAGAAGTGGCAAAAGCTGGCTTGAAGCTGTGAAAATGGATTGAAAGAGGCAAGAAAAGGAAAAAAGGGGCAAAAATGGCAAATAAGGGCAACGGAAATATACAGATAAGAATAATTGGTTGACAATTAAAGCTTTGTTTGTGTGGGAAACAAACTGATTAAAGTGACTTGCAATGGATAATTTCTGAGGTCAAATCTTTCCTTTTTATGGTTTTCTGGGGGAATAATATTTCAAATTAAGACACAAAAGAGCCATGAATCATGACAAAAGAGCCCCATCTGACTCAAAAACCATGGGTTGAGTATTGCTGAGCTAGACAAAACTTTTTCACAACTACTAACAATAATTAGTCAGTTAAGATTAATAGAAAATTAAACTGCAGTTTAATAGTTGAAAGAATGCATTCCTACCAAAAATAAGTTAATTACTCTTCTCCTTGTTGCACAAAACTCTCAGAATGGCCTCCTTGTCAATTTCAATATCCTTATGAATGTTCATCATTGTCAGTTCAATCAAACGTTTGTCATTAGATGTTTTTAATTTTTAATCAACATGAGCAGCCAAAGGAGCACTAAGTACTAGACACAGGCACAGTCAAAAGAACCTTAAGTACAGGATTTCTGCAGAAAATCTCAAGACCTGGCAGGTGTTATGATTGGCAGTTGTATTTGAAGCCTATTCTGCTGTTTCCAAAGTTCAACATCTACATCTGCAGTGTCGACATTGGACATCAAATCCTCATATTCCTTCTTCATGTAACACAGAGTGGAGTAAATCTTCTCATGTCAAAAAAAATCCTCCAGGAATAGAAAAAAAGGAAACAAATCGAAAGATTGAGCTTTTAAACACATGATCCGCTGTTGTCACAGTTTTATTTTCATTCAAATATATATGTTGCGAATGAATCGTATGCAAAGTACATGCAGGATTATGGCTAGGGGCGCTACAAACTCAATTAGGGCCTATTGTGAGCCCTGATCATTTTGAATGAAGCCCCAAACATAAAACAAGTACTAGACCATGTACTTCCCCACTCCTCTCAGCTCCCGTATCATTTGAAATCCAATACTGTGCATTCCTAGGTTTAATGATGGAGCTGGGAGCAGGTGTGATATCATCCTATGTATGCTGTTTTGTGTTGTGCGCTCCTAGATTGCAAGTTGTGTTTTTTGTGCTTTTAAACTAATAAATTCATGCACATACACTTTGGTCATTACTGTTTTATTAGAATCTTAAAATATTTGTTTATATTTCTCTAAATAAGTGTAATGATGAGCTCTCCTAAATGGTCCAAAGGGCCCACAGTTGGGTGGCCCTTCAAGCATTCACCCAAATCCCAGATGGCCTGTCACTGTGTGTTTGTTTGTTATGTGAGTTTTTTGTCAGGAGTGAAATGGACAGAATTAGCTAATTTCTCAAACGAATAAAATGGACTGTAGAAAGTTTTGACACCAGTGAGTTGAAGGTGTGTGTGTGTGTTATTGTGTTAGTGTGTATCCATAGACTGTGGCAGTCTATAGTGTTGGGCCCGCTTCATTAAAGTACCTTATTAGGCTAATGAGCGTCATCAATCCAGGCGACCTTGTCCTCCTTTTCTTGCCTCCTCCTCCTCCTCTCATCCCTCCTTTCTTCCCCTCTTCTGTTTGGGTAGTGACTTCATTAAAGCCAGTTTGATGAGGTTCCCTGTCAGCGGCTGCTGCTCTGAGTGTGTTTTTAGATGTGTGTGTTCATTGTTAGCCTGCTATCTCACTGTCAAACTCCTCGCATAGCAGCCTGCCACAATGTGCGAGCATGGAGGCAGACTGAGACATTATCTTTGTGTGTGTGTGTGTGTGTGTGTGTGTGTGGGTGTATCAGCCTGCCATGTTGCATGTCCACTGGAGCATAATGTGTCATTAACTCTGTAATTAACAGAAGAATGGCCCCCTCTCATTCGTGGCACCCGCTGTCATTGTCAGTCACATGAACACAAACACCTACATGCGCGCACACCGTCTGACCACAAATACACACACTCACACTTTCTTGTATGCAGGCACACGCACATGCACACAAAAAAAACAGATAGAAGAAGTCTCCTCTACCAAACCGATCTCCTTTTTCTTTCCTTCTTCTCTTTCCATCCACAGTGCCTTACAAAAGCAAACTACTTCATCCATCTGACCAGCACTTCCAGTTCAGTGCATACAGGTGCATCTCAGAAAATTAAAATACCATGTAAAAGTTAATAGTTTCCTTTGATCTACTTCAGAAAGTTATATTTTCATATAGTTTAGATTCATCTCACACAAAGTGAAACATTTCAAGACTTTTTTGTCTAATCTTGATGGTAACAGCTTACAGTTCACATGAATCAAAAATCCACTATCTCAAAATACTATAAATTTGTGGAAAAGCCCAATTTGCAAAGGTTTCCTACGCCATTATTCTGTCACTGTGGTTAAGTATCACAATCATGGGAAAGACTGCTGACTTAACAAATGTCCAGAAGACGATCATTGTCATCCTCCAAAAGAAGGGTAAGCCACAGAAGGTCACTGCTGAAAGGGCAGGCTGTTCTCAGAGGCTGTATTAAGGCGTATTCATGGAAAGTTGACTGGAAGGGAAAAGTGTGGTAAGAAAAGGTGCACAAGGTGCACACGAGATAAGCACAGCCTTCAGAGGATTGTCAAACAAAGCAGATTCAGGAACTTAGAGGAGTTTCATAAGGAGTGGACTGATGGTTTGTGATGCTATGTTATCGGTGGATGTTGGTCCACCATGCTTTATCAAGTCCAGAGTCAACACTGTCAGCCATTTCAAAGGAGATTTTAGAGCTCTTCATGCTTCCATCTGCTGAGAAGCTTTATGGAGTAATTGATTTCCTTTTCCAGCGGGACTTGGCACCTGCCCACAATGAAGCCAAAAATATCGGAGACTGGTTTGCTGACCATGGTATTACTGTGTTTGATTGGCTGGCCACGTGGCCTGACCTAAACCCTGAAGAGAATCTTTGGGAAAATATCAAGAGGAGGAAAAGAGTCACCAGACTCAACAATACAGACAAACTCAAGGCTGCTGTCAAAGCAACCTGGGCTTCATAACACCCCAACCTTTACTTCTTCAATTAAATCACAGGAAAAAATGATATTTTTCATGATATTTTTTGAGATGCACGTGTAGGTCAGCAAATTCGAAGTACAGCTTTGGCACGCTGGTATACAGTAAAAAGTGGTTCTTAAATGGTCAAGCATCAGGAACAAGAGGGAGCAAACATCTAGGGCTTAGCCCAAACCAACAGGGCATCCCAGATAATTTATGTCTCTATCAGGCACTTATGTGTACCATTTCCAAGGCAAGATTAGATTTTTTTGGAGGAAAAATCTTAGCTTCACCAAAGAAAACAAATTCCTTAGGACCAACATAATATGTGATTGGTTGCTTGCGGTGGTAAAACCAGCAGTTCTTTAAACAGTCTAGGCTGAGATGATTCAAGAGTAGCGCCCAGAGCAGCTAATCTCATACTTGATGAGTTCTTTTAAACACACTGGGTGCTGTGGATTAGCTCCACATGCACAAATTCTGTTGACTTCACTCCTCTTCACTGGGGACATTGAGACTTAAGACAATTGTGAGCTAACTGCTGCTAACACTAGCGAGCTAACAACTCTGTTATAAATACAATAGAGCTAATGTACCTGTTTCACTGGCTGATGATGGCCGACTCAGTCTATGTGTTTGTCGATGTTTTGAGGTCTTCATTTGGAGAAGCTTTGTGTTCATTGTAGTAAGCTAGATGAGTTAACTAGCTAGCTAGCTGTCTTGTTTGTTCACTGTGATGAGGATTGAATGAAACTCCTCACGCTCTAATTCCCACACATTGTGCTGCATACTCTAGTCAGTGGTACAGGACAACAATGGTGGTATTTCCCCATTTATAAAATGTCTATTTATTTCCTTGAGTTCAGTCTGTGGGTGACAGAGTTTTGTTTAATTAATAACCTGAGAGATTTGGGGATTTTAAGAAACATCTGTGTCTTAAGCCCTTTAAGCCATCCCCTGGGCCCGTTGATGATCAGGACCTTCCACCTTCTTGTGAGAAATTCTGACCAAAATCAAAAGAAGAAACAAATAGCTCAACGACTCAAATGCATTTCATGAAAATTCCTGCAGCCTTGGCCTTACATTTTATCTTTATTCCCTTTTCTCAAGATAGCATTGCATTCTGCTCATTTCTCAAGGAATTACGTCATTATCTTGGGGAAACCAAATTTGTTATCCTGATAAAAGGAGTTGAATAAGTTGAACTCTTGAGAAAATGACTGATATGTACTTCTTATCACAGGAAAATGAAGTAAAATTAAGTATTGTTGTGTGTTCAGTTTGGGCTTCTGTGCATCATAGACTTTTTGCCACATTTTTTTCTAGGCACACATTCATAACCCACTTTAGAAAAAAAAACTCCTCAAACCAACTTTTGGTCCCTACCAACCACTTTAGAACCACAGCTACAAAAAATAGTAGCATGAATAGAAACTAGGAAAGCACTCGGACAGCACAGACCTCCACCATTAGCCCTATCTCCCAATAGTACAGAATCCTTTAAAAAAAATCCTGGATCCAGAGGGTGATCTGGATCACTCTCAAAATCTAATCAGTTCTTCCTTATGCCATTTCTGACATTTCCTGAAAATTTCATCAAAATCTGTCCACAACTTTTTGAGTTATGTTGCTAACAAACAAACGAACATAACCTCCTTGGGGGAGGTAATAAACATATTTTCAACAAACATGGTTATTATACACGATCAGAGAGAGGGGCACACAGGTACAGCAATAGCAAATAAAATTGTAACACTCTATAAAGCCTATTGCTGAACATGAATTATGACACTTGCAAAACGTATGTATATAGTAATGTCTTATTTTCTGTTTTCCTACCTATCCTAAAGTGTAAAAAACAAACAACAAAGAAAAAAACATTTTAATTTCTGTTTTTGTTCAACCTTTATCTAACCAGGAGAAAAAAAAAAACTTGTGATTAAAAATCTCTTTTTCAAGACTTTCCCAGACAACAAGGAGCAGCACAGTTAAAGTTATAGACAAACAATGAGCAGCCATACCAACAAAATGTCAAACACATGAATGCATTAAATGACAAGAAATAACTAATTAATCAAGTATATTTCAAAGTTAAAGGTTCAAAATCAAAATTAATCATTCCTAGCATCAGATAGCGTCAGATGAATCTGCCTCCAAGTAATTTAACTTCCTCTCAAAAGCATCCAGTGAGACAAGCTGAGTAAGTTTAGGCTCTTTCTGTAAATCATTCCAGGCAAAGAGAGCAGCAAATTTAAACGCCTTTTTTCTTGTTCAGGTCTGACGTACTGACAGACAACAAGGAAAGATCCTGAGAACAAGGCATTAAAAGTTTCTGAGTTCTTTTGACTGATGTAGGTCAAAAGATTTGAAGAAAGTAGCCCCAGAATAGCCTTGTAGAAAAGAATCTACCAGTGTTTTTGTAGAATAAGACACAAGATAATTCCAGTTTTAATGTTAATATACCAAAACAAATTATTACTCTTACTCATCTTCTGTGTGGCATTAAGTCTAAACTACTTGCATTATATACTATAAACAAACACCACACGTGCTTCAGCCCTTTGCCAGCCACTCTTTAGAATGATGATGTGGGGAGACTAAGGGGGAGAGACTGATGGTTCAGAGACATCTTTCTTAGTAACTTTCAAAATACACTTTGTTAGATATTTCATTCTTTTCTATGGTGTTCACATCCATCCATCCATTCATCCATCCATCCATCCATTCATCCATCAATCCATCCATACATACATCCATCCATCCATTTTAGCAGCAGGCTGAGAAAGTCAACCCAGACATCTCTCTCCCCAGCAACATTTTCCTGGGGGTTTCTGTGTCATTCCCTGGCCAGCTGGGATATGTAGTCCCTCCAGCAAGTTCTGGGTCTGCCCGAGGTCCCCTCTCAGTTGGACATGCCTCAAAGACCTCCACAGATCAGATGCCAAAACTATCTAAACTTACTCCTTTAGATGCAGTGTTAGAAAGATGTTTAAAAAGCTTGACCCCTTCATGGTTACCTGACACCTGAGGTGTGTTTCAACCAGACCTGTTGCCACAGGTGTATAAAATCAAGCACCTAGCCATGCAGTCTCCATTGCAAACATTTGTGATACTAAATGGGTCGTTCTGAAGAGCTCAGTGACTTCAAGCATGGTACTGTGATGAATGCCACCTTTGCAATAAGACAGTTAGAGGAAATTTAATTCCTGGATATTCTTCAGTCAACTGTAAGTGGTTTTACGACACAGGACTGTGTAGGAGTGGAAACATGTTTTGTGGCGTGATGAATCATTGCTCTCTGTTTGGCAGTCAGAGGGCTAGTCTGGGTTTGGTGGTTGATGGGAGAACATTACCTGCGTGACTGCATTGTTGCCCATGTGAAGTTTGGCAGTGAAATGGATAATGGTATGGGGCTGTTTTTCTGGGTTCAGGCTAGGCCCCTTTTCTCCAGTGAAAGGCAATCTTAAATCTTCAGCATATAAAAACATTTTGGAAGTGTGGAAAAACTTGACTGTCCCGCACAGAGCCCTGGCCTCAACCCCATCAAGCACCCTTGGGATGAAATGGAATGGAGATTACAAGCCAGACCTTTTGGTCCAACATCAGTGCCTGACCTTATAAATGCTCCAAAGAATGAATGGGCACAAGTTCCCACAGAAACAGAGCGAAATTTTGTGGAGAGCTTGAATACTTTTTTTGTTACATGGAGTATTGTTTACTAGCATGTAAGTAACCGCTCATACAAAATGCTTGGGAAGGGCATAACTCTTCAATAAAATTTCAGATGGTAATTGGATGAATGTTCAGTCTGTCAGACAGGCAGGTTGTGATAGTTGAACAACATATCGTACAGCTCTACTTGTAATTTTTTTTTCTTCCTAGATTAATGTGGATTAATTCTGACTTCAGTAAAATTACTTTTTATTTTGCTGAAATTCACTTAATGGTATCTGAAGCAGTAGAAGTTTAATGTTTGCATATTGCCAAAAAGAATTCTTGTAAAACATAAAAACTACAAGAGCAGAAAAAACATAAAATAAGACATCAATAACATGTCAGGTGGTTTAGTCAGTATTAACCTACATAGCATGGTGCTGATATCATATGCTTACCTATATGAATTAATCTTATAGTAGTAAGGGGCTCATTCAATTATAATGTAATTTCAGTAGTACTGATTATCCACTTTTCTTTCAAAATAAAACAAGAGTTAAATTATTCAGTAACAGAGAAGATAATAAATCATGACTAATATACACTATGTCAGCGTTTCCGCTAGACTTTTTTGTCCCCGGTCAAAATGACAGGCAGTCCTCAAGAATTCCGGCCATTTAGAACAACTACCAGACATTTGCTTAACATTATTTTGCTGCATCAACAGCAGCAAAACACAAAAATCTGATATTCTGTGATACATTGATACATACAAGGCTGTGCTAAACGAGAGAGAGGACACATTTTTATTTCCAAACCTGACCCAAAACCGAGACAGTAGAAACCAAGCCAACAGTAAACCTGAGTAATTATTACTGTATTACAGACTGGTACACACGTACACATGATTAGACCCTTAAAATGACTGCACAAAGACTTTCTCTTGTTTTTCTTTGTGTAAGTTGTTTAAAGCAGGTGTGTCAAACTTATACTGAGTCTGGGGCCAGATTTGCTCCAATGAGAAGTCCTGAGGGCCGAACTATTTAGGCCAAGCTTGTGAAAGTCAATCACGGATTCTGTATTTAGGCCTTACCTGAGAGCATAACAAGTTCAACCTTTAAACATAAACTATCAACGTTATTTAAATCATTAGTAAAATATGAAAAAATTTTAATTACACCATGAATAAATCATTCTGAGAATTAAAAAAAATAATAAAAATGATAAGTTTAAAGGCTTAAAGTCTGAGATAAAGTCAAACTTTTTAGTTATAAAGGTCAAGGCATGAAGGCAAAACAATGTTTTTAAAAGTCAAATAAATGAGATAGAAAGTCAAAATCACAAGTTTTAAAGTTAAAAATATTCCTTAGAATTTTTGAATTGTGAATCTTGAAGGTCAAAACATGAAAAAAAGTCAAAATCATAAGTTTAAATCAGGATTGTGAGATGCAGAATTGAGAATATGAAATAACAACATTAATTTCCTTTCCCACCTTCCTGACTTTTTATGTAACTTATTTTACTCTTTACTTTTTCAGATTTGTATAATTAAAAAAGGATATTTTAAATCATCAAGGTTAAGTTTACACATTAACTGGAGGAAATCTGCAGACCTCATACTGGTGGGCAAATTATAAAAGAGAGATTGTATGATTTTGCGGGCCAGATACAACTGTTCACGGGCCGGATTTGGCCCCCAGGCCTTGAGTTAGACACCTGTGGTTTAAAGCATCAAAATGAAAGCTGTGTGCTTTTCCTTATACACACAGTCAGTTACACAATATACGCCCACGTTAAACTCATAAACAACAGTTACCTTCACATTAGCACCGTTAGCCTGTTAGCACATTGGCCACTACCATAACTTAGCAGCTTACAACAGCCAAATACCATCCTCCACCGACAACAACAAAGCATCCAAACACATCACACATAACAAAAGGGCTCTGTTAATTGGACACTGAGATAGAACTCTACATTTCAAATGAAAAATGAGTCTTACCGTCAGTTGCTGATATCAGTCCTCATGATGATATAACTGTAACCTCTGCTAAAGCTGTAAATCCAACATCCTGGTTTATTTGGACTTGTCCCGAAAAGACAAAAGCTCCACAGCAGATAGTCCAGTCCTCCTCTTATTGATGGCTTATCCAAGACTGCTTCTGCTAATTAGCCAGGACATCCCGAGCATTAACAACCAGCTACAAGGAAGAGAGATGGAGCCTTTTCGCTATCAGCTCCAAACGGTCTATGCCGTTCTGCACGATGTGATTCTGTGTTGACTGCAACCCAACTTTATCTGAGGATTGGTCATAGTTTATCAAAGTCCACTACAAATCTGCTTGGTGTAGGCTTCTCTCTGTTTGCTCCTGCATCGGTGTTCACGATGCTCAGCTATACGTTCAGCCTCTTCATTACTTGCAGCGATAACTAACTCAAAATCCCTCTATACCACTGATGATATTAAGCCTTTGGTTAACTAGGAAAACCTCTCTTAGATTAAAATTATGCTTTACGAGAAAGTTCTGGTCAAACTTTCCCTGCATAGTCTCCAGCTGTACTGAGCGCTCAGAGAGATAGACTTGCTTTGAGGTCATCATGCATACATAATTAGCCATATGCTTGCCGTCTAAGGAGATAAACAATCCCAGCACTGCAAGACAGTAGGTGTAGTAAGATTAGTCTACTTTTAGTTTATATTAAAGCAATTTTGCAACATATCTTCTAGGTTACACAAAATATAATATGCACATATTCAGTTTTTACTTATCTGGTCATTGGCATGTTTTCTGCCGGACATTTTGACCAGTTATATTTTTATCTGCCGGACTTTTATCTGCCTGGCTCTCAGTCTCCGCTCTAATTCATCCCAAAGGTGTTCTATTGGGTTGAGGTCAGAACTCTGTGCAGGCCAGTCAAGTTCATTCACACCAAAGTCTCTCATCCATGTCTTTATGGACCTTGCTTACTGCACTGGTGCACAGTCATGTTGGAACAGGAAGGGGCCATCCCCAAACTGTTCCCACAAAGTTGGGAGCATGGAATTGTCCAAAATCTCTTGGTATGCTGAAGTATTCAGAGTTCCTTTCACTTGAACTAAGGGGCCAAGCCCAGCTCCTGAAAACAACCCCACACCATAATCCGCCCTCCACCAAACTTTACACTTGGAACGATGCAGTCAGACAAGTACCGTTCTCCTGGCAACTGCTAAACCCAGACTCGTCCATCAGATTGCCAGATGGAGAAGCACGATTCATCACTTCAGAACACGTCTCCAGGGCTCTAGAGTCCAGTGGCGGCGTGCTTTATACCATTGCACCTGACGCTTTGCATTGCACTTGGTGATGTATGGCTTAGATGCAGCTGCTCGGACATGGAAACCCATTCCATGAAGCTCTCTACGTACTGTTCTTGAGCTAATCTGAAGGCCACATGAAGTCTTCCACAAGAAGACAGACATGACAACAACCTGCCACCAGTTATCTTCTTTTTGTTAGGAATTAACAATAGACAGTTCATTTCCTCATTAATGCTTTTCCTCATTAATTAGCCATTTCTTTTAGAGAGATGGATGTTGGATGAGGCACAGTTTTATTTATAACTTATTTATAACTTATTTATAACTTCATTTATAACTAGAAAGGCTCAGGCTCTTGAAAAACACAAAGCATTTACTGTCTTCTTTTTCTCTTTTGTCTGCTCTCTGCTGACCTGGCTTTTTTCTGTATCCCGGTATGCCATTGCAATTACCAATCTCCAGGAAAAAGTAGATTTTTAAAATCATCCAATAGAGGAAAAGGGATATTTTTAGGATTTGACTTTTACCTCATTGCTGATACTGAAGTGTCTAAGCAGTGAAAACTTGAATACATCATAAAATCTGCCAAACTAGTTTTACTAAATATCTGAAGTAAAAACTCCTAGCGTCATTTTTAAAGTGTTCACAGATGGCTGAAGCAGCCCCATTAGTTGTTGGTATCAGTCTACAAACCTGAATAAACTCCAGGACATTCAAGGTGTATTTTAAGAACCAAATAACATCAGCGTCAAGGTTTTTACATCAAACAATATCATAGCACATGAAATACTTTTGAGAGATGTCAAAGACATCAAAAAGGTCTAAGGGTGTCATCATGTCTCAGTTCTACATCAAAACATAACTTCACTCCAAGCATCAATCACAGCCTGTCAAAGGGAGAATTACAAAGGGAATAAAGCTGTTTCTTTGAGAGGATGAGTCAAGATGAACATTTACAAAAAATCAGGTAAAAAATTGATTATTTGAGTTCGTATGTCTGGAGGCCAGTTTGACCCTTCTCATGTGGTAGCAGGGGTTTACTCATCCATCCTGCTCACCAGTTTATCTGTTTGTGAGCCTCATTTTGAATTGTAATCAGGGACACAGGCTCTTCATTGCAACTCTATCGTTGTCTATGAAATAATTAACAAGATGAATGAATGAATGAATGAATGAATGAATGAATGAATGAAAAGAGTTCATAGGTTTAAAAGACTTAATATGATTATTTTGTGCTCACTATAGTAATATAAATGGCAGGTTAAAGAAATTGTGTATTAAGTAAATGTTCAAAGAACTTAATAAAGTAAGTTTGGTATGTACAGTAGATGGTGATCATAATAAAGATGCAGAAGCTGAACTGTGTAATATGATGGGCGCTGTAGCTCTTTTCAGCTTCTGCATATTTGGGGAAAGTTGTAAATAATTATTTACAGTATACTTTCATAATGTTTTAGATTAAGTGTTGCTTTTCATTTGCAATGTTTCTATTCAGAGCAGCTCTTCTGGTGAAGGATTCACTGGGCAGAGACAGAAGCTTATCAGGAGACTGCCTCCCCCCTGAGTGACTGAACGCACTCAACAATTCTTTGTAGTTAACCATCATATCTATGTTCAATTAATCTTAAATTCCATTTTCACAGTGTATATCATGTTTGATTCATTTTTCCCACTGACTTTGAGGGTGTTCATAACACAGTTAACTTATTTATAAGGCCTAGCATGCATGATGTTTGAAACCTTTGAAGGGGAATTTTTACCTAAAGCTTCTATCAGCATTTGTAACCCAAACAGCTGATCTCATGTTTGTGGTGGAAGGTTAAAATACTTTTGTTTTTCATCAGTCTTAATTTTTATTTTAATTTTATTTTTTAATTTAACCTTTATCTAACCAGGAGAAAACACAATTGAAATTAAAAAATCTATTTTTCAAGAGTGTCCTGGCCAAGACAGCAGTTTATACTTTTTGTTTTCATTTCAGAGTGTGGTATGCTAGTTTAGTTTAACTTCAATTTTGCAAAAGGGCTTCATTACCTCCGCCAAGGAAGTTATGTGATCGGCAGGGTTTGTTTGTAGTTTGTTTGTTAGCAACATAACTCAAAAACATAAGGACCGATTTTGATTAAATTTTCAGGAAATGGCAGAAATGGCATAAGGAAGAACTGATTAGATATTGGGAGTGATCCGCATCATCGTCTGGATCCAGGAATTTTTTGAAGGATTCTGTACTATTGGAGGATAGGGCTAATGGTGGAGGTCTGCGCTCTTTAAGTGTTTCTAGTTTTTTATGAGTTTTAGTGTTAGTTTGTTTTTTTCAGAAACAAAGGTTGCTTGTCTGGGGTGAGACCCAAAAGGGCCAGAAAAAGTAAACCTGAACCATTGTGTGAAGTCTCCTTCAATTAAATTAGGCCATTTTATAATCTCCAGGCTTTGGCATACAAGTCAGTTAGTACTCTGCTGTCAAAGACTAAACTGAAGGATGTTTTGCCCTTAATTTGATTTATTTTTCTTAGTTTTTATCAGTACACATGTCTTTATTAGCCATAATAACCCTGGTGTGGTGTGTGCTAGTCACACAAAATAAATAAAGTTTTACTTGAAACACCAGATAGACTATTTCACATATCCATTGTATGGGATATGTCTCACACCTATCCAGGTATCAGTCAGTCAGCTTTTAGAAAGGGCAGAACATTTAAACAAAATCACAGATGGTGATTGGATGAACTTGTAGTCTGTCTCATTCATTACAAATCATTCAGATTAACAAACATACAACATAGTGGGCATGCACAGCTGTGGAGTGAACTCAGCACGGTTGGGGGAAGCTACTCATGCTGAAGCCAGTTTGTGGAGGTGTGAAATTATCATTTCCGCTAAGAAAAGCTTTGCAGTGAAGTTCTGTGCTCATCTAATCACAACACCAGTTGCCATTGTTTACCAGCTTGCAGCAGAACTAAACCCTGCCCATAGCTACTGTCTTGTTCTCTTCAAATGCCCACTGGCTTGTCCATCTGATCTCAGACCAGGCACAACTGTTTCAGATTGAAGCTTTGCAAAATGGATCTGCCCGATGACAGACAAGGAATTTTGCCAATCTATTAGCTTTGTGAGGTTAATCAAAGTTTACTGTTGGCAAATAAAAGTAGAACCAGTACTCATACATTCTAAAGCACATAGTTTTTATCAAACTCTTTCAATTACTAATTTCTTTCTTTCCCCCAAAAGCCTTACAGCGGTGTCTTGTTCTTGCTGTTTTCTTCAAACAGAGGACATGTTGAACATTTACTGTTAAAAACACATTGAGAAACTTTTCCTTTCGGGGATGTCTAGAACAACTGAAATTTCAATGCTAATGTTTGTTTCAGTGGATTGGTGTGTCCCACGGTGAAAGATTTTAGGGAAGCTGACAGTTGAATGAGAATGCATGTCTGATAGAGTTTGTTTTTATCCTGTTCTTTAAGTCTATGGCATGCATCTCCATGGTCGATAGCTGCAAGCAATCAACTGCTTAACAGTGCATATGACACCCTAAGGTATGTCCTTGAGCTCAGCAAAATAGATAGTTGAGAAACTTTTTTTTTTTTTAACCAATCATACCTCCGCCAAGGAGGTTATGTGATCGGCAGGGTTTGTTAGTTAGTTAGTTTGTTTGTTTGTTCGTTTGTTAGCAACATAACTCAAAAAGTTGTGGACGGATTTTCATGATATTTTCAGGAAATGTCAGAAATGGCATAAGGAAGAACTGATTAGATTTTGAGAGTGATCCGGATCACTGTCTGGATCCAGGAATTTTTAAAGGGATTATTTACTATTGGGAGATAGGGCTAATGGCAGAGGTCTGCGCTCTCAGAGTGCTTTTCTGGATGGAATGGATAGAGCAGGAAATGAGAGAGAGAGTGAGGAATGACATACAGGATCACATGTTGGACTGTGACCTTGGCCGCCCACTTGGAAGACTACCTTCTGCATATGAGGTTCAACCCACCAGGTCAGGGATGGGCAAAGTTGGTTACCAAAAGGGTCACATTTATTTTATTGGAAATGTCTGATATTCTCAGTTTAACCTATTCATCCATCCATTTTCTATACTGCTTACCCCGTTAGGGGTCACAGGGGGGCTGGAACCTGACACAGCTGTCATTGGGTGAGAGGTGGGGTTCACTCTGGACTAACCACCAGTCAATCGCAGGGCTGATACACTGTATAGAGACATGTTTTTGGTGGTGGGAGGAAGCCAGAGTACCCAGAGAGAACTCAATTTAACCACTGTGATCAATAATAACTCAATGAAAAGCAGAGAATATTTTTTTCATGGTCATTTATGATGCCAAAATGTATGTTTTGAATTAGAAACTTAATTCAATTAACACAACAGTAAATTTTTAATAGATTTTACTTGCATTTTCATCTTTTTACAATTGCATTTAGAGATGCATATAAACAAATTTACAGAAAAAAACAACTACCAATTATATCAACTAATTTCTTGCAAAGAACTAAACATATACCACTTATTATCAAGAAAAGTTCTTAGAGAAATGATTCCATTGTCATGTTTTCATGGCAGAGTTGTCATGCTATCTTTATGTTTATAATTTACTGGTATGAAATTGACTTGGGGGCTACATTGAGTGAGGTGGCAGGCCACATGTGGCCCCTGGGTTACTAGTTGCTCACCTGCCCTCAGTCATCAGCACCCCTATTTTTTTTTTTTTTAATCTTTTAGTGCATTTTTTCAGTCTAATTCGCATATCGGTATCTTTGTTTCCTGACTGATCTTACTTTTTATCTTTTACTGCCCTCCCATCTTGTCTTCTTTGTTTTGTTGTCTTTTACTCTCCTCTTCTACATCTCCTCCTCCGCCCTGTGCTCCTTCTCAGCCTCTCAGTCCTTCATCTCTAAGTAACCCAGCCTATCTAATTAACTTTCCACTGCCAGGGTTATACATCACTGAGACTGTCACTTCCCAGAGAAAGGGGAGGGGAGAAAGGATTTTAATTTTACCTCTTTTCTGTCATGTTTTTTTCTCTTTTGCCTTTCACTGATGCTTTTCTTTTGTCTCCATCCATACTCTGTTCATTCATTCCACCCCTCTTTACTTCTCTTCCTTCTTGCCCTGCATATAGACGTCCCTCTCTTGATGGTGAACAATAGCATGAATTGGAGTGAAACAGGGATCATGATGTGAGCCTTTGGCAGAGTTTGATCCCATGAAAGGCTCAGGAGAATGAAGGTTGTCACCCTTTATTATGACACCCATTTACCAGACTCTTTACACAGAGGAAACAGCTATATATATATATATATATATATATATGACAGAAAATCTCATCAGCACCTATAAATGTGTTCATATTGGCTCCTATTCTCTGAATCATTTCTCGTTCCCAAAGGAAATGTACGTGTGAGCTTGAAGTGATGAATTCTGAAGCTTTTCTTTAAGTTGAAACAAATAAAGACGTTACAGTGAGGAAAAGCTTCATTTAAATATTTTGTCTTGGGAGGCAAAGAACCAAGGGCAAAATACTCTATTACAACCCCATCTTATTACCATATTTGGAAAAAAATAGGGAATTGCATCTTTTATTTCCCTTTTTAGTAATCCTTCAGGCACTCTAGTATACAAAACTCATCTGAAACCCCAATGGAATCTTTCCCAGAGAAAAGCTTTTCTTCCCCTTACTGCACATTATTTTGTACAAATTCCAGTCAAGCTCCTGGATGTGTATTTCCAAATGTATTTTTTACTGAATTGATCAGCCTAGAAAAACTCAGAAATAAAATGCAAAAAGGATGAAATGCATCTTTGCAAAGGTAGGACTATGCACCTCTAACCTCAACTGAAAGATGACAGATGGTGTAACCAGTAGATTTAATATTATCTGTCACCTGTTGCAAATCTACTGAGGAATTACATTTACATTTTCCACCTAATGTTCTGAAGCAGCTGCTATTCAAATGGAATTCTAAGCTAAAACTGTCACAAAAAACATTCCCATGAATAGAATTTACATTTTGAATTTATTTCAGTGTCAAGTCTTCCAGCACAGTTCAATTCCCGTCCATTATGAGCAGCTCTCTCAGGCTCAAAGGTGACCCTTACCTCCCTGTAGAGAATAGAAAACGACATGTTTTTTCTTTCAGATTCAGCAAATGAAAGGTCGACTTGAGTCCCCTAGAGTTTAACTAAGTTAACAAGTTGCAACTAAAATTAAGATTGTGTTTTATTGATTTTTACCAATTGAAGCACAATTTTTTTAACATAAACTTAGCACAAACGTAAGGAAATTTGTGTTTGGTATATTATTTTTTACAGTGCCTCTTGACAATACATCTTATACTGTTGGAAAGCCTGTTTATTTCACTTTTAAATGGTGCCACATTTGTAAGGAACATGCATTTGTGGGATGAGCAGCAGAGCTGAGTATGTGGGTTGCGCTGATAAAAAATCCGCCAAATATTTTCTGCCAATGCCATACAGCTTATTCTTCTATTGCTATTGACTTTTGTTTTGAGCTTCTGGTACCCCCAGGTGCTGACAATCAGGTGCCAAAATGTCATCATTAGAGGCTATCTTAATCCAGAGAGGTATCAAGATGAAATTCTTCAACCATCGGCATACCACCACAGTCTGAGACCGAACTCTGTCCTCCATGATGGTAAAGCTCTCCCCACAGAATGAGGTCTATCAGAGACTACCTCCAGAATTTAGGAGTGGAGAGGATGGAATGGCCTGCCAGCAGTCCTGACCAAAACCTTATTGAGCATATGTGGGATCAGCTTGGAGGTGCTGTTCGTGCCAAAGTGACCAACACAACCATGTTGGCTGACTCTTGACAAATGCTGGTTGAAGAATGTGATGCCATCCCAAAGCAGTGTGTGACCAGGCTGGTGACCAGCATAAGGAGGAGGAGCCAGGCGGTTGTGGCTGCGTATGGTTCTTCCACATGTTACCGAGGCTCCTGTTTGTTACATTAATTAATTGTTAAATTGCTAATGTCTTGTTTCTTGGCAGAATAAGCTGTTTGTCATTGGTAGAGAAGATTTGGAAAATTTTTCATGGGTGCAACCCCCACACTTAGCTCTGCTGCTCATCCCAAAAATGCATGTTCCTTACAAATGTGGCACCATTTAAAAGGGGAATAAACAGGTTTTCCAATGTTATAAGATTTATTGTCAAGAAGTATTGTTACAACAATGAAATAATCCATCAAACACAATTTCCTCACTTCAAGTGCTAAGTTTAGATCTGCAACTTCCTTTTTGGAGTGCAGCAGTGAAACAAACATTTATATGAATTGATATTTGTTAATGACACCATTCTGCTGCCTCCCTTGGTGTGAAACACTGTGCAGCAACAAAACGTCACGTCAGCTCCGTCTAGCACGTCACTGAGATCCCTCTCACCGCCAGTCTGCAGTCTAAGTATCATCCCTCCGTCTGCCAACCCGGCGGCCAAAAATACCTTCATACATCCCTAAGACGACCAGCTTATCCAAATAGCATTCCTTTTCATCGATTCTCATACAAGCTTTCCACCGACCGCTGACACCATCAAATGAACAGCAGAGAGCGGATGAAGGGAGGACAGAAGGAGGATGGGATGAGTAGGAGGTGGAGGAGGATGGCAGAAAATAGATGTTTCTGTCGATTTTGCAGGAGAAAATAAAGGCGTGCGGGACAGCCAGGCTTAAAGCCAAATCAATGTTGTCAGCAGCTGGCACTTAAGAAGGGGCCATTAAAGTTTAAAAAGTTTGGAAAGCAGCACTGGAATTAGGGCCAAATGGGTTAGAGGTAGGAGAGCGCAGGCTTCCATTAAAATCAAAGCCAACAAGAGCTGACAGATCCTCTCAGGATTCCTGCTGTCCTCCTGGATTTTTTTTTTCAACAACTCCCTTTCTCTCTCTCTCTTTTCCGCTCCCTCTCTCTCTTACATTCATTGACTCTCTTTCTTTCTTAATCAATTCTCTCCACGCTTCCAGTTTTGTTCGCTCTCTCACTGCCTCTTCGCTCGTCTCTTTGGTGATTATTTTAACTATCACTTTTCATCAATCAATCCATCCAGTGCACTCTGCTCATCATGTACACTTTATGCACCTGCAGCTGTTTTCAGCAACTTTTCTGCATGACTTGCATCCTCTCTAGTTCTGTTATCTGAGAATTAAGTTCACTACACTTGCCATTCATATTTTGAAACACCTCCTTTGAGCACAGACCCCCTCTCTACTCTAACTGAAATGGCGCTAACATCTGAACTGAAAAATGGCTACATTTTTATCACTGGCGCTTGCCACAATGAAATTCAAATTATTATTTAGCTTTCAGGCTGAAGTCGCTTTTTTCTGCTGATGGCTACAGAAATATATTACATAAAACCTCAATATTAAAAGGATCTCTGCAGCATGAAAATCAAATATCCTCTTTTGTAACATACTTGCACTGTCAGAGAAGCTACATTAGCAGTGAGGCGGAAAAGGCCCAGTGCAGTGGGATCCATGAGAGAACCAATTAGTCAGTTTATTCATCAGAAATAGTATATTTGGCTGTTTATTTGTTATATGTAGTACTGAAGCAGAGAACACAGAAATGCTCCCAATGGAGTAAGACTGTTAATGTTCTCAGTACATAAATGCTCTTGAGCTGGGCATCAAGGCTCCAACAATAGAGGAACTGGAAATGTAGATACAAAGAAGCCATATGGCATTCATACCGTTTTTTTTTTTTTTTTTTTTTTTTTTGTATGTCAGTAGTTACGGGGCAGTAGTAGCTCAATCCAAAGAGATTTGGGCTTGAAACTGGCGGGGGCAGCAAGTTAAAGTCCCAGCATAGAACACAGTGTCCAATTTGGGCTTGTTAGTGAACAAATTTAAATGGAAATTTAATCAGGGTGGTACTTAAGTAAATATATCAATATTGCCCTTAATTCAAGGCACTGTCTGCTGTTATGAATATTTAACATGGATTGTTAGATTCTGCGTGGGTGGAAGTAGATGGCACGTGCTCTGGGAATGGGCGGTAATGGTCAGAAATCCTGCGGAAATGGGCAGGAGCAGGATAAAGAAAAGCGTTCCGTGCATGGCTCTAGTTAAACTTACATTAATATTAGACAAAAACAACCTGAGTAAATGCAAAATACTCATTTTAAATGCTGTTTTCTTTTTTAAAGACAAAAGCCATCTGAACCTACTTGGCCTTGAGTGAAAAATTTCCCCCTAAACCTAATAACTGGTTGTGTGACCCTTTGTGGCAACAACTGCAAGCAAGTATTTGTTATAATGAGTCTTTAGAGTAGATTTTTTGTGGATGCTTGTGAAAAATTTTTGGTTTTTGTTAAGAGTCCCACTGTGTAACTGTCAAAAACAAATAGAGCTTACATGCAGATTTAAAACCATTTCACTGTCATGTTATTCATATTATTGTTGCATACAGAAAAGTTTGCAAGTTTAACAGAGCTATTTCTGCTTGTTTATAGGTTGTAGTGAGTTTGTCTGGATTGTTGTCAGAAAGAACAAGGGGAAATATTTTACACTGAAAGCATACCAAGCGAGCCATAGAAAAGTCAAATAATCTTACAAAGTGCACCAAAGTGATAGTGTCATAATAAAAGTGTTCTATTTCCAGACTTGTAAATGAAGCTTGAATGCAAACAACACATCTTTGCCTCTGCAGTGCTCATAAAATATAAACAATTAGAATTGAGCTCACTGTGCTGGGAGGTTAAACAGGGTTAACTAAAGAAACTTTTAACAAAGTTAGATTACCATGGAGTTTCATTGTTTGTTGGCACAATGCTAGGGTTTATTAAGACGCTGTAGCCTGGAGGTGTTATTGGGCTGCTACACTGGGACTGGATTTCTTTTTTCTCTGCTTGTTGTTTACCTGCAGGTAACGCAGACTGGTGACTGAATTAGAATGCTGGTGGGGGGGATTCCCTGTCGTACGGCTGATGCTGCGGAAGCCTTACAAATATGGAAATCCACAAAATGAGAACAACAAATACATGCATAACAACCAGAAAAAAATAGAACCACCTTCTCAAACATGGGATTTTATACAAACACACATGCTCACATCAGTGTTTCCCATCTATTGGTTATACTTGGGAAGGCAAAGTGTGTTGATATAATGATAATTAATAGATAAAAAAGCATGGTAAGAACAAGGTGTAACCATCCATCCATAGATGTGGGTTGATATATAAACTGGTTTATCAGTTATCCAATTATATCAACAGAAAGGCAAGCATCAATCTACACGTCACTTTAAGCTCTGTTCTATTTTGAAATTATGTATGTTTGACAGTTTCTTCCCAGCTTTGAATCATCTTAAACTTTCAAATAATCAAGCAGCAAACAGGCTAACAACTAGCAGCTGAGATTACGAAGAAGCAGATACCCACTCTTCCCTTAGCTGTATGGATTTATTTCAAACTTAGATTACATCAGGACAGGCCTCTCGCCTTTATTTCTACAGTAGATGTCTTTGTTTCTGCCATTTGATTTTAGTGTTTTTAAAAGCAGCTGTTTTTCCAAATGTGAACTTAATGAAGCAAAATAGCACTTATCACTTATCTATTATTTAAAAACAAAACATTAAAATCAGTGTTTGATTTACAGAAAAATAATTACCATATTTTTTTTTTTTTTTTGCTGGTGCTTTGAAAAAGGAAATGGACCCAAAATATGCATCTGCAGATCAGAATTGCATTCCCTGAAATATATGTGGACCTTATTTCCCCAACTGTGGCAACTTTTTTTTTTAATCAGCCCTGATATAAATAATTTCTCAATGTTTACATCAGAAAAATAATGTATAAAGTGTTTTGAATACATCATATAAACATCTTATCATGTGCACATTGCAAGAGCTGTCCTTCTCTGTCTAAGTCTCTAAAGTGTCTTTCTCTTTTTGCTTGATTTTCCCTACCTACTCCTTTTCTTTAGAATCTGCATCCATCTCCGTGTTTTTGTGCTTGTGTGTGTGTTCAGATGAGACACAATAGATCAACGGATACCTGACAATAATTTGGAGGCGTGAATGTTTGTCTTGAAGGTCTGATTAACAGCAGAAAATCCATTAGCCTAATCTTCACACTGCTTGTGGCGATCATTAAAGCTGGATGTTTGTCTGTGGTTCTGACTGTGTGATGCAACTCTGTCAAAGTATTTAGATGTGTGTGGGAGTTTTCTGTTTGCCTCTCTATGTTTTTGGGTTCCAGTCCCAAAGAGGTAGAACACTTCAGTTTTTACATTTCTTTATAAAGACTAAATAAATAAATAAATAATTCAAGCCCAATTCCAAAAACATTGAGACGCTATAAAATGCAAATACAAACACAATGCAGTGGTTTGCCCACCCATAAACCCATGTTTTATTCACAAAAGAACATTAATACATCAGATGTTGAAACTGAGACATTAGCAACATTAGCTCATTTTGAATTTGATGGCAGCAACAGAAAAGAAGGGACAGGACAATGTTTACCATTAAGTAGCATCCCCTCTTCTTTTAACCACAGTTTTCAAACATCTGGGAAGTGAGGAGAGCAGTTGCTGGAGTTTTAGGAGAGGAATGTTGTCCCATGCTTGTGTGTTGTAGGATTCAAGCACTCAACAGTCCTGGGTCTTCTTTGCTGGATTTTTGGTTTTATGATGCATCAGATGTTTTCTTTTGGTGAGAGGTCCTGACTCTCATGCTTTACAAAAAAAAAAAAAAAAGAAAAAAAAAACTTCTTAGAACATTTCAGTAGGCCATGATGGATGTTCCACCATTTCTAATTTTTGAAAATCCCATTTTTGACTTCTTCACCTCAACCTTGGGTCTGATTGGTACCAACTGGCGGTTATGTTCTTATTGGCTGAAACTACCAAGTGGCTTGTTGGTATCTCCTTTTGTCTTCAAGATATTGACCAATTCATAGCTTTAGCTTGACAACACACACTTATGGAACTGCCTCCTGGTTGGTAGGAGAGGCTTATTGCTGTTAAGCAGTTCACAGTCTTGGTTGCCACCAACATGATTTGACCAGCTTTATTTGTTTATTCATTTACTTATTTGCTATGAAAGAAAGTTGTTATTGAACTGGAGGTACTAACCACTGAGGAGAAAAGCCTGGATAGTACAGTACATCTACAGAATACCACTAGAGATAGAAAACCCAGAGAGCTATAGGAATAAATAGTGAATTAACCCTGTTAGATTGTTCCTTTAAGGAACAATACAGAAGCACCAAAGACCGTGTTTTAGCCAGCATAACAGTGCCAGATCACTGATTGACAGCTAACAGTGATCCTGATACCGTTGTTAACTAATGTGAACTTGTTCATGTTAGCTAATTAGCACTCACCTATACTCAATGATGAAAAATTTAGTACTATTCACTTTCCAAATGGCATCATGATTGACCCAAATGCAATAAAAATATATATATAAAGTTGTCCGTATTTTTGTAGACTTTCATCCTGGTCATGGCTTTAGGAAAAAAATATCCACCATTATAGACATACTGACAGTGTAAACATCAAAAAAACTAAGTTTTTTTTTCCTTTTTCTGATTTGATTTTCTGGTTTTAGTGGTAGGATTGTGGGTGTTTGTAGATTTTTTTCAGGGACTGCAAATAAACTATATTTTTTTGATATGTATCACTGTCTCAGACTCAGGTAGCTCGTAGTAAGTCTAACTTGGATATTTCTGACAATATGGCTGATAATCAAAATGGCATTGCATTTCATTCAAAAGTAATGAAGGGAAGACAAACGGCAGAACTTTGAGTGTGCTGTTTTTGAAATGCTGCAGCGTTTGTGATGATGCTCGAATGTCTGATTGTTCTCACTCTCTTTAAACAGAACAAATTCATCAGAAAGTGAGCTTTTGAATCCCGAAACCCATTTGTTTCTGATTGCAACTAAAATGACTGTCACTGCATGCGTCAGTGATTGTGCATATCTACAGAGAGTGTTTCTGTATTTATTTTCCTATGTGAATGTTGGGGTGAATACATTTGTAACATCCATGTGTGAATGTGTTTATTTGGTACAGTAGAGCAGACTGATATGGCTTTATGTCCCCTCTACATCTGGGTTACTACACTCTTGCTGTCTCTTCAGTCTGAGTCATTTAGTCCATTGTCAGCTCCCATTCCACTAGCTGTCCTGTCAACACGCCTAATGGTGTGTGTAATACACTTAGATAGCTTCACAACCTCCCACCTATTTGCTTTATTGCAGCGTGTGTGCACCTGTGTGTGTGTAAATGTTCGATGTTTGTAAGGAGTGAAAAGGAGAAAAGAAAATAAGGGAGACTAGATGAGCTCAAACTGTTCTCTTTGTAGAAGCAGGATTCTGAGTGCCATGTGTGATGGAGGTGGAATATTCCTGTTATTGTCCTTTGAGCCTGTTTCAAGTCCCCATCTCATCTCTACTCTTCTGTCCTCTCAGTTAAAGACTGTAAAGTTCAAACTTTCTTGTTTGAAACTTTATTTTCTGGTCAGGATGATTTAAACTTATAAGAGCAACTATTGTGTAATTTGGGTTGCCTATTGGCGTAGCAGTTGTAGTCCTTAAAGATGGCAGCCAAGGTTCAACCTTGACCCAAAGTGCATTTCCTGCATGCCTGTTCTTCCAATTTCTTAATCTCTCAATTATCAAATCTCATAAAAGACAGACGTAAAATGGAGACATGACGAAAAACCGACTGAATCAAAGCCATGAATCACGGCACTATGAATGAGTCTGCACGCATAGACTAAATAAACATTGTGTTTTCTTCATGGAGAATGCACAGGTTTCCAGCAGCATTTCATTATTTAAGACTGGTATGATGAACTTATTATGCATTGGCGGATCACGTGCGGCCCCAAGTAGCACACGCGGGGGAGGGGATAGCGGTTGGAGCGGTGATCTGAATGGGTCACGGCTCAGCTTTGTTTCTTTATTAACTCTCCCACCAACAATTTTAAAAAGTCCAGAGCATATTTATGATCTTTTATCATTTTCAGTTTCGTATCATTTTCTTTCAGGAGCACTGCTGCTTCTGGTGTCCGGGTCAAACTGATCTCGCGAGATAGGTAGCACACTCTGCCATCTGTGTCTGAATGTGGAGTGAGTGGTGTGAATGGGTAGGTGTAACCTGAGGTGTAAAAGGGCTTTGAGTAGTTAGATGACTAGAAAATAAATTTACAGGCTCAAGTCCATGTACTATTTACACTGAAAGAAAGCTAGGCCAAACAGCGCTACAGACAGGTACAATTTCTATGTGTAATTTAGTGAGTTGTGGGTAAAAATGTGCCAAAAAAACAATGTTGGCTCAAATTTATGCTATTGAAAACAAATCTAAGCGTATTATTTTTTCTCCCAGAAAGCCTCCTTGTTTTTACACCATCAGCTATATTTCTTTAATCTCAGGGTATTATCAACTAACTATTTTGGTCTGTAGGCTTCAACAATAACCCCCAAAATTTGCATGCTCAGCCTGTGTTGCATTCCAGGTGCACAGCTCTTTGCTCCAATTGATGGAGAGTGACCTCGCACAATGGAGGTTTTTTCTCCAGCACTTCAGAACGCCGGCAGCCCTAAGTAGCTTAGACTCAAAATCACAAGATACAGAGTGATCTCACTATTCTCTGGAGAACTACAAGTTCCCTATTTTGCTTTGCTGGGGCTGATTTGCAATCCATTTCGATATTATGCGATACTTCTACCAGGGTGAGCACATTAGGAAGTAAAATATCCCTTTAAGTTTTGTTTCATAAATTGTTTTTGATTTCAATCATCTTCCTTCCACCAATGGGCATATTTGAACTGTCTACATTTCTTGCTTGTTCTTTTCCTCTTAGTCTTTGATATTGTGGACATATTCAGTCACACACTGCACTAATATAAAGGCAGAAACTAGAGCTTCAGCATATATATTCACTATCTTTAGAAGTGTCTGTCACTCCTCCTTCATACCATTTTATCTCTTGTTCTTCATGACCCTCCTCCCAAACAACTCCTCAAAACACTCACAACACTCGTTCTCCACTTGATCTCCTCCCAAAGACACTTTAACCCTCTTATCTCCTCTGCTGTCTGTTTCCCTTCACCTCCCTCCATCCTCTTGTCTTTGAAGGAAAACCTCCTTTCTGTAGCCGAAACCCTTCCTCTTAGCCTCTCATGGTTCATTCACCCTGCACCCTTCTTGTCTGTTCCTCGACTGTGTGGAAGGAAATCATCCATGAAAAATGTTTTCACCCACCATAATTGCGTTTTTTTCCAATGTTTCCCATCTTCCCAGCGCCAGACCCACATGCTCACTAAACTGGTGTCAGATAGAGACGTGCTCAAACATACTTATTCTGTATGCACACAACACCCCACCCATACAGACATGTCAGACTCAGGCAGACTAACACATCTCCTCATATGTACCGTACCGTATATATATGCACACAGATGACAGAATTATATGAACACCACCTAAGCCCAGCAGTTAAGTGTCTGAGGACTGTGTTCAGAATAAGAAGTCTCCTTTCATTAAAAGAGGTCTGCATTTTATCTAAATGTTTTTGAAGACTTTGCTGCATGAATGCATTTTGAAGATACAATATCAATATCAATTCTTATATTTATAATTGTAGTGGTGTCTTGTCATGGTGGCTTCTAAAGGTTGCGTGTTCAATCACCCAAACTCACCTCTGCAAAATTGAAACCCTCACACTCAGCATTTCCAGAGTTAATACCAGCACTGTTCAGCACTACTTGCCTCCTTCTCAATTGATGACTTTATTCAATAAAAACAGCACCTGATAAGGTGTATTTACTAAACACAAAACCGACGTGCTGTTTTCATTCATAAATGTCTCATAATAAGGGAGAAATGCATTTAAAAGTGCATGTTCACTGGAAGAACCTGCATGCAGTCTCGTGTCTCTTCCACTTCACATGGGTTTGGATTACTGTCTTAAACCAAGGGTAGTTAACTTCTTGGTGGATACAAACCTGCTTTTATTTGGAAAGAAAATGTAAAAATTCAGGTATATCCAAGATTATGACAATAACTTTACCACAGTGACTTTTAGGGCTATCAAATGATAAACATGTTTAATTGCAGTAACTCAGAATTTGTGTAGTTAATCACATTTAATCTGATTCTTTTTAATCACATTTTTAAAAATTCATTTTTCCTGTTGTCTAAAACCAAAGGTTTTGGGGGGTCAGCAGTGCCTGCCAGCTTTTTTGGCAGTGATGGTTTCAGAAGTGAAATTCACCATTCAAATCCTCTATGGATATTTGGCAAATTCTTATTACAGTGCTTATAATGCATAAGTCATGCTATCTAGTAGCTATGTGTGTTCTCATGACTATAAAACATTTGATTAATGCAAAAATGGTACTCAAAAATGAAGAAAAATGTAGAGGTACAAAACTGTGTACATATAGAAAGTAACCTTGTATCCCACCAACCATTGCATTGCAATTTAAAAAATTAGCAAAAAAATATCCACAGGTTGTCTGAAGATGTAAAACATGTCAGAGAGGAGGATGCATTGCTGTGTCTCTTCTGCTGTCTTGCCTGCAGTACTCACTGTAACTATCTGTCAGAGTGCAGAGACAGACAAGTAGGCCTAGCGTGCTCAAAACATGTTACGAATCAGACAGTAGCCTACCTTAGACTGTCGGCTTGATGAAAAAAAAAAAAAGAAAAACTCAGGCAATGGGGATAGTATGTGCCAACTGGCTGGCTGTTCCTCAGCTGCTCAGAAAGTATATGAAAGTGCTCTCCAACTTTAGAGCAGTTCCTACTAGTTAAATGAATATTAAGTTAATGTTGAAATCTGCACTGAAATCACTTAAATAGAAGGTGATTAGCTCAGATTAGCTTAGACTGAAAATATGACTTGTATATCTGTTTTATCTGTAATAATTTTGGTTCTTTTTTGTCCTATCAGATGTAGAAAATAATGCATAGTATGTCATTTAAAGCATGTGGCATCAAAAAAGAATTAAATCATCAAAATTTTGACAACCTTATTAGCAAAGTGTATCTGTTAATACAGGTTTGATAAGGTTTTCATGTTTACTATTTGATGAATCTGTGTCTTTTTGAGCAAATTATAACAATAATCATACATTTTAATTAAAGTGACTTTAATTGTGGCTTACAGCACGTAAATAATCATGTGATTAATGTCATGGCTACAATAAAATCTCTGACTTTTGTTTTGCTTTGAGTGAAATGCCAAAGAAAAGAGGCAAGGAAATGAGTTCATCAGTGTAATCATACAACATAAGCACATACAATGGAAGCATGTCTCTAAATACGTGTAGAAACACTCCACCCACCCTTCTTCCTTTTCATTAAACTCTTGTATTCATCAACACACGTCTTCACACACTGACTCACTCTTAAACGCACACTTTCCCATGTACAGACCCTCACACACAGCTTACAACAGGCTGACCTAATACTTACAGACACTTTCATTTGGGATGAATGTCAGCACTAATCCGACCTTAAGCTACAACCAATGACTCTCCTTCCTCTTCCTCTCCTCTTTCCCGTCCATCCCCTGTCTCCCCTCCTCTCTCCTTATTGCCTGCTTCTTCCATCCTCCTCCTCTCTCAAAGCCCCCCCCCCCCTCCTCTTCCTATTTCTTTTAATTTGTTGCCAAGATGTTTCCAGTGCTTTGGAAGAGAAACCAGTAATTTTATTGGCAGTTCCTCACATAAACACGCAACAAACTCTCTTCATGCTCCCATCTCGTTGTCACACTCAGCTAAATTTAAGGTTTTCCTTGCTATGGCGAGCAGGCTGTTGGAATTAGATTTGGGTTATGTTGCCAAGCGTGACTGAGTCCTTTCCTGTGTGAGGCTATAACGGAGGCCTGGCAGCTTTATGCAGGCAGCCAGAGGGAAGATGACAGGTGTGCACTAGGGACCTGTTAAAGACGTACCTTGACATTTAGAGATGTAGTGTGGTAGTTTCTTTTGCCTAGAACATGGCAAGAGATGGGCACATTTTCCTTTTTACTCCCTTAAAGTGTCCTGTGTTACTGTGTCTTATTAAAACCAATGGACACTGCAGGCTAATGAGAAAGCTGTACCCAGAGGCTTCAAAGACTCTCACTAAGCTGCTTCTTCTCTTTTTTTATTCTTCTTTAATCACTAAAGACCTAAAAACAGTTCTTATGTGACAACAAGACCTTTAAAAGGATAATGCACATACACTTTTACGTATCTCTTAAGAGATGCTTAAGCTTGGGCAGTTCCTGGTAGGTTGCAACTTTGGTGGGTTTTTTTGGGTGGGTGGGTGGGTGGGGAGGGGGGGGGGGGGGGGGCTAAGCAACACTGCAGCAAACTATAAACATGTGAAGTGAAATCCAAAATTTGTATCCTAACACACTTTATTTTGGAATAAGGTTGTTGTAAACATCTGAAAAGAACTGAGATCTATGTGTGACTGAATTTTGGATTTAGACTGTTTAGACAAAGTTGTTCACCTCTGTCCTGGCTTGGTATAGTTTGGTCAGTGCAAAGGTAGGGATCCATCACAACACCGGTCCTTATGGGGAATTACCTCACCCTCCTGACGCTACGAGAATATAAATTCACCAAGCAGTTCAACTAAATACAGTCTGTTGTTAGCTGATGTCACTGCCTTCATTGAAAGTTAACCCTACAGTGGCACATGCAGGTATCTCAGAAACCAAAAACAGATCTCTACAGAGTAAACTGTAATCTAAAGCTTACCTTTTTGCTGGTCGACACACTTTTCCTTCGGTTTATATCCTTGCTGGAACATTTTTAATCCAGGAACAGAACACAGGGTTTGTTCAGAGTTCTGACACTACAAATCTGCTTTGCTAAATCCCTAATGATATGACTATTTTTTCTGGGGGTTTTTTCACAGTGAAAAACTAGGCAGTGTTGCTGTCAGTACTCCATCTTGACACCGGAAGTAAAAGTCAATAACTTCCTGTTACCTGTTGGCCAATCATGTTGCTCCAATTCCTTTTCTATTTTCCCCTTGGTCGTAGCAACCCATCAGGGCCAGTCAAAGATCAACAATAATAAAAAAGAGGATATTTAAACTCCTAAAATGGGATGCATGGACATTTATCCTATTGGCTCAGGCAGTTAAACAGCTAGCCAGTAAGCTCTACAACTGGGGAAGAAACTAGCTCAAGGTCTAACTAAGAAATCTGCAGAATCACAAAAAAAAAACTTCTGTGCATGTGTGTTGTGTTGTTGAATGATTTATTATTTATTAGTTGGGACAGCTCAGGGGTTTGCATTGCTGATTTTGGTACAGGAGATTGGGGGTTCAAATTCCTTTTCAGGGTCCAATCAGTATCCAGTAGGGGGCCCTTGGGCAAGGTCCTTCACAGTCCAGCACAGGTATTTTGATAGTCCGAGTTGCCCTGAAAAAATTGTCTATAACTTGATTGTGCTTTCTAGGGTGGAGATTCTACAGCCATTTTTGAAAAAAAAAAAAATAAATAAAAATACACATGGACCAAAAAATTGTAAAAACTGTCCTGGGGTTCCAAGGGTTGTGTTTTTGGTCATTGTGAGGTAAATTTCCCAAATCAATCAGCCACGGTGGTCTATCGGTCATTGAACGTGTTGTAATGGAGAGATTTGTGCAGAAAACAGTACATTTATTCACCAACTTCTGTCTCTCTGCTCTGGCACAGAGCCAAGCAGTTGCGCTCTTGCCAGAGCCCACGGTAAGTTCAGGGGGCGGGCTAATCGCTGGAGTACTTGTCTGGTTTTTCTGATTTCTTATTTTTCATGATTTTGAAGCTTAATTTTATAAACTTAGAGATGTTTTTCATGACTCAAATTTGGCCTGGTGGTACATAACACAGAATCAGCATTTTCTAGATCAAAATAGTGCAAAACTGCGCTCTTCCTACAAGATGCTATCAGTGCTGAAGTAGTTAGCGGTTGTTTATGTTGGAGGAAAGAGCATTGTGGCCGCAAGGCAGTAGTTATTATAAACAGCTACAGTGGCAACTAGAGGTGGGTGTCTGTGTTAGATGGAGTGTTTGGCTTGGATTGTGGGCCTGAGCTAATAAAAAAGGTTAATAATTATTTTTGACATTATTTTTTTGACTGCTTTTTGCTGAGGATGTTGGCTTCATCAGCTTGAGACCTCCAGCGTGAGCTGGGGTGGTTTGTAGCTGAGCCCCCTCCAAGACCAAGGCTGTGGTTCTCTGCATGGTTTCATCTAGGGGGATTGCTCCCTCCAGGTGGGGAGGATGTCTTTGGCCTGAGTGAAGGAGCTCAAGTGCGGTCATGGTGAAGAGGGAACAGAACCAGAAGGCAAAACTCTCAGTTACCAGTCAATCTTTGTTTCAGCCCTTACCTGTGGTCATGAGCTCTGGGTAATGCCAACAAGATGAGATCATGGGTTCAAGAGGTTGAAATGAGATTCCTCAGGAGGGTGGCTGAGCTCAGCCTTAGGGATAGGGTGAGGAGCTCAGATATCGAGAGGGAGCTCAAACTGGAACTTCACTTTGAAAGGAGCCTGTTTAGGCAGCTCAGGCATCTGATCAGGATTCCTCCTGGTCACCTCCAACTGGAGGTTGAACTGCGTCCAACTGGAAGCAGACCTGGGGTAAACCCAGGACTTGCTTGGGGGATTATATAACTCATTTGGACAGGGAACACCTCAGAATCCCCCATGAAAAGTTTGAAAATGTGGCTACGAAGAGGGATATCGGGGTGGACTTGCTTGGCCTGCCAACTAACAAAGGGGTCTGAGTTTAACCATCTGGGCTTTTCTATACTATTCATGTGCATTCCTAGATGCAATCCCATCACAAACCATCCACATTTGTGTTGTCTGATTCAGTCTTAGACACCAAAATCTATCATTTCTTTCTCTAACATCCTTGTCCCTTGTAACTATGCGGTTTTGTAATCATCAAAACTATATCAGTACATCATCCCCTGAATGGTTAACCATCTTTTATATAATAAAACACTAAAAGCCTTTAGTCAAGAGAATGTAAAGAGCTCATTCAGGAGACTTACGGTGGATGGCACCATCTTTTTACTTCCCTCAGACTATTCTGCTCTGGCTTCAGCCCATCTATCGTCAGGTTAATGGCTAATAGCTGTGCAGCTTTTAGCCCCAAAGATATTTAAAGGAAACATGAGCATACCTTTGCTCTGCTCCATCATGCAGAAAGAGAGTGTGGATGTTGTTTATACAGATCGAGTTGTACCCTGTCAGCCAATGTGAAATCATTAGTTATACTAATTGGTTCCTTGCTTTTGGCGGTATGTGGATCCCTCATCCCTCTCCTCTTCTTTCCTTCATCTTAACTGCCACTCTTTATCCTCTTCCAGTCACTTCTGTGCCCATTTTTTCTCTGTCATCCATCCCTCATCCTTTCATCCAACTCCATCTCTGTATCCAGTCTTTCTTCCTCTCTTATTCCTGTTTCTGTGCGCTATTGTCTCACTTTTGCAACTTTTTCACTCTCTTCTTATTTTTAAAGTGAAGAGCATGAATAAGTGGATACAGATGTTTGCTGAGATTAGCGTCCAGCCTTAGGGGTGTTTGTATGAGAGAGGGATAGAGAACAGAGCTTCGATAACCACAGAGGATTGAAAGTAAATAAAAGAGCAAATAAACTGGTCAGCAGACAGCAAGACAGAGATGGTTCATTTGAAACACAGCTTTTATCAATCTGAAAACGAGACAAAGTTGTGCAGGGAATGCAGAGAAAAGTAAGGGCCAGGAGGCACAGTGGCCATTTGGGTGGGCTGGGGAGAAATTGGGAAGAATAGGGAGAGATGATTGAAGGGAGTAAAAGAGAAGTACAGCTCTTTGAAGAACAATAAATTATCTCCTGACTCTCAGTGTCTCTGTACTTGTCTCATTTTTATTTAGTTGTCCATCTTTTGAACAGAGTCCTTTCTTACTTAGCTCTCTTGCTTTCCTGGATCAAATATCTATCTTGCTGTAGTTTATCTGGCAAAGCTCTCGTCTACCAAATGACTAGTTCATCCTCAGAAGGAACCCAAGCAACAACTAATAAAGCACTCGGAGTGCGCAGACCTCCGCCATTAGCCCTATCTCCCAATGGTGAAGAATCCTTTAAAAAAAAAAAAAATTCCTGGATCCGTCCCATGTGCCTCCCACCACAGCATTCGCCGATTACTCCCTCCCTGGTGGGGTGGAAACACAGAGAGGCAAAGCATTGGCTTTGCTATGGGTGGACTGTCATGGTGGAAGCATTGCCTGCCTGTGCCAACAGATGCACTGACAGTCTCACCCATGGTCTCACTGGATGACTGGAAGTCATGGCAGAGGGTGAATATTCCACTATTCCTCCCAGAATTGTGAGTATTCTCGCTCCAATTCTTTGGCTTTCTTTCTGTTACGCCCCGACTCGTCTCCTTGACCAGGCGTGCATCTTTCAAACTCTATAAACTCCAAAACTTTGAATAGAAACACACCCAAAAATGCTGCTGGGATTGAAGTTACTCATGTCCGCCATCTCCTGGTGTAAAGTAGTAACAGCATAGACCTCCGCCATTAGCCCTATCTCCCAATAGTACAGGATCCCTTAAAAAATTCCTGGATCCAGACGGTGATCTGGATCACTCCCAAAATGAAATTCGGTACATGTACTCTTCAAGGTCTGCTCTTCCCAAAAATAACACTGGCCACGTAAAAATCCAAGATGGCAGTCATTTTTCAAGATGGCTGCCTTGCCTGACCACATTTTGCTTTATTTCATCTTTTTAAATCGTTGCCTGATGATTTTTGTAAGATAAAAATGTTTTTTGATAACCAGCTTCATGAGTTTTGTTTTAATTATTGTCATAACATAAAATTTGGTAACAAAGATGGCATCAAAGACGGCTGCCATTAACTTAAAGTCTTCATACCTAGGCAACTTAAACATATATAGCTACATGATTTTTTGGTGTGCACATACATTTTTTGGGTCGTAGAATCCAATGGAGCCATTTTCACATTAGTAAGTACAAAACTGAGGCAATGATGAGAGCTTACAAATGCAATAGAGTGAACGTCAGCACACAACCAGGTCACACTGGTGACATCGCTGCTGTGTAACTCAGCATGGGGTTCAGTGTCAGCTGAATCTAGCTTTACTAATAATGTAGTATTAGAGTAGTAGTTGTACTATAGTTTAGTTTAGTGTCCCAAATGCTGTCTAACAGCCCCATATCAATTAGCTAGTAAACAGTAGTTGGTAGTAATTAGATATAATTAGATAGCTGCACCTGAATTGGCAGGGCATGCCAGCGCAGGAGAGCCGAGCCAAGGGTAAGGGGGCTCTGCATGACTTGCTCATGTAGTCACCCAGATGGTGTACAGATCACACAGGACTTAAGTGACAGCCTTCCACAACAAGGGCAAGAAAACTGCAAACATGAGATATTTGTCCAGAGGCCTCCCCTGTCTTCTCTAAGCTGAGCCAGTACCCTCTCACAGTGGAAGATGGTGACCTGGAGATACTGGAGAAGTTTGTCCTACTGATGTATGACAGGTCCAGCACTGCTGCCACTGTGGACGAGGCTTCACATGTTTGCCAGAAAGCAGAGGCTTCAACCAACCAGAGCAGCTGTGCTCCAGCACACCAGGCGTGCCGCCTACCAGGCTGGCTGTGTTTGGGCCCAGGCAACCAAGAAGCAGAAGCAGAGAGTCCTGCTGACTGGGGATGGCAGAAGGTTGGTGAAGAATGCCAGGTCTTCTGGACAGCCAACTCCCCCATAGCCAAGAGTTGCCAACAGCTGACCAAATGTGGCTGCAAATCAGGCTGTCGTGGCAGGTACAAGTGCTACAGGCTGGTTCTCACCTGTACAGCTCTGTGCACTTGGAAATGTGATGTGTGACTCTTTACTCCTCTAGCATTTTTTTTTTATTTCTTTATCTTTATTTCTAATCATGGTGCTTATTTGTACTAACATGAATGTATACATTCATGTGTGTTGTTTCCCATGCACTGTCAATAAGATCTTCTTTCACTTCAAGAAGTTTAAATATTTACAGTATGACCTTGGTGGGTTAGTGTGACATGAAACAAATGTGTCAGTTAAATTCATTCTCTTCTTATTACTTGTTTGTTTATTTATCTTTTTTTTAAATGCCATGGTGTAATAGTCACTATTGTCAGCGTACATTGGGGACCCTGGTGGTTATGTATGATGGTGGGACCTACACTATTCATAAAGGGTTACATTAACCATTAAATTGATGCCCCATTCTTGACTACAAAGATCACTGGTTCTGACTGAGATGTTCTTGATTACTTTGACATCCATTAGAAGTACGATGGAATGAAAGGTGTACCATTGCTGAACTTTGGCCTTCTTTTGGAACTAACATGGCAGCTGACAAGATCTTTGAATGAATGTAAAACTTTAACTTTCTTATAAAGTTTTCCTTTGAATCACCTAACCTTGAAAATATGGGTTTTAAGCCAGGATATGCATAGATCTGTGTATTTTTTCTTTGTTGGATAAATAACTTTGGAAGGCAGGATCAAACAAAATAGGCAATTGTTTTGTTTTTTTTTAAAGATTTGTTTTTGGGCCTTTTCATGCCTTTATTTGGATAGAGGAGGACAGTGGATAGACTCGGAAACAGGGGCAAGTGGGGGGGAGACATGTGGCAAAGGACCTCAGGCCAGATCCGAACCCAGGCTGCCCGCGTACATGGTGCACACCCTAACCACTCGACTGTGCCCGGCAATATTTTTAAATGAAAATATATGTTTCATGGCAGACATCCTCAATGCCATTTTTGATGCAGCAGTTCAGGTAGTCTTTATGGTTATGGGAACAAGTCCATTCGATTCTCTGACCTGAAAAAGGTAGGATTAGACACAAAAATCATTTGTCAATCTCTATTAGTAGCTGAGAAATGGCGAAATTTGTCTTTTGCGGCAGCCATCTTGGACGCCATCTTGGTTAAAGTCTTATATGCAACTGCCATGGACAAAATTACCTTCACTTGCCATTTTAGTGCCCAAAACCTGGACTTGGGCAATAATTGTGTTTTTTTTTTCCTTCAATTTTTTAACCCATTACAATGAGGCTCAGTGTGATGTGTCTGCCATCTTGGAAAATGGTCGCCGTCTTGGATTTTTGCGTGGCCAGCATTATTTTTGAAAAGAGTAGACCTTGAAGAGTACATGTACCAAGTTTTATGTTTGTATCACCATTTGAACGATTATTTCACTTAGCTGCTCCACTATTTGCTATATTGTGCCTTTCTGCACATTTTGGCTAAGTTTTGTCAGGGTGTCCTTGCAGCCGCAGTGAGTAAAATAAGTCAACCACTGCTCCTCAATGTCTCATTGGTTCTACAGACATCTGCACCTCATGTTATCAAAGATTTGCTTTTTATTGTCCCCTAATTTCCTCTTAAATCCATGATAATTTCCTTTTCCTATGGTTATTTTCTTTGATCTACCTTCAAAAGCAGATCTGACTCCAAAATCTCCTTAAAAATTCCAAAATGACACAAAATAGTTTTGTATGCAAAAAGAAAAAAAAAAGTGAAATTTTAAAATGTGCTTAGAAGGATGGGAGTAACTGCGATTTAAAACATTCAGGACCATTAAAGATTGATAATCTCAGAATATCTGCTGTTAGTAATGATTAATTGCACCCTTTTATTGCATTTTGTAATTCCATTATTTTGCATTTCAAATTGTTTTCATACCTGCATGCAATTAGCCTAGTGGTCAGGACACACCCTATGTGCAAGTGCAGCCTGTAGCTCCTTTTCCACATATCTATCCCTCGTTCTTTCATCCTTGTTTTCAACTTTATCCACTGCTCTCCTCTCAATATAATGGCATCAAAAAAAAAAAAAAAAAACAGTTCTTGTATTACCCCTAAACTAAGGGTAATTTACTTCATGTTTGGATACAGACCATTTTTATTGGCAGATCAAATACTTTAATATGAACTTAACCACCACTTGTTATGTTATGAAAAGGAAATGAGGGGACAGTATATATGTTAATGTATGGTAATAAAAGGTACGGATGTCTTTTGACTTGTCCACTGAGCTGTCTGTGAGTCTTTTTAAGTGAAATGAGACATTAAGGAGCAGCCGTAGACTTATTTTACATCACTGTGGCTGCAGGGAGATGCTGACATGTTTTAACTTACGTGTGTTGAAAGGGACAGTAAAGCAAATCACACGAAAAAAACACAAATGCACTGATTATGGACCTTGATTAATCCTGGTTATCTTTTGACAATGCTTGCTGTAGTTTGACACATTTTTAGTATCAACAAAAGAGCAGAGAAATACAAACTGAAAAAAGTATAATCAAGCAGTTTCTTTAAATTCCCCTGAGATTGCACAGGTCTTTCATTTTATACGTTCTATCATCATGCCAGTCACAGGATTACCGTATACCACTGCATTTACTTGTCAGACTACCCTCATTTCATGTGGAAATGTCACAAGTGGGTCTGGCAGAAGGGTGAGGAAATGTCCAATTCAAAAGGTAACTTGATTGAACTAAGGTTGTCAAATGAATTCAACTCAATTATTTGCAACAAAATTAGTATCAGAATTTCTTGTTGTTTACAATTAATCATACCCTTTTTATCCCATTTTGAATTCCCGTTATTTTGTTCTTCAAACTGTCTTTTTGTCATTTTGGATTTTTCTCCTGTCTTGAGTTAAGGGTAATTGACTTCCTGTTTGGATACAGACTTGCTTTTATTGGAAGATTGAATGTTTCAGCATGAACTTAGCCACAGAAAAAGAAACTTAATATGGATTGAAAAGAAAATAATGGAAAAGTAAAGAGGTAAATGTTTGACAACATAAAGTGCAGATGACTTCTCACTTGTTCCCTGAGCTCTCTGTGAGGTTTTAAAGTGAAATGAGACCTTAAGGAGCAGTGGTGGACATCAGGGGAGACATTGCAGTAGCTTAACCAAAGTGTGTTGAAAGGGACAATAAAGCATGTGATTAACCACGATTTAAAAAGACAATTAATGCACTTTTTATGGATCTTAATTAATCTCAACTGAGATGAATGTTGACAGTCCTAGATTGAACACCTTTTTTGGCATGTGCTCCTCTCAGAGGAATACCAAGCCATACTTTGACATAAAGCCTCCATGTGTAAGGTTCAAGATGAGCTGAATATCTCTGCATTTATTTGTCATTGCTAAATAAATTAATCTAATATCAAAATCGTTTCAGTTTAAGATTACAACAAAGCCTGTTCACCCAAACCATGGGATTTTAAAGGAAAATAATAGTATTGTGTTTTTTTCTCATTCTAATGAGTTATCCAGTGTTGCATCATCTAATCTGTCCTTATCTTCACAAAGTTATGCTGAGTGGATCATTGTCAGAAAATGAACTTTTCTGTTTGTGCATCACAAGCTCTTTTTTTGATCGTCAAAGTCAATTAGGATGAATTTAACTGGGCACCTGATCCGTTAAATCCACTGGCCGCAACCAAGTCTTTGATCGGCCCTGCAGCACAAACTCATTGAAACTCTTCCAAGAGTCGGAGGTGTATTTGCATCGAAAATCATTGAAGAAACCTCTTTGCAAGTTACCTCTAATATATTGACATCCAGTCAGTGAACACTGCACTCTTACATTATAGTCCAAACACTGCAAAATAACCAAAGAGATAACTGTGAAAATATAGACTCTGTGAAAGAACAGTTCAATTCAATTGCTCTATTATCTTGATCAATTATGAAAAAAGATTTAAATATATATATATATATATATATATATATATAATTTGAGTGATCTCAAATCTTATTTGAGCTGCTTTAAATTAAGTGGTGTAAGAGTCGTCTCTGTCTACAGTGTGTACTTTCTCTCCCTGCCGACTTCCCTTGTGTGTTTTGCTCCTGCATCACCATCTCCCACTCACTCCTCTTCTACTGATTCCCTTGCTTTTCTCCACCTGTCTTGCCCTCTGTCTCATTCACTCCCACCTGTCCTCCACATCAAAGGAGACCCCTTCTAAATAGAAATTCAGTCTCTGTCTCTGTAGATCTTTCTTGATGACAACCCTGGTCAACCACAGAGAGTATCATCCCCTACAGCAGTGTGCTCTCTCTTTCTTTGTATCCACAACCTCAGTGTCTTTTTTTCAAACATCAGTTTCCTTTCTCTTGTGTTATTTTAGGAACTGAGACAATCCATGTGAGCTTGGTTCCCTGCAGTTATAACACCAACTTTTAGTCATGCTTCATACATATTTTATCATTTTAATATCTGTTTTCTTTTTACTGTTTTGTAAATTTCTCCAAAGAGTTCTTATTTGTCTTTCTTTTTTATGTCCACAGATCTTTCTAGACGCCAACACTATTAGACTGGGCAACATTCCCCTGGGCAGTGCTGTCGACCCCCTGGAGGGGGCGCCGGCTGGTACCACCTACACCAAACAGACTGTGTACGAGCTATGTTCCTGTGCTAATGGCAAGCTTTACCTGTCCCCTGCTGAGAAAGGCTCGACCTGCCAAACAACCAGTAACTTTTGTCTCTGGAGCTGAAAGCGGGAGACTGACACAAGCCTGGGACGTACGGACCATTAGAGTTTGAAGCTAATGCTAGCCAGCAGAATGACCAGAACCAACATGGATTATGGCCTGGTGGAAAGCTTATGCAAGCTAACAGACCCAATCAACAAGGACTGAAGCATGGAGAGATGTTCATGTTCGTTGATTAATCAAATTTATTGAGTTAGAGGTTAGTCAGGAGGTAATGCTTGCAAACAGACCAGTGGACATGGACTGTGGCTTGGTGCAAAGCTTATGCCGACTAAAGGATTGACTGGACAGAGCTCAATGAGAATATTGCCAGCTCACAGACCAAATTAATATGGATTGGTCAGTAGCTAAAGAGATGGATGACTCAGCAGAAAGCAAAAGCTAACCAGGTTAGCTGGATATTTGATGCTATGCCCCCTCATGGACCTAAACAGACAGTCTATCTCTGGGGCTCTCAATGACTGTCTTTTTCATTGTTAAATTGCTGCCGTGATGGTTTGTGAAAGTCACAAGAAACACCACTGGTGGTTATCTGGGAGAAGCAAACGCGCTTACAACAATAGTGAGTTGTTTGTGAACTGTTGAAACCAAAATGGCCTGACAAGCGCCTGTTTTTGTCAGGAAAATAGATACAGCAATGGACTGCAAGCGAGCCAGCAGGAACAAGAACAAGGAGAAGATGGGAAACAGAGACCGGCATGGACCTTGGTGTAGCCCTATGGGTAGCTTATAAGAAAATCAGACATTGGTTTAGTCTAGTGGGAAGCTAAGGCTAGCTAACGGACCAATTTATACCAGAAAGGCCTTCCCCCACCTTTCCCTCAAGTCTCACATCCTGAACATTAATATCTGAACCTTCCACATTAATCTGCACATGGTAGTGATAATGCTCCCAAACCCCAGTTTTCATGAAAAATGCAAATAATGGCGCTACCACCTCCCATCATGACTATTTCCCCCATACATTGTCTGATTTTAAACTTGTTCCTTTATTTTTTGTTATTGTTTTTTCAGATGAAATCTTATTTCCTGCTGCATATGTCTCGAGATCCTAGTCAAGTCTCTTACCTTTTCATTTTTTTCTGCTTCTGTTCTTTTCTATATGCTCTGGTTATTTTGGTCTGTCTATGCCTCTACAAGCACTTGACTGCAAGAAAAAGAATTTTCCAATGATAAATTTATGACTATAAAAGGATCATTTGCTTTTGTCTAACTGGATCACCACAGCTGTACTCCTAGAGTCATTTTATCCAGACATAAAGTTACTCTTTAGATAGGGACAAGGAGCTGATTAAATTACGAAGAGAAAAGGCTCTTATGTAATCATACTTTATAGTAATTATACCCACCTGAGCCTCATAAACCAGGTCTCAGGTGGGAGCAAAAGCTGACCAACTTATTTTTAAGCATGGGTAAAACTTCATTGGGGTAAAGCAGCAGATGGCCAGATCATTTCAACTATTTGAGGACAATTCTACATCTTCATCTTGTGTTCCCTGTCTGCCAGATCTTTAACAGTCTTTTTGCATGACCTTTCTGCTCTTCTCCTACTTTTTCTTCCTGTTTGTTTTGAGTTTCATTGACAGTATTATTCCCACTTTATACTCAAGTTTTCCTTTTGGTCCCTTCATCAGCCTGCCTTTAATGCTATATCCTCACACTTCTCTTAGCTCCTCAACACTTTCATTCTTCTTCTAGCAGGGTTTAAAAGCTTGTTATCCCATTATGTGTCCCTAACCCAACACTCAAAAACTAAGTGCAGCCTAAAAGTGATATCAAGTAATCTGAGTACATTGGTCAATTTAGCATTTCCCGAAACTAATGTGGTTAAAAGTAAATTTTCATATTTTGGTAGAATTGTTAATTTAATATTTGTCATCAACAAGCAGGTGGAGTGTCATAAAGTTAAAGCTAGCATAATTTTGGCAATCCGTGTTATCCCTCAAATATAACAGATTTATCAAAATGTACAGTCCTGTGCATAAGTTTTAGGCATGTAAGGTGCTAAGTATTCATCATGGGGCCCAATGTGCAACAACGCGGTGGGGGGGAAGTCAGGCTTGACACATGCCAATACAATGGCAGTCAAGGTCAAGGCCGACAGCCTCTCCTTTGTCAGGGCTTTTTCACCCCTGTAATATGCCCAGAGACCGCCGGCAGTTTTCAGGCCTTTGGGACATGCACAACATGACCAAAGGCTAATGGCAACACTACTACCTATCTGGACGGCTCCCTAGGCCGTGCTTACTCCCCATCCACCCCTTACTCCCTACCCTAAAAGTGTGGACTTTATTTTTTCAACAGATTATTTTCCAATGCCCCTGGTACACTGTAAGAATGAATTAGAGGGCCTAACGTAAAAAAGTTAAGTATCAAGTTTCACAGCTTTTTTGAGTTAAGGGGCCCAACTTAAGACTTCATGTTGCCATTTAGTTGGCATTACATGCTCTGAGCTAAAAACTGTTGAGGTGGCAGGAAATGTTTCCAATAGAAATATATATTTCTGTCTTTTCAACTTAATAATTGCACCCAACTTGGCGCAACTTGAACCCCCAGAAAAGTCTGTCTCAACTTTAATCTATATGCTCACTTGGTGTATATCTCACATAGTTAAAGAGACTCAATATAACATGTATTAACTTGTAAAGTTATCAAAAGTGTACCCAATACTTCATAATTTGTTTACTCTGCAATCAAGTTGCATTTTTTACAGTGTAATATGCTAGGAGATCCAGAGCATGAATTGCGTCAGTCCTCCTTCCCGCCCAGTGTTGCACTCAGGCAGGTTTACTCAGCATTACACGCTTTACTTCAGCCTCAATTTTTGGCCGTAACATGCCTAGAAAGTCTGCACAGTACTGTATAACATAGGGCACTTGGTGTCAGTGCCGATTTAGTGCTTGGTATTGATGCTTAAATCTACATATTAGGATTCAGTTCAAAATGTCTCTTCATATCACGTTTTAAAGTTGTCTCCATCTTAAATTGGCAAGGTTCACTTCTTAAACACCATTTCCCACCCTAGAGTCAAGTATCAGGTAAAATTTCCCTCTGAATTCACTCTTCATCCCCTTTCAGAGGATCTTCAACTGAAGCAAGAAAATTCAAGAAGATTCAACATACAGTATAATTCCCATGGTTAGATTTTCTATATTCAATCAGTCTCCATAGGGGGATCAACTGAAGGGCCTCAAGCTGGCATATCAGGGCCCAACCTTTGTGACGGCTGGAAATCACAGGAAATCAGCAAATTTCTCTGACAGAAATACCCCCCCAGAGGAAATTACGAATGGATTTGGTTTAATTTGTATGGACTCAACCAGATTAAGGCCCTGAGGTGTACTTTCTTTTTTAAAACAAAGTGAAACACAGGTGCCTTTGCTGCTGTTGGTAAAAGCACATCACAGTCTGAACATTCACACTACCCTCAGTGGACCATCTGCAAGTGTCTAGAAAAATCTATTTATCGATCTACCTATCTATTTGTTAATTTCTCTGTCTTTTCCCTCCTCCTCCTCCTTCTCCTGGTTTTGTAGAACTCTCAGTATATCCTGCTGAAAAAGACAATTCAATCCTGGTTTAAAATTTAATTTTCTGATGTGTTCCCTTATGGTTTTATTCTTGATAATAAAAAAGCACAAATTATGCCATGTATATAACAATACCTATAAAATAAAAAAATAAAATAATATTGTTTTTAAAGAGAATCTCTGGAGTCTTCAGTGTTGTGACATTACTATCATTGAATCCTGAAATTGCTGCTGACTTAGTTTAAGTCAAATACTTAAAATCAGTGACAATTATCAAAAGCTAATCTGTAGACCATTTGACATATTAACTTCTACAACGTTCCAGCATGATGCAGTATAAAATTGGGAAGGTTTTCTTTTTTAAGTTGTTACTTCTGGCATACACTTTGGAAAAAATGGTCTTTGTTCTGATAAAGTGTTAGTGCAGTAAAGTAAAATCCAAAATTTGTGTCAAAGCACACTATCTGTATTGTAATAAGGTTGATGTAAACCTGGAACAGGACTAAAAAAATTGATATGGCAATATGTCATCACATGTTCCTTGCCATTAAGGGTATAGATACAGATGTTAGAGACTTGATATGGCCACAAATGCTGTGATGGCAGTTTTAAATGTAGTAAATGAACTTGAGCTATGGAGAATTGGCCATCATTAATAGCTAATCTCAACACACCAGTGAGAGCAAATTGAGGTTAAGTGTCCTGCCCAAGGATAGATTGGCATGTGATGTGGCTAGAAGTCAAACTTGGGACATTCCAGCCACAGTCACCCCTCGTGTGATTCCTTGCTCTGAGCCAATCTATTCAATGGCTGCTTGTGAGGGAGCTGGAAAGCCACCGCACTCACTGAGGTGATAAAGGTCACACTAAAGTGCAGAGACTGTCAAGTTCAGCCAATTCATGCAGAATTTTATTTTATTTTTTACTAACTCCTCCTGTCTTCAAGGTCTACTTCCTGTGGTGCGTGTCTTCATGGAGTGCACTCATGGGGATGCAGTAAACAGGCCACAGCAGCTGCCAATCACCTTGTTAAGCTAGGTTTGATCAGTGAAGAGAGAGAGGAGGAGGGAGGGGGAAGTTATTTTAGTTATATTTGCCTTTAGTTATAATATTCAGGGTTATTTAGTTATTTTGATTATTCCGTATTGATTAATAGTCTCCTGCAATGTGTTTATTATTGTAAATATTGTTAATTTGTAAATATAAGTTAATATGAATGGACCTCTCACTGAAGGGGAAAGAGGCAACACGTGTGCGAGTAAGGGTGTGTGTGTGAGATCTGCAGTCTGCTGCTGTGGGAGAGACACAATGGTTCAGTTTTACATTTCTGATGCACTTTATTAAAGAAAAGAAAGATTCAGAGTTCTGAAACTTGCTGTCTTGTGCCATCATTCTCAAAGACTTCACTTCCGCTGGTCTTCATCCAATATTAAGGTTTATCGCCATCAAAAACCCTACACCGCCACTGTTTACCAGCTTGCAGTCCAACTTAAACCCACCCATCATTACTGCCTCATTCCACCTTTAAAGGACACTGATTGGTCGAGTCATTCTCAGACTGGGCACAAATGTTTCAAATTGGAGGTTAGCAAGATGGATCTGCCTTATGACAGAGGTGGAGTCTGGCTAATCCATCTACTTTTTAGTGTTATGTATCCAGTACTTCATAAACAGAAAAAGGAGCAGCTAAAAATTGCTACTATTACACCACCTTTAAACAACAACCATCTCCTAGAAAGATCCATGTGTAGTGAAACATCACTTTATTTGCTTGTGATTGTAGAATATTTTTCCACTCTCTTACTACTCTTTCATTTTTCCTCTTACACTTCTGAAACATACATTTCCCCCTCTCTCCTTCAGTCTCTGACCTCCTCTGCCTTTCTTTTATAGCTGGTTTTAGTGTTTTCATTAAATGATCTGTAAAAGCATACAGTAAGCCACTATGAAGAGAAACATCTTTATAAGTACAAACACTTTAAGACACTAAGTGCTGTCCACACGCATGCCTGTAAATACACACAGATCGAAGCATATGCTTTCCTTCGAGGGTGTCGGGCAAAACTCTCAGCCACAACACTTTACTGTTGTCTGAAATGTGCCCATTGAACCATAAGCCTCTTGACAGTTATAGAACAACTTTATAAAAGTGAGTGCAGATAGTATTTCCCTTGACTCCTGTAACATGCAGACCTTTTTATTTTTATTTACTTTTATCATTTTATTTTATTATGTTCATACTTCTTTTATTCCTAGGTCCTGAAGTTCCTGAATCCTGATCTCTCTATCGATTTCCAGCTGAAAACTGAGAGCATCTTCCAGTTAAAAATCTTATTGCAGCTGCACCCTGATGAACTATTTTGTGTACTGTGTAGAACAGCAGATAGAGTCTACCAGTCAGAGGCTACTGAATGACATCCACATTGTAAAAACCTCTGGGATTTCAGAGTCTACTCTAGAGACTAAAGATACAGACTTAACTTCTTTAGGTTTTGCAGAAGTATTAATGTCTTTTCTCTTTACCTAATTATTTTTTAACCAAAAGTCAGTCATGCCTACTGACAGGCCATAAAATAAAACCCACTGATTTGTTCCAGCAAACAAAAAGAACACTGAGAATACTAATTATTTTTAAGAACTCTCTAATTTGCACATTCAATCTTGCAAATTTTAAAACCAATGATTTGGCAAATTGGATAAGAAACACGGCATCCATTTGTAATATCTTAAAGGTTTTTGCTGCAAAATCCACAGAGAGCTCATCTATCACGTCAGCTTAAACAAATGAGACTCAACTTCCCCCGTGGGTTAGCAAACATGCAGGCTGATTTCTTAGTTAGCCAGGTGGATGAAGAAGCTATGATGATTAATTAATACATAAGACCATGGGCTCTGCTGAAGATTAAAATGCTTGAATGACAGGTTTGTAGGGGGAAAAAAGCCCCAAAAGTACTAAAAAGCCTATCAAAGAAAGTGTACAACTTCCATATGTTCGGTATTTGTTCACCCAATTTCTGTAGACATGTCAGTACACGACTTTTGTCGTTTTTGAAAAGAAAACAACTCAGTGCTGTTGTTTGTTCTTCTTTTAACAAAGTAATGTCGTCAAGTTCTGATAAAACTGGCACTTTAACAGCATCCACGCTAATGTTTTCAGCATAATTGCACCAGCATCTTGTTGCTGCCTGCATACGTCACGACTCTTCCGCGCCCGAAAGTACTGCCCCTCGTCGCTGATTGATCCTGTCACTTTCTAACTGGGCCCAAACGGCTCAGAAGGAAGCTTTGCAAGATGGATTCGCCAGTGAGAAACACGGAATTGGGCGTATCCATCTGCTTTGCAAGGTTAGTGAAAGACTGCATGCTGAGAAAGTTATCCCATAACACTGTCATTACATGCTGACATTGCATGTCTAAATATGATTTGTCAAAGGTGTCATCAGAAAGCTGATATTCACATAATGATCAGGTTGTGTACGGACTCTTTTGACTGGGGTCACATCTGTATGGAGCCATATCAGTCCCATTAAAGGAGACATATTATACCCTTTTAAGACAAGCTTAAATTGGTTTCAGAGGTCCCCAAAACATGCCTGTAAAGTTTGTTGCTGAAAAAACACTCCAGTATAGGATCTTTGTACATTTAAAACCCCCTCTATTTCAGCCCTTCTCAGAATGAGCCTTTTCTATGTCTGTGGCTTTAAATGGTAATTAGCTGTCTGACTCCACCCCTGACCACACCCCTCTCAGGAAATTGATGCAGTACTCCTGGTACTACACTTCTATCCAAAGGTTAGAACTTGACTGGGATTTGAATCATCAACCTCCCAGACTATAGTCAGCAGGATAATCCACTGAGCCATTCAGCATCTCAACTCAAAGTTGAGAGGATCAGTAGTGGAGGGGAGAACTTTCCTCTAAGTGGGGGAGGGCCAACCAAACCTGGGGGCGGGTGCTTACGATCCTGGTGAGGTCACCAGGAGCTAAATCTGAGAACAGCATGTTTCAGCACACACTTTCTGAAAGGTGGAGAAAGAGAGGGGGAGAGGGAATGGGTTTTTCTGGTATTTGAGGGGATTGCGGCACATATTTGCATTAGAAAAGCCTGAAAAAGTGATTTTTGCATAATATGTCTCCTTTCAGGATCAACACACACAGCCAGATTCCAAAAAGTAGGAACACCATGTAAAATGTAAATAAAAACTGAATACAGAACATTGACAAGGTCTTTAGTGTTTAAAGTGATGCTCTATTTAAAAAGTATATACACAAAATCTGAATCTGATGCCTGCAACATGTTCGAAAGAAGTTGGGACAGGGAATTGCGACCACTGTGTTCCATCACCTTTTCTTCCAGCAGCACTCTGTAAAGGCAGGCTCATTCTTTCTACTTATCTTTGTATCATCATGGTAAATGGTAAATGGACTAGAGCTTGTGTAATGCTTTTCTATCTCAACTCTCCTAGTGCTTTTACACCACAGGCTTTCTAACACAGACACACATTGTTTTTAGCTTTATTCCCTCTTTATTAGCAGAAAACTGAAAGGGATGATTTGGGAGGAGTTGGATTTGGAGCAGGGCCTAGTTTTGGTTTTGTACACTGGATGATGTTTGAGCCTGAACTCATGGAAATGAGTTTTTTCATCTGTCAGAGTACTTGTTTTGACGGCGGTCGTTATGTGTTTTGTTATTGTATTTAGTGTCTTGTTTGCTTGTCATTGGTTGTACAATGCGTGTGGTGAGTGCTTGTGGTGAGTGTGTGTAACGATTTTGCTGCCTATCTGCCTGATCAGGTGTGCCGTTGCCTGCTGCTGACTGGCTGCTCTGGATCCCGTGCGGACAAGTGATAGGCTGCCATGGGGCTGGTCCTCAATTTAAGCAGTGAAGTGACATCACCGAAGCGCAGGGGAAACATGTCCTATTCCCTTGTCAACCGGCCACTCCACACAGCTTTGTTTGAGTGTCTAGCGGGGACTACTTATTAATTCTGGTAATAAGTGATGGGAATTGCAGCTCTTTTCAGTGATCCAGATCTTTTGGCTCAGATCAGCAAAAAGAGCCAGCTCTTTTGGCTCCAAAAAGGATCATCATTCAGGTACCAGTTTGCCTTCATTTAACATATGACTGATACTTGAGTAGGTATTTTACTCCATATATGCTCATTTTTTTAATTGATGAAAATATCATGTAATTATTTTTCAAAATGTACTGTCTGCCAAAAAAACACCTTACAGGTCAGATAAAATCTGCTCATTGGCTGAGCACACTTGAAATAAAACAATGTTACACCATCAAACACACATCCTTAATGCATGGTATGCCCGCGGTCAAGGGCAAAAGATCATTCCTACTAACCAATCAAAAAACATCAAGACACACACAATCTATATAAAAATAAAACTAGCAGTAGTTAAAATGACATAAAACGGCTCTCAAATGGGATCTGGCTCTTATTTCTCACAATGAGGAGCCAGCTCTTTGAACCGGCTTATTCAAGAACAACCCATCACTACTGGTAATGCAGGGGTGGAATTATGGAGCTATTATTGTTGCAAAAGTATTTGCAAATGCGTACAAAGATCTGCGCACAAATCCACAAATGCGTGCACAAATCCACAAATGTGTGCACAGATCTGCAAATCCGTGTAAAGATTTGCAAATGTGTGCAAAGTTTTGCAAATTTGTACAAAGATCCACAAATGCGTGCACTAATCTGCAAATATGTAGACCAATTTGTAATTGTGGACTTAGTTCATTTTGGGTCACAATCTGCCTCTCAATTGGCTGTCATACACACGTGACTTTTGCAACAGTTGTACCACGCACGATTTGTACTCAGATCCCTAAGCGTGTGCTTAGATCTGTAAGCGTAAAGGTTGGGTCTGTTGCCCTCAGCAAAGGCTCACAGGCAAGGCTGCCTTTCTCATCACATCGGCATCACACAGAAGGCATCAGTTAAGACTTAGTAATGGCTCTATATAACGCTAGTGTGGAAGGAGAAATGTTATCGTATTATACTGTTATTGTTATTATTTATATTTTCATTGAAAGAGTGAATAAAATAATGACTTCCTTATCTCCAAAATGGTATCACAGCGGTGGTTGAATTGCCATCTCTACAAGGCAGGGGTTCCCTGTGTTGCATTTAACAGAAATCCCCATTATGACGCTTTATGAGCTGGATGATGTTAGCAAAAAGATCAATAGAGTGGTCTGTAACATTTATATTTATATAAATAACAGGGGAAGAGAAAGATTGTCCATCTGACAATGAGCTAAATGGCACCGACCAATGTTGACATCTACTGTAAATCACATTACTCCGCAGACAGTGGATGTGTTGATCAAGTGGCTGAGTGGTAGTATTTTGGACTTTCATTCACCTAGTCCTGGGTACAAATCTTGCAATTTTCTAAAAATTTACCAACCCCTCCCCCTTCCTCCTCATACACAAACACTGACCTTCCACAATGACACAGCAGCTGCAGTACCTCCTGAGACAGGTATTTTGAGTGTAAGTCATCTGCCAAAAGAGAGAGCACAACATAAATAAAGTTAAAGATAAATTTGATTAATTGTCCCATAATTATTTAATCTTTTTATTGAAATCGTGATAATATTGATATCATGACATTTTTTGCCCACAATAATCGTGAAGTGAAAATCTGATATCGTGACAGCCCTAATATGTACATACAGTGAAGCTGTATGTATTAGCTAGGCTGATTAGGCTATTCTCTTGACATTATCACACTCATACCTCAAACTCTTATTAAATTAGGGCTATACAATACTATCCTTCCCTTGGTACATTGGAAAAAGTCAGTATTGTTTATGTTTTGTTGTCTTCTTTTCAGAGCAAAAGACAGCTTAGGTTACAAACAGCGCTTCTGTGATTCACTCTCTTTGGCCCAGTTGCAGAGACCATAGTGATGTCAGCATACATTAAGCATTGAGATCACACTTTAACCAAGATGGGACAAAATTTTAGATGCAGAGTCTGAAAAGGTGCCACATGCAGATTTGGGCTGCATGAACCCTTAACTCTGTTTCATAAAATTCTATTTTTTGAGATGCACATGTACTTTGTGGTACTTTGCTTTTGCTCTGCAATCCTATTTTAAATCTTGCTAATTTGTTAACTTTGTTAAAAAGTCTAATCTTGACCTGGAAATGATAACATGGTGCCTGTTTTTAGCACTATCAGACCCGGAAACACAACTTCATATCTGTCACTTTATTTAGCTTATAGGCGGGTTGAATTCTCTCTCTTCATGTGAGTGTGAACTCTGTGGTAAAACAGGAAAGTGTGAGCATCAGCTTTTACAACACAAAGCTGAAGAGAAGGAAGCTCTGGTTCGTTTATTTTTTCTTTTTTACATTTATCTTTTTTTCAACTGGATTTTTTCTACATGATGAAAATCTTTGTATATGCCTTTCTACTTTGTGGTGAGTTTGAATTGGCTTCGCTTGTTCTCCCTACGTTTGTACAAGTTTTTAAAGAAGGGATGCAGATGAGCATCAATTCTTTGTTTCTGCTTTTTTTTTTGAAAAAACATTTTTGTGTCATGTATTTTTGGAAACAAAAATGTTTTGCTTGCACAATCACTGATTAATATCTAAGCTTAGGCTTAGGATATATTATATAATGAAGACAGTCACATTTTGACAAAGACAAATAATCATTTGTTTTTCACTTGTAGCTTTGAGTACAGTGGAGATGAAAAACCTGAACATCAAAGGTCGTGTTGGGCAAGATCTGACCTTCAGATGCTCCAACTGGGATGTTTTTTTTAGTGTAAAAGAGAATGAGAAGTACTTGTGTGTGGATCCTTGCTCACAACGTAATCATGTCATCATCAGGGCAGGATTTAAGAAGACCTCACAAAATAAACGAATTGAGTTATCAAACACTGGAGACGAGTTATATGTGACCTTCACTAACCTTCAGAAGTCAGATGCCGGAAAATATTATTGTGGAGCAGAAAGAACAATTAAGGATGCATACATAGAGGTGAATCTTAAAGTCATAGATGGTAAGTTTAAAGGATTTAGAAACATTTAAAAAATTAACTTTGTCAAAAAAATAAAGGAAAATCTAATAGTAAATTAATTTATAAATGTATGGTGTCTGTTATTTTCAGCTGAACCATCCATCCCTACGACAACACCAAAACAAGACTTTGTTACTTTGACAACCAGCCCAGTGGTGTCACATGACTCTGATGATTTTACAGATATGTCCACATGTCAGACAACCCCTATAATGCCATCAACAAAAGCAGCAGGTATGAAATCCACACATTTGAGCCTGTTACACATGCAGAATATGTGACCAAAATTAATGCAGTAAATTAAAAGTGATGTCAACTGCAGATAGAGACAATTTTGCAAACAGGAACTTTTCTCAAGAGCAATTCTTGAGCAGGACACCAAAGTTTCCATCAAATGTACTGTTTGCAAAAAAGTATGTATGAAGAGGCAACATAGTCTCCTGGACTAAACTGAAAAATTAAAATGTAAGTAAACACCCACCTCAGAGCTAACTGCAGACTTTTGAAAACTGCACAAAAAATGAGCAGTTTGGTACTGAAATGAGGGAGGGGAAAAAGACAGGGGTTTCCAGATGAGGTGGGAGTGACAGTGATGTCCCCTTGCCAGAAAGTGACACAGAGTCCCGCAGCACTGCTGCCTCAGAGCAATCTTTTGAGGTGGAGGATTTTTCCCCTCCAGAGTCCCCTGAAGCAGGCTGTAGACTGTGGCCGTGGACCGTGGTGGTCCTGAGCACTACCTGTCTGGGCCGTTGGCTCCAGCACCAGTGTTAATAAAGCCGGAGTTCTTAGAGCTGAGGTAGTGAAGATGCAGGTATGGGAGGAGTATCTGAATGATTAAGTTGGTTAGAGGTGGTAACATTCTACCTTTTATGTAAAGTTTGTGACATAGAAACCCACCACATAAGCCACGCCTTTTCAGTAAAGATTTTTCAAAGCAGATGTCAGTTTGAGCTAATTAAAAGCCTTAAAATGCAGATGTTTATCAGTTTGGTGCAAATGTCAAACATAACAACAGCACTGGTGTGTTTTATCATAGTTCAGTCAGATACTTCAGTGTACAGCAAGTCAACTGTATTTACTTATTTGCTAGTCTAAATTAGAGAGGGATATTTATTTAAGAAGACAAAAATGCTCATCAATCTTACACACATCTACACACAGTAAGCAGATTATTCACACTAAAAGGAAAGAAGCAATGCTTCCTGACTTCCTGGGATAATACTACTAGATATTTTAGAAGATATTTTTTCCTGTGACATTTTGTTGTGTAAAATTTCAGAATGAAATAAAACCTGCAGGAAATTGATTTTGAACTTTAATAAAATACAGCAACAGTGAGCAAATGCTTCTTTAACCCTCTGGTATCCCTACAAATTGCTGCCTCATTTTCCTCCTAGTGTGCAAAAAATGCACAGGGGTTATTACTGTAAATAAAAAAAAAAAAAATTACATTAGTTTATTTTTAATTGTTTAATTTTTTTTCCTTGTTTCATCAACTTGTGCCATTAACAAAAATACCAAAAACTCAACAATTGACATATCTTTTAACCCTTTAATTGCCCTTTTTGTTATGTTTGTGATGTAATGTTTATAATGTAAACAAACTAAATTTTTTGATAAAACAAACACATTTTTTTTTTTTTTTCAAGATACTACACTGAAAGTGAATAACTTATTTATGGTTTATTGCAGCGTGGCATATGTCATTGATTAGTAGCAACATTGGTTGAAATGGATTATTAGTTTTTTGTGAGGTCAGTTATTCTAAAATACTCACGTTTTTCACCCAGCTGTGCATAAATGCACAACTTTAAATAATGTTATAAATATCATACATTTCAAAATTGTTTTACTGTTATTGAATTATATATTTTTCTCATTTAAGGTCAGCCCTAACCATAAATGTCAAATACTCATTTATTTAAATTTTTTAACCCTTTAAATGCCATGTTTCATTGATGATATTACTGCATTTTTAGATGCAACATACACAAAAAATGACTTTTTTGCAAGTTACTACATGAAAATTAGATAACTTATTTTTTGATAATTGCACAGACACACTCAGAGACTCACACACTGATCTGCACTCAAACAAAACCTCAGAGAGTTAGTGAGAAGGGGAGGAAAGGGCGGTATAACACTGAATTCTGGTGGAAAAAACATGTATTTCCCATCCTCGCCCATATATGGTAAAAGTGACGCCACAGGGTAAAAAATGGTCCAGGTGCAAATGTAAAGCCCTGACTCTCAAATGAAGCCCAGAAACCAGAAAATGCATGATTCATGCCTTACTGGCATATAGATCTAAAGAAGTGGTTTGAATGGGTATGAAAAAGGTTTACTTTATTTATGTTGGGCTGATTGTTGTGGCTGGGACAGAATTTTGAAAATTGTGCAAAAATGAACAAAAAATACAATACATGATAATATTAATTGTGAAAGAGAACAAAGTTTAATATATATATATATATATATATATATATATGTATATATATATATATATATATATATATATATATATATATATATATATATATCAACTAAGTGTGCATTTTTGGCACCAGAGGGTTAAGGTAGAATTTCAAAGACTGGGGGGTGATTCACAGTCTATCTTCAGCTATAACAACAGAGCGCAGTCTACATGTGTGCATCAATTGTTGCAGAGCAATATTATAAGAATTTTTGTGTATTATAAGCCATTCTGCAATACAGGAAATTTTTACACTATTTAGGTAATATCATTTTAGTATATATATAATGCAGGACTGTTACTTTCTAATTTTGTATTAACACAGTCAGTGTATTATGTGAATCATCTCAGATCATTGCTGCTAGAAGCCTATTGCAAAACCGAGAAATAAGATCACCTGTCATTAGTATTTCACCAACAATAACATACTTCATGCATATCATCCTCTGCAGTTGGAAGTTTTTTTTTCAGAGGACAGCATTTTCCTCAGCACTTAGATCACAAACAATCATGTAGAATTTAATGAGTTGCTACATTTTCCTCCAATATAAAGTTGATCAAGTTGGTGTACTAGTTCTCAGATTCTCTTATGCAGTACGCACACTGATTCATAGGCAGTCTTTAAAAAGCAAGGGATAAAGAAGGGATAAAGTGGTGGAAAAATAATAACAATAGTTTAAGAGACTGAAAACAAAAATTTTACTTATATTTCTACAGTCAACTGAAAATACACCATAAGGACTAAAAAATGCTGGACTAAATAGAACCATACAAATCAGTTTAAAAAAAATCCATGTTCAAAAAAGCAATCTATTGTTGTATCTAAATAACTGAAGATTATTTTCTTTCTTTTAAAGGAATGCTCCATATTGGATTGTAAGGTTGATTGTTATGATTCCCTTTGTGATTACCATAGTGATGGTTACCAGGATGATGAAGAAGAAATGGAGTAAGTCACAGACATCTTTAATATACAATACAGATGCAACAATTCAATATTGAACTGTTCAGTATGGTGTCCAAGCTTCATAATGAAGGGCGTGAGAAGAATCTAAGCTCATGAAATGGGATGAGATTTGGGTCCATGAGAACAAAACAAGGACACTGACGTTTTGGTTTAATTATCATATAGAAGTTCCAAAATGTAAAATATATGCAGATCCATTTTGAAATGTTTTAACAACTAGCTAATCATCTTGTGTTCAGTATCTGCGTATATCTGGTTAATGTCTTGTCTAGCCATAACGCAAACAGTACATTTTAAAAGCACTTCAAATCAAATATATTTGCAGTTTAATAGTCTTTCACATCCTCGTTTCACCTCACTACTCTGTGCAACAATTCCAAAAAATGAAAATAGAAGAATGAGAAAAACCTGAACTGTTTTTTTTTTATCTTGAAAGTACTGACCAACATATCAGGAAATACTCTAGATCAGGGGTAATCAATTAAAATTCAAAGAGGTCCAGTCAAAGAAAATATATTAAACCAAAGGTCCGGAACGTCATAATGTCTAGCTTGAGTTTTAGTATGATATGTGAATCTGGGTGCAATTTCAGGGACTTGTTGAGCTGATAAAATATGATAATTTTCTTTGTCCGATTCGAGTTTGAAGCCCTGGAGGAGTGAGTTGGTGAGAGGTGTGTCTGTGCCTCGCGCAGAGTCTCTCTCTGACTCTCAGGTGTGGTGAGGTAAAATAACTCAAAGCACAGATGAATTTTCTTGAAGGCTCAACAGTATGTCATCCCGTACTGCCCCGCGTTGAGCTAATGTTTGCCGGTGTTCCGTGCAGCTGCTTTGACATGCTGTTATTGTTCAGGAGGGGGTGGGGTGAGTGTTATTTATGAGGCACAAGTTGTGCCACGCTTTAGTGTCCACCCAGAACATATTCCTCAGATATACGTTCCTCCTAAAAACACAGCAGACAAATTCATTCAAATTTTCGTGATGTCTACGTTAAATAGTAGCTTCCGTTTTTATTGACCAATTCCGCAATTCTATTAACGCAGAAACCATAGGGCCCTAGACTCCTTGTCTAAGCTAACTCATATTTTCATCTACTCTCCTTGTCTTTCTGATGATTGTAGGTCCGGGTCCAGGTCTGTATCAGATGGCGTCTTGGTCCGGACCCGGACCAGGATACTGTAAAACCTCATTAAACAACATATACAACATAGCAATGGCCACTTTTTAAATTGATATCAATATTTCAGTGCAGAAATTCCACATACTGTATGTTAAAATGAATATAATTTTCCAAATATGATCTAGAATGCCAAAAAATAAAACATAAAAACAACAACAACACTTTAGTGAGCCTGACAGTCAGAAACATCAAAACCAAGGCAAACAGAAAACCATGACTCAAAAAATTAGGTATGTCCTGAATCCTGATCAAACTGTATCGGCTCATTACTAATATACAGTGATGGTTTGTGGTACATGAGACATTATTAGCAATGTCATCCACATATGTTGAACTAGCCAGCAACCCTAAACCAGTGCCACACTTGTTTGATATGTATAATATTGAATAACATGCAATCATCAATGTGTGATAAAATAGTGTGTTAACATGTATGTTTCAGCGGTTGTTTCTGTGCCGCAAGAACCTGCAGGAGAGGTGAGTTTTGCCATTTAAGAATCCTAAACAGTTTTAGAGTGGCTGCTTCTTCAGTCTTTCATAGATATTGATTCATCCAGATTTATTTCTCCTATCCGACTTTCATGCTGTTGATAGCCTTTATTTAATTGTAAGAGATAACAGGTACATCTTTTAATGTCCTAATTGTATGCATCCTAACAGTCTAGTGCTCATATAAATGTTGCTGTTTCAAGCAATGTGCCTCACCTAAGGGTGATATGGAAAAACAATATCACGATTTATTTTGCTGGATCACAATCATGATGTTATCATAATTCTTTTTCTTTCTGATTCTTGTGGCTAAAATTTAAGTTGCTGACCCACCAAAAAATCTAATAAACTAAACATATATGTTAGGCCGGTTAATATTAACACGTTAACGCTAGTGATTAACCTGGAAAGCTTAACGCGTTAAAAAAATAATAATAATATCCTACAATTAAATCATAAGACTAAGTTTGACCACAACTTTCTCCTGTAGTCCTCCTGCGCAGATATTTACATCCCTGGGGTGAAAAGGTTAAAGGCAGGGCAAACGCAGCCAGCAGTGATGAATGATGAAGGAGACAGACCCAGGTCTGCTTCATGACAAATTTCGATTTACACAGGATCAAGCCATTATAGCTAATGTTAGCAGAGACGCTAACAACAACAGGAGATCAAGCCATAACGTCAAGCTACACCAGCGCAATCCAGCAGATCCAGATTTGTCCCCAAAACCACAACGTCAAAGCTAACTAATATGATCGCTTAAGGGTCAGCAGAGACTGCAGACCTTCGATATCGTTGACAACCAGGGGCTTCAAGACATCATCCAGGTCGCCTCTGATGACCTGTACTAAAAGAACACCTATGAGAACTACTGTCACAAGAATCCGTGAACTGTATGACAGTTAAAAAGGCAACTAAAGTGGAGCAGCTGGCCCGAGCTACATTTACAATTGCTCAGTGAATGAAGACAGTCTGATCTACAAACCACAAATAAGTTTATAAACTCTAGTTTGTTTAATATTTCTTCATTTAAACACCATAATTGTATTAATTTATCTCAAACAAAAATACAAGTAAATGGTAGTATTTTAGATGTTAATTTATAGATAATAATAATAAAAATGCATTTTTTAGTAAAACGTGCTTTCAAATTGCTGTACATGAAGTTAAAATGATGAAAACAAATAAACTTGATAATGAGAACATTTAAAAATCTAAAAATTACTAAAACTGAATAAATGCTGTGATTAATCATCACAGCATAGTGGTGTGATTACCTTGATTAATTTTTTTACTCAATTAACAGCACTAATTTTTTTTTTTTTTTTTTTACTTCTGCGACAACCTGTTGGTCAATTCAAGACAACAAAACCCAGCTCTTACTTCTCTTTTGTTTACCCACTTTATTAATTAGCATATCACACTATTTATTATGCTCTAAGTCAGTGCTATACTTTTCTAATATGAAAGCAGAAGCTGGTTTCATGGTAAACCACCTTCTTCAAAATTCTACAAGGAAACAACCAGAACTGCCTACTGCATTTAGAGGAAATGTTTTACCCTTTTGCTGTCACTGGTCATCATACCATGTTATGTCCAACTTCATTCTCTTCCTGCATTATTTTGTTTTTTTAAAGTTTTTTTATGTTTGTTTGTTTGTTTTTGTTTTTTTTTAATGGCAACCATAGCTTTGCATTGTTTCTCTTTTCTGAATGGAGACTTTTTTCACCTGTTGGCTTGCAAATATCTACCTTGGGACCAACTTAACTCTGTGTTTATGTTCACTTTCCTGAACATTTTGACAAAAACGTCTTAAAATATGATTGTTTATCAAATTTGAATGATTTCCTAATTTGGTGTAAACTGGCACCGGATGTTTTTTTTTGTTTGTTTGTTTGTTTTGTTTGTTTATTTGTTTGTTTGTTTGTTTTGCACACTGTGATCCAACAGAATGGAGACCGTGGTGATGTCTATCAATCCCTGCAGCCATTTACAATGGATGAACACCATGTCTACAGGACTATAGCACCAAACAACAGGGTAAGGCATCACACGGTGTGTCCTGCAAGTGGTTAAAAAAAAAAAAAAAAAAATCAACCATAGCCCAATCATACTTGTACAAAAGAGTATTAGAGCCAATGGAAAAAAAAACTGAGACGAATTGTTTGTTTGTTTTTTTCAATTGTAAAAAACAAGTCACAATTCTGAGTTTAAAATCAGAATAGTCTCACTGACTCAGTCCACTACTGCCGCCTGAGCAGACAGAAACAACAGGACAACACTTCATCAAAAGTTGATGCATAGACTGTGTGTGCCCCGATAGAACAAGAACAATCATACATACCAGTCAAACAAAGAACACATGTGCACACAACAATTAGAACACAATACAAGACATGCATTCATATTTACATGTAAACATGAATCACACAGTGGCAGAATGAAATAATTACAAAGTGCATATCTTTTCCTCCCCTAACATTCATTTTCATTTTCTTTTCCCAGAAAGCTGTGCAGTAGTCAATCACCAACAACACAAGCTTCTCTGAAGTTATCTCATGTTGTTTTGAATGCATGCTCTAGGTGCTTGGCAAGTTGATACAATGGAAACTGAAGCTTTATTGTGGTTGGTGCAAGGCCTCGCTTTGGCCTCAGCTACATGTGATTTAGCAGCAAGAGGGCTGTGCTTTTTTTTCTTCTTGAAGTGTCTTTTTTTTGTACAAAACATCCTGTAAATATTGTACTTTCTGTGCTTTCTGTTTCATTTGTGAATAAAGAAATCTATTTCCATTTTATGAATTATTTCTTTTCTATATTTTGAACATATCTAATGCATTACACCTTTTGCTATAAGTGTACATGTTGTAGTATAATGTGTGTGTTGATGTGTGTGTGTGTGAGTTTGAGTGTGTGCATTTAAAGGAAAGGGAGGAGCTCTCAGCTTGGACGGGGTCAGAGGAAGAGGAAGTTTTCAATCACTGTGGTTAGACTTGATAGCTGGTCATTGCCACTATGATGAAAATAAATGCCTACGCTTGTCTTCTCTTTGGTAAGTTTAATTATTAGATTATTTGCTCCAATATAGCAGTTGTTTAATGAGAACTACAGCTGTTACATGTTCATTTTTTTCTCTGCACGTTTCTGTCATTTGAGTCTTCTTTTTTCTTTCACTTTAAAGTTTCTACTTGTTATCAATAACTGACATTGCTGTTACAGAGCAGGTGGCATATATGGGTGATATGTTTTGTGCTTAGGCAGGATCTTGATTCTGTCACAATATCTTAATTTTAAAGACTAAATTGTCAGTTACTTACCAAAACAACCAAATCTATTTTCTACTTTCTATTTATAAAATACACAAATTGCAGTGATTACAAGTTTAGTCTATCAAAAAATGGTCTGCCTTCTGAGACAGCCTTGTAGTCAATACAATAAACATAAATATTTGCCATTTCTTCATAGGGACTATCAGGTAGGGGGTGTCTGGAATTCTTCCCCCAAATTTAAGCATCAGACTTTTATCTCCCTGTATTCTGATTGTTTTTATGTGACCAGTTTTTGCATTTTCTGTTCCAATTTTAATCATGATTTATTTGTGTTTCTTCTTTTGTGATTTTAGATTTAAATTAACTTTAAGTAGAGTGAAAAATAACTTCTAACAAATGTAAAGACATCTGAAACACATATAAACACTCATGGGAAAACTGCATACATATCCTCTGATTTGAAATGGCAGTGAGTGGAGCTTAGATTAATTGACTCCCTATAGAGTTAGAAGGATGAACACTAATAAATAACACCAACACTGAATGCTATTTATTTCACTTAGTTTACTTCAGTTTTTAATAAACTGCAGGAAAATTGAAATTTCTAGTCCTTTGAGCTGAATGTCTGAGAGTAGGGGGCTGCATGAGATGTGACTGGCATGTGGCTTTGGATGGTAGGACTTAACAATAGGTCAACTGTATATGTTAGAATTAATGCATGTATCAACAATGTGACACTGACAAGTACATCTTTCTTTGTTTCCATTTGTAGCTTTGAGTTCAGTGGAGATGAAAAGCCTGAACATCGAAGGTCGTGTTGGGCAAGATCTGACCTTCAGATGCTCCAACTGGGATGTTTTTTTTAGCATAAAAGAGAATGAGAAGTATCTGTGTGTGGATCCTTGCTCACAACGTAATCATGTCATCACCAGAGCAGGATTTAAGAAGACCTCACAAAATAAACGAATTGAGTTATTAAACAATGGTGATGTGTTATATGTGACCTTCACTAGCCTTCAGAAGTCAGATGCTGGAAAATATTATTGTGGAGCAGAGAGAACAATTAAGGATGCATACATAGAGGTGAATCTTAAAGTCATAGATGGTAAGTTCATTCTCTTCATTTTTACCACAGAACTAAGCACTTTAAAAATCTCATGACTGCCCATACAAGTGACTGACTCATTTATACTCTAACTTAGACTGTACTGTTTGTTAGTTCCAGCTCAGCCGTCCAATACCAAGGCGCCTTCAAGAACAACAACCACTGTTGCTGTACCAAGCAGCCCTTTTACATTTTCATATGGCTCAGATATTTTCAGCAGCACGTCGTCAGCCAACACAACCCTCAGTACCACAACACCAGCTGCATCAGCAGCACAACAAGGTAGGATGTGCACACCTCTAAAATCACATAGAGCCTCATCACCAAACTTAAGAAGAAATTTGATCTTAACACAATCTTACATAGTTTTTAAGGTGATTCTGGCATTCACTCAAGTGTTCTTAGCTCTGGTTTGTTCTTGGTTAGGAACAAAATCTGAGAAAAAAAAAAAATCTCCAGAGCACTCTCACCAATATTTGTGTGCTGATACAAGAGGATAAAAGGTTTAATCCTGCACTCATCAGTACTCATACTCATGCATTAGATTAAGAATGAATCAACAAAATGTGATTTTTAATTCCAGTTTACCAAATTTTTTTTATCAATTTAACACTTAATTAATTAAATCATACATACAAATACATGACTGATATGGTCGAGTATTGAGATAAACAGCGGTTGATCTTAACTACAGCATATGTAATTATGAAAATATGACTTTAGCATATTTAGTTTTATGATACACGTCATTTCTGATGAAAGCACTGTCTGAATCAGAGATAATAACCAATAAAGATGTTTGTAGCATTTATTCGATATCCACCACTGGTGTTTAAAATGTAATTAAATCTTCATTAAATCCACTTTAAAACTATCAAAGTACTGCTGTAAATTTTAGGATTATTTTAATTTGGACATTATTGACATCTTGCTTTTTTCCGCTCATTCCTGTGTGCCTTCTGAGTTTGCACACTTTGCAGTCAAATGCCCTTACAAGGGCATAAAATTATCATTTCATTATGCTAATTAGGACAAACATGCACTTGACATTTATCAAATTGAGAACACAGGTGTGAACAGAACAGCAGTTAAAGAAAGTGTCATGAATCCCACATAGGTTTCTCTGAAGGCCGACTCAGCCGACACAAATGCAGGCAGATTTGGCACCATTGTGGCTCATCCCCAACCGTTGGGCCCTATTCTGGGCGTCAGGAGTGACAAATGCTCTTATAGTGTGACAAACTCAACAACGCGTCCAAGGTTGCATGGAAAAGAGAGTTGTAACATAGCATAGCAGACAGATCATTCTTTGAGTCAGGTTGTTGCATTTTTTTTAACTTAAGAGGATAGTATTCTCCTGAGTGGGTGTGGATTTGGCTCATTAAGCCGACACGCCCACACCATCCTGGACTTGAAGTTACTGCCTCTTCTTTCATGATTTTGAAGCTTAATTTTATAAACTAAGAGATGCTTTTAATGACTGAGATTTTGTCTAGTGGTTCATGTCACAGTAGCCTATCATACAACAAAGTATCTTTTTTAGACATTATATTTGAACCGGGTTTGGGGTGAAAAACTAAATCAAACTGAAGAGAATATGAGCAGCTGTGATCATGACAAGGTGTGGCTAAGCCCATTTTTTTTGACACTGTCTTTTTTTTTTCAGGGCGTGTATCACACCTGATAGCTGGTGTCACTGTCATAATAACACTCTTGATGCTCCTGCTACTGCTCATGAGAACAATGAAAAAGAAAAAACAAAGTAAGACCCACAAACCTCCACATGCATTGCATACGCGTGAAACTTTCATTAAAGCTTTGACCAGAGACATCCACTAATGTTTGCCTTCATTTCTTCAGAGGTTGTGTCAAGAGCTCATTTGCCACAAGAGGAAGTACGGGAGGTGAGTTTCTTAAAGCTATGAATTCTCCAGAAGAGTCATTTTTGCTGCAAAATACACTTTTTTTTTTTTTTTTTTTTTTTTTTAGCTTAAAGGAGGTGTCGAAGGGTTTTATTACATTCCGTCTTTTTTTAAAGATACAATGCTGTTCAAGATGACTTTTACCATGAACTTATTGTTTACAGTTTGGGAAGAAGCAGAGATGGAAAAAGGAGATTAAACTCATAGGCAATATCCGCACCAAATCTTTACACAAGCTAAAGAATTTAAACAAAGAATTGAATAAATAAATACAAAGCCAGTGTCAAGATCAAGTGTTATAAGTCATTTGATGAAAATCACTTAAATTTCAGCGTTGTAGTATTCCTTTTCTGTTCCTCATAAGACAACTGTGATTACTGCACAGAAACAAAGACTACCTCAATATAAGTAAATTGATTTTTTTACACCATCACAACATAAATGTTTCCCAAGGCCATCATGCACCTTTCAGGTCAATGTTAGGCTGAAAGTAGAACATTGCGGTCTAACAGTCTATTTCTTTTCCAACCACACCAGCTATTAGGCATCATTTAGAGCTGCTCAAGAAGCTGTGTGGTTAACTTAAGGCTGACTCCGACCACACCGTCTACAGTCGTAGAGGCCCAAGACCTGTCAGCCCTGAAAATCAGTCATTTCATCTCATGTAATGTGTCATAGTGAACAACAAACAAAAACACGTCTGAAACCCCTCATGATAAAAAATTAAGGATGTTTAAATTTGCCTGCAATTTGTTCCATGATGTTGGTGATGTTGACCAATTAGAGAAGACAGCGCTCTGTGAAACAAGGGTGATCACATCGTAAGACTTAAAAAAGAGAAATGTAGGAAATATCTCATGCACTCCACTTAGCATCAAGCTGCCCCTTTTTCTTCTAACACCATTATGTTGGCTGTGAGGACCGGTTGGGTAGCAACCAGCACTCTGCCATGCCTGTTGGTCAAGTCACTGCACCAATTTATGGCTCTGTAATCACCTGATCTGAAATAGTGACCATTCCAACTATGTGTGTAACACTGTAGTCTGAGCTGGTCTTTCATTCAAACTCAAGGCTAGTCTATCCAAGTAAAGCCTGCAGAGATGTAATAATTGTATCAACATAAAGATGATGTATAACATAAAATATCTTGAAGGTACTAGTGAAAGAGGTGGAAACAGTCACAAATCTTATGGTTTCTAGGTCCCTTCATTTTCCAGAATTTAATTTCAAACAAGTCCCAAACAGCTTGAAGTTGTGTGTTCTGTAAATACACAGTTTACAAAGTCTTAGTAATGTCTCCCTATATGTTACAATAAATTTGCTGTAAATATAAAGGGACAATTGTGTTTGATAAGTTACAGATTTAGACTGTTTAGCACTTTTAAAGGGTGGTGCCAAATCAGGGGCGCAGCAACACACTTTGTGATAGTTCAATCCAGTCCTCAACTTTGAATAGACTGAGCTTTTAATATACTTATGTAATATAGCCTGAATATGATGTCAGGCCATTTTTCTCGTCATGTACAGGACTGGTATAATATCACAAAATTAAAACAGATAGCACATTTAAATGCCTATTTAGGTGCTACAAACCTCCTCCTCCCTCTGAAACAAATCTGTGTTGGCAGACTGACCTCATGTCTTAAGATGACAGAAAAATGACTTTATAGTAAATCTCTGTTTTTGTTTCTTTGTGACTGCTCCTGTAGTTTTAAGTTTCACTTCTGTAGTGCTGAGGTATGCAAAGGTGCCTTTGACTATACCATATTTCCTAATGAGGGTGTTCACAATGAAAGCACTAACCTCACTTCTCTGTTCATAGATTTTTTAATGCTCTGTGAACACAGTAAGCATCACAAGAACTTATGCACAAAAAACCCTGTGATTGCATTTCATTGGAAATAACTGAGTTTATAACTTGGTTATCTCAGCAGTGTACTGTTTTTAAAGCCAAAAATGAAAGCCTAAGTTTGGCACTTGAACACTTTATTTGTCTCCAACAAGAAAACTTGGTGTCAAAAAACTTCAAACTTGCAGATTGTACATAAAGCAGTACAGGGATTCATTGTTCTGCTGATGACTCACAACCATACATGTCTATTGATCACGACAAAACTGTTTATATTGTTAACCCACAAAATGATTTCCTGTCTTTTAGTGTTGGTGGTCTTAATTATCCCCAACTACATTCAGACAAATCAGAAATGATCAACATCACCATCAGTCTGGACATCGCAGATAAACAGATATGAATAAAAGCATGTCTTCCAGTCCCTCTATTTCATTTCAAACGCAACAGAGTAACAGTCCTCACCTTAAAAGTTTATAAAATTATATTTTAGCTGGTGTATAGACTCAACTGTTAAGGCTGTCTTTTTCTTTAAGAGGAACTTCTTGTTCCGGCATTTTATGTTAAACTTTTTGGCCTAGTTTTAGTGTTGTTTGCTCTGTTTTAACATTTTTTATCCTTCTCCGAACTATCATGTTTGTGCTGTGTTTGGCTAACTGTTCTAAATGTTTCTCTCTGTATTATCTGTTTTCTATTTCAAGGAAGTTGAGTATGATGAAATTAGAGATGAAGACCGGCAATCACTGAGACAGCCTGAAGGCCTGTCTACCGTCTTCTTCTCTGCAGAGCCAGACAGTGTCTACGCTAATACTTCCTCCCTCCAAGACACTGAACATGTAGCTCAGTGTGACTCTGACTATTCAAACAGCACTGCCCTTAGAGCAGCCAGCTCCAGCGTCAACCCAAGACAGGGATGTTCTGGCAGCAAAGTTTCAGATCATCCATGTGATGTTTTATACTCAGTTGTTCAACCTCCTAAAAAGAAAGTGAGACCCACAGGGAAAGTGAAACTAAATCAGCCACAAATCAATGACAATGACTCTTTTTATTCCCTGGTTCAGCTAACAGGAGCAACTTAAGTGTTAGATTGACAAAAAAGGATTTTTTTCTACTATACTGAATAGTGTTTTAAATAGAGGGAAGTTGTATTTCTTTGATAGTAAGGAGCATTTAATACTCAGGCACTTAAGATGTATATATTACTGATAAACTCAAGCATTTGAACATGTTCCTTCTCGAGGCAAAAGCTGCCTTAAAACCAGTATGTTAAAGCTAAAGAATAACTCAAAACTCTTCATCATGCCACTTTTTACAGAGTATTTTTTAATCTATTTTACCCTTATTGTGTTAGGATAGGTGAAGAAAGACACACATTTTCAGGTCAGTAATTAAGTCTGAAGAAGTCTTTACCTTAACGTCTTTACTAGAAGGCACTAAATGCCGTTTTTAATGAGTAACTAAACCCAGGACAGTTTTTGCTGTGGTGCATCTACCCTGTAATAAAAAAAAAAATCCTTCAGAACATCATGGACAGGGCTTGGAGAGAGCTTGGAATAAGAGGCAGGGATAAGACACGCCCACTGCCTCCTTACTCCCTCGTCTTTTCCTGCAGAACTTCTAGTGAGTTCGAGAGATGGTTTTATGAAAAAAGATTATTCAAATAAAGAAACCATGACATCTGGTCAAGTAGAACACACAAGCTAGTATATTATGGACCACATGGTTTATTCGCAATCTTGGTCAACAGTGCTACATAACCCATTATCCTAGAGTGTCACATTGGCATCGATGACTGAGCAGCTGTATGCAAGCCTCACATCACCAAGTCCAAAGCCAGGCATCAGATGGAGTAGTGTAAAACTGGACTATGGAGCAGTGGAAACATGCTCTGTGGAATGACAAATCAAGCTTCTCTGCTTGCGAGTCAGATTGGCAAGTCAGTGACTGTGCACAGAGCAAGAACTATAAAGACAAGGTTTGATGAGTTTGGTGAGGGAAAGCTTACTGACCTGCACACAGTCCTGACCTCAACCCCATCAAGCAACTTTGGAATGAACTGGAACAGAGATTGTGAGCCAGGCCTTCTCATCCAACATCAGTGTCTCACATCATAAATGCTCTACAGAATGAATGGGCACAAGTTTCCATAGAAACACCCAAAAATCTTTTATAAAGGCTTCCAGACGAAAGTAGGCTGTTATAGCTGCAAATGGGGGGCACATTTTAGAGTACATGTATTTGAATACAATGCTTTTACAGTACCTGTTTTGTCCATACAGCATATGCTAAGTCATTCAGCACTGAACCAACAATTTTTCCATAAAATTCTGCAGTCTGTTTATTTTTTTTAATGTTACCATTTGCAACAAGTGATAACAGACAAGGTTTAAACAGATTCAATAAAACCTAAAGTACTTGTACTGAGTCGTCTTCTCACTTGAACTTGGTATGTCAAATGTCATTATCTATTTATGTGCACTTCCTTAATTTAATATGTGTGAGGCTACTTTTGCTTCTGCTCACACTTACACAAACACACAAAGAGAGAGTGCTAACATATTGACAGCAATACTTGAGGGTGAGTCATGCTGTTGTTTAGGTTAACAGGATGTTAATGCTGTGTACAAGTACTGGTTGTGGTTGAGAAAAAGGCTTTGAATATATCACGTGTGAAATATCAGCAATGAAGGCGCTTTCTTCAACATCAAAATATTCTAAGGAAGAATTACTTCCTTGCTTCTTCAAAGTGCCATTATGAAGCCAACAGCCCTTTTAATTCACAACTTTGTTTGCAACCTTAAGTCTAAAGATTTGTATTAGGGCTGTCAAGTATTAGGATGAATGCAACTCAGACAAGATTTTGTGTGGTTTTAATCCATCCCAATTATGTTATTTTAAAAATTCCACTCCTTTGCAATGAATGCTGTTTTTGTTTCTTTTCAGATTTTCGCACCATCTTAAGCTAAAGGCTAGTTGACTTCCTGTTGTGAAACAGACCTGCTTTAATTTCTAAAGAAAATAGTAAACCTTAGGTAGATCGGTGATAATCACACAAACTTAATCACAGAAAAAAGGGCTTGTTATGGATTGAAAATCTAAAAAAGGTAACATTAAAAAGGTAGATGTTAGGTAACACAAGGTGTAAATTGCTTTTGACTTGATCATGGACCTCGATAATCTTGATGAATGTACAGATGCTGAAAGCCCTTGTTTGTGTCTGTCTACAACTATTAAATTCATGTCTGTATCATGTTAAATTCTGTTTCTGTTTATATTATACAGTAGGGGTTTTTATTCCTCATTGGACATGTATGGGACTGTTCAACATTTTATGTAATAAAATGTTTAATTTGGATTGTACATTTAATAAAACTACAATATGCAGTGCTATCCACTTTTATGTTTTTGTAAACACTGGTCAGATCTGTGGGTTTTTTTTTCAGGGGTGGGGTATAAAAACAGAAAAATTACTTACAGTGAATAAAGAATGATTACAACAAAGCTAAACATTGTTAGTGTCAGAAGCAAAGTAGGTCTTATTCACTCATAGGATCAAGTCTATGTGAGGTTTTAAAGTAGTCTAATTTTCCATGTGCATAAGGCACAGATTTTGGGCAAATACATCAACAGTTCCCAATCTGGGCTCAAGGTTCCCCTAGGGGGTGCCAAAGATGGAGGATTAGATGTCAGCTAAGAAATAATACCTTACAGCATAGTTTATTTATAGTTCTTTTAGTAAGAACAATTGGTAGAAGGTCTGTTGTGTAATTTTGTGTCACTGAGGGCTCAGCTTTATTTGGGCACACTGCATCAAGATGCACCACAATGTATTTTTGGCACTGGGTGTGAAACAAGACTAGAAAATGTAGCCCCCCCCCCCCCTTAATTTCCTTCTTTCAAGTTAATCAGAGCTTCACTGAACATAAAAACAGCTTTGTTCAGTCTCTTACCTGTTTGATTTTCTAAGCCTGTAACTTTTAATGTGTGTTGTATTCCTGCTAAACAGAGTGGTCAGCAGGGGGCACTCTTTGCACAGGGTGGAAGTAGCACTCATCAGTAACGTTATCAGTATGTGGTGAGACAGTTTGAGGGCTCTCTTCTTTGTTACTATTCATTTCCCTTTTCCACATTTACTTTAGCTTTGTATAAATACTGCCACTAATCTTTCATACCAGTGATCCATATTATGTTAATTAGGCCACTTTTTGTACAGCCCAACTGCTCAGTAAGGTCAAGCAGTTTACTATCACATTGGCTATGAATCTGAAAGTTGCCTTAGTGCTCTAATTTCCCTGGCTTACCCGTATGATAAATGTGGATCTTCTTTAGCAAAGATAGGCTTTACTTGGATCTCTCTGGAGGTAGGTGACAAGTAAAATAACAAAACATCAACCAGACAGTTAAATCCTTAAATTGTAGTGCAAGTATTCCTTCCACTTTTAAGTCTCAAACTAGAACATCAGTGGACTCAAATAATTTATGATAAACTACAAAAACTCCTCCATATTATATCATTTAACTGCTTTCTTATGCATTCATCATTCCAGGTATAAGTCTGAAAATCAATCATCTCCCTTTAAATGTGTCTTATTAAAATCATATCAGGATTGAAGTCAAGTAATATTCTTTTTCTGAGCTCACAGTTCCAGTTGAGCAGATACCATCATATTTCCAGATTGTCTCCTGTTATCTATCGGTTCCTTGTGCTGCTACTGTTTGCTGATTCTGGCCGGTCACACCTCAGCAGTCTCCCACTACCAGTAAGGAAATATTCCTTTCCAAAGGGGAGTTCATTGAGGAGAGTTTTAATGCTGATGAGCCTCTCCATATTTGACCCTGCAAAGTGAATATGAACATGACTAAATCTCTCATTACCCCTCAAAGTCTGCTAACAGTGGAACACAGCTACTTTATCCTGCTGAGTCCAGAGTTCCACCTTGACAACACCTGGCCCTGAGGGAAACCTCTCACTGACACACTGCAATGCCATGCATGTGCAGACTTTCATGATATCTTTAAGATTACTACTTGGCTTTGTTGTTTGATTAAATGGGCGGTCTACAACTATCAAATGCATGTCTGCATCATGTTTAATAGACAGATGCTTCAAAGCTGGAAAAGTACAGAAATTATGGAAATCATTTAGTAAAAATCATGGTATGATGAATATCAGTGTTGGTTTTGTGTTGCCTCATCTGAGCTATACTTGTCCTTTAGCTCTTCCCCTCCGCAGCCTCTTAGTTTTTACACACCACACACACAAGCATGCACTCAGCAGAAGTCACCTTGGCAGCGGGAATGCCCTCCGGTCGCTGTTCTTGGAGGGCTCAGAGAGCGTGAGCAGCTTGATGTCGTTGTTATTGTTGTTACAGTCGTTGTGTACATTGACCACCAGGGAAGGAGTGTAGTGGCCTGGGGTATTGGCTCTGTTGTCAATGACAGTCAATGACACTGCTGCTAAGTGAGAAGGATTAGCCAACTGTGTGTGTGTGCTAGCATGTGTGAGTTTGTCTCATGCAAACAAAAAATTCTGCGCCACAAGTTTTACTTAGGTTATAGAAAACTTTGGTTCAGGGAAGAAATAAGTTAAATAAATGCAGAATTTCATGATATTATAGACCATAAATGTTTGCCTTTTCACTGAAACCAATTAATTTACAACATATGACAAGCAGGGAAAGCCTCATTGTTACCACAGTTCAGAGACTGTCAGTACACACTCTTCTTAAAAACAGCCAAGTCCAATCCTACATTAGCTACTAAAACTAACAGGAGACCGGCCGAGATTTATGGCATGTTGCAAATCTGACAGCTGATACTTCAAATGTTGAGAGTGTTGAATGGATAAAACAAGTGTAGAAAACCACAAGCATACATGGTGCACTGTCTGTTGCACCATGTATGCCAGCGTTTAACACATAAAGAATACTTAGCTTCAAGTTAGCTCTCATTTAGCCCTTTAGCACATTAGCCATTACCATATAAAAGCTAAATAACATCCTTTAATGTGCTAGACACCACATTCAAACTGAGTCTTACTGTCCTAATGAACTCAACTGTAGCCCATGTTTACTTAAAACTAGGGTTGTCATGGTTGATCACATTATTTGTGATCAATTAAGATCCACAATTAGTTCACTAATCTTTTGTGTGATTAACTGCATTTGTTACTTTCCCTTTCAGCACACTTTGGTTAAAGGGATACTTCAACATTTTGGCATATTTGCCCATTGCTGTAATTCCTGTAATCTTAGTAATAGGTTCGTTACCTTTAGTTGTCCATGCAGGCTGAGATACTAGCTGCTCTGCCAACGCTATGGAGTCTTACAGTATCCCAGCTTTCCCTCATCAAACTCATCAAATACACAATCCAACAACTCCAAAAATGCTGTCATGGACAGGCTGTGACCTGCACATTTACCACGCTTCCTGTTTCCTTTTTCTTTTCCAATCCACGACACATTACTTTTTCTGTAAAGTTCATATCATAATTTTCGATACACCTATAAAAGCAGGACTGTATCCAAACAGGAAGCCAGGCACCCTTAGTTTAAGACAGTGCAAATGTCCAAAATGGCACAAAATCAGTTTTGAATGCAACATGTTGGAAATGTAAAATGAAATAAAAAGGATGTGATTAATCAGGATTGACTACAGAAACGTCAAGAAAAATTAAAAATCTTTATTTGACAGCCCTATTTAAAACTATAAAATCCAACCATCTGGGTTTAGTTGGAGTAGTGGAAGAGAGAGAAAACTGTATCCACTGTGGATAGTTTGTTGCTCTTTATGTTACTAAGCTGTCTGCTGTCCTTCAGGTTTGAGAGGTATGATATTCCTGTCATATCATTGTTGGCAGATTTTAGATTTTGGTATCAGAAGATATGAAAATTTCTGCCAATATTTATAGCCAATTTTTCAGCTGTATATATTGTCAGTATGAATTATATATGTTCCTGAGATACATTCAACAGTACCATCAAGTAGGTGGTTGCAGAGGGCATTAAACACATTCAAAGAGGCCCATTTGAACATTTGAATGAAGCCCCAATCATAAAACAACTTCCAGGCTGTCTAGGAGACACTTGTATGAGTTTGGAAATGTTTGTACATGGGATATAACACTACTCTGTCAACAAATGTCATTGTGAATGTAGCTTTCACAAGCTCATTGTACCCGTTTCTATCTTCCTCTGGTGTTTTCAAGTAGTAGAATACTTACAAGATTGAAAACTCCATATGCAATATGGCAGGTGCAAAAGCCTAACAGGTGTAGCAACAGTGATCAAAGGGTGGCAGGGTGTAGCATTTGCTTCATATGCAAACTGTAGGACAAAAAACCCTCTAAAAACAAATTAAAATCCTTGTGCTTTCCTCATGTAGCAGTAAATGAAAAGTTAACACATTGGCAAGGAAAAATAATGTCTAATATTAATCAGAATCATAATTACCTTTTCTGATTGCAAAACTGAACTTGCTGTCTTTATATTTGTCTGTGGAGAGTAGTGGAAAGAAGCTATTTAGAAACAGCCTTTGGAAGAACACAACTGGTACAAGCCGGTCACAGCCCTGATTTTCATCACACAGTATGAATCCTCAGCTTGCTTTTCTAAAGAATAAAACAGAGGCACTTCACATTCTAAATACAGAAACCAAGTTAATATACAACCTGAGGGAGTTTGGTCAAAACTCAAATATTCACAACTTAGAAAACAAAGTCTGTAAAACTTTCAGAAATGTAAAAGGTGGGAAGGCTCTCAGGCAATTTCTTTAGGTGTGAGAAAATACTGTAAGTCTGAGCACATTTACTTTTTCTTTTTGTAAAACTATTACACAGAACCATTTATTTTTTTCAATATACAGTGGTTAACAAGTTTATTAGACCGCCTGTCAAAAAAACCAGAAAACATAAATATTTAGAAGAAGTGCTTTAATGTGGATTCTTTCATTTTCAGTCAGCTCTCCACATTTTACCATTTTGAACAGGAATGAGGAATTTCAAACTAAGTTCACCTTTTTTAACTCAAATTTGAGCCGGCTCACTGGGCTTCTCTGAGAAGTGAATCAAGCATAACATTCAACCACTAAAACTAATCTTTCTGTTCAGGAATGCAAGTAAATAACTATAATTTGACATATTAATCAAGAAATAATAATTTGCTTTACTATATATATATATTTTTTTGTAAATCAGTAAATTTGAAGATTCATGGATACCAATAATAATTATATTTTAGCATTGAAAATATCATTTGGGTTAAAGAGCTTCTACATATTGTGTATTAACCATTGCAGACACAGAAAATGATTTTGGTTTTATCAATTTTGCCAATGCTGTTAATTTAGGGCAGCTGTGGCATAAACCTTACTTTGGGTGGTGGTCTAATAAATTTGTTAAGCACTGTACATCAGTGTATCCATCGAGGGAAAAAATGAAAATGGGTTTGCGAGATGTTTACTGCAAAGTATATTTGACTTTGCCTGGCAATAGAAAATCTACTTTTTCAGAAAACTACAAAGTAAGCACTTGTGTTCTTATAGAGATGTAAGGGAGGTCAAAGTTTAGTTTGTGCCCTGGTTTTGGGGTCACAGTTTGATATGGGTTTGGTCCATCTGTAGTCTGGATTTCTCTGTGTTATTACTTTTAACAGACAGTTGTGCATCTTACAGATTTTTCCATCTTGCCGACTCTGGACTCGTGGTACACTGTTCAACTGTTCAGCACACAAATATGGCCTTCATGGAAGAGTCATTAGAAGAAAACCTCTCCTGCGTCCTCACCACAAAATTCTGCATCTGAATTTTGCAAAGGAACATTTTTGACAAGCCTGATGCATTTTGGAAACAAGTCTAGTGGACTGATGAGGTTAAAATACAACATTTTGGCTGCAATGAGCAAAGTTATGTTTGGAGAAGAAAAGGCACTGCTTGGGGTTGGACTGATCATGCTTTGGGGTTGTATTTAAGCCAATGGCATGGGGAACATTTCACGGGTAGATGAAAGAATGGATTTATTAAATTCCTTCAAATTCTGGAAACACCATCTGTAAAAAAGCTGAGGTTGAAAGGAGGATGGCTTCTACAACTGAATAATGATCCTAAACACACCTCAAAATCCATGATGTACTACCTCAAGAGGAGCAAGCTGAAGGTTTTGCCATGACCCTCACAGCCTCCTGACCTAAACATTGAAAATCTTTCGAGAGGCCTCAAAGGAGCAGTGTGTGCAAGACAGCCCAGGAATCTCACAGAACTGAAAGACCTTTGTAAGGAGTAACAGGTGAAATCCCTCAAACAAGAAATGAAAGACTTTTGGGCGGCTATAAAAGCATTTAGAAGCTGTGATAGTTGCCAAATGGGGTGCTACTAGGTCCTAACTATACAGGGTGCTCAAACCTTTGCTTCGGGCCCTTTTACTTCTCTGTCATTTTGAAAACATAAAAGATGAAAATAAAAACAAATATATATATATATTTTTTTTTAAATGTAAAGGGAGTGTGTCATCTGTAACTGTGTGCTTTTTGGAGATCCTTTCGTCTTCCACTTGCTGAACTGTTCACATTAACAGAAATTTTGACCAGGGGTGCCCAAACATTTGCATGCCACTGTATATTAACAGTCATGAACCTCAATTTTTTCAACCCAAACACTTCCATAAAGGAATTGAGCATTGAAAAAAATAAGAAAAAGTCTTTAAAAACATTGTTGCTCCTCTTCGGGTACTTGCAGTTCAGATGTTAAAGCTCAAGATTTGAGCAGTTCAGTGAAAGCATGCTCTGTTTTAAGGCAGAAATAACAAAAAAGCCTGTTTCAAACAATACATGTAAGGATAACAAAAACTTTATATTAGAAATAAGAAATGTCAGAGAAACAAAAATGGAAACATAGAGAGAGGAAGGTGGATTTAATAGGCAGATAAAGAACAGGTTTTAAATGCAAGTAAGGTCGTCAAAAAAAGGACATATTAAAAAAAAAAATCAAGACAGCCAACAACACAAAATTGTATATACCAATAAAAATACCTTATAAAAATGAGTGACATTAGTCACCACAAAACTAAATATTAAGTGTTATAAACCATAAATGCAAATGCATTCAAATGTACATACTGTTAACAACACACGCCAAAGTAACAAATGTTACTAGTTGTAAATGAAAATTAATAAAAATTACATTGTCTAAACCATAAATTATTTGAAATATTTTTAACTTTTTTAATATTTCAATAATTTGATTGCATGATTATGAATTCTATTTTCACCTCTTAATATTGTATGCACATTCTTTTTCAATGCTTAACATTTAAAGTGACATACATTTTCATCCGTTCCATTTTGATCTTCACTTTTTTGTTGCTTTCACCCTTGAGGCTCCTTTCCTCAAACAACTAATGAATATGTTTGTGAAGTTTATGATAAACTATGGATGAAAAATTATCCAAATGATTACATTTTCCACTATTTTCATCAAATTACAACAATTTTTTAAATCAAATTCTCTCACATTAATCAGATCAACTTCACACTTTATTAGTCTATATTTTCCATTCAAATTCATTTTTATCAATTTATATTTTAAGTCACAGAAATGTTTATAACCTCAATGTGGGTATAACCTGACACAGCCTACATCCAACTTGATCTCTATGTCCTAGATCAAATCAGTGTGGCTGTTCCTGAGAGGCTATCAGTGTTTACATTCCAGTTAGATCACTATGACAGTATGGCAGTATACTAGAGCTGTAGTGGCTACTAGAGACAGTCAGCTCTTGAGTGGTATTGTGGGCCTGGACTTATTAAAAATGTTAAGAATCAGGCTAAACAAATATTAATTCTGGTGTTTAATTGTTTAGCACCACCTAAGCTGAGCTTATAGCTGCTCGTAGCTCATAGGTGGCTGTTAAATGATAAAGATTTTAGTTGTTCAAACATCCTATGACCAAAGAAGATAGAAGCAAAACTAGGATAACTAATCACTTGTATCTTTATATTTAGAGCTTAGAAATGGTTTCTTTCTTAATATGCTCCTGTAACTGTTTCCTTTTTCTTGCCTCTAGAGGAGACAAAATTGAAATTCATTGCATCCCCTGGTTTTTAACAGATTTAGGAGTTAAACTCTTTTTAATTAGTGAAAGTAGTGATATCATTCCTGTAATCCTTCACTAGACCGTGAATCTGGCATTTATTTACTTTAATCAACATTTAGTACAATTAGGGCCAATAATAGGTCAGCTCCTCATCTGAAACTCCACTGTGTGGGAGTGGAACCCCACTGAGTCTAATGAGGCACACAATCAATGTACCAGTGGACAAAAATGGTCCCTACCTTCATTTCTCACAAAGGAATGGTCAATATTTTTGTCCAGAACTTCACATGGAAAGGACAACAGCCAATTAAAAACCTTTCCAATTACTTCTGTGGAATCAGATCGACCAGGTTATGAGCACACCTAGGGTTCTTAAGTGCCTTAAGCTAATTAGTTTCTACCCCCTGCCCATGCCTGGAAAGTCAAAGCTAACAATTACAGTCTGGACACCCTGAGTTGCACCACTGATGTTAGCCAATTACATCTACTTTCAAAGTCGCATCATTCGATTACCTTCCCTCAACACCTTGGATCCTGCAGACCATTTAACCAATTATATTTCCCACACACAATGGGCTTCACAGCCGTGTGTAAATAGCCCATTGAATCATGAATGGACATCATGACAAACCATCACTCCCTCAATCTTTCTCATAAGCTCAAACTCAGCACAAAGCTGACCCTGCTTTCCTAAGAGCCTTCTTATGATGCTGATATGGTGCTTTACCATAGTAAAGTAAGATGATGATAATAAAGACATGGGTGTTCAGTGTTCTGCATACGTATTACACTTTTTTTGGCAAGAAGTAGCGTTTGATAACTTCATTTTATCAACAGTTATTAAGAGAGTATATATTTGTCAGTGTCAGAACAAAAACTTTTTTCCAAGTCAGGAGTTACCTGTTTCAGCTTAAGTTAGCGCTGTAACTAAAATGATGACTCACAGAAAAGCTGCTTCTCCTGGATGAAAAATGCTGACAGAAAGGCACAGAGATATCAAAGGAAACAGCAGGGTTTCTCTAAAGCTCAGGTACAATATAAATGTACTGCTGGGGTCTGTGTGAGTGATGGTTGACATTTACACATAGATTTTCATTTCTATCTCACAGACCTGAGCCGGGTTTTCAAGCAGACAATGGCAGTCTTAAAACTAATAAGCTGTGTAGGCAACTGTGAATGCTAATATTAAGAAAAACTGTGAGAACAGCTGATTCTTCCAGCACACTGCTGTGACTGTGAACAGTTTGATCAATGAAGGACTTGGAGCTCATGGGGCTTTGGTTACATCTTAATGACTTGGACTGTTGTTTATTAATTTTGTTGTGAAGAATTAGCCGCAATAAGATGCAAAGTTCAACAGAACAGGATTGTAACTGCTTAAATATGCATCTTCAATAAAGCCTCATAACATCAAATCCTATCCATTGTCCTGTACTGAGAGATTCTCATACAGTCCCCTCCAAAAGTATTGGAACGGTGGGCCCAACTCCTTTATTACTTCCGCCAAGGAAGTTATGTGATCGGGTGTGTTTGTTTGTTTGTTAGCAACATAACTCAAAAAGATGTGGACACATTTTGATACAATTTTCAGGAAATGTCAGAAATGGCATAAGGAAGAACTGATTAGATTTTGGGAGGGATCCGGATCACCGTCTGGATTCAGGAATTTTTTTGAAGGATTCTGTACTATTGGGAGATAGGGCTGATGGCGAAGCTCTGTGCTGTTACCACTTTACACCAGGAGATGGCGGACATGAGTAACTTCAATCCCAGCAGCATTTTGGCTGTTTCTATCCGAAGTTTTGGAGTTTATAGAGTTTGAAAGATGCACGCCCGGTCAAGGAGACGAGTCGGAATGTAATAGAGAGAAAGACAGCAAAGTGTGGCAAGAATACTCACAATGCTGGGAGGAATAGAGGAATATTCACCCTCTGCCATGATTTCCAGTCATCCAGTGAGGCAATGGGTGAGACTGTCAGTGCGTCTGTTGGCACCAGCAGGCAATGCTACTGCCATGACAGTCCACCCCTAGCAAAGCCAATGCTTTGCCTCACCGTGTTTCCACCCCACCGGGGAGGGGGTAATCGGCGAATGCCGTGGTGGGGGGCACATCGGGACGGATCCAGGAATTTTTTTAAGGATTCTTCACCATTGAGAGATAGGGCTAATGGCAGAGGTCTGAGCTCTCTGAGTGCTTTTCTAGTTTTTGCTGTGGACTAAAAACATTTGGGTTTGACACAGAAAGATGAATATGAGACAAGAGATCAACATTTCAGCTTTCATTTTCAGGTATTTATATCTGCATCTGATAAATAACTTAGGAGATAGCTTTATTTGTAACAGAACACCACATTTTTAGATGAGCAAAAATTTTAAAACAGATAGACTTTAAGCAGATTAAAGTGAATAAGACTTTCCAGGCTTTCACTGCAGCCTCTTTCAGTTGTTATTTGTTATTGGGGTTACTCCCTTTAGTCTCCTCTTTAGCAGGTTAAACAATGCTGTATAGGGTTTAAATCTGGAGATTGACTTGGCCAGTCTAAAACCTTCCAAATCTTGCCCCTGATTAACTCTTTGTTGTTTCAGCAGTGTGTTTTGGATCATTATCTTGCTGCATGATAAAGGATTTTACAATCAGTTTGGTTGCATCTTTTTTTAAATTGGCAGATAAAATTTTATCTGTAGACTTCTGAGTTCTGCTACCAACATGTGTTACATCATCAGTGAAGATCAATGAGCCCGTCCCACTTGTATGTTTAGATCATGAGCAGATCCTTTCTTTTTCCAAACTTAAGTCTTTCCATCACTTTAGTAAAGGTTCATCATTGTCTGATCAGTACATAAAACTTTGTCCCAGAATGTTTGAGGCTGGTCTCTGTACTTTTTGGCAAATTCCAGCCCTGTCTTCCTGTTCTTCTTGCTAATGAGTGGTCTGCATCTTCTGGTGAAGCCTCTGTACTTTTGTTCATGAAGTCTTCTGAGAAGAGTAGATGGTGAAACCTTCACTCCTGTCTTCTCGAGGTTGTTGCTGATGTCACTAACAGTTGTTTTAGGGTCTTTCTATACAGCTCTCACAATGTTTCTATCATCAACTGATGCTGTTTTCTTTGGTCTACCCATTAAACACCTGTTACTGAGTACACCAGTGGTTCCTTTCTTCTTCAGGACATTCCTAATTGTTGTACTGGCTATGGCCAATGTTTGTGAAATGGCTCTGATGGATTTGCTATCTTCTCTCAGCTTCACAATTGCTTGTTTTTCACTCATAGACAGCTCTCTGGTTTTCATGTTGGTTACACCTCTAACTATAAATGCAGTCTGCACAGGTGAAACCCAAATCTGAAACTGAGAGTGGACATTCAGTGGTATTTATTGTTTGAATAATCAATGTAATAGGACACACCTGGGCAACAAAACACACCTGTCAGTCATATGTTCCGATACTTTTGCTCACAGGAAAAATGGGTGAGTTTGAACAAAAAGTGCTATCTTCAAAGAGGTGTATCAGATCCAGATGTAAATACCTGGAAATGAAAGCTTAAATGTTGATACATCGTTTGACGTCAAACCCAAATGTTTTTAGTCTACAGCGAAAATAAAGGAATTGGGCCCACCGTTCTAATACTTTTGGAGGGGACTGTAGTTCCCTTTTTTCAGCTCTGACCACCATCAGCTTCTTTTATTCCACTCCTTTCCCGTCTGTCTCAAGTTTTCATGACAAATTATGTTTTCAATGACAGCACACAATAAATCTGTCATTTCCAACTGCAATTACGACATTACTTTAATATGGTACTAGTGCTGCACTAAAAGCAGTCCAGTACAAAAGAAATGGTGCTCCCAGAACTGCCAAAGACCATAAAGGGTGAAAAACTCACTTTGAGTGTTTTTTTTTTTTCTCCGTCTCTCTACACATCAGTCTGGTGTTTGCATGATAAATATGATCCAGGTAATGGATATATAACAACGACCAAACATAAACTTCACCTCGCTGTCACAAATTAGTTAATAAACCCTCAATATATCTATTTTTGGAGATAAGTGCCAAAAGTGATCAATTAAGTGCGCGCAGCGTCCTCTTGCTCTCGCTTTTTCTCTCTCCTGATATTTGCAACACAAACTCTCATTGCATCCGTCCCATATATTCACCCGTTATTCTGCAACCTCTCTTGTCAAACTTTAAATTTTACCATTGTTTAGTTTGTGGACTTATGATAACTCTTCAGAAAGTTCCCACGCTGGTTCTAATCAGGAATTAATTGACATTGTCAAACTTCCTGCAGGTCAGCTGTTTTAAAATCAGATTATGGGTGAAAATAAATAAAGACAACACATATTTCAAAGTGATTTAATAAAAGGCTACTGATGATAACACTGAAGCAGAAACACAGTGAGGAAGAAAAAGAAGCAAAACGGATGCTGATGTGTGTGTGAGGGAAGGGAAGGGGTGCACGGGTGTGTTTGAAGGGGGTGAGGGGGCAAGATCAGCTGGTTTATGCTGGTTTAATTTTAAGGAGAAGAATCCCAATAAAACAGATAGTTAAGAAACAGAAGTGTTTCAGTGGGTAAACCAGGTAAACCCAATGAAGAAACTGGAGCACACGAATCACTTGAGGACGTTTAATCAGGTGCAGAGGACTAACGTTTCGACGCGCACTGTACTGTCTTCAAACAACACAGTACTGGTGTTGTTTGAAGACCTTAAATCCCCTCCTGAATAAAGAGTTACTACCCTGATTGGTTGTTTGAGGTGGGACGTCAGCCCGCAGTGGACCAATACTGTGACAGCACTCATGTCAAACTATCTGTTCCAAACAGGAATATGTGAACATATTTCACAACAAATATATACAAGTATACAATATTTACAAAATACATTGACCGACAATGTAGACGGTAAAATGTAACATACTGAGCGTAACAAATCCACATATTACAAAAAACATGAGAGGCTAAGTTCTTCATTCAGTCCAAATGGTTCAACTGTGTTAAGGGTGTATATCCAAAATGCCTCCCTCCTGAGGAGCTTGTTGAAAATGTCACCACCCCTCAGGGAGGGAGAGATTTTCTCAATGCCCCAGAAGCGGAGGGTCGCAGCGGAGCCGTGATTTACCTGTTTGTAATGTCGTGCTATTGCGTAGTCCATATTGTTGTTGCGGATGGCTGCTTTGTGTTCTGCTATGCGTGCTTTGAGGGGACGTTTAGTCTGACCGATATAAACCATACTGCAGGGACATTTGAGCATGTAGATGACATGTGTGGTACTGCAGTTTATAAAAGAGTTTATGGGAAATCTTTTACCCGTCCGGGGGTGACAGAAGTGTTTGGTATCAGAGGAGTTTGAGCAGTGAGCGCAGTGACCACACCTGTAAAAACCAGAGGGAGGAGCAGGCAGCCAGGTGGCTTTGTGAGGGGGTTGTGTTGTTGTGTGGACCAGTCTATCTCTAAGGGAGCGGGCTCTTCTAAACGAGATGAGAGGGGGTTGTTCACAGATCTGCTTTAGGGCCGGGTCACTCTGTAAAACATGCCAGTGTTTCATGATGGTGTGTTTAATTTGGCCAGCAATGGGGGAGAACTCCGTGGAGAAACAGGGGCGTGAGGATGTGGGGGGGCGCTGTGATTTCTCGAGGAGGCGGGGTCTATCGGAGCGCACCGCCCGCTGATAGGCTGCTTTGATGACGTCTTCCTTGTAGCCTCTGCTCAGAAAGCGCTCGCTTAGCTCCGCTGCTTTGCATTCAAACTCATCATGTGTACTACAATTTCTTTTCAGACGTAAAAACTGTCCTGTTGGGATGTTATTGATGAGTTTTTGAGGGTGATGGCTGTCGGCTCTGAGGAGTGTATTTCTGCTTAGTGGTTTGCGGTAAATTGTGGTCTCCAACCCTCCTTCGTTGTTTTTATAGATGGTTAAGTCCAGAAAGTTTATTTTGTCTTCTGAATGTTCAACGGTGAAATGTAGGTACTGTGTGGTGGAGTTAATATAGGCCAGAAAATCATTGAGTTCGTCGGTAGTGCCAGTCCAGAGAAACAGAATATCATCTATGTATCTTTTCCAAAGTGAAATCTTGGGGAGAAATGAATTATCATTCGCATTGTGAATGTATTTATCTTCCCAGAACCTCATGGTTAAGCAGGCATATGATGGTGCGAAAGAACTACCCATGCTCACCCCTTGTTTCTGTAAATAATAGGAGCCTGCATATTGAAAGTAGTTTCTAGACAGGACAAGTTCCGTTAAGGTGAGCAAGAATTCCTTAAGGGGAAAAGCATTGGAGCGTGTGTCTAGATAGTATTTAAGTGCTTCCGTGCCTGCTTCGTGCGGGATACATGTGTATAGGCTTTGGACATCACAGGTAACTAAAATGAACTCCCTGTCGCTTTTAAATGATCCCAAAATGTTCAACACATCTGTGGTATTTCCTAAGTAGGAGGGGAGATTTAGCACAAATTTCTTGAGGAAAAAGTCCAAATATTGAGATAGGGGTTCAGTTAGACAGCCAATGCTTGATACGATTGGTCTCAGAGGTGGATTTTGTAGTGATTTGTGAATTTTTGGAAGGCTGTAAAATACGGGACAGACAGGGTGTTTAACTGACAAGAATTCACTTTCTTTTCTGTTATCCAGCCTCTTGAAAAACTCTGTTGTAAGACCAGGTCGATTTCAGATTTGTAATCAGATAATGGGTTTTGAACCAGGGGAGTGTAATGGTTAATATCTGTAAGTTGAGATTTGATCCCACTGTCATATTGCTCATGACTCATTACTACTATGGATTTCCAAGGTCATTCAGACATTTAAATTCGGTATTTGATAGATTATATTTCTTATTATGTGTTTTCTTCACGATGTTAGTAATGTCTTTTTCTACCAAATTGCTGTAGGCTATGATTGAGGGATTGAGATTCGAATGAGGAACAAAACTAGATTTCTTTCTGAAGGGTGTAACCTCCCTGTCAGGTGGATTTGTATCATTAGCAGTAGAATTTTTCAAGACTACATCACCATTAGTCAGAACACTAGATCTAGGGGAGAAAAAGTGCTTGAGCTGAAGAGACCGGAAAAACTTGAATGCGTCAACTTTTAATATGAAAGGATCAACCGTGTTGGTGGGACAAAAAGATAAACCTTTACTTAAGATGTTCGTTTCGTCTGTGCTCAGATCTGCTCCGGATATGTTAATTACTGTCTGCTCCGGTTGCGTTGAGAGCGACATAAGGACTCCGGCGGAGCCACTCCTTCGACCCCTCGTACGTCTCCCCCTCCTTCTCCTCTTCTCAAATAGCGGCAAGGCTTGGCGTTGGCCAAAAAAGGCTTGTGGCTGCGTTGGCTGTCCACGTCACTAGTCTGGGAGGAGTCGTAGTCACTCAACGAAGTGGAGAGACGTTCGTTGATTGGTGGACGGCGGGCAGGGCGGAGTCGGCGAGGTTTCTTCCGTTCATCCTTCCATTCATAAATTTTTCCTTCTGCGTAGTCTTTTGTGTCTCTCTCAAACTTCTTCAGCTTGTAGTTCTGTAGTTCTTTTTCGAAGGATTTGAGAGAAGACATGATGTTGTTGGTGATGGTATTCAGCTCCTCTGTATCCACTTGTGCTGCGATCTGTGCCTCCAACAGTTTGATGTCAGTGTCTGTCTTTGCTTTCTCAGCTTTAGTTTTTTCGATAATCAGCAGCATCAGGTTGAAGGAACATTTGTTCAATATTTGTTCCCATTTATTCATGAATTCGGCGTCATCAAGGCCGAAGGAAGGGGTTTTTTTAAGACGTAGACCCCGGGGAATTCGCTTTTCCCTCCAGTACTCAGAGAGCGTGATGGCATGCCAGAGGAGTCGAGTGTCTCTTTTCTTTAAATCCTCTAATTCTCTGCTGAGGGACAGGATACATGGTTGTGGTTTCTCCATGATGTCTGCAAATGTTGAGTGCGGTAGGATGATGCTTGCACCTTGTTCGTCGGTGAATGACAGAGTCTCTGAGCGTGTGTCAGTAGTATCATTGATAGAAGCAAATATACTCATCATTACAAAGTCAGGTGAGCTGCACAGAGAAGGAGAGCGTCCTGGATAGTCTCCAAGGTAATAATGGTGAGAGAGTCTCTTGCGCTTCAACCCCTCCACTCGTGAAGGGCAGTGCTCATCTTTGGAAAAGATACATAGATGATATTCTGTTTCTCTGGACTGGCTCTACCGACGAACTCAATGATTTTCTGGCCTATATTAACTCCACCACACAGTACCTACATTTCACCGTTGAACATTCAGAAGACAAAATAAACTTTCTGGACTTAACCATCTATAAAAACAACGAAGGAGGGTTGGAGACCACAATTTACCGCAAACCACTAAGCAGAAATACACTCCTCAGAGCCGACAGCCATCACCCTCAAAAACTCATCAATAACATCCCAACAGGACAGTTTTTACGTCTGAAAAGAAATTGTAGTACACATGATGAGTTTGAATGCAAAGCAGCGGAGCTAAGCGAGCGCTTTCTGAGCAGAGGCTACAAGGAAGACGTCATCAAAGCAGCCTATCAGCGGGCGGTGCGCTCCGATAGACCCCGCCTCCTCGAGAAATCACAGCGCCCCCCCACATCCTCACGCCCCTGTTTCTCCACGGAGTTCTCCCCCATTGCTGGCCAAATTAAACACACCATCATGAAACACTGGCATGTTTTACAGAGTGACCCGGCCCTAAAGCAGATCTGTGAACAACCCCCTCTCATCTCGTTTAGAAGAGCCCGCTCCCTTAGAGATAGACTGGTCCACACAACAACACAACCCCCTCACAAAGCCACCTGGCTGCCTGCTCCTCCCTCTGGTTTTTACAGGTGTGGTCACTGCGCTCACTGCTCAAACTCCTTTGATACCAAACACTTCTGTCACCCCCGGACGGGTAAAAGATTTCCCATAAACTCTTTTATAAACTGCAGTACCACACATGTCATCTACATGCTCAAATGTCCCTGCAGTATGGTTTATATCGGTCAGACTAAACGTCCCCTCAAAGCACGCATAGCAGAACACAAAGCAGCCATCCGCAACAACAATATGGACTACGCAATAGCACGACATTACAAACAGGTAAATCACGGCTCCGCTGCGACCCTCCGCTTCTGGGGCATTGAGAAAATCTCTCCCTCCCTGAGGGGTGGTGACATTTTCAACAAGCTCCTCAGGAGGGAGGCATTTTGGATATACACCCTTAACACAGTTGAACCATTTGGACTGAATGAAGAACTTAGCCTCTCATGTTTTTTGTAATACGTGGATTTGTTACGCTCAGTATGTTACATTTTACCGTCTACATTGTCGGTCAATGTATTTTGTAAATATTGTATACTTGTATATATTTGTTGTGAAATATGTTCACATATTCCTGTTTGGAATAGATAGTTTGACATGAGTGCTGTCACAGTATTGGTCCACTGCGGGCTGACGTCCCACCTCAAACAACCAATCAGGGTAGTAACTCTTTATTCAGGAGGGGATTTAAGGTCTTCAAACAACACCAGTACTGTTTGACTCTGATGAAGACGCAGTGCGCGTCGAAACATTAGTCCTCTGCACCTGATTAAACGTCCTCAAGTGATTCGTGTGCTCCAGTTTCTTCATTGGGTTTACCTGGTTTACCCACTGAAACACCTCTGATTGTTGCTGGTCCTTTTGTGGGCACCGACCTCCACGAGTGGAGGGGTTGAAGCGCAAGAGACTCTCTCACCAGATAGTTAATAAAGTTGGATTAATGTTATGATGAAAATAATCAACCCACAATTATTACTTTAAAAAAGACGGATGGAAATTACAAACATTTTTATTATTGCAACAAGAATTGTGATCATAAGAAGCAATGATCATTTTTGTGACTTTTTTCAGATAAAGTTTGTTTTACTAAAAGACACAGGTCTGTGGTATTTTTTGGTATGTTATCCTTAATGATGGCTTGATTACAGCTAAAAATGGTGTATTTTATATGCATCTAACTTAGCTAAATTGCAAAGACTTTGTATTGATTATTATTATAATAACATTTCTTTTAGTTATTTTGGATAATTTTCTATGAATATTGTTGGGGGGGCAGAGTTGAGGGGCCTCATATCAGTCTGTTTAGGGCCTCACTTTGGCGGGGACAGCCCTGATATTCATAATATTTGGAACACAGTATGGATAAAAGGATATAATGTGGTGTTTATTGTGTATTATGTGTTTTATTTTGTGGAAACTTCCGGTTTCCGGAGCTGGTTGCTGGCGCTAACTTTCCTCTGCTTCTCCTGAGGCTTTCACCCTGCCCCCCTGGTGCTGTGGAGAGTCACACCTGCAGCAGATCAACTAATCAACTCACGCTACTTAAGACCAGCTGCAGCTCTCTACAGCGCCTGAGTCTTGTCTACCTTACCTCACGGTAACGTCCGCTCCAGGCTCCTTCTCCTATCCTCCAGGATTCTAGTGATCTCCAGTGTTTGTACTTACCTCGTGTCATTTACTAACGTGTCTCTCCTCCTTTTTTCCAGTGCCTCCTGCTCAGTACACCACAGCCAGCTCCAGCTCACACTCACCTCCACTTGGACTCTTGGAATCCCCCCTCACACTGTATATAACTGCATAATAAACTGTTCAAAACTGCTTCCGTCTCCGCACCTGAGTCCTACCACCACCCACACATCACAGAAGACTCAGTCCAGAAATGGACTCAGCGGAATCGGACACCCTCAAGACAGCCATCACCCATCAAGGACAGCGACTAGGACAGCACGAATCCATGTTGAAAGGTATCATGCAATCTCTCCAGACTCTCAACACCCAGGTCTCAACCATTTCAGAACAACTACTCTCTGCCTCTCAGCCTCATCACCCTGCACCTGAGCCTCCACCTGTTAGCCTTCAGCCACCCTCAGTAGATCCCTTACCTTCACCTCCCCTCCCCCACTTTAGAGAGCCACATGTCCCTCATCCTGATTTCTTTTCAGGAGAAATAGGTAGCGCTAGTGGGTTTTTGTTACGTTGTTCTCTTGTGTTTGACCAGCAGCCCCTGAGTTACCCCACCGATAGGGCCAAGATTGCTTTTGTTATTAATCTGTTACGCGGGAAAGCCTCCCGCTGGGCCACCTCTGTTTGGGAGAGAGAGTCCCCAGTGTTAGCTTCATATGCCTCATTTTCTAGTGAATTGTGTCGAATTTTTGATCATCCCCTCCAGGGCCAGGAAGCAACCAAACAGTTATTTTCCCTCTCCCAAGGTCGTCAGTCTGTAGCTGATTTCTCCATTGATTTTCGCATTATAGCCTCTGAGAGCGGGTGGGGGGAGACCGAACTCAAAGGAGTCTTTCTTAGAAGCCTTTCTAATGAACTTAAGGACGAGCTAGCTTCCAGGGATGAACCTGACTCCCTTGAGGATTTAATTTCTTTAGCCATTCGTATTGATAACCGTCTGAGGGAGAGACGTAGAGAAAGGAGTCAGCAAAGGTCTTTCAGCCCCCGTCCTATAGCTCCCTCTTCTGGTCAGTCAGCTCCTCGGTCCCCTGAGCACTTTAGGTCTTCCCGTGATTCTCCCTCCACACCTGTTGAGGAACCCATGCAGCTAGGTCGAGCTAGACTAACCCCCAGTGAGCGCCAAAGGCGCTTCAGCCTCAAGCTCTGTATTTACTGTGGTCAGGCAGGTCACTTTCGTATAAATTGTCCCCAGACGCCTAAAGACAGGGCACCCATGAATGAGGGCACTCGTGTGAGCCAAACCTCCTCCTCCTCTAGCCCTCCTCTGCGCATTACTGTTCCCTCCAGTGTCCTCTGGGGGCGCGATTCAGTTCCCATTAAAGCTCTTGTTGACTCTGGAGCCCCTTAGCTCAACAGCTTCAACTCCCCCTAGAACCCTTACCCATTCCCAAGAACGTCACTGCCTTAGACGGCCGACTCATCGCCAAGGTCACTCACAAGACAGCCCCCATTACCCTCATTACCTCCGGCAATCATTGTGAAAAAATTCAACTTTTCGTTATTCCTTCACCTCATGCTCCGGTTGTTTTAGGTCTCCCCTGGCTTCAATTACACAATCCCCAGATTAATTGGAAAACCGTGACCATTAACAATTGGAGCGTACACTGCCACTCTCACTGCCTGCGTTCTGCCAATCCCCCGGTTAGTCGCCAGTCCGCCCCTCCCACTCCTCCCGATTTAGCCAATGTTCCTCCTGAGTACCATGATCTAGCTGAAGTCTTCAGCAAGGATTTAGCTGTCTCTCTCCCTCCTCACCGACCCTATGACTGCGCGATTGATTTACTTCCCGGCGCGTCCCTGCCCAGTAGTCGCCTTTACAACCTCTCCACCCCGGAGAGGGCGGCCATGGAGACTTACATTCACGACTCACTAGCCACAGGTCTCATCCGCCCCTCCTCATCTCCTTTAGGAGCTGGTTTCTTTTTTGTTAAAAAGAAAGACTCCACACTCCGCCCCTGTATCGATTTCAGAGGTCTCAATGACATCACAGTAAAAAACAAATATTCACTTCCATTGATCGACCCCTCTTTCGAGCCTCTCTGTTCCGCCCAGGTCTTTTCTAAACTTGACTTAAGGAATGCTTACCACCTCATTCGCATTAAGGAGGGAGACAAGTGGAAGACTGCCTTTAAGACCCCCATTGGCCACTTTGAATATCGGGTCATGCCCTTTGGTCTTACTAACGCCCCCACGGTTTTCCAGGCTCTGATTAATGATGTGCTTAGGGACATGCTCAATCGTTTCGTGTTTGTTTATCTTGACGACATCCTCATCTTCTCTCGGTCACTCCAGGAACATCAGCAGCATGTCCGGTTAGTCCTTCAGAGACTCCTAGAGAATAAACTCTATGTTAAGCCCGAGAAATGTGAGTTTCACACCCCCTCTGTCAGCTTCTTAGGGTTTATTATTGCCCAGGGTCAATTACAGCCTGACCCAGCTAAGGTAAAGGCAGTCACAGATTGGCCCGTCCCCTGTAACCGTAAGGAACTCCAGCGATTCCTAGGTTTCGCTAACTTCTACAGAAGATTCATTAGAGATTACAGTAGGGTGGCTGCTCCCCTCACCAGGCTCACTTCCCCTAGCTCCCCCTACCGGTGGTCACCTGAGGCTGCTGAGGCGTTCACGAGACTCAAGACTCTATTCACGTCTGCTCCCGTCCTCAAACACCCAGACTCCTCCCTTCAGTTCGTGGTTGAGGTGGACGCCCCGGAGACCGGAGCTGGGGCGGTGCTATCCCAAAGAGACCCTGAAACTAAGAAGCTCCACCCATGTGCTTTCTTCTCTCGCTGTCTGTCCCCGTCTGAGAGGAACTACAACGTGGGAAACCGTGAGCTGCTGGCTGTGGTCTGGGCTTTGCAGGAGTGGAGGCACTGGCTGGAGGGCACGTGACAACCTTTTATCATCTGGACTGATCAAAAGAATCTGGCCTATCTGCGCACGGCTCGCAGGTTGAACTCCCGTCAAGCCCGGTGGGCTCTATTCCTCAGCCGGTTCCACTTCACCCTCTCATATAGGCCTGGCTCCCGTAACATCAAGCCTGATGCCCTGTCTCGTGTGGACTCCCCTCCTCGTGAAAGCATGGAACCGGACCTGATTCTTCCTCCCTCCTGTATCGTCGGAGCTGCCACCTGGGACGTCCTTCAGACGGTCAAGGACACCCAGAGGACTCAACCAGACCCCGGTACCGGACCCCCTGGCCGTCTCTTCATTCCTGACTCTGTTCGCTCTCCAGTGCTCCAGTGGGCTCACGCATCCAAACTCACCTGCCATCCCGGTTTCCAGAGGACCCTTAGGTTCCTGCAGCAGAGTTTCTGGTGGCCTGGCATGGTTAAGGATACCCGCGAGTTCGTGGCTGCCTGCGCCACCTGTGCCAGGGGGAAGTCCTCCCATCAACCCCCTGCGGGCCTGCTGCATCCCCTGTCCACTCCTGGTCGACCATGGTCTCACATTGCCTTGGACTTCGTCACCGGTCTACCGCCCTCCGAAGGGAACACCGTTATCCTGACCATAGTGGATCGGTTCTCCAAGGGCGTCCACTATGTTCCTCTCCCCAAGCTCCCCTTGGCCTTGGAGACGGCTCATCTCTTGGTTCACCATGTATTCCGAATCCACGGAATCCCCAGCGACCTTGTGTCGGACCGCGGGCCCCAGTTTGTATCACGTGTCTGGAGAGAGTTCTGCAAGGAGCTGGGGGCCACGGTCAGCCTATCCTCGGGGTACCACCCTCAAAGCAACGGGCATATTCTCCCCTGGATCGAATATGCCCACAACTCGCTCTCCTGCTCTGCTACCGGCATGTCCCCGTTTATGTGTTGCCTTGGGTATCAACCTCCCCTGTTCCCAGAGCAGGAGACCTCAGTCTCGGTTCCCTCGGTGCAGCACCACCTTCAGCGCGTCAGAGAGGTCTGGCGGACAGCCAAAGCTGCACTCTCGCGAACAGCCGAACGTAATAAGAGGCTGGCTGACGCGCACCGCACTCCCTCCCCCGAATACACCCCTGGCCAGAAGGTCTGGCTCTCCTCCAGAGACTTACCCCTCGAGACGGAATCCAAGAAACTGACTCCACGCTATGTTGGACCTTTTGAGATCACCAAAATTATCAACCCCTCTGCCGTGCAACTCAAGCTCCCTGAATCTATGAAAATCCATCCCACCTTCCACGTGTCTCTTCTCAAGCCGGTATCCTCCAGTGACCTCAGCCCTCCTACCGTCGCCCCTCCTCCCCCCCGGATCATTGATGACCACCCTGCATTCACCGTCTCCAAAATCCTGGACGTCAGACCTCGAGGCCGGGGTTTCCAGTTTCTGGTCGACTGGGAGGGTTACGGACCAGAGGAGCGCTCATGGATCTCCAGAAAACTGATCTTGGACGATGATCTTCTTCGGGATTTTTACAGGGAGCACCCAGACAAGCCTGGCAGGACGCCAGGAGGCGTCCGTTGAGAGGGGGGTACTGTGGTGTTTATTGTGTATTATGTGTTTTATTTTGTGGAAACTTCCGGTTTCCGGAGCTGGTTGCTGGCGCTTACTTTCCTCTGCTTCTCCTGAGGCTTTCACCCTGCCCCCCTGGTGCTGTGGAGAGTCACACCTGCAGCAGATCAACTAATCAACTTATGCTACTAAAGACCAGCTGCAGCTCTCTACAGCGCCTGAGTCTTGTCTACCTTACCTCACGGTAACGTCCGCTCCAGGCTCCTTCTCCTATCCTCCAGAGAAGTTCTTGTGATCTCTTTTGATGATTCTAGTGATCTCCAGTGTTTGTACTTACCTCGTGTCATTTACTAACGTGTCTCTCCTCTTTTTTTCCAGTGCCTCCTGATCAGTACACCACAGCCAGCTCCAGCTCACACTCACCTCCACTTGGACTCTTGGAATCCCCCCTCACACTGTATATAACTGCACAATAAACTGTTCAAAACTGCTTCCGTCTCCGCACCTGAGTCCTACCACCACCCACACATCACATATAATAGGGTAACACATGCAAGGGGTGAATACTTTTTATAAGCACTGTATGCAACCATACACATTCACACGCCATTTGAAACAGCAGTGGGATCAGCTTGGGGTTTGCTGTCTTGCCCAAAGACATGTGACTGTAGCAGCTGGGGAGCAAACCCACAACCCTCTGGTTGCAAGATGACTGACTCACAATTACCCTTACAAAAAACAGTTGAAAGGGCAACATTATTTCATACCAAGCCTCAGTAGTATAGTACAGATACAGTTGAGACTAGAAGTTTACATACACTATATAAAAAGGCACATAAACTTTTTCTTCTTACCGTCTAACATTAAATCAGAATAAACTTTTACTGTTTTTGGTCAGTTAGGATTACCAAAATTATTTCTATTTGCTAAATGCCAGAATAATGAGAGAGATCATTTTTTAGACAATTTTTTATTATTTTCTTGAGAGTCAGAAGTTTACATACATTTCATTAGTATTTGATAGCATTGCCTTTAAACTGTACGACTTGGGTCAAACATTTTGGATATGCTTCCACAAGTTTCTCACAATAGTTTGCAGGAATTTTGGCCCATTCCTCCTGGCAGAACTGGTGTAACTGAGCCAAGTTTGTAGGCCGCCTTGCTCGCACATGCCTTTTCAGCTCTGCCCATAAATTTTCAATGGGATTGAGATCAGAGCTTTGTGATGGCCTCTCCAAAACATTGACTTTGTTATCCTTAAGCCACTTTGTAACCAGTTTGGCAGTATGCTTAGGGTTATTGTCCATTTGGAAAACCCATTTGCCCCCAAGCTTTAACTTCCTGGCTGATGTCTTGAGATGTTACTTCAGTATTTCCACATAATGTTCTTTCCTCATGATGCCATCTATTTTGTGAAGTGCACCAGTCCCTCCTGCAGCAAAACAACCCCACAACATGATGCTGCCACCCCCATGTTTCACAGTTGGGATGGTGTTCTCAGGCTTGCAAGCTTTCCCTTTTTTCTCCAAATGTAACGATGGTCATTATGGCCAAAAAGTTCAATTTTAGTTTCGTCAGACCACAGGACATGTCTCCAAAAATTAAGGTCTTTGTCCCTGTGTGCATTTGCAAACTGTAATCTGGCTTTTTTATGTTTCTTTTGGAGTAATGGCTTCTTCCTGGGAGAGTGGCCTTTCAGCCCATGTCGGTACAGGACTCGTTTGACTGTTGATAATGACACACTCTTACCAGCTTCAGCCAGCATCTTCACAAGGTCTTTTGCTTTTGTTCTTGGGTTGAGATGCACTTTTCGGACCAAAGCACGTTCATCTCTGGGACACAGAACCCGTCTCCTTCCTGAGCGGTATGATGGCTGGACATTCCCATGGTGTTTATACTTGCGTATAATTGTTTGAACAGATGAACGTGGCACCTTCAGGCATCTGGAAATTGCACCCAAGGATAAACCAGACTTGTGCAAGTCCACAATTCTCTTCCTGATATCTTGGCTGATTTCTTTTGATTTTCCCATGATGTTACACAAAGAAGCAGTGTGTTTCAGGTGTGCCTTAAAATACATCCACAGGTGTGCCTCTAATTAACTCAAATGTTGTCAATAAACCTATCAGAGGCTTCCAAAGACATGACATCATCATCTGGGGTTTCCCAAATTGTTTAAAGGCATTGTAATGTTAGTGTATGTAAACTTCTGACTTTGAAGAAAATAATAAAAATTGTCTTAAAAAATCCTTTTCTCATTATTCTGGCATTTAGCAAATAGAAATAATTTTGGTAATCCTAATTGACCAAAAACAGGAAAAGTTTAATCTGAAAAAAAGTTTATGTGCCTTTTTATATAGTGTATGTAAACTTCTGGTTTCAACTGTAGTTAATAAGTTACTAGAGTAGATAGGGTGTATGTTAGGACTGTGTTCAACCTTATTAAAGCAGCAGAGGTAAGCCATGTTGAACTGCAACAAAGAAGTTTCCTGCAGACACGGGGAAGGAGAGATATTATGCAAGCTATGAGAATGAAAAGCAGATGGTTTCTAACAATGAGTCATTGCCCTGGACTAGGAGAGAGACAGGCCTTCATTAGTCCCAGTACATACAGTGTTTAAGGATACTCTCCAAATATTTTTGAATGGGTCCCAAACTGCCTCCAACTGTGGCTTAGGTGATCTCAATTGGTCCTTACTTGGATATGTTTAAAACCTGAACGTAAGGCTGTTTTCTCCCGATGCAGTCACCCAGGTCACATGTTCATACCAGGCTATTGCTGGGTGTCTATTGGCAATAGTAGCTACTGCCACATCCTGGGCTCTGAGCATCAAAATAACACCTGCATTGGCTGAAAAAAAAGCCTCTGCAGGATGTAAGATAAGGCTTTCATAACTGAATTTGAAACGCTGGAGAAGACCAAGAGTATCAGTCACAATGACTTGTCCAATGCTCTTTTGTTACTGCAACTGGACAGCGTATCTGTTTCCAAAGAATGGATACTCATGTCTAAAATGCAGGTATAATCTGAGCTATAAAAGAGGTACTGTCGCCTGACTTTCATGTTGCTATTGCTGATGGAGGGAGGCTGAAACGAGAGATGCCGTTACTCTTTTTGTTTGGGGCAAAAAGAGCAACGGCATTGTTACTTTGCCCACTTTTCACATCATTGCACATCTTGTTACATTATTTTTTTCCCATTTATAAAGAGAAACACACACATGCATGGGAAAGTAGTTTTTTGATAGATTAATGGAATCATCTGTCCGCGTCAGACTGGTGCTCCCCTGCTGACTCACCCCAGGGGTTACAGGTTGAAACGTGAATTGGGATACCAACATCTTGTACTTTCATCATTTCTCTCTCCATGGGGTCTCATGAAAGACATTATAGGCGCTATTTGTTCATCTAACAGCTCTCAGTTTTGTTGATTTTGTAGGTGGGTTGGTTTTTGTTCTTTTCCTAGGTATCAAAGTAGCAGAAGAATAAAGGGCAGTTTAAAATCACTTCTTCTTATTCAATTACTCACCACCCCATGGGGTTTGTTTGTGTGTCTGTTCATTGCTTTTAAAGCAGTTATAATTGACTCGGTGGCACTTACAACTCAGTTACCACCTTTTGCAGCTGAATCCCAATTATATGTGCATGTGTATGGATTAGTAATGACTTTAAGGTATATCCTGTAGAGTTTGAATCAATCTCACTGCCCATGTAACAGGGTTTGTGATGCATTTTAAGTACATCCTCTGGTGATTGAATATCTATTTGTGTTTTCATCTTTGGTTCATTAGCACTCATCTGGCTTTTGGTCGATTCTATTGACCAAAGGCAGAGAGGGAGCGTTCTCCTCAATAAAGACAAAAATGTTTGCCTTTATCTACGTGCATCCTTTAAATCCTATAAAGCAGGTGTTCACAGCTGGTGGCTCCTGGACCAATGCTGCCCCACCAGCAAAAACATCTGGCACATGAGATAGATCTGATACTAACTTGTTAACCTACTGATCCCTAAGCTATTTTTCAACCATTTTGTCTCACCTGGACTTGTTGTCTTAAAAAGCTTGAAAAACATCAAACTTGTGGTGAAGAGTCAAGCTCTTAACATCCTTTTTTCCTGACAATCTAGACTTTAAGAATATGTGTGCTGCAGTAATAGTACTTCCATCTCTCGGTGAGCAAAAAGTGAAAAAAAAAATCATTCCGTGACAAAAAAATTCACATATTTAAAAAGAAAAGTCCCATGCGCGTCTTTGTCTTAGCTCTATTTGTGCCATTATTCAAAGCAGCTCCTGTTTGCAGTTACACAGCAGTCCACATCTCACACTCTCTGTCTCTCTCTCTCCCCATCATGAGCTATTTAGACCGATTCACCCGGGAGGTAATGACATTCGCAGTTTAGAAAAACATGACACGATGGTGGTACAGCCCACCACTGGTTGTCACAGCCCATACAATGCATTGTGGGAAAACAATGTGGTGGGTAATGCTCAGCTAGCTAATCTTTAAAGACCCCGGGAAGTCGCCCAAGTTCCAGGCTCGCTAGAAAAGCTTCCATGTTTCCAAACTTTATTATTCAACATAACCAGGGTACGACATTGGTCTCAAAGAGGTAGGAAGTCAGGGCTTTCAGGCTTTTTGTTTGAACACCTTACATGCCTGATACATGTGTTTCTTGCACCCAGAATCCAAAGAATAGAAGGCTTCCTATTTTCTGTGGGCTGCATGTCTCTTGGCAAGCATACAGGAAAATAATAGAGAGCCATACTGACCTTGTTCTAGCAGGTATGTAACCAGGTAAGGCTACCAGGGAAGCCAATATTCAAAGGCGTTCATCATCATTATGTGAAATTCATCCATGAAACCAACACGCCAGTTTACCTATAAGCAAATACACCTTATGGAGTGCTATTAAATTGTCTTTTGTTATTGACAACTTTATTTTATTGTTATTTACGCTCTAGGTTTAGGGTGTAGGCTTTGGTAATTACCCAAAATGCTTTTATATTTTGCATCCACTTTTGGCTCTTTTTTGAGAATAAACATCCATTAGCATACTTTATTTTCAGCCGTAAGCCTGTTTGGGGACAGTTAGATACAAGACACTGAGTTAAAAATCCTTTTAATTGATTGGTTTAATTAGTTAAGTGAAAAGATTAGTTAAGTTAGTTAGATTAGTTTGGGCATTAAGCTCTTCTGGTAAAGATCATCCGTACATCTCCATAATAATAATAATAATAATAATAATAATAATAATTATTATTATTATTATTATAACTTTATTAATCCCCAAAGGGAAATTCGTTAGTCTGGAGTCTCATCTGTTTATAATAGAATCATATAGTCTTATTGTTGAGGGTATAAAAGATCTATATCTTTCTGTCCTGCAGCGAAGAGAGGAGCCATCCACAACCGTTGTTTTTTTGGTCATTTAAGGTGATATGAAGTGGATGATCCATGTTCCTCAGAATGGCCTCCACCTTCTTGAGTGTTCATCTCTCCACCACATCCTCCAATGAGTTCAACTTGGAAGTTACTTAGTACAACCAAACAATGACAGGACTTAAGGTACTACTGAACTGGTTTCAACATAATGTAGGGTTTAGGGTGGACTTCAGGCTACAACTTCAGACATAACTTCAGCAGAGCTGGTGCAACAGGCTACAGTGTACTCAATTTGAAAAAAAGAAAATAGTGGTGGGGAGCGGAGCTGAGCAGCGTGTCATCTTTTGTTATTACTTACCTTTATATCAACTGAGAGCAAAATGTACATATTGCATTTTTAGTAAATGAACTTCAAAATCAACCTTTGATTGTGTTCTTGCCCACCATAGTGACAAATGCACATTTTGGGCCAAAGCCAGTGTTACCTACAGGCCCCTGTTGTAAAGCATGTTTTAGGTAGTAGGACTCATTCACACTATGTTCTTTTTTGCCCAGTTTGTTTACAAGCCAACAAATTCACTAGAACTATTCTTTTTCTAATTGGTTGTGCAGCCTTTAGACATTTGTTTCTAAATTGATGATTTTATTTTTCCCTGTTTTACATGAGCTTATTTTGATATTCACCAAATGTTTGTAGCAGAGATGACATTCCCAGAAGCAGAAAGTAGATTCCCGCTCCCAGAGCTTCTTGCAAAGTAATTACAACTACTCTTGACAACACATTTTGAGTAAATGTACTTTGGCTCTCTGCAAATGTGCTTGAAGTGCCTGAGTAATTTTACGAGAACTAATCTTCAGTTGTGGTAATTATGAAGATGGGAAATGTGGGCTGTTCAGGTTTGGAAACACTTCTGCTCATCTACTATGATCCCAAAAAGCCTTTTTCATTACACAAACAAAAATATGGGTAGATTTTAAATGAGCTCATTGTGCTGCAGAAGGTGCTTTGTTTTGGGATAAAGGACCTGTTACCGCTAATGTTTTTTTTTTTTTTTTTGTCTTATGTTTGTGCTGCACTAAATTGTCAGCCACTTTGGGTTATTAGCTCTTTAGATTCCCATTAGAATGAATTAGATTGTGCTACTGCACCCACCAGTGGGCCAGCAGAAAACATGTCTTATTCTATGTACCATTACCAACCAATCTGCAGTCATGTCCAAAGTGACAGTCTGTCAAGATGACAAAAATTAATACAGGGTACATGCTGTGATATTGTAAAAAGTAAAGGAAACTATAAGAAATTAAGTCAGGCTTTACATGAGTTTACTTCACACAGAATTCTGTGCACACTGCACACAAACTCCAGACTCTAAGAATCCTGGTCATTTCATCCCTAAAGCAGGCCTTAAAATGGAGGATTTTATTCAAACTTTTAAGACTTTAAAAAGACAAACATCTGAAACCCTGAGAAATTTGGGATTGTTATGCATCCACACAGCTCCCCTCACGCAGATCAGCTGATTATTGTTTGATTGTGGAAGAAGACAAATTGACAGAATGAGGTGCTGGATGTGTGCAACCAGTTCAGAATGTCTCAGATTTGTAGTTTTGATAAGGCATGTGAATTTCAGCTCCACTTTTTGGTTCCTAAGAGCAACATAAATCCTTCAGGATTAGGCTTTAGTGACAACTTTGGTCTCCATTTAAGGGTTGTAGTGACACAACATTAAGGCCCCGTCCACACGGAGACGAAATCAGGAGTATACGCAAAAGTTTTTTGTCGCATCGATGTTTCATCCACAAGGAAACGACGTTTTGGGAGGCTACTTTTTATAACCGGGTCCCAGAGTAAACAAAAATCCGTAAATGCTTACTGTTTTGTCTCCGTGTGGACAGCCAACCACATCTTTCTTGAAACAATTATGTCACACAGAGCGTTTCCCACTTACACCGCATGCGCATGTTGAACCAAAACAACAATGGTGGATTACAGGGATGTGTTCTTGCTGCAGAAACTCATTATGGCTTTACAGCAAAATCTGATGCTCCTTTACCACCATGGTAAACAACATACACCAGATGTTCTTAAGTCCAATGCAGAGAACAACCAGAAGGGCAACCAGGAGAAAGTTTGTGGCAGTTTTTTGAATTCTTCTTCTCTCTTTTGGTGCATTTTTGTGGCAGCAATACAGCGCCACGTACAGGCTTGGCATATATACTACAGGGTTTTCAGTTGGTTTTAGTGGTTCTGTGCTTACGCGGACATTTCCTGAAACGATCACGAATTTACAGAAAACTTTTACAAAACGAAACGGAAATATAAAGTTTTCGTCTCTGTGTGGACAAGGCCAAAGACATTTGGGACACAGCGTATCAAGAAATCAGCTGTGAACGCAGTATCATTGTTGATTGCATCAGCTGACTGAAAGATTTGCTAAGGCATACTAAAAAGATAATGACAGGGTTGTTGGAGTTACTCAACCCTGATAACGCCCAAATGTCAGACTGGGGGCAGGAAATGAAGGACACTGGTTAGGAATCAGTGGGGAGGGAGGTATGCTAGTATGTCAAAGCTCTATAATACAGACTTGCACGCTGCAGTTAACAGAAAACATACATGTCAACATACATCAGGCATCATCCCTACATACACTAAAGTAGTTTTTTACCTCAGGTTGACCAGTTTGCCTGGCATGGAGGTGATTATCACTAATGACTTAGTCCAGCAGATCTCCTCTTACATGTTTAGACACATAAAGAGAGACAAGAGTCTTGAGGAGTCTACTGAGGAAACAGACTAAATGCAGTACTTTAACAGCTTTTCATCCTTGTTTTGTCATAAACATTATTTTAATCAAACCTTGTGGAGTAAGTGACAAAGTACTAGTGTGTTGTTACTGAATGAGCCTGCTCCAGGAAACTGCTTTTTTGTGCAGTTTAGGAGACAAAAGACCAGATTTTATTACTGAGGCTAACTGAATGATCAGGATATCTAAAATGAGTCAGATTCTTTTAATAAGACAAAAAAAATGTTTAAATAAACGTTTGTTATTCTTAGCTCGGTAGTTTTGGTTAGTTACTATTTGTGTTGATCTATTTTAAAACAAAGAGAAAAAAATGAATCAGGATGAAAAATTGATAAAAGATTGAATCAATATGCAAACCTGGAATCTGAACCCCTGTCAACCAATTTCAAATGTTTACCAGCACTAGATGTCAGAAATAAAAGAAACAGGCATGAAAGCTGAGAAGATTGAAGGAAATGGAAAGCACCGCTACACCAAGGACACTCATTGACCTGTCCCCTCCCATACAACCACCATAGTGCAATAAAGGGAAAAGGTGGACTGAAGGGGGGAGAAAAGAAGAAGAAAGCTCCGTGTTTAGTCTTCATCCTCATCTCATGAGGAATTGGGAACAGAGACATGGCTCTTGGGACCTTGAGGAAATTAAATACTGGATTCAATGGGCAGGCCGACTCAATCACACCACGCTTTTGTAAAATGGCTCGGGGATTGAATCCCTCGCCGCTTAGCTGGGGATGTTATTGCTCTTGTAGCTATTTTTGTTAAACCAGGCTCAAGCACAGGCTGTTCTCACACGTGAATATCTATTTAGAAACCCATACCTTCAAAACACACACAGACCGACCGGGGCAAGACAAGAAATATCACCAACAAAAAGTAGTTAATGGACTGCATCCCCGGTAAAATAAAAGCTTAAGTCACAAATGATACATACTTATAGACCAGATACTTTACTGTGATCATCAAAATATCCCATGGTTTGCATAATAAGGTGTTTAATAGTTTTTCCATGGTGACTGATTATCAGGAGTCAAGGTAAATAGATTTGGGATGTTGAGTCTACAAGAGGAAAGGGGATTTTCTAACTTGACCAAGACTTTGTGCCAGACAAAAAAAGTAAATATTATGTTTTGGTTATGCATATTTTGTGTGTGTAAGTCTTTGGTCAATACATGAGAAATAGGAGGAATAAGTAATAAATGTACCTCTACAAATGTGCGTGAATGTGTCAAATCTTTATCTAATGGGGATGCTTGGTGTAATAACACGCCATTGAGAGATCTGCAGAAAAGTGTGTTTGTTTGAATTAAGACACAGAGAAAGACACAGACTGACTGTATTTCTCTAACTTGTGTTTACAATCACCAAAGCTTTTCCATGCATTGGTAATTAAATCTTTTTTTACACCAGCCACCAAACAGAAGTAGCTGTCGTCCTCTATTATCCAGCAGTCACTGATACATGCAGCCATGCACTTCAGTTGATGTAACATGGAACTAAAACTCCTTTATGAAGATCAACGGCTCTGTAGTTATTGTAATTAGGAATCAATCAGGAGTTGGAACTCTTAAAGGTTCATTTAACCAGTCATACAGCAACCTTTTTCGTCCAGTGTCTAGCTTATGTTTGGAAGCTGAAATGCTAAATGCAAAGCATTTTAGAACTGTATGACAAGTGGTAAATCTTTTTCTATAAGCGTTACAAAATGTCAACATTTTACAAATGCACAGTTGATAAGAAGCTGAAGAAACAAATTGAACTAGAAAAACATCTATATTTAAGATAAGACCTTGCAAAGCTGATGGACAGGCCAGATTCCATGTCTGTTACCAGGCAGAGCAAAGCTTTGATCTCAGTAGGTGCCCAGTCTGAGGATGAAAGGACCAATCTTACTACTATAATTAGAGAGCTATCTGTCTGTCTGTCTGTCTGGATTTTCAAACTTGCCTGTTGCTCCAATTATCATTCATACCTCTCAGACGACTTCTTGCATACACTGGTTTGAAACTGGAACCATGAAAAAATTATAAATATGTCTAGATTTTCGATAAAATCCAAAATTAAAGAGTTATTTTTTGCTTCAGTCTGCTGCCCCTCACGTCCCCATCCACCAATAAAGCTGATGTGCGGTCACTAATATTAGCATAAAAGAGATTTCTGCCAGAAAACAGTACATTTAATCCCCAACTTCTGCCTCTCTGCGCTGGCACAGAGCCAGGCAGCTGATCAGAAGCATTTTTTATAAATTTGAGAGGATTGTTTTTTTTTTTTTTTTTTTTTTTAAAGGGGGGCTGGGGGGGCTTCAGCTCAATCAGTCGACATGCCCACACCATCCTAGAGCAGATTTTACTGCCTCTATAATTTTGAAACCTAATTTTATAAACTTTGACATGTGTTGAGACAATCTAGGGACATTCTGATTTTATGTTTGTCATGGTTAATTTATTTGGCAGTCATTTATGTCTTTCCTGCTAAAGAGTGGCTGCAGGATCAAGCCAGACTCCTCAGTGCAGGTATAGAGGGGGAGGGGTAGAGCTGAGGTAATAAGAAGGCTCAGAATCAGGTGTGTCACCCTTTTGCCACACAGACACAGAGTGTGTTGGAATCACTGCATGGAGACCTCAGAGACGCCAGTGGTGAGGAAAATTTTAATTTAATCACACTAAACAATATAATAACTTTAATTTAGTGACTGAAAGGCTAAAATGATTTGTGTACTGTTAATTTAAGCCCTGCTATTTCAAATGTAGAGTTAAACATTGGCATAGTGACACTGGTGATTTGAGGTCTGATTTATCTTAGGATTTATCTTTAATTCTATTTCATTGTTTAAACTTATAAAGGCAATCTGATTGAGATTGAGATCATTTGATCTGATTTGATCTGATTTGGTTTAAATATTGACCATTTATTGATTGATTGATTTGAAAATAGACCACTAAAACATTAACATCAAGTCAATATATTTTAATCATTAAAGTAGTTACAATAGTTCACATGTATAATTTTGAGTTAAATTTATGAAGTAATTTAAATATTTAAGCATAAAGAATGAACTTGAATGAATTGGTCAAATTATTTAAGTTTAAAAACTGTTCAAGACTTATTGGGGCAAGGTTAAAGTGATTTAAATAATTTAAATAATTTAAAGAATTAAGAAAGTCAATTGATATATTTGCAGTTGATCCTTTGTTCAAAATGTATTTAAAATGGACATTAATAAGGCATTGATTTGAATCCTTTTAATGACAGCCTGATTCTTTATCTATTTTTTTTGAGGTTATCAACCTGCTACTGCCACTGCTACTTCAACTGTTGTGACCAATAAATGGAGTAACATGAAGCAAGCTGAGTTGTGTCCAGCGTTCTCTGTTGATCTCCAGGCCTCAAGCGAGTAGGGGCAGGCAATGATACCAGGAAAAAGGGAAAATTAACTCGACAACATGTTTCTCATGGTGGAAATTTGGCCTGACGGTTCATAGCAAAATGGCCTGTCATACAACAGACCTAAAATGCAGGTTTTTATATCACTTCACAGTGAATTTAAATAAAAACAGAATGCAATGATTTGCAAATCTCATAAACCCAGATTTTATTCACAATAGAACATAAATGACATATCAGTTGTTAAAACTGGGACGTTTCACCATTTAAGGAAAAATATAAACTAATTTGAATTTGATGGCCGCAAACCTTCTGAAAAAACATCGATACAGGGCAACAAAAAAACAGCTGGAGGCGCATTCTGAAACTAATTGGGTTAACTGGTAACAGGTCAGTAACATGACTGGGTATAAAATGGACATTTTAGAGAGGCAGAGTCTCTCAGAAGTAAAAATGAGCACCAATCTGAATCTAAAAATCTAAAAATAATCTAAAAATAGTAGACTTTGAATATCCTACCATCTACTGTATATAATAACTTGAAAAGAATCATTTGGAGGAATTTCTGTGCGTAAAGATCAAGGTTGAAGGTAAATACTGAATAGTGAACACTGGATTTTGAACACCAAATATCCTTTTTAATGTCAAATGATATTTTACAGCCATTTCTACACAGAACACTGGCGCAGATGCTGAAATAAGCCCCTATTTGAAACAAAGAGTAACACCAAGAAATACACTGCTGCCACTGGAACCAGGGCTGGACTGGGGAGGAAATTCGGCCCTGGCATTTTTGACTCAGACCAGCTCCTCAAAGGGGGTCAGTATATAACATAATGTTACCCGCATTCTTCTGTCCCCCTTACTACATACAGCTATGAAAAAAATCATCAAACTATGACATAGTTAAGAGCAGGGGTTCTCAATGTTGGGGTCAGGACCCCACTGGGTGTCACGAGACACTGAAATTGGTTCTCCAGAAGCCTTAAAAAAACTAAGAATTTTAAATCACACTGTTGCCACTTTACACCAATAAAAATAAATAAAAATTCAACATTTTTATTTAGTAGGACGTTTAGTGTCAAAAAGCTGATGGACTCCAGCAAAGCAACAGCCCTCTACTACAGTCCTACCAGCTTCAAATCTCAACAATATGTGACATTATCCTGTATTGATAGAACTTTTAGTTGCAAATGTCCAGATTGGTTATTTCTGTGTCCTAGTTTCTGTATTTATGAAGCTGGATAAACACAGTTATCAGAGAGGTAAAAGAACACTGACATAAGTTTATTCCTTTTCTTTTTCACATCTGTTGGCAATAGATCAGCATTTCCCCAGACAAACCTGAACCTTAAGGTAGCAGCGAGGAGAATTTGTCCTCCAGATTGAGTTTCTTGAGTGTTTGTGTTTTCTCACCTGCATGTGTGTGTCCTCTTTCCAGGGTAAGGTGCCCTGCCTGTTGGGAGAATTTGATCAAGGTGGACACCATATGGTGCGGCTAATGATTAATGTTTTCTGGTGGTTTATATTCTCCTCACACAAAAAGCAGCTCCAAACACACGAACACTTGCTCTCTCACCTGAAACATTTGTGTTCATAGGAACAAAATTACACAGCGATTCCTTACACCTCTAGCATCTTGTAAAAAGAGTCCTGAAAAGCAAAATTTTATTCAGTTTGTGCTGGTGAGAAAAATGCTGCCTACACACTGAGAAAATAACACAAACACAGTGTATTGAGGCTTTCTCTGTTGATTTACTCAAGGCAAGAACACGCTGTAATATTCTTGGGTTATTCACCACACTTTGGAATTTCTTTGATTATACTAGCAGCCTCTGTAGGATTCTGTTTATCCTGCACATTTCATACCAGAAAACATTACATTCTCCACAGCGAGCATACACAGATTGATTTACTCGCTGTCTTTTTTCCCTCTGCCAGCACTTTCGTTTCCTTTTGACAACTAAGGACAAGTGGGGTGGGCAAGAGTTTCAATTAGTCTTTACTTTGGAATGAAATTTGTTATTGTTATCAAGATGATGACTGGCAGCAAGTCAAGGCTGCCCACCCACTGATGTGCTGGGCAAGAATCCAGTGCTTGCTTATTTAAAAAAGGCAAGAACAAAAGCTCCATTAACTCCCTAGAAAACCAGGTTCAATTAGTCAAAACCACCTATCCAAGAAAACCCAAATAAACTGAATGCTGCTGTTTTTTTTACAATTTGGAGTATCAGCCATACAATGTGTCTTTGAAAGATTTTTTTTTAACACTTTATGTCCTGTCTGAATTTTTCACTGATACTGCAGCTGGGAGGTATTATTAGCTGGAAAAAACACTCAACTGGACCAAAGCATTCTGATAGTTATAGGGTGGGATATAAATTAAACTGGGGGCAGAAAATGTAGGGTGCTGTGCTCTATCATGCTCCCTGGCGCCAGGACTGGGACAGCCTGCCCCGGACATTTGTCCTGTCAACTGGGGAGGGAGTGTCTTAGGACGCAGGCCATAAAATAAAAATGACAGCACTGAGAAGACACTGTAAGGTAACTTACAAGTAATTAAGCAAAACATGGCTCACAATAACAGAATCATGTTACATCAACAACTGCTTTACTGCATAGCAATCAGGTAATATATGACACAATATCAGATAAACTCAAGACTACAAAATACTCTGAAATAGTTACCAAAGCTATCTTTTCAGGTATCCAACATTATCCTGTCACTTTTTTTTCAATCCTTTCATCATTTTATGTTTTGGCCAATTAAATCCTCAACTGGCATGCTGAGCCATAATGGTAGGAAATCTGTTCACATCACTGTATTTTTTTTTTCTTTTTCTAAGTATCAATTTTCAGCGCCAGAGATTTTATGATTATATCACATTAATAAGATGGTCATGATGATGATATTTTCAAGACAGTCATTCATCTCTGACAGTCACTCTCACAGACCTTTCATCTCAGATGTCCTATATGTCACAGGTTTCAGGAAAAACTCAAAACGGAGGACCCAAATGCAGTTAAAACAAAAGGATTTAATGAAACAAAAGAACTTACTTGAACAAAAAACCAGGAATCAAAATCAACTTAAACAAAATCCAAAGGAGCACGAGGGAAGCACGAGGGAAGCACGAGGAGTAACTGACACAAGGAAGACATCAACAATGAACCAACCCAGACACAGGGAGACACAGAGCTTAAATGCACAGGGAGTGATTAACAACGGAGGACAGGTGAGGACAATCAGACACAGGTGGAACTGGTGAAAGTAATCACAGGGGAGGGAAACTCAGGCAGGAAGCAAAACTAGAATCACACACAAGGGAAGGCAAACTACAAAGTAAAACAGGAAACATGGAACCTAACACAAGAAGCACACAAGGACTGAAAACTGGACACAAGAAGCTAAACTACAGAAACACTGAAAACACAGGAGGATACAAAGAACCAAGGAGGGAAACTCAAACACAGGGAGTAAAACTAAAACATGAAACAACAAAACAAGAAGCACAGGGAACCTTAACATGAAACAGGGAATTAACTAAACATAAAACACAAGGAGCAAAAACTGAACATGAAACAGGGAAATAAACTAGACATGAAATACATGGAGTACTACACATGAAACACAAGGGATGTAAAACTAAACATGGAACACAGGGAATAACTTAATACAATAAAAAACCAGACACATGGAAAATAACAAAAGCCCAAAATACACAGAAACACAAAGACTATATAAAACACGAAATTAACTGAACTAAACACTAAAAGCTGAACAAAGGAAACACAAGGGCTACAGATAACATCTAAGAACTAAACCTAACACAAAGTCAACCTAGAAATCACAGGATTCACAAAGGAAAACCACAGGAAAACTCAGAAACATAATAAACCAAACCCTGGGTCATGACACTACATCTCAGAACAGAAATACACACTAAATATATAACAGGAATAAACTTCCGTTTGGGGTTAGGGTAAGGGTTAAAATCAAATTACAAAACTTAGAGATTTATTTTGGGCATTTTTGTGCCTTTATTTGATAGAGAAAGACAGTGGACAGAGTTTGAAACAGGGACGAGAGCAGGGGAGAGACATGCAGCAAAGGCCTCAGGTAGGATTTGAACCCTTGCCATCCGTGTATGCATGGGGTGTGCCTTAAACTACTAGGCCACCTGCGCCCCACAAAACTTCTAATAAAGCTGCTTACAGGAAAAGAGCTGGTCTTCCATGAAAACAGTGCATAAGCTATGTAGATAACGGAGCTATGTAGCTAAAGCTAAGCTAACAAAGCAGCTACATAGGCTGCGTGTCTAACTAGTTAAATTAGCTGTACCTATGAGTGCTACAGCTCACACTGCCAAAGCAAACATTGCTCAAGCTAACTTAGCTATAGATGAAGGAGCTACATAGCTAACAAAGCTAGCATAGCTCTCAAAGCAGCTATGCAAGCTACATACTGTAGATAATGTAGCTACATAGCTACATAAGCTTCGTCTTTGTTTGATAAAGCTCACATTGCTTAAGCTAACTTAGGTATATTGGCTTATTGAGTAACCTACTCTTTAAGCGCCAAAGTAGCAAAATTACTACAAGCAACATTGCTGAATTAAACAGGCTATAGCTGGCTGCTGCCTGGTGATGTCAGAATATGCAAATTAGATGAGAGAATTTACTCCTATCACAAACTTTGGGTCATACTGAAGATTTTTCTTGTTTACAGTATGCCTTTATCTCTAACCACTTTCAAGCTACAGCCTTTTGAAATCTTGATATCAGAATTGAATATTTTCTTGAGAAAACCTTGTAGCAAGTGTACCTTTAGCTAAGGCTAACAACGCTAAAGCAGGCCACCATACATGTCTCTACTTTAAAATGGGTCTACACATATTCCCGGATTAAACCTCTTAGTGCCTAGTCTGTAACGTTTGCAATGTGGTTATTTCATGAATTGGTTACTGGTTATTAGTGTTTATTTCCAGACATTGTCTGTTTTTAAAAAAAATGGTCAAATCTTAGACTAAGTGTGGTTTTGCTGCTTTAAGTTAGGTTGGTGGCACTTATATTACTGGTAAATACATACAGCAACTGTAAATGGGGTACAGATATCAGAGATAAAAACTCATATTTATCGCTATTGTACTTCTTCCAAGGATTTAAATTCAGAATTTTCACTGAAAGATTTTATTTTTTGCTGTAAATTAATACCAGTTTGAAATGTTGGTTTTATGAGCAACTAATAATTGGCATTGGTAATTTATTTGTAGGCCACCACGAGTACAAGTGCCAGCTTCAACAGAAGTTGCATCCACAATTATACATACAGTAGACAACCCAGAAATTAAGGTGGATAATACATCCTCATATTGTCCATGAAGGTTCCATGTCACATGTGTGGCATCATGTAAACAAAGATCAATCTGAGCAACTGCTTGAGTGTAATCTTAGTCAAAGAATGCAACGAATTGATAATGAATGTCTCTTCTAACATTTTCTAGCTTTTTTAGAACACTTGTTTGAGGGTTGTTAGACAGTAAAAGTCTAGAAAAAACTTGTTTTGGAACCTTTATAATGCTGTTGCAAAACCCTCCTTGTCTAAACTTGGCAAGATCTGCTTTATTTTTTCCCACACAAAATGTTCTTCCTTGTATCAACACTTCACCATCTGTTTGCCTTGCTCCACACAGTCTTTGCACAAGTATTTTGTGTCAGGTTAGCAGAGTTTTGACCTTGCTGACTTCATGACACTCAGAGAGCTCACACATCAGCAGCCAGTGTTAGGTGTTAAGGTCAGGCATCATGTTGTCTATCATCACTATTATTTTCCAAGCCAGTAAACTAACATGAATAACCCTCTTAACCTCATCTGCCTCCTCCTGTATTCTGATTCACTTCTACCTGACTCTACCTCCAGCATTGTAACACATATTCACACACATACTAATGCTCACACATCCTTGTATTAAGGGCGAGTAGAAGGTTGCCTTCCATTTGCATGTGTTTTATGCTAAGCTGAAAATTGCATTTGTTGATGTTCAGGGATTAGCTTGTTCAGGATTTACTGGAAAGCAGTGGGTTTTTCTAAACAAGCCGGAGAGGATTTGGGCTGTGCAGGGACTCTGATTCCTTGTGTGTTTGTGTATGCATTTCTAACTGCATGCGCAGTGATGTTCATATGTTTACCTTGCTCATTTTGCCCCCTCTCAGTTTGTCTTCCTGTCTGCATGAGTGAACTGATGTAGGAATCTATATGTGCAGGTTTGTGATGTTTGTACCTGTGTCAGAGAGTGAGGAATTAAAGTGTATACTGTGAGCCTGTGTGTGTGTGTCTGTCAGAGTATCTTTTTAAATGTGTTGGCAAATGGCACAAACAAACAGCAGGAGAGAATTTGGCCTCGTCACGCACCAATTTCCCCAGTGTCAGCACACTTTGCACTGCCATAATCCTCTGTTAACATTCCTGTTCCCAACACAGTCAACAGGGGCTGAAAGCTATTGGCTTAAACCAAGAACGAGTGACTGCAATGCTGCATTGGTCACTGTATAGTGCTTGTAGTCATTCTATAGGAGAGGAGGACAGTGGCTAGAGTCAGGAACAAGGATGAAAGAGTTTAGGAGAGATGTGGGAAAGAAGCCGCAGGCCGGACTTCAACCCAGACCTCTAACATACAAGGCCATCTTTGCACCAACATCTAAATATCTTAGTGCCTTGTCATTGATTTTTATTTATTTTTTCCTAGTTGCCTATTTTTTAACAATATATTTTATTTTTATTTATTTATTTGCGAATATAAAATGTAAAACAAAAAGATACATGTACATATCTCTCTTGATAGAGAGGAAGTTTAGAAATTTGTGCAGGTGAGGTCGGAAACCTGGAAGGCTACTTCACTGTAGCCTGATGATTACTTAATTGTGATAAATGTTCATACATTATAAAAATTTAAACTATGTAACTATGTTGTGTCCAAAACTGCAGACTACCAGCATCATACTACAACTAAATTCTTAAATATACATCACATACCAGGGGTGTAACGGTATTTGTGTTCATCCTGAACTGTCACATTTCAGGGGTCACAATGGGTGCACATAGTTACACAACAAATCCACCTTAACCTAGAAAAAAGCAGTCATACATTACAGTATTACTCACCAATCTCGGTAGCAGTAATGAGTAATAATCAGTAAGAATCAACAAAGAAGAGGAAGAAGCATGTACAACACACAAAGAAAGAAAGCTAGCATACATAGCAATAGCAGTGGAGCTACAACACCTCCTAGCTTCTTTCCCTTTCTCAAACTTCTCTGTGCCATTTTTAAAACTCCTCTGGATGTAAAAGCAGAGAATACATATATGAGGCTATATGGTTGTTGCTATTTAATCTTCTGATTTCCAGAAAATGTAAACATTTCTCTGATTGGATTGGGAGCAGTCACCCAGTCTGCACACACTAGAAATGTTCTCTGATCCTACTGCAAAGCACGGGGTGAGAGTCCCAAACTACCAACCAAACATTATATTTCAGAGACAGCTGATGCTTTTAAAACCATTAAAATTGTTCTGAAATAAATACAGACTATAGACATTTTTATTTCAGAATGATTTTTTTATTCTTTAATGTTTTTTCTCCATAATTATCGATTAATTTAACACACAGCTGCTCACCTGCTTCCTCAGGGGGTACTTGGGCTTGTTCAGGTGGGGCGGGGGGGGGGACTGACAGACGGCTGCCGCTGCTCTTGATGTGTCTGTTCGGAACATGCGTCATTTTTTAACTGATTAAATATGAACAGAGCAGCTTGTTAAACATTTGCCTGCATTGATTATTTAACTAAAGCAACAGCGAAATGTATAAATCCAGAGTTTTCTTCAGAAATATGAGCTAATATGGGGAGAAAAGTGAGCTAGCTTATAAAGTATGACCAAAGTTAGGAATAAACAACAGGCTAAAGTTCCAGGTCTTTCCATCACATGAACCACTAACAGACCCACCTTGCCTATGAAAGATCTGGGTGATATACTGTCGACCCTTCGCTTCTTTCTCCTCTCTGAGCTTTTTTCTTGTCTTTTTTAACTCCCTGACTTTTGAGGTATCCTGCTGTCTCCGCCTCCATTCGCTGTCTGTGTAAAGTTAGCGCTCTGCAGGCTCCCTGACGGAGCAGGTGGGCTGAACCATTTTACGTAAATGGGGGGGGGGGTTGAGAAATTACCAATACATTGTAAATAAATATGTGTGATTGTAGGTTTATTACTGTCATATTATTTTGTCAGTTTTATAATTGTATTAGGGGCCTCTCTGGGCCCCTGTCAATCATGGGCCCCTAGAATCCGTCTCCTTATTCTTCTCTTTTCGGTGCCCCTGCTGACCAGTCAGCATCATTTGAGGAGAATGAGGCAGTAGCTATGGGTGGGGTTTGGTACTGAAAGCTGATAGCAATGGCTGCTGCCAGTGTGGCGTTTAGCTCCAATGTAGCTATAATATAGTGGCAGTTTAATCACAACTGGATCACATTTCTTTATTAAAAAAAAAAGAGTAAAGAGGTACCAGTTTAGCTCAGTTGGTAGAACAGCCATCCATTTACAGAGGCTATAGTCCTTGACCCACTGGTCCTGGGATCAATTCCTGTCTTGGCTCTGTATGGTGCATGTCTTCCCCCACTCCTGTCTCTTTTCAGCTGTACTATTGGAGTAAAGGCAAAAATAATCTTTAAAAAAGAGCAAAGAGCCAATCTTAAAGCTGCCTCTTCAAATAGGAGAAGCTAGGTCATACAGTGTGGCAGATGGGTATAGTTTCTGCAGAAGCCTGCAGACCAAAACAGCTGTTCAGATACGATGTGGCAGAAGAGCATGTAGCCGGTAGCTGAAGCTCACATTGCAAAATAGAGCCACAGAGGCTTTCTGGGTGAAAAATGTTAAGATATTTTTGTTACTAATATTCAAACCAGTTTTATAATGAAAAATGAGAAATAATTGTTTCAACACCTAGGTTTTTCTGTCTTTCTTTCTTATATTCCACTCTAAAATCTTCTCTTGCTCACCCTGTCACGATTTTAAATCTGAGATAAAATTGTGCAAACCCTTCTGTCTGTTAAAGGATTTGACACAAAACCAAAGCATTTTCTTTGCCAGTGAATGGCTGCGTCCAGATTCTAGTGGATCGATCTTATTGGGCTCTTGGTATCTTTATTTTCTTTGTCCTATGGATATTCCTTTCCAAGGACACTGAAATGTGTAGTATGAGGCATATTGATGTCAGACTGCCTGTGGGGAAAATGAACATATGGTAGAGTCCATTGGTTTTTGATTAAAAGCTATTTTTCTGCAGCCTTCTTTTCTAATTTGAGAGCACACCATGTCTACTATCCCAGACTCACTTTGTTTCTCCTGCTTTGTTTCTGGGATTTGCCTGTTTGCAGACTCCTTCGTGAGTTCTTTTATTATCAAACTCATCAATTCATCTTCACGTCACAAGTCTGGTCTGATGAAAGGATTTGATTGACAGAGCAGCTTCACATTTGATGACTGCTACTTTAAAGGTAAAACAGCTGCTCTAAGCTGCAAAAAGACAACCATTAAAAAACATTTATAGCAGAACAGTTTAAAATGTAAATGCATGGGAATAGGCAAGTTCAAGCAAACCTTTGGTAATATGCCACCTTGTAAAATAGTACAGGCCCTTTCGTGCAGGACACATCTAGAATCTATATCTATATCTATATCTATATCTGTCGAATGTCCATGCAGAAAAAAATCACATTTTGCTTAGTTTACAAGAAGCAAATAAATGTAACATTATAATGCAGGAATAAAAAAACAGCACTTGTTTCATAGGCTACAGTGTCACCAACCTCCAGCTCTGTGGATGCCATCTCTGCATCAGGGGACCTGGCTATGATTTGCAAAGAAACACATACACACACAGACAGTGAGCGTTAAATAATGCACAATGTTATCAGGTTCATGCTGGTTGTTTGGCTCACTTGTATGCATGATTTATTCACACTTCTTGCTCTCTTGTGATGGAGTTATGTAAGGTGAGAGACGGACTCACTTTTTTGGCAAAGAAGTGAAATAAGGAGGAGGCAGACCCGGAATAAAACAAGTTAAGGAGTGGAGACAAGGTCAGGACAAAGACTTATAGGAATGGGAACAGCGTAGGAGAGAAATGGAGCCCTTCTCTTACAAAGCAGTGCTCTGGACAACATTAAGCAATAGCTCAGTAAAAATAGACATTGGGCTTAATTTAGATCAAAGTCTTTCTTCATTTATTGATTATATTTGCATGCGTATGCTATAACTTTAGCCTTCAAGTGCAATCAAATTCAAAATAGACAGGCATAAATGCTTCAGCGTAAAGATGCTAGTTTTACTGACAATGGGGTTACAAAGGCTGCTTTCCAAACCGCAGGGATTTTATTATCACTTAAAGTGAGATAAAAATATGACACAATGGTTCAGCAATAAAATCTGAGTTTTAAAAACAAAACTTGTCTGGGCTAGCTGGTTTAAGGGGGTTCAGACTTTTCAGAGCTGCTAAAACTTCTGAAGTTTTAAAAGGAGCAAAGTTAAAGGAAGGGATACCACATCTGGTCTCATCATTGATTGGAGACACCAAGGGCTATTTCTCTTGATTAAATAAAAATCCTGAGGATATAAAACGTTTGTTAAAAGAATTCAATATCTTTTTTATTTGTCACCCTATGATCATCAGTAATAATACTAGCTGGGACATTAACAGATTTACATTTATTACCTCCCCCAAAGAGGTTATGTGATCGGCAGGGTTTGTTAGTTAGTTTGTTAGCAACATAACTCAAAAAGTCATGGACGAATTTTCATTTCATTTCCTGAAATTTTCAGGAAATGCCAGAAATGGCATAAGAAGAACTGGTTAGATTTTGGGAGTGATCTGGATCACCGTCTGGATACAGGAATTTTTTTGAAGGATTCTGTACTATTGGGAGATAGGACTGATGGTGGAGGTCTGTGCTCTCTGAGTGCTTTTCTAGTTAGAGAGTGTTTTGATTGTGCTCCAGAACTTCTTTGGATTTTTAAGACTATCTGTTGTTGAAGACAAGTAAAACTCAGCTTTGACTTTGCAAACTGCAGATGTAAATGCATTTCTTAGCTGTCTAAAAGAGAGCCCATCAGAGTCTTTTCCTGACTCCTGTGCTCCGTCCCAGAGTCACGCTCATGAAGCAGATCTGATAGTTCACTAGAAAACCAAGGATTATTACGCCCTTTAATTGTAAGTTTATAAGTGGGTGCATGTTTATTAACAATCTCAATAAAAGCATCATGAAAATAATTCTAGGCAAGCTCAACGTCATCAAAAAGGGCAACTCTGTCTGAGCTAAAGCTACAAAGATCATGCAAGAAAGCCTGTTCAACAAATTTTTTCATGTTACATTTTTCAATAAAACGATGGAAACTCTTCGGTATCCTCTTGTCCTGAACAACACCGATCACACAGTGATCACTGACATCATTTGGAAAACCACAAGAAGACATATTTACACAACTTAATTGTCAGAACTAAATCAATCAGTGTTGATTTTTGTGGCCATTTTAAGTTTGGCCTTGTTGGTGACTGAATTAACTGTGTCAGGTTTAAAACATCACACTGGGCTTTAAATGCTTTAGAAGCTGGAGAAATCCAGTCCCAGTTTTAGTCCCCAACCAACACAAGTTCATTGAATTTTAGATTAGACAGAAACGTAACAAGAGTGTTCATAGAACAACTCAGAGGAGATGGGGGGCCTGTAACATCCCACCAGCATAATATGGTGTTCTTTGGACACCTCTACATCAAGGGCCAACAGCTCCAGGTCTTTCCGGCAGTTAGGCTTTAGCCTGACACCAGGCTAAAGGAGAGTCACAATAATATCCACAGCAAGAAATAATCACAGAGAGGAATCCCCAGGATGCTGACAGGTGTTATCAGCACAGTGAAGTCATATCCAGTTACTGAGACACAAGTACCGGTGGAGCCGAACACTCGCCGGGACTTCTTCCCACTGTTTGGTTTGCATAGCCGGCAAAACTGGCAACCCATTGGTAAAACAACCGTAAAGGCGTGAGTGCCATAGTTTCAGGTAAAATTCATGAAGACGCTTTGATTCAAACAGCAACAGCAATAAATAGAAAATAGAATCTTGGGGACAGTTACCTTAGACTAAAGTTGACTGTCACTGGATCAAGCATAAAGGAAGGCATAAAACAGCATAAAAAGTTACACAGAGTTGGAACAAACTTCCAAAATGAAGAAAAAATATCGGCATATCGGATATCGGCAAAAATCCAATATGGTGCATCCCTAGTTGTATGCAGTAATGTAATCCTGATGACGTGATGTCAGATGTCAGACAGGAAAGAACAACTGTTGGAATCAATGGGAACAGAGGAAGTTAGTACATTAAAGCTCTAAATGGGCCTGCACGCCGCAGTTAGCATCAGAAAATGTCTACATACACTTATCTGAGCTAAGAGGCAAGCTGTGCCACTTTAACAGCTTTTCTCCCTTGTTTTGTTATAAAAATAGAAACTGTGTTAAATTATTACCAAATAAACTTTGAGGTATAAGTGAGTAATGTATGTTGCTCACAAACAAGCCTGTTGTCCATGAGCTACCATTTGAGTGCCAGTTTTCTTTCCTGTTGTTTTTCATTATGCCATACAAAAAGCCAAATTGAGCAAAGCTGTTCCAGGTCTCTAAAAAAGAGGACAGATTTCCTGTCAAACTAAGTGAGGCTGGACAGACCTAGCTGGAAGGACTGCTGCCGGACAGATCTTGGCTACGGAAAAACAAGGAAGATCAGGGTTTGACATCCTCAACCATGACCAACAGTAGTGAACCCAGCTAGAACCCTTGGTGGAAACAGACTATACATCGTCTTGTCCAGGCTTTAAAAACATTTAACTAATGTTAAAAGTAATTCTTAAAGAGCTTTTTGCCTGAATGTATCACTCATCATTCTGTCCCTGACCTGAGTCTGCAATCTTGTTTTTAGTTGTTTAAAATATGCTAGCTAGATGACAAGCTAGATAGAGTCAGCTGACCCTTCTCATCCCAGCTTACCTGAGCACGTAAGCATTAGACATACAGTCTTGCCAACGATAAAGATGCATCGAAGGCCTCAGTCAGCACATCTGGCCATCAGTCAACGCCCAGGCCTCACAAGAATAGTGAGACTGGAAAGACCAAGGAACCAAAGACTGACTTTTGTCTGCATGCTCAGCGAACCCACAACCCCATGCTAGAGTCAAAGTCTGTGGTTAATCTCAGCCTCGCTGTCAACAGGTCTATGAATTACAGTGCCAAGGTAGGTGGACTGCTCTACAACTTTCACGCTCTCACCAATCACAGACGCAGATTTGATGGCAGATTAAAGGCATCCCAAATGCAAGGATCTTTGTTTTGTCACTCAGCAAGCTAAGACCCCCCACAAGGACATGATGATGTTTACTGCATCATCAGCAAAGTCCAGATCTGGCCATCGCTGAATGACACTTCAAAGTTCATTGCACCTGTTACCTGCCAAATTATCCAGTCTGTGCAGGTACGGGGCGCATCTTACAGGCTACGACATACCCCTGCCTCACCCCAGAATCAACTGGGAAGAAGTCCGATGTGGAGCCACCACACAGCTGGATGGGTTACCAAGATATTCATTTCACCCCCCTCAGCTTTGCCTGCTATGAGTCTAATCAAAAGTTATTTGGAGGTAGTGATGGGTAAACCAGTATCAGTATCATCACTTGTAAAATTTCAGCAAGGACATGGATTTTTACAGTACCATCATCACCGGTTTAAATGAGGTCTGAGAAGAGAATGTAGTCAGGTCAGTAGCAGCTTAACACGCCTCAGCAGGGCATTTTTCTGTGATCTTATGCTCAGATGTGGGTTCAGTATACCATCACAGGTTTGTTTTAGGGGAAGAAGGGGGGTTGTGACAAATGAATATGCATTTATATGCACAGTTTAATTTTGTAAAACCATGATATACCGTTACCATAAAGGGCAAGAAAAATACCTTGATATGATATTTAGGCCATATCTCCCAGGCCTAGTCGAAGTATTTCCAGTATGGTTACCGCCATCACACAGCTTCACAATGTCTCTCATAAACCAATGCCTGAGACTGTGGCCATGTTTTTATTAGTGTAGGGTATAGAGCTAGTCCTTGAAGCTACTTCAGTTAGGCGGATACTTACACAGTTCAAGTTCCGTCTCAAATTTTGAAATTCGTTTCATCTTTACACTATTTGTGCTGTAAAGACAACTGTCCATGTACATATCATTGAATGTTTCAATGACAAAACTTATCTTCTTATTATTCACATTTCCAATGGTCCTTTACTACCCCCTTAGTCTTTCAATCTTTCCCAAAGGATGGCAAAATAATCATCAAAACTGTCTGTAAAAGCTGAAGGGAGCCAAAAGTTGAGATTTGAGAACAGAACTGTTTGAAAGTAAGTGACTATGGAGAGCTATTACAAGTTTTATATCCTGTCTCTTTACTGACACTATCTGTATTTTTGGGATGTGTATATGAGTGTATTTGTCTGAAAGTGTGTATACACTTGCACTCATTATCAGTGCAAATGATTGACAGTCAGCTGCTGGAGAAGGATGATAAGCCCTACTTTTCGCTTTTAACGTCTCTCTTCTTGAATGTCTTCAATATTTTCCTGTCTACACTTCAACTTGCTCTTCCTCCTTATTTTCACCACCCTCGCTTTGCAGACACAACAGTCGTCTACTATATGATCTGATAACTATTTGGTCTTCAGTTGTTTATCACAGTTGTAAAACTCTTTCAAAAAGTGGCCGTTTTTTATCAGCTACTGTGAAAATAGATAGGGAACTGATATCCTAAAAAGATCCCTGGCTGTTCTGGGTATAGCACAGCTGTTGTCTGACCTTTTTTTAATATTCTGTCTATAAGAAATATTTTGAACATGAGGAAATTTGCATCAAAAAAAATTGTTTTGTTTATGTATTTCTATTGTTTTTTGTTTATTTGTCTAGGGTAATAGCAGGAGCAGGTAGTGGTACATTTTGTTTGTTTTGAGATGTGTTTATTTGCTTTTGTTTCCTTTTAATGTATTGCTGTACAGCAAATGCACTTTAACCAACTTTTTAGCTTTCTTTGTGGGTTCTTCAGCACCACGCCAAGGACATTAGCCAGCTATCGTACATTATTTTTTTTAAATTTCATTGAATATTAGCAAAGACAAAAAAGCAACAATTTTAAAAAGGCAAAGACTCAAAGAGAAATTTAGACCGTGAACTCAGTGAGTATGCAGACTCTCCTTCAGTCCACTCATTCTCATGCTACATATGCTACACATGTGATCTGTGCTCCATGTAATCCACTGCTTCAGGCAATCAGTTGCGTCATAATCCTGGTTGAGGTTGTTCTTGTTGCTCCTGGAGGAGAAGAGGTAGCAGGATTACATGTGCTCCTTGCTGGTTTCCAGTTTGATCTCATTGCCCTTCTGGCTGTGTGCTGTACGAACTGATTCTGTTTGTGTATTGCCATGCCATTCCTGAGCCCATAATCTCAAACAGCAGGTGGTCCTTTGCTTTGACCCCTCAAAGAAAAGCTGTTTAATATGGATAAAGTACTGTGCATTAAATTTAAGAGAAGCATCACTCTAGAGTTTGTTTATCCTGCTCTTTGTGAAAGTATACAGTGGCACAATATTATAGAAGAATGACACTTAGTAATGCTCTTTTGATAACGTTTAATTAGCTCAGTGCTGGGGATCCTCTGTACATCCATCCATTCATCTACCCGCCTGCTCCTACGCCCATACACGTATGTCTATCCAGGCAATCCAGGTGAGTGTGAAATCTCAAGAACACTGACAGATTTTATTTAAATTTTAAAAATGATCATCTTACTTTTAACAGTCGACTGATACTGTTTTCTTACAGCTGATACGATGCTGGTTATTAGGAGTTCACCCAATAGACCGATAACTGATATTTGAAATGCATTTATTATGATGTACAAAATGTACTCAATGTGGCAAAAGTACAATTGTATGATCAAAAAATGAAGGAAAATAACAGGAAGTGATGCCATATGCTCACTTTGCCATTGGCACCTAGGCTTAAGTGTTCATTGGCTGGTACTCTTGTGACATCAAGCCAATCAAACTGAGTTGCATACAGGACATTTAGTGAAACTGTAAAAAGTAAAAATAAAACAACAACAACAAAAAACAAACAAACAAACAGAAAAAAAAACACCAGTGTGGAAGTCACACGTTGCAGAAAAACCAAAGTAGCACACTTTCAGATGAATAATTTTAGCGATTATCAGTAAAACAAATTGCTGATACCGATAACTGTCCAAATGCCAATTATTTTCCTTAACAATCAGTCAAGCCAATAATCTGTTGACCCCTAATCCATACCTGCAAATTCCACATTCTCTGCTTGCTGTGCATTCCAGGTTTGCAACCAACGGCACATACCATTGCCCACTGGAGCGCAGCCTTGAGCAGCGGGAGACCCGAGATCACAAGATCACAGAAGAACCATGATTTCATGTGGCAGAAGTCTGTTAAAAAAAAAAAAAAACAGATTTCGCCTTTTTGGGGTTGATTTGTCAATCATTTTGTGCTGCCACAGGATGAGACAAAATGTTGACCAAGTGGTGATTTACTATCACTATGCACTGTGTTGTATTTTGAAGGGGAACCGATGTTTTACTCGTTTTTCCAGCTGTTTGATTCAATCTGCTCTCCAACTGACACATTTGGCAGCAGTGCTGAAAACAGACCTGCCGCGTGTCTTGAGCAGTGTGGTGTTTCTGGGGCATGCTGGTGACAGACCGGAGCACGCGGGGGGTAAAGCGGTAGCTCATTATTTAACCCAGACTAGACTGTGAAGCAGGTGTGACTTCATGGGTGGGCCTCAAGCGCCTGGGCCCACCCAATTATGCAGTTGCCCTCCCAAAATGACCAGGAGAAAATTAAGCTTTCTCTTTCTTGTACTTTTATTGTCTCATACTCCTTATTCATATGTGATATTTTAAAACTATTAAACACCCTGTTTCACTGTAAACTGTAAAGACATTACAATTATGCTTCTTTTATGTGTGAAGTTTTGACAAAATAAATCAAGCCATTTTATGCTACCCAAGCTTGCTAAACTAGTGAAGGCAGGCTTGTGTGTATGCCAAGTTACTTTGCTGAGCAGCAGATAAATACACAAGGATCAGGGCAGAAAGAGGGTAGCATGTGACAGACAGGGACCCAGCTTTCACACAGGTATGTCAGATGACTTCTGAAGGATTTATGACCACCTTCACTCCATCGATTTCACTGACACTGCTGCTGCTGAGGAAGTCACGTTGAGTCTTATTCCTGGAACATTTCTTACTGACACACAAAAACAGACAAAATGACATAGAAGAAAGTAGGAAGTAGTGTTGAACATTATTATAATTGTCCGGTTATCTGTAAATTGCCTTAAAAGCACAAGCAAACTGTTTCTGTTATTAAAGCTCATCAACAAATAGCACAGAGCACTGCTCTCTCTCTTTGTCCATGATAGGTTAATGTTTTATATATTCTTGAATACTACCCCTATCATAATCACTTCATAATAATATCATAATCGCTCAATTTAGTTTGATAATCATATCCCAAGGTAGATGCTAAGATACACTGTGAAGAATAATAGAAACTAAAATAATAGCCAATAGACCAGGAACTATTTTTATGTGCATTGTATTAGAGATAAATAGAAGGACAGCATCATTTACATTAAAAAGGACACTTTGACATGCAAATGTGTTTTTACATGAGTTTCAGTTCTTGACAACATGCAAGTCATTCACCTGCTCATTCCATCAGTATGCATCACCAGAGTCAATCTTTTCAGAAGAAGACAAGAAGGGAACAAATGTACATTCACATATTAAGAATACAGTCAACATGCCTCAGTCATTTGTGTATAACAGAAGAAGGGCAGCGACTTCTATGGCACTGAAGAATTTTCCTCTCTCATGAGCTAATTATGTTTATTTCTCTTTTAATCACATCCCTATTTCTAGATCCTCCTTGCCTTTCTTTGTCTTTCATACTTTGTCAATCTCAGTAAGATTGGAGAAAATAAAGGGCATTTTGTCCACATGAAGAAAAGTTTTACTAATTGATTTTTTTCCTTTGTCCAAGCCAAACTAAATTTACAAATGTTTCTATAGGTTGTATCTTCTCTTTCTCTTTATCTAGTATTTGTGTATGCATGAGTGTGCATGATCGTGTGCAAGAGAAAGCATCTGGCGTGTTGTTTTCAAAGTTCCACAGGCAGACATAACAAGGATAAATTACAGCAGCAGCAAAGATGAACAATACAAAATGAACACTAGAAAACACAAACAATTCAGCAGGACTCTAAGCGGGGGTGAATGCTTCTGACTTCACAATCTCTGCTTTTCTTCTCCATATGTTTCATATAGAGGAGATGCCCCTGATGTTACCGACCAAGGAAAAATGGAAAAGTTTAAAGATGAATTATGGCAGAAGGCTCAGGAAGATTAAAGGCATACTGCTGAATTGTTGAGATTGGGTTGTATATAAGGTACCTGACAAGAGTAGTGGTTTTAGCCTCAATGATTATAGTGTACATTGCCCCTTTAACCCTCTGAGCCAGCTATGTTTTAAAACTTTAGTCTCACCTGAACTTAAACCTTTCTGTTAAATTAGGCCAGTCACTTTAAAGGGATAAATATTTTTGCAGTCACTTGTTTTACAACACATATTTCTGCTGAAGTAGCATTACTTTGTAGAAATCTGTTTTCATTTAGACAATGCAGAGTTTTTGGGAGGTTTTTTTTTATATATATATTGACCATGGCTGATTCATACAATAAATAAAAGGGTAAAACTTCCAAAGGGTAATACATTTTAAAGGCGCTATACCTGTAGGTGTTGTAAGGATTTGGGCTGAAAGGATACCTTGACTTAATATGGTATGACCGATTTGGTTTATGTATAGCATGTTATTTTGTGAGCAGGCTCACACGTGACTAGAGCTGAACACCCCGTTAAAGTGCTGGGCCTTCACCAGGGACATATTGTATACAACTTGTTAAAAAAAAATGGATAAAAATATCAGACAAATTAAAGAGCATGGAGGAGGGGGTGTGAGATGATCCCCTTGAAATGCCTTCCCACTGCAATGGAGTAGATTTGGGTTTAATTACAACCTTCACACATACACAGAGCCAAACTTTGACGTATAAACTCCACAATGTTTGTGGAAACACTACAGATAAGAAAACAAATCCACTCTCCCTGTTTGTCTCTGCATAACACAGACACACAAAAAACAAATTCAGCCTCTATTTGCTGAACGAGAGACATGAGAAAACACATGAAGACACATTTTGACACAGACACTGTGAGTGTGTATTAAATGTGTAAAACAAACACCGAGGAAAGTCCATGTGGAGTTCTTGTCCATGGAGTACGACAAGTATTTAAAGCACTGAAGTTCAAACTTTCTCTGTGTTCTTTGTAACTGATGTGTGAGACAAATAAACAGATACCATGCCCAGTATTCCCATCATTACAGCCATATAGTTGTCTCACACTAATATGATTATGGGACATTTTTCTTTAGCACTTCGCTAGTTTGAGGAACAAAAAATCAGAGGAATGAGAACAAATCAATATGTACAACTAGGGATGGACATTATTATCAGTATCAGTAGATATGAACATTTGTGCTTATGTATATGTGATGTATGTATAAGCCATATTTTATCATACACAGGCCTTCAACATCAGCAAAATCTGCAACTGTACCCTCAGGTTTAGGTGGTTGACTCATGCACTGCGCACGCTACGAGGCCTGCCATGAGCCCTGAACATTCTCAGTCAAGCCTCAAATGGAAAAAACTACTAGACTGTCTATTTCCCTGCTTAGATTAAGTCAGCATATTGGCAAAACTCAGAATATCAATCTACACAGTCATCTTTAAGCTACTCTTTTGTTTAGAAATTCTTTATCAAAAATCAGAAACTTTTCAGAGATTAAATAACAAAAACTGCTTTAAAAAAACATTTTTAAATGGATAAATTATATTGTCAGGCATGGATCGCAGGCTCTTTTGAGTTGAGATCATGTCGAATGTGACTTTTTTATATCAGAAAATATCCTAGCATCATCCTACAATCGATATCGTATCGTATCTTGATGAAACAGGTGATTCAGACTCTTGCCTTTATTAAGTCTGATACTGAAGCATTTGTTGTTTTGTGACGTTTTTAGCATTTAAAGAACTATGACTGACTTAAATGGCACATATTTAAAGATGACTACAGCCCAAACCATCTACCTTTCATAATTTGTGTCTGTGATAGAGAAGTGCATCTTGGATTGTTAGTCTGCTCACTGAGATTGACCCTGACTTTTTGCACTGCTGTCACTGAGGGATCAATAGACTTGAAGGAATTTTCTATTCCAGTCTTGGCCCTTTGTGATATTAAACCAGAGGAAAGACATGATTTAAAACTGTACTTATTCAAACAGCAAGCTCCTCCAGTAGAGGTACCCTCCATGACCCAGACGTACACAGGAGCAAGGGAAGGGAGAAAATGCTGATGCTCAGATGTGCTTTCTTTGGATGAATTCTAAATGGTATCAAAACATACTATAGATAATTTATGTGTTAGGAATGGGCGGGTATATAGTAGTACCTTATCCAGGGGTTTTTAAAACTAGCCACAGTATTGTTATAATTGCCATTATGAAGACGATGCTGTATGATGAGTGAATCTTTAAAACTAATGCCTCCAGAGTGTGGGGCTGTTTCTAGCAGCACCCCTGTCTTTGTATTAAGCGGTTATAAAAAGATGACAAAACTCATGTTAATGGCATTAATGACAGCATGGCATTGCTCTGTGATCTTCTCTGAAGTCAAACTAATCTATGGCAATGTGTGTTTAAAAATACTTAAATTTCCCTTCCTGGGGGTGTTACAGTAATGAGACATCTGAAGTTTATTGTTAATAACCATATGTGCTGCTGCTGCAGCAACTTTAGGCTCTATTAAAACCATTAAATATTTTACAACGTTTAAACATATGTTAACCTTTTTATGGGCTATGAAGATAAAGTTAAGTGGTACTTGTTTGTTATTTTGGGCACTAAAGTAGTCTGTGACTTTTTATAAGCTTTTCAAACAGTGAACTGGCAGCTGATTGGAGCTTACCACTGACATGCAACTTAAAAATAAAAGCTATGCATCAGAACCTGTTTGATCTTTGAGCTGTATATTGTGTAAATATTCTGTCCTTATTCAGGTGTCTTTTTGTTTTTTGATGTTCTTACTGGTTGTGCAAAGGTTGGACTAACATGGTGGGACTACAATACCTGCAAACAGTTCATTTTCAATGAATCAGTATTTTCATGTAAATATCCATGTAATGGCTGCTCTTTCGCTCACTGAATGAATCTCTGGCCTTTTGTACCTAACAGACTTTCCAACATGTTGGTGCTTTTGCTTTGTAAATTTGTATAGATTGATTTTGCCAATGATTAATTTTTTTATTTGTCACACATAAGGTTTGCGTGTTTCTTTCATAAATTCTTTGGGAGCCTGTTTGAAAGGATTTTTATCTGTTTGTACTCTTACCAGAGTTGCTGTTTGGTAAACTTTGATCTGTACACAACAAAAAAGACTTGTCTGGGAAAGATTGCAAAGACACTTTTGGGACTCAGCCTTAGCATCATGGCACTGTCTGTGTTATGCAACATAAGCAAAGAGGGCAGGTTTATAAATAAATGGGTTCACTTTTGAGTTTTTATTTCAAATCATTTATTCTAGGATTTTTCCAGGCCACGACTATTTTAAGTTTGTTTGCACCTGTTTTTAGTCACTAAAGAGACAGAGTAAGGTTACACATTAGCATCATGGCGTACAGTGAGTATACACAGGGGACTGTCCAGAGTTTCTGTGGCCTATGGACACTAGCAAAAACCATGCCCATGAGGCAAGCCCTGTGCTTGCACTGATGCTACAGATCTGATGTGCTTCCATTAATTTTATTAAACGACATCTGAGGAGGACTCTGAGCCTTTCAGGGGCCTCAACATTTCTATCCCAGTTGTCAAAAAACTTCTTGTTTCTACCACATGTTGATTTATCTGTGGGGGTGTTAATCTCTCCTTCTCATGTCAGATTGATTCAAAGTAAGTCACGGGCAACAATGCAATTCATTTATGAGTTCAGAATAATAAGATCTGATCCTAAATTTATTATGGAATCTCAATTACTTTTTTAAAACTAAAACTCATTAAAAGTTAAATCATGTAAGTGGACACAATGTTTTGATGTCACCAAATTAATAACTCTAAACATGTTTTGGTTGTAAGCCATGGGATATAATGCTCTGTAGGTCATTATATTCCATAATAACCAAAGACTTTTCCACTTCGTAACATTTTTGAGTCTGTTTATGCTGCTGCTTCCTTTGTGTTAGTGTCATACACCGTAAGACCAAACAGCTGACGGTTGTTAGAATAATGAGTTGACATGATGGAAGAGGACTTCTTGTTGCAGTGTGCACCTTTCAGTTATTGTTGCTTAAGTTGGCCTACCTTGATGTTGAAGCTAAAGGTAGGTGATAGAGATAAGGGGGAAAATGCAGTGGAAAAGCTAAGTGCCAGCAACTAAAGAATAATTAGTTTTTCAGTGTGTAAAACTTGACATTTTACATATTCAGCTGCCTCTAATGTTTTGAGATTTATTAACTCTTTAGTGATTACAATTATTTATTTTAAGCTGAGATGTTCTCACTTCTTAAAAACCTTGAAATAACCGGTTTCAAAAAAGAACTGCGTATTTTCAACTTGTTCAGTTTTACAGTGTATCAGAACTTGAGCTGTTTGAAAGTTAAACCATTTCTTAATTTTTCTCATAAAGGTGGGAAGACATTTTGAAAATCCTATCATATTAAGTCTGCATGACTTGATTTCTGATGTACAGAATTGTTGCTATAAAGCAGTTTGCCAATGCTCCTTGTGACACACCTCACTGTATCTGCATATCACGAGACATGCCTGCTCAGTCAGGCAGACCTTCTGAAACATGTCTGCTAAATGGGGAACATCAAAGATGGAAGGAAAACAGACACATCTGTTAAAATTCGGGGTATTTGGGCAGGACAGATATCCATACTTTTTACTAAAGACACAATGGACCACTGACATCAATATCTGGCCATAAATTGCATTTCCAGACATGCATTTGAGCTGATTTCATCTGCTGAAATTTAATTTTCCTTCGAGGTAAAAACAAGAGGACGGAGAATGGAGAGGGGTTCAGCTTATTCATCACTACCTGAATGCTTGTTGGCTCTGTGATACGAGGCATACAGTACATGGTAGCTGCTGTGGCAGGATGGCTTTGTCTGGCTGCTTTAGTACGGTGATCGCTCCAAACAGTTATATAAACGTATTTAATTAACTGATGATCTATACCGCTAATCAAGATGTTATTACCAAAAGACAACTTTTCAGCTTAAAGTCGTTTACTGCTTATTCCCCACTGATTTCTGCAACCAGTCTGTGCTTTCTGACACACAGCACTCAACTCATGCTGACTGGGATGGCATGTGCATCTTCTTGATAAAAGTCAGAGGGTGAAAGAAATCTAGTGATTTAGGATGCTGGGTAAAAAACATGCAGAAAAGTTATGAAGGTAGACCCAACTATAGTATTGAAAGTCAGCGCGTTGACTTTGTGTTACAGTTTACTAATCCATGGCTCCATAAGCTGACGCACTCGGATCTTTAACCTAAAAATTGGTCACTGATTCAGTTGGTTCATTTTTACAGCACTACTTATAGAATGTTCTTTATTTATCCTTTCCAGACAAGAGGTTATCACAGGGAGGTTTTTGAATACAAAGTCTGAACAAATTGAGGTTACTTTAAAACAAGACCTGTAAAATACACCCTTCTTCTATTTGTTTTTTATTCTATTTTTCTGTTTTTCCACTGGGGCCAATGATGCGACAGAAGGCCAAAAAAATCTTCAAAAAGATGTTACCAGGTTATTTAGGTTCAGCGCCCTGAAGAATACTATTGTTTTTCTGTCTTTTTTCTGTTCTTGACAATAAATCCCAAAAGTGTCCATCCTAAAGTACTTTCTGACTTAACAACCCCAGCTGTGTGACTCAGTCCAAAACTCACTGCTTTCTGAGGAGGGACTTAAAGACAGGAAGAATTTAAAAAATGTTCCTCCAGCTGGTGTAATTTATGTATGGTAATTTAAGTTTCTGGCTTTTTTAATATGTTTTATCAGGTTTTGGAGTTTGCCTTGTTGACATAAAAGTCACTGTAAAGTGAAACCCAATATTTGCATCTTATCACACCAGATATGTTGGAGTAAGGTTGCTGTAAATGTGAAAACACTGAGATCTATGTGTGACTCAAGTTTGGATTTAGACCGTTAGAAACTTATTTACCTCTGGATGTCACCTATGTGGAATTACCCCACCCTCCTAACACTATAATTATATAAAAATCACAGAGCAGCTCATCTTAGTCGATGTCAATACCTTCACTGAAAGTTAAATTCTGTGTTTTTGTTCACAGTGAGCTAAATTTCCTAAATCTATCAGCCACATTGGCCAATGGATCATTCAAAGCATTATAACAGGTAGATTTGTGCCAGAAAACAATACATTTAATCCCCAACTTCTGTCTATGCTCTGGCACAGAGCCAGGCAGCTGTGCTACTAGAGTTCAGTGTAAGGTCAGGGCCAGGCTAATTGCTAGACGGCTTATCTATTTTTCACTTCAACCAGACTCAGTTGGAACAAACATCTTACCTGCTGTAGGTGTGTTTTAATCCAATATCCACTTGACATCAAGTACTGGAGACTGGTAAAGGCGCTGTATAAGCGGCAGGCTTTTACAGCAGCTCTGCAGACTCTTTCATTTCTGTTTCTTCAGCATCATTTTTACCGTTTTATTCCTGTGCCTTTGTGAAACTACAGTGCACCAGAGACACCAAGCACGGTACCTCTGGTGCTACTTTTCAACACTTTTTAAAACTTCAACAATTTTTTTCTGTGCATCTGTGGGTCCGTCAGTGGCAATGGCTACCAATTTTTACAGTAGGGAGCAGCTGCTGGCCCCACATAACACAACTGTGCGGCCGGAGGAGTGGCCTGATGTCCCCCGCAAGTTAAGGAGAATGCGGGGTTGCTGCGCTAGTATTAAACACCGCAACAGGAGGAGAGTTTATCGACACACTCTACCATCCGTTATCATGGGGAACATAAGATCTCTCCCCAGTAAGATGGACGAGCTAGCGTCATTGACCTGGCGTCATCGGCAGAGCAGTATGCTGTTCTTTATGGACACATGGCTGAGCATGCTGCATAGACGTGATCATAGCGCTGGATGGATTCTCCCTCATACAAGCAAACTGGGCATAGAGGAGCGGTAAGACGAAAGGAGCGGGGGTGGCAGTGTTTGTGAATGATAGATGGTGTACCTCCAGGCATCACAATCAAAGAGCAGCACTCCTGCCCAGACATTGAGCTGTGGGCTGTTACTTTGAGGCCATACTGTCTGCCACGTGAGTTTTCACATGCCATAGTGATGTCGGTGTTTATTCCTCCCTCTGCTAACACCGATGCAGCCTGTGATGTCATCAACACAGTGATCAACAGGATGCAGACTCAGAACTCTCAGGCCATCTTACTGATCTCAGTCGACTTTAATCATGCCTTTCTGTTCTCCACTCTGCCCATATTCATCCAGTATGTCACATATGCCACCGGAGACAATAAAACACTGGACTGAAGACTGTTCAGATGGAGCTGAGGAGAAAATCAGGGAGGGGAAGGACAGATACAGGAAGAAGATGGAGGAACAGTTGCAGGAGAACAACACCAGGGAAGTTTGGAGAGGCCTGAAAACCATCTCAGGCCACCAGGAGCCAAACTCCTTAGCAGCTGGGGATCAAAAGTGGGCAAATGAACCAAACACCTACTTCTGTGGGTTTGAGGATGTATCTGCCCCTCCCCCTGCTGTGTCAGCCCTGCAGCAGCCCCATTCCTCTGATCTCACAGCACACTGCTGTGCTCAGGTCAGAAGGATAAAGACCACGAAGGCTGCAGGACCAGATGGCCTCATCTCCAGGCCCCTCAGGTCCTGCTCAGACCAGCTGAGTGGGATCATTATACATCTGTTCAACCTGGGCCTGAAACTGGGAAGGCTGCCACGCCTCTGGAAGACATCCTGCGTGGTACCTGTGCCAAACTGCTACAGGCCGGTGGCCCTAACATCCCACCTCATGAAGGCCCTGGAGCGGCTGGCCCTTGACCATCTGTGCCCACTGGTGAGCTCGTCCATGGACCCGCTGCAGTTCGTATGCAAGCCTGGCATCTGAGTGGACAATGCCATCATCTTCCTCCTCCATCAAGCTCTGTCTCAATTTGAGTTGTCTGGAGTTGACAAGCTGGAGCTTTGGAGAGTGGACCTATACCTCACCTGCTGGATTGTGGACTACCTCACCAACCGCCACAGTATGTGAGGACCTAGGACTGTGTGTCAAAGACTGTCCTCTGCAGTGTAGGGGCTGTGCTGGCACCGTTCCTCTTCACCCTGTACACTGCTGACGTTTCCCCCCTGTCACCCACCTGTCACCTGCAGAAGTTCTCTAATGACTCTGCCTTTGTTGGCCTCAACACAGATGAGGATGACCGGTCATACAGAGGACTCATCAAGGGTTTGTGGACTGGCGCTAGCAGAACCACCTCCAGATTAACGCTGGAAAAACCAAAGAGCAAGTTGTGGACTTCTGTCAGCAAAAAAAAAAAAAAAAAAGAGACCCCCAAATATCTCCATTTGTTAAGCATAACAGCCTGTTATCATTTGGTTGTATAGGGGAAAACCGTCTGTCAGTTGTTTCTGTATGCTGTATGTCAGTAAATGTTTAACTAAAAAAAAGTTAACTATAATAACAGTTATAAAGTCAGAATAGTTCTTTGTTTTTTGAAAAACACGAGTGATATTAGTTAAAATTAGTTCTAAATATCTTTGCTCACTACATAGTAACTCCTTCTTACCCCCAGATGTGCATAAAAACATCAAATAAACTTATTTTGTTAAATCAACAATTGAAAAAATGTATTGGTTATTATCAGTTATCGGCCATCAGGAGTAGGGAATTATCGGTATCGGTTCAAAAAAATAGTTATCATGCATCACTATATACAGTGCTTAACAAATTGATTAGACCACCTGTCATATTTGTCTCAGAGACCATCCAGCATCATGAAGTGCTTTAATGTGGACTCTTTCATTTTCAGTCAGCTCTCCATGTTTTACCATTTTAAACAGGAATGAGGAATTTCAAACTGAATTCACCCAAATTTGAGCCAGCTCACTGGGCTTCTCTGAGAAGTCAGAAATGAATCAAGCATAACAATTAACCACTTAAACTCATTTTTCTGTTCAGGATTGCAAGTAAATAACTATAATTTCACAGATTAATGAAGAAATAATAATGTGCTTTACTATTTTTTTTTTTTTTTTTGTAAATCAGTAAATTTGAAAATTCATGGATAACAATAATAATAATTATATTTTAGCAATAAAAATATCATTTGGGTTAAAGAGCTTCTACATATTGATGGATTAACTATTGCAGAAACATAAAAAATGATTTTGGTAATTACCAATGCTGTTAATTTAGGGCAGCTGTGGCATAAACCTTACTTTTGTTAGGATTAGGGTGGTCTAACAAATTTGTTAAGCACTGCATATACACAACATGTACATAAAAGCTGTAAATACTACTTTTTTTTTCAAATCTGTAAGTTACATTTTTATATTTCCTAATTGCATGCTCTTTTAACTCTGTTTACGTCTATGTGTCTCATTGTGTGCTTTGTTTAGACCACTCTTGCTGCTGTAAATGTGTTTCACAATGTCTCACAAAAAAGCCTCCAATGCTAATCATCAGTGAAGACTTTTACTTTGAAGGGCAACATCAAGAAATGGAGCAGGTATTTTTTATTTTTTATTTTGACAGAAACTTAAGAATAAAAACATTTCGTAAATGGGAGACATAACATCATAAAATTCAGAAAATTAGATAAAAGGAATATTAAACTGAGAAAATTAAACAGACTTTTTTCGCTCCAAACTGTCTGTCTGTTATGACATAAATGTGAAATAAGCTTAATTTTATAGACTTAGATGTTTCTCATTACTAAAATTTGGCCTGTTAGTTCATAACACAGTGGTCAGTGATACAGAAATCCTTATACAGATTTTTTTTTATATCACTCTGCAGGGAGTTTAACATTGAGGAAACCAGAAATCTGCAAACCTTACTCTTTTACCATGAAATTTAGAACAATGGAATAAAAAAAATGTATGAACTCATGCATATAGAAGCTCAGCTTGAACACACATTGTAGTGATTTTGAGGGATGAACAGAGGTGTGAGTAATTCATCTTTCCCGAGTGATGGTGTTTACCCTTGGGGTTCTTCCACTCCTCCCTGATGTAGATGACAAGGTATATCAAACAAGCCTCCCCACATTTTTTTTTCACTTTCACGTCCCTTTTTATTTTTCTTCTTCGTCTTAAAGAAACAGAAACAAAAGCTTTGTGATGTGCTTATTCCCTCTACATTCAGCACAGTTCTTTGTTGGAGGAAGCTCCTTCAGAAATACCTGCAGGCGGGACTGAAAAGACAGAGGCTGAAAAGAGAGAATGCCAGGAGAGCTTTATATAACAGGCTCAGACGGTCTCCAAACAAATCAAAAAAGCAGAAGGGGGCTTTTATTTTGAAGCTGACAGTTGTGTTCCCTAAAGAGGGAGATGATGTTACAAGCTGACGCCGTGAGATTGGACACAGGAGACTCTCATATACACATGTGAGTTTGCAGGTGTGTACATATGTGTAAAAAAGACGTTCAAAGAGATTCTACTCTCATTTTCCTTGCAGGCTTGAAGAGACACAGCCAGTGAGAGAAGAATGAGACCATGAGTTGATTCTGTCCTCCTTTATGTGTGTATCCATCCATTCATGTGTGTTTAAGTTGTATGTGTGATTTTGTGTCAAAGAACGGGATTCCCATGTAGGCCCCTCTGCTCATGTGTCACAACATATCATGATCCAGATCCATCACCAGGATCTCCCAGTCAGCATCCGTCACAGTCTTTGATGGCTCTGCTTCCTTCAGGCCTCTCTGTGGAGAGTGGTTTAAAAGGCTAAGAGGACTGTTTGGTGATGGCTGCCCTCTTATAAAGAACATGCATAAAATGTGGAGAAGTGGAAGAGGTTCGTATGGAAGGTTTCTAGGACTAAATCATATGCCCAGTTAGAGGACATAGTTTTCTCAGTTTCCAGACTACTGTTGTTCCTAGTCCAATAATTTCCCATCCATTTTAACTCAAAATATAACTGCACAAAGTTGGCTTGCAGAATGTGGCTAATGTAGCAGCGCTACTACCTCTAGCCTTTGATCCTCATTGCAGGTTTACATCTACATATAAGTGATTATAACCTGACACAGCCTCTGAATGGCTTTACTCTCATTTTCTGGATTAAAATAGTGCTAAAATACACTTTTCCATGAGATGCTATTGGTGCTAAAGCAGTTGGCAGTTGTTTGTATGAGCCTAAAGAGCACTGTGGCAGTAGTCATTAAGAAAAAATACGATGGCTACTAGGTAGTGATACCAGAGATTTAAGTTCTAGCATCAATTCTCATATAAAAATATCAATATTTTAATAAATGTGGACAAATGTATAGTTTACCATTAACAGAGATACAGTGGAAAGTAAAAATACTATCGTGAAATTGTTGTAATGATTCCCAGTTGGTAGGAACTACTTCTTCTTCCGCCTGTCAGTCAAATGCATTATGCGGCTCTACAAGAGCGTCACAGGTTCACAGTGTGCTGCTGCTCTCTAAAACACAGTCATATGTGGACACATTTCAGCTCCACAAACAGCAACGACGCAAAACATGATGTGTGTGAGAGGACAGTTAAGTATTAAGACAGTTAAACATCTGAGAATCAACCATAAAACATAATAAAATGAGACGATCCAGAGAGCAGGAGAGGAGAGAGACAGGTGCCGCTAGGGTGAGACAGACATCACTCTCAGAGTCCTTTGGTGCTGCAGGCAGAAATTATCCAGGTACAGAAAGAATAGAGAGAATAGGAGCTGCTGGTGATGTGTAGCCGTCCCTGACTTTTGGGAAAGTGATATAGGTCTGTCTACTAGACTAAGGTTTTTGTTTTAATGATCAAACAATGGGAGTTCCTTGCATTCTTAAAGCTACGGAATCCTATTCTATTCAAATGTTCATTAATATAAATATGGTTATTAAATTAGTGATGAAATAAATAAATGCCGCAATAAACAGCTGAATGAGTTCATCTTTGAGTAAAAATCAATGGCCCTGAGATCACCTCACATCCTACTACTACTAATACTGCTAGTGGCAGACAGATGTATTACAGTTTGGACAGAGGGGTTTGGGCCTAAACTGATAAGAAATGTCAACACTTAGGGGGCAGTACTTTCAGGCACGGCAGGGTTGTGACATAAACAAGCAGGAGCAAGAGGCCTGTGCAATTATGGTAGAAGAGCCTAGCGTGGATGCTGCTAAAGCACCAGTTTTATAAGCACTTGGCGATATTTCTTCGTTAAAAGAAGAACAAAGAACAGCAGTGAGTTGTTTTCTTTTCAAAAACGACAAAAGTCGAGTACTTACATGCACTAGCGGCGCCAGGATTTTGATTGTGGGTGGGCCTCCAGAAAACTGGATGGGCCAGTTAAAATAAGCCAAAAAAAGGGTTCCCCTTCATCTCCGTTTCAGTGCTTTTTCTGCGGTACTGAGGACAGCCACTCAGTAGCCTACCTGTGTGGCGCTTGTGTCGCTGTTCGCTGCTGAAGTGCTGAAGCGGACAAAGACATACACCATAACGCTATCATAAGTCTGCCTACTGCCAATACTATTTTCCCTCCAGAAATTGTACATACACCAGCGTTTCCGCTACTTTTTTTGTCCCTGGTCAAAATGACCGGCCGTCCTCAAGAATTCCGGCCATTTAGGACAACTACCGGACATTTGCTTTAACATTATTTTGCAGCATTAACAGCAGCAAAACGCATAACTCTGATATTCTGTGATACATCGATACAAGTCTGCGCTAAATGAGACTGAGGACACATTTTTATTTCCAGACTTGACCCAAAACCCAGACAGTAGAAACCAAGCCAAGAGTAAACCTGAGTAATTATTACCCTGTTATTACAGACTGGTAGACACGTACACATGATGAGACCCTGGAAATGGCTGCACCGCTGATGATATTAAGCCTTTGGTTAACCAGGAGAACCTCACTTATATTAAAATTCTGCTTTATGCAAAAGCTCTGGTCAAACTTTCCCTGCAGAGTCTCCAGCAGTAATGAGCAGGCGCAGTAGAGAAATAGATTCGCTTTGACGTCATCGTGCATACACAATTAGCCATGTGCTTGCCGTCTGAGGAGATAAACAACCCCAGCACCGCAGGACAGTAGATGTAATAAGATTAGGCAACTTTTAGTTTATATTATTGCATTCTCGCAACATATCTTCTAGGTTACACAAAATACAATATGCAAGTATTCAGTATTTACTTATCTGGTCATTTGCATGTTTTCTGCCGGACATTTTGACCTGTTATATTTTTATCCGCCGTACTTCCGCCCTTTTTACCGGCCGGCTAACGGAAACTCAGCATACAGACAGCAAGAAACTAACGATAACGTTAGCCTGTTACTTGCATTGCTGGTGTCAGGGGGTGGCTACGATGACATGATGAGAAGAGGGCGGCCAAGCTGGATGGTAACTCGTCACTCGTAACTTTACTTAAAATGGCAGGAGTTTCCCCCCTCGGAGCGTTTCTCAGTGAATTTAAATAAAACAAGCTGCTTTGCTTTGCCATGTTGACGTCTCATATTAGCTAATAGCTAAAGTTCCCATCTGTGTCAGTCTTGTTGAGCTTGCTGCTTGAAGAGCTAGCACATCATTATCATTCATTTCATTGGATCACTTACTGGTGACGATGCAGCCTGTGGGCAGGCTTAAGAGACCACACGGGGTACAATCCTCTGATTGGCTGAGAAGGTTTCACTCAAAGCCTTCCTCAGGCTGCTTATTGGATGAACAGCCAGAATGAAAACTAATGCTGTGTCCGAAATTACTATGGGCCTGGGTCAAAATGGGTGGGCCCGAGCCTAAAATGGGTGGGCCCAGGCCCACCCGGGCCCAATAGTAGCGCCGCGGGTGCTTACATGTCGATAGTCGCCATGTTTCGCGTTATTCCCCAGTAGCTGCGCATGCTCGATAGCTGCATGTTTTGTTGCTCTTATTGGCCCGTAGAGATGTGACGGATAGAACATTCATCCAGTCACACTCCAAGTTTTTTTCAAAGCCTCTGCCTTTTCTCAAACGTTTCCTATTGAAGCTTTCCCAGATGGATTTGTTTCACACATCCATCTGACTTGTCAGGTTAGCAGACAGGCTGACCAGCAGAAATGCTCTATAAAGTGAGCGCACTCGCTGCATGTTGCTATTACTACAGACATAAAACCTGGAGAGGAAAGAACACATTGTAGCTGTTTACTCTGTGGCACACCAATTACTATGGCATAAGTGGGCGACATTTGTTCAGTTACCTGACTGCTCAAAAGGCTAGAGACAGACATGCTGATGACCGGACTCAGAATGAGCTGTTGTCTGTCACACATCACTCCTTTACACTGAAATATAAAACTGAGGTTATCAGTGTTGCCAGAGCCAAAAGCACCACACAATGGACAAACCCCTTTGGTACCATGAGACACTGCTGTCTCTCTCTCCTGCACTCTGTCTGACACTGACATTAATGTTAACATGTGCATAGTAATTGGATACTAAAGAGACAGGCAACGTGGTTCTAGGCTGTGATGGATAGCTGAACGGAGACAGGTACAGCACCACTTCAATACAAACAAATTCCAACTCCCTGAGTGTGTTATGTTTTTGATGTGTTTCTAAGTTCTTCAAAGGATATTGGGTTGAGACAATCAGAATTAAAGATTTATCTGCATCACTTTGTTTGTTACTACCAGCACTCACTGCTGTGTGTTTTCTTTATCACTACCTCTGCAACACGTGTGCTCTATCTCTCTCTCTTTCTCTGTGTGATCATCCAACCAATGAGATTTGGGTCACACAAGAGGTAATCAGCCAGCGAGTTAACAAACTGGAAGATGTCAGACCAAATATAAACAAACATACTTTCATCATATATTATAAACAAACCCTGATAATAAAAAATCCCCCTGGGAAGAGGGTTCAGATTTGAAATGGCTTATTGAAAAGTGCCCTTACTTTGACAGTTCTTTGAAAGTTCCGACTAACAATGGGCAACTATACCTAAAACAAAAAATCAGACTTGAAATTACACACTGAAATGTTTAAAGTTCAACCACACCATCTTAAGACAGATGTGCCTGCCTGCGAGTAATTCAAATCAACTTTAAAAAAACAAAAAAAGTAACATAGTAAGACTTGCTTGTTAAGTTTAAGGTCTTTCTGTTATGTGCTCCAAGTGAAGTGAAAGAATACTGCTAATAGTTGGACTCATTTCTTATAAGTCAGTGTTTTTTGTCTGTATGTGGGCATGAAGGATGTTAAGTGAAAACAAATTTGAAACAGAAAAGGATTCAGAATGTTTATGAAATCTCAAATGGTGCTGTATTTTGGTATTTTCTAAGGTTGTTGGTAGACTTCCCTCTTTAAATCAAAAGATGACTGATAATAGCCTTCCGGGTGTCTCTGTGCATTGATTTAGTGTTGAGTTTAAACATTGCATCAATCCCACCTACTCAAACAAACCAAACCTGCTGTGTAAAAAAATCATCAGAGTTTGAATGAAACACTTCAGTGCACTTCAAGAGAAGGTGCCCTTAAAACTGCTCTCAGGAGCACAACACATGCAACAGATCATTTTCAAAGAAAGGACCAACTATAATGGCTTCATTTACCCCAGAAAGCACCTCCTTTTGAAATCCACCTCAGGTTGGCCCTGTGTAGAATTTCAAAGACTGAGAAGAGGTAAATTTCACAGCAGTGGAAAAACATGCTGCACAAAGATTTGACTGCAGATCAGGAGAAAAAAGCAAGCATGTAGGTGAAGGATTTAACGTATTCTTTTTAGTTGACTTCTAAGGGGACCATGTAAGACATTTAATATGTTGTCATTTGATGCATGTACCAGCATCCTGTGACAATGGAACATAAAAAAAACATTTGAAATAAAAATGAAATAACTGTGGCTGCACAATAATGACTTTAAATCAGTCATAAAAATGTTTAAAGCAGCACCCTTTTAAGAAAGGGGGGAATAAGAGAGAATGAGGGGTAGTAAGAGGGATATAAGATGGGAAAAGAGGGCAATAAGGCAGAAAAGAAGGGGGAATATAGGGGGGAACAAGAGGGAAATAAGGGGACAACAAATAGGATGGGAATAATAAGGGGAAATAGGTGGGAATAAGAATAGATTTTGGGACAAAAAGGGAGGATGAGGGTAAAATGGGAATAAGGTGGGGAATAAAAGGGAATAAGAGGGATGGGTGGGGCAGAATTATGTTGGGAATAACGGGAATAAAAGGCAGATAAGAGGGAGTAAGAAGGCAATTGCGGGTATAAGGAATAAGAGGGGAAAAGGTGAAGTGTTTCCCAATAATAACCTAGACTATCTCTCCTGCCATAGTCTCATTCATACCCACTTGAGTTACATTTTTAATAAGGCTGACCCTGTACACACACTCACGAGCTGTTACATGCTACACACACAGTAAACAAACAGGTCCAGACTGCACACTGTAGACAAACCCTGTGCACTGTGTGTTTTGAGCTAAAGACTGGAGGAGATGTTGAAGCATTTCAGGATAAAGACAGCTTTCTCTGCTCTTGTTCCTCTCCAGTGTTTAGTAGGATCAGCCTATGCCTGTATGTGTGCGCTCACGTTTTTAGGGTGGTACACAGTGCTTTTTCTCTTTCTCTCTGTGATCCAGCTTGTGTGTGGGAATCAGGTGTACTTTATGCGATGGAATAATCATTTTGCATACAATGAAATATCATCATGCAGTCACTACTGTCTATACTGATGGTCAGCTTTTAACTTTGCATAGCTGTCTCTGCCATCAGTGTACACTGTATACTGTAAAGCACTTTGAGTGGTCAGAAGACTAGAAAATTGACATAAAGCATTTCCATTAGCACTTATGTCAAATACACTGGAAAAGACAACACCTCCCTCTGTGAGGGAAGGCATTCAAAGCATGTATTACCAACCCAGGTGATTCCAAAGATGACACAAAGGTGACATGTATTCAGCTAATTTCCTTTCACTGACATACTTGGCCTCCTCCATCTGGTATTTGTACTTGTATACATTTAAGCAGCATTTAAGCATTTATCTCTTTCCAATAAGAAGTATTTGACATGAAGATCAAAAGGGTTGTATTTTTAGATGGATGTTTAATTCCACTGAAGGTAATCTTAGAATTTGCGTGCTTAATGAGCTTAACGAGGAAACAATCTTTGACACCAAAGATTAAAAATTCCTTAGATCTCTGAGGTTAACGAAAAAAATGCAAATTTTGTACAAGTGCAGTTCATTTTATTTTGTTTATTATTTTTAAAAGATGATGTCTTCTGCTGTCTACTCTACACCAGCTTAGAAACTACATGGAGACTGTGAGTCACCCGAGTTTGAAATTCAGAGAGAGAGAGAGAGAAAAAGAGAGAGAAAGAGGGACATAAAGTCACTTTGTTTACATTAGGACTAAATGAAACTGCGCCCATTCAGAAAAATCCTTTGCATATGCGCATCAGCGGCGAGAAGCAAGGGAGAGGAAGGTAAACACAGCAGCCGCGTGGCTAGTTAGCGGGGAATTAGCTGACTTTAGAGACAGAAACAGCACTGGATCTGCAGCGTTGAACAGTTGTTCAACTTTGAAAAGGAAGAGGTCTAACTCGCAGTATTCGTTCAAATACGCCACAAGATGACTCAGAGATAACGGCGGGAGTAACACAACACGTCACTAAAGACATGAGCCCAGTGTTGTTGAAAAGCCAGGATTTTAAAAATCTCATTAAGACACTTAACCCATAATACAAGATTTGCCTGGGTGCAAACATTTTGCTGAAAACTCCCTGCCAGAGTCATACATGTCAGAGAGAAGACGTCCAGCAGCAGAAAAATGTGATCCACTTCTCCACAACAATGGAGACTCATCTCAGCCTTACAGTTCAAAACACCGACAATGAGAAGTTAAAATGTTCCTGCCATTTTCCCCCATGATCACACAGGAGAGCTTCATGAATAAGGTCTAAAGATGCTTTCATCTCATGAACTTGTGAGAAACTGCTCCAGCATTCATCAGCACAGATAGTGGACTAATATAATCACAGCTGTGCCTGAATGGAGGACTAGACTGCAGGGTTTTGGTCTTCATGCATAATTGGTGAGTTTTGCTTCACCCTTAATGAGGAAAATAATCATTTTATAATCATCAATAGTAAACATAACAGAAAACATTTCAGGACTACACTGTAAAAGACAGAGTATTTCATAATTTATGTATTTTTGATTTATTAGTGAAAGATTGAATGAAGTACTTTTCAAAATAAAACAGCTAAATTTGACTTTATATTGATTTTTACTTTCTGCATATAATTTTATTAAAAATCCAATAGAACAGTCTATTTTTATCACCAAACTAGTGCCATTTGGGGCTGAATTTAATACAGCTGCTGAGAGGCCATTTCAAAATATCGCGATATATATTGTGTATCAGGATATTGGGTCGGAGGGGGGGCGCGAAAATTTTTGAAGCTTAACAATGGGCCCTGAGTTGGAAAAGGTTGGGAACCACTGCTCTATGGGGTTCAGGTCAGGCCAGTTTGCTGGCCAATCAAGCACAGCAACACCATGGTCATTGAACCAGCTTTTGGTACCTTTGGCAGTGTGGGCAGGTGCCAAGTCCTGCTGGAAAATTGAAATCAGCATCTCCATAAAGCTTGTCAGCAGAAGGAGGCATGAAGTGCTCTAAAATGTCCTGCTAGATGGCTGCGTTGACTGTGGACTTCAGAAAACACAGTGGACCAACACCAGCAGATGCCATGGCAACCCAAATCATCACTGACTGTGGAAACTTCACACTGGACTTCAAGCAACATGGATTCTGTGCTTCTCCACTCTTCCTCCAGACTCTGGGACCTTGATTTCAAAATGACATACAAAATTTACTTTCATCTATAAAGAGGACTTTTGACCACTGAGCAACAGTCCAGTTCTTTTTCTCCACAGCCCAGGTAAGACGCTTCTGACATTGTCTCTGGTTCAGGAGTGGCTTGACACGAGGAATGTGACATTTGTAGCCCATGTCTAGGATTGGTCTGTGTGTAGTGGCTCTTGATGCGCTGACTCCAGCCTCAGTCCACTCCTTGTGAAGCTCCCCCAAATTCTTGAATGGATATTGCTTGACAGTCCTCTCAAGGCTGTGGTTATCCCTTATGCTGGTGCACCTTTTCCTACCACACTTTTTCCTTCCACTCAACTTTCTATGAATATGCTTGGATACAGCACTCTGTGAACAACCAGCTTGTTTAGCAATGACCTTTTGTGGCTTACCCTCCTTGTGGAGGGTGTCAATAACTGTCTTCTGGACATCTGTCAAATCTGCAGTCTTCCCCATGATTGTGTAGCCTACTGACCCAGACTGAGAGACCATATATACAGTCATGGATGAAAGTATTGGCACCCCTTGAATTTTCCAGAAAATACACCATTTTTCCCAGAAAGTGTTGCAATTACAAATGTCTTTTGTAAACACGTGTATTTCTTTTACGTGCATTGGAACAACACCAAAAGAAAAACAGAAGAAAAAAGCCCAAATTGACGTAATTTTACACAAAACTCAAAAATGGGCCAGACTAAATTACTGGCACCCCTTTAAAACTGTGGGTAAATCATTTTATTTCAAGCATGTGAGAAAAATTGACAAAAGAATGCAACGCAGGATAGTTGGAATGGTGGATAAATATCCTCAGTCAACTTCCACACAAATTCAGGCTGGCCTGCAGACTGAGGGTGCAAAAGTGTCAGCTCGGACCATACATCGTCATCTGAATGAGATGAAGCACTATGGCAGGAGACAGAGGAGAAACCCCACTGCTGACAAAGAGACATAAAGAGATCTGAAGTGGCCAGACGGAAGTCTGGCACAACTTCACCAACTTCCAAGGTGCATGGAGGATGAGGAGAGTCTTGCAGAGAACAGAAATCTCCAGCAACACTTGTAGTTTAAGGAACAACTTTATTAGACCGACACGTTTTGCATGTAGCCTTCATCAGGGTCATCAAGAACCACATTGTGAGCAACATTCAAATAGGGTAGTATGAAGACAGAAAAAAATGTAAAGAAATTTCTAAATTACATAATTCTAACCAATCAGAAACAGTCACATATGTGTACCATTCAATGGGGTAGCAGTACCAATGGGTTGGTTAGGTGTTCATCTGGTTTATGACCAATATACATAGTTCTCAATTATTTATATGTTCATCTATTTCTGTTTCTGTGTGTATTTGTGTTTCTATCTTGCATGCATACATTTGTCCTTCTCATCTCTCCTTTCTACCTGCAGGTAGACTCTAATCCCCTGGATTGCTGTTTAATTTAGTGTATTGATTGCTGACAAAGAGGCCAGTCTGTGCCTGTCACTGTGCCCTGCCAATCAACAGAGGTGTAGGTGTTAGTTTTCTTGTGTGTTAGTCGTTGCAGAGGGGATGTCATCTAATGAACAGCTTACATTGCCCTTGTCAAAATTTGATAAATAAAAATAGAACCAGTGATGCTGGTTGAAAGCTGGTGCATGATTATGCTTTCAACTGTTGTTTGCAGCAAATATCAGAAAGGTTTTTCATTTTTTAAAAACACAACACTCAGTCATGAAAGGGAAGTGGACTGAATTTCTACAGTGTTTTTGATCTCAACCAGTTCCTGATATACACCACAGACAACAAGAAACAGTGAAAGCTCGTTGTAGCGTGGGATCAAACCACTGACCCTGCTCATAAACCCTGCTGAATGAAAGAGTAACCAAAGAGTTGTAAATTCGCCAATATCTCACGGAGTTCCAAATCCAGCCTCAGTGACATGGAATAACCTTTGCATTAAAAACAGTGGTTGTGCAACTACTGACCTGAAATAAACACTGACAGAATTTCTGCTGGAATGTAACTTCAACTTCTGCCTGCTGGGTGTATTCTCTACTGCAGCTCTTCATTTAATCTGTTTGCTGAAAAATGACCTGAAAGGAATTTGCTTTTAAATACCAACACTTCAAATTTCAAAGTACTTTTAAATGTAGAACTGCAGGAGGTAAAACTGACATACTGTGAATGCAAATTAAGGCTTGTTAGTATTATTTAGAGCACAATAGATCTAAACATAACTGTTTATAGACCCTTACATTAAGTGCTGTCTTAAATGTGGCTTATGTGACGGTTTAAGACTTTGTATTTCTTCATGGATAATTAAGTACAGCTGTGCAAGATTGCGAAGAAACCATGTTTTTCTGAAAACTTGGTCAGTAACATACAAACTACATGACCATGAGAAGACATGGTACACTTATTAGCAGCACAGCAATGGTGTAAAATGAACATGGGATAATGCAAAAATAGTCTAATAAGAATGAGAAACTTCCAGTATATCAACCCGATGCTGCCACCATGCTTCACCATGCTTCATGATGAGCAGTGCCTGGTCCTTCAGGTGCTTTGTTGCAGTCTTCAAGCAGGCTTTCATGTTGTATAGTATGACCAGGCAACCTCTACACTGCGTTCCACATTGTTGTGCAAATGATATTTTTCTCGGATTTTCCTAAATATTAATGCAAATGACATTCAGAATATTTTTCAAGTCATCAGCCATTAGAGCATAATTCAAATGTTTTTTAACAAACTTCATAATGACAACAATTATTTAAAAAAAAATAAAAACCTCAAAATGCACTGTTCCACATTATTAAGCATAGGTTTTTAAAACATTTTATAGGTTGTAAAGAACTGAAAATGGTCATTTGTAGAAACTGCAGCATCAGGGGGTCATATTTACTGAAATCAAAGCTATTTCAATCAAAAACATCTTAACAGGACAAGTTCCATGTTAACATGGGAGCCCTTCTTTGATATCACCTTCACTATTCTCGCATCCACTGAACTTGTGAGTTTTTGGAGAGTTTCTGCTAGAATTTTTTTTGCAGGATGTCAGAATATCCTCCCAGAGCTGCTGTTTTGATGTGAACTGCCTCCCACCCTCATAGATCTTTAGCTTGAGGATGCTCCTAAGGTTCTCAGTAGGGTTGAGGTCAGGGGAGGATGGGGGCCACACCATGAGTTTCTCTCCTTTTATGCCCATTGCAGCCAATGACACAGAGGTGTTCTTTGTAGCATGAGATGGAGCATTGTCATGCTTGAAGAAAATTTTGCTACAGAAGGCACGATTTTCTTTTTTTGTACCATGGAAGAAAGTGGTCAGTCAGAAACTCTATATACTTTGCCGAGGTCATTTTCACATCTTCAGGGACCCTAAAGGGGCCTATCAGCTCTCTCGTCATGATTCCGGCCCAAACATGACTCCGCCCCCTCCTTGTTGACGTCCTGGCCTCATTGGGACATGGTGGCCATCCACCAACCATCCACTACTCCTCCATCTGGACCATCCAGGGTTGCATGGCACTCATCAGTCAACAAGACTGTTTGAAAATGAGTCTTCATGTATTTCTGGGCCCACTGCAACCATTTCTGCTTGTGAGCATTGGTTAGGGGTGGCTGAATAGTAGGTTTATACACGACTGCAAGCCTCTGGAGGATCCTACACCTTGAGGTTGGTGGGACTCCAGAGGCACCAGCAACTTCAAATACTTGTTTGCTGCTTTGTAATGGTATTTTAGCAGCTGCTCTCTTAATCTGATGTATTTGTCTATCAGAAACCTTCCTCATTATGCCTTTATCTGCACAAACCCGTCTGTGCTCTGAATTAGCCACAGATTTCTTCACAGTACAATGATCATGCTTATTTTTTCCTGAAATATCGAATGTTTTCATTCCTTGACCAATGCATTACACTATTTGACACTTTTCAGCAGCAGAGAGATCCTTTTTCCCTCCCATATTGCTGAAACCTGTGGCCTGCTTAATAATGTGGAACATGTGGAAAAGTGCATCTTGAGGTTTTTATTTTTAAAAAAAATAATAGTTATCATTATGAAGTTTGTTCAAAAATATTTGAATTATACTCTAACTGTTGATGACTTAAAAAAATATTATGACTGTCATTTGCATTGATATTTAGAATATCAGAGAAAAACGTTGTTTGCATATTAATGTTGAACGCGGTGTACTTGCATTCCTGAACAGAAAAATGAGTTTTAGTGGTTGAATGTTATGCTTGATTAATTTCTGACTTCGCAGAGAAGCCCAGTGACCCGGCTCAAATTTGGGTTTAAAAAAGGTGAATTCAGTTTGAAATTCCTCATTCCTGTTCAAAATGGTAAAACGTGGAGAGCTCATTGAAAATGAAAGAGTCCGTATAAAAGCACTTCATGATGCTGGATGGTCTTTGACACAGGTGGTCTAATGAATTTGTTAAGCGCTGTAGATTTCACTGGTGCAAAGCTTTTTCTATAATAGTTATGTGTTGGATTTAATATGTCCTTAGAGTTATCTTATTTTCAGCTAAAATTAGCATTAAGTCAAGTAACCCAAATATATCAAATCAAAGTTAAACTGAATTTTCAGATAATGTGAGATTTAAATATTTTTCAAAATAGTAAAATATAGACGATCCTCATCTTCTATTTTAGATATAAAGCACAAGTAAACTTGCACATGTGGTTTAATAATAGAAAATCTTTGACTTGTGTATAACTTTGTTACTCCTGCATACATATGTTAAGTATCTTAAAGGATACTTCAACGTTTTGGCAAATTCATCCATTGCCATGGTCCCTATAGTCTTAGTAATAGGTTCCTTACCTTTAGTTGTCGGTACAAGCTATTTTTAGATCGGCCGCTGCCGAGTTTGGACCTGCTGTGCCAACTCAATGTAAGCAGACGGTATTCCGGCTTTCCCTCATCAAACTCATCAAATACACAATCCAACAACTCCAAAACGCTCTCATGGACAAGTTGTGACCTGTACATTCACCATGCTATGAAATAATAACGTATAATTATGTAACATTACGACGCATGAAGCAAATGCTCAGAACTATTTCTTGAGTAAACAACTGGGCGGAGTGACACAGTGCAGCAGCCATGTCTGGAGTGTAGTTCTGGCTTTGCATTTAGCTTTAAAACATCTCCGTCTCGTAATGTTCCATGATTATTTCATAGCGTGGTGAATGTGCAGGTCACAACTTGTCCATGAGAGCGTTTTTGGAGTTGTTGGATTGTGTATTTGATAAGTTTGATGAGGGAAAGCTGGAATACCATCTGCTTAACATTGAGTTGGCACAGCAGGTCCGAACTCGGCAGCGGCAATGGAAGAATTTGCCAAAATGTTTAAGTATCCCATTAAAAAAACAGCACCAAAAAGAACACAAATTACATTTGTAAGAAAATATTCTTTTTTCCAGTGTACCACTATCTTATTTTTAGATTATAATCCTTCCTAATTTATAGGTAAATTAATCTTCACGTTGAACAGGATATAGCTGAAACCACATTAGTATTACCTTGAACATTAGCACAGTAACATGTAGCTTATTAAGAGGGAATATTATCTTACTACACTTCTAATTTAAACACATGATATTAATGAGTACCATGTGCTCGGCTTATAAATTGAGTCTACTTTTAATGCTAACAACATTTATTTGTATTTTCATGGATAGTAATGGATTTATGCTTACTTGTCTTGCACATATGGGCCATTCTGATTGGAGACCCATTACTGCCACCCTCTGCTCTTGAGTAAGTGGTGAAAATTATTTGCTATACTGACATAAGAGTATTACACTGACACAACATTAATGAAATGTGTAAATTTAAAATTCTTTTATATTAAATCAACATGATATAATCACATTCAACAATATAATGTGAATTAGTTCTAGAGTGTACAAGTCTTTGAGCACTGGTTGCAAGATGAGTAAAGGGTGCAAAGACACTGACTAGACGTGACCATAACACATGCTAGCATGTCAGCAGATTTACATGAGGGAGATAAGATGATTTAAGATATTGATAAGTGCAATGTACATATGCGGTGAGGTATTTTACCACAGAGAGCCTTCTGACAGCATTTTAGTTAAAGTAAATAGATGAGTAAACTTAAAACAAAAAGTAAGGCAATTTGTGTTTGGTACATTATTTCTTTGTTGTAACAATGCTTCTTGGCAACAAATTTTATACCAATGGAAAGCCTGTTTATTACCCTTTTAAATAATGCCACATTTGTAAGGATCATGCATTTGTGGGATGAGCAGCAGAGCTGAGTATGTGGGTTGCGCCCATGAAAAATGGGCCAAATCTTCTCTGCCAATGCCAAACAGCTGATTCTGCCATTGACTCTTGTTGGGTGTTTGGTGGATTGGATGATTGAAGTTTGAAGAAACAAGACATATTGACAGTTTAACAATTTATTCATTTAACAAACAGGAGCCTCAGTAGCGTGTGGAAGAACCATACACAGCCACAACAGCCTGGCACATCCTCCTCATGCTGGTCACCAGCCTGGTCACACACTGCTGTGGGATGGCATCCCGTTCTTCAACCAGCATTTGTCGGGAGTCAGCCAACGTGGTTGTGTTGGTCACTCTGGCATGAACAGCACACCCAAGCTGATCCCACAAGTGTTCAGTGGGGTTAAGGTCAGGACTGCTGGCAGGCCATTCCATCCTCTCCTCTCCCAGATTCTGGAGGTAGTCTCTGATAAACCCCGCTCTGTGGAGGCGAGTGTTGTCATCATGGATGATAGAGTTCTTGCTGACAGGGTGAGAAAACAGTATTCTTGGGGTGTTGTCTTCTTGGGACGCTCACTTTGCGGCCTGTCTCTGACATTCCCCGTTATATGGAACTTGGCCTTCAGTTTGGAGATGATACTAGGGTTCACTCCCAACAATGCCACAACTTGGTTTTGCGGAACACCAGCTTGCAGTTGCCCAACCAACGGACCCTATCCAGATCAGTCGAGCGTGGCATGCTGATTCTTGAAGCAGACATCTACTGACCACTGTAGCAGGGCCCATGCTCACAGGTGCTGCCAATCAGGCACCTGATTGGCAGCACCTGGGAGTACCAGAAGCTCAAAACAAGAGTTAATAGCAACAGCAAAATAAGCTGTTTAACATTGGCAGAGAAGATTTGGCCCATTTTTCATGGGCGCAACACACATACTCAGCTCTGCTGCTCATCCCACAAATGCATGATCCTTACAAATGAGGCATAATTTAAAAGGGTAATAAACAGGCTTTCTAACGGTTTAAGATTTATTACCAAGAAGCATTGTCACAACAAAGAAATAATGTACCAAACACAAATTAACCTAATTTTTGTTTTAAGTTTACTTGCAGTGTTTGAGTATGTGAAAGAGATGGAGTTAGTTATTTGTACTGTAAATAGAGTAATTTGTGCAAATATGGATATGAGGTGAGGACTTTACCAGAGAGCCTTCTTACAGCATTTAGTATAGTAAGTACAATCATTAGCAAAAATATGCATATGAATTGGGGCACTTTACAACAAAGAGCCTTCTTGCATCATTTGAGAATAGATTAAATTAGTAATTAATGCAAATATGGATGCGAGGCGAGGCATTTAACCACAGTGATTTAAGTCACAGTTAATTGATTTGTGAGTGTAAATGTGCATATGATGTAGGCATTTTATTGTAATTATCATTCAAATATATCATCAAATATAAATGGCAACTTTTGGAGAAGTTTTGGTTGGTAAAATATGACTTTAAAAATCCAAAATGGACCACAGATTTTTTTCTTTGAGCAAATTTTACATTTCTTATTGGCTATTGAAAACATTCAGACTTCGTATTCCTCATCTGGTTTCCAATTAAGAGTCTCTGAATTGACATTTTGAAATCCATCTGCACATTTCTGGACATGACTAAACAGTAATTTTTGGTTTGTTTTACATCAAATTAAAACTTGAAGTTGAGTAGGCACGTGGCCATGGCTCCATTACATTTTTAAGCTTAAATGTCATGATCATAACTGTATTATTTAATAAGATAATTTAGTTTGTCTGTCATCAACAGTTACCCTTCTTTCAATGTCACAAGGCCAAAACTGAGCAGATGACTTTAAAGCCTGTAGCCTTCATCATAAAACATCCTCCCTCCATTGTCACTGTGCTGGATGGGTTAGTACATGAAAATGGGAAAAACAAGTATTTGAAATCTATTTCGAGGCTGAAGAGTTTGCTGCCTGGTCGTTTCATTACAGTTACAAAATGAAAATACAGCTTGCAGAAATATCAGCCGCAGAATGTCACCATGATCAGAAAGAGACACATATAAAAGACAAAGTTGAGAAAGTCGGGAACATTCACTTTAGACACAGATGGAATAAAATGAGCAAGGCTGTCACAGAGACAGACAAGCAGAGAGTCATTGAATGCCATTAAAAGTTTGGAGAGACAGACAGAATGAGACAATCCAGAAATGAGAGTTTAATGAAGGCATTTGGCACTTGTCATTTTTATCCTCCTGCATCTTTACTCTGCCATTTCATTTATCTATTTTATCCTTTTCACTCTGTTCAAACTCAAAAATGACAGCAGAAGAGTTGTGTATTTCAAACATTGACACACTTGAAACCACATTGACAGTGCAAAATTGAAATAATTGGCACCGTATTGACTGACAGACAATATACAATCAAAAACAAAGCTGCTGTATTTTTATCCTGACAAAAACAGAGCTCAAGCATGCTTGTGGATCATTTCTAGTGGGGCACTTGCATGCATCAAGTTCATATTAATGTATACTAAACATGCAAATGTTTGTAATATAAATGCAAACACAAACAGAGGCCTCAGAATAGGAACAGGAGCGCTTTCACTTTAATAACAACCGAGCTAAATTAGCTCAAAGTTTGGAAAATCATTTTTAAAAAGTGCAATAATGAAACACCATCATACTCACACCCACACACTTACAGAGACACATACACTAACACAATTTGCTTTCATTTCATCAGCCTTTGTATTTGGTGAGGTAATAAGAAGCTGTTTATATGAAAAACACCCCACAGAGATGCAGAGACAGAACAAGCTTTTGTACAGAAGAAGGTGCACATAAACACAGGCATGCTCTGTTACAACTGTGTAACACACAAACATTTAAAACATGCTCTGCAGCTACAAAGGTGTTTCTCTCCTGCTGTGCTTTGGAACAAAAGGGAGCTTGAATCTACACACAGAGGGGGGCTAGATGAAGAAAAGGATCTAAACCTGAGAAATAAAAATTGATTTATCAACAAATTAGAGAAAGACAATATCCACAGTTCTTTCTTCTACTTTGTCTTTATTTGTCCCCTGGTGGAACAATTTTCCGCTTTCCATTAAATATTTCCATTAAGTGGTTTTGAAAGAAAATAGTTCTCTTCCAACATGAAGCTCTACCACACACTGATTTTTAAAGATCTCATGGACACAAAGCAAACAATGTTCATCTTTCTTTAACTGATGTAGCTTTCTTCAAAAACGATTTTGTTGACACATCACCATCATTGCTTTCTTTGAGTCTCATAACAGGACCATTGTTAATGTCCTCAGCTTTTCTATGAAAAGACCTGCAAGCGTTAGCTGAAAGTAACTGTGATCCTATAATACAACTGGTCCTTTGTGGTCATGACCTCGAAGCCTCTTTTAGTTTGCGATCCATAAAGTTACTTGAGAAGCAACATGATGAAAACATATTGTTACAGTATTGACTTACTGCAGGGTTCCCACACACAGTCATTATTTCGTTAACAAGCACAGTGCTGTTAAAAGGTATTTGCCCCCTTTCGTATTCCTGATTTTTGGGCATCTTTATCACACTGAAATGTTTCGGATCATCAAACCAATTTGTATATTTGGCAAAGACAACCCAAATAAATACAAAATGCAGTGTCTGAAGGATTATTTCATTTTTTAAGGGGGAAAATAATCTGGATCACATAAAACTAAGACTAAATCGAAAAGCAGCTCCCAAAATTAACACAGTTTAATACACCTGAACAAATGTGATTTTATTTAGACTCAGTGAAAAACTAACCTTGCAAAGAAGGTGGATTTGTCAGTCTGTCATCAAGCAGATCCATCTTGAAAAGCTCCAGTTCCACACTGTCTGAGCAATGTTCGGACCAGTCAGCTGGGTTTAGTTGTACAGAAAGCTGATAGCAATAGCTGCCACTAACATTAACTTGAATGTAGCGACAGTTTTATCAGAACTGCACCAAATTTCTTTATGAAATGAAGGACGAAGAACCACACTTCAAGCTTCTCATGATGGAAAAGGTGTTTCCGCTCTTGCCGAGCTAGTTCAGCATGAGTTCATGAGAGTTATGGGGGAGGGGGTGGACACTAAAATCTAAGACCTCTTACAAGTAAAAAACACAACTTTAACCCTTTATGACCTACCCTAGAACAAGTCTGCCAGAGCTTATCTTTACATTTTTACATGTTGTAGTGCCATTTTTGCAGTATTTGAATTAGCTATACATCAAAACAACCCTTACAACCCAAATTTTAATGATATGTATGTGATAAGTCTATAGTAACAAATTAAATTGCTCAAAAGTGCAAAAGAACCACAACAAAAATGAAAAGCATTTTTTAAACACATTTTTCTAAATACAGAGATGTCATAGCTGTATCCCTCAAAATTGTGATTGTAAAGTTGAACTAGATCATTTCAAACGACAAAAAAATTATTTTAAGTATGTCCATAACTTCATCTTTGAAATACACTTGTCTTTAGAAACTGTGGCAAAAAACTTAAATAAAATGAAATTGTGCTCAATTTGCAAAAAAGATGGAATTCAAAAAAAAAAAAAAAAAAAAAACTATTTACAGTAAAGAGAAATCAGTCATCTCCAAGTGTGCCAGATACTTTTGAGCATACATATGTTTGCAGAAGACCATGTTGGAACAATAACAAGTGTGACTCGTGACCTGCAAGAAAACAACACATTTATAGTCCAGATTTAATGATATTATTTGTTTTTTTGTTATGTATACGCTTTGTACTACATTTACACAAAAGAAGGAAGGATATTTCTAAAGGGTTAAAAAAAACTTTTCATGGCCTTAAATTTCATTTAAATTTTAAATGGCTCCTGAAAAGTCTACAGTACAAAATCTCTCATCAACATACTTGTGATGGAGGCCACGCTGCCAAAATTGTGATATTAAGGGTGCTTATTCTAATTTAGATAATTGAGTCCAGATACTCCCAGCTGGGTCTGTGTGTAATAATTACTGCACTTTTCACAGTATTGTGCTTGTGCCACAGTCTGTGTATTATTAGATTAACACTGAAATTCAAGTGATCCAAATAGTCCAGCATACCCTCCTCCGTGTTCTGTGAGCCTCTTTTTCTGAATGTTGAATGCAGCATTGTGAATGATGATCACCTCGTTCTTACTCCCATAGTTCAAGTGTCTCTAGTCAAGGTCGTTTGGAACTCTTGACATGAAAATGGAACCATAGCCTATAAAATACAAACAATGGCAGCTGACATTTGAATCCTTGTATTGTATGTTTCCCAGCTGCACTATTATGCACTACATGTACTGCTGTGAAGATAACAGCAAATGATACTCACGTTAACAATAACCATTCAGCCAAAGGCTGATAGATATATTTTTCATTATTTTGGTGAATAACTCACATAATACTAACATTTTTCTCATTTTTTCAACACATGCATTGTCTTGTGCTGCACAACACAAGGCATAATCAATGCCACTGTTAGCATATGTCACAGACAACAGCTCAGTCTGAGTCCAGTCATCTGCATGTTTCGCTCTAGGAGCAGCCAGGTAACAAGCCTAACTTCACCCGTTTGTGTTAGTGTCATTATCATGATGCACAGAAATTAGGTAAAACTTGTGTTCTTTTCTCTCTAGTTTGATGTCGGTTATACCAGCAACATACAGCGAGTTCACTTACTTTGCAAAATGTCTCTGTCAGCCTGTCAGGGCTTAACATGCTGTGTGCTGCAGCAGAGTGACTCTTTATCTTGAGCCCAGCCCAGAGTTTCCAACAGACTTTTTATCTCTGGCTAAAAAGGCCGGCAGTCCTCGACAATTTTGGCCATTTGGAACAACTACCAGAAATTTGCTTTAGATAGCCATATCTGACCAATAACCTGCCTTTAACAGCAATATACGTAAAAAAAAGAAAAAAAAAAAAAAAAAAATGAAACATTGATACAGCTTCAAGTCTAAAAAATTTCCAAACGTGACCCAAGACTAAAAAAGTAGAAACCAAGCCTGAAAATAAACCAGAATACTTGTTACGCTATTACAGCCTGCTTGACACATATGACCAGCCCTTAGATATGGCATTCTTTAATTTGTCTGTAAGTTGTTTAAACAAACATAAATACATGCAGCCAGTTGCACTGTATGCACCTTGTTAGCACATAAACAACAGCAGCACTTGGCTTCACATTAGCACCATTAGCTTAAAGTTGCCCCCTTAGCACATTAACTGTTACAACAGCCAAATACCATCCTCCAGTGAAAACGGCAACGAACCATCCCAACAAATAATTAACCAGTGCTCTGCTAACTATACACCATGCTAAAACTCTGCATTACAGGTGAAAATTGAGTTTTACGGTCAATTGTCTCATATTAACCCAAATAAATTGATGATCTCAACTCTAACCTCTGCTAAACAGTAAAATCCAAATATCATGGTTTATTTGGAGCAGTCACGAAGAAAGCCAAAAGTATCCACTGTGGACAGTTCAGTACTATCCTCCTCTTATCTATAGCTCTTCCCATAATGCTGCCACTGATTAGCCAGGACCCCCTTAGCATGAACACCCAGCTTTAGGGAGGTGAGACATTGGCCCTACTGATCCACGCAAGACAATCGTGTCTTCTGCAAGACAGGATTCTGTGTTGAATACAGTTCATCTGAGAATTGGTCATATGTAGATTTACCCACTCATTGAAGCTCACTAAAACTCTGCTCAGACCAGGCCCATCCTTGTCCCTGCCACCTCATCAGTGTATATGCTGTTTTGTTTCAGCTTCTTTATTACCTGCGTTGATTACTAACTCAAAATCCTTCCATACCACTGATTCCCCTGCATAGTTTCCAATAGCTCTGAACGCTCCTGGTGATAGGCTTTGTTTGACATCATCCATGTTGATCACATGAATATTCACTGCCCTGTGCCACTTATGTAGGTAAACAACCCCAGCACAGCACAGGAAGTGAGTCATGGGAAAATGACTTTGAGTTTACAATCAAAGGATTCTGGCACCATATCTTCTAACACAATATATAATATGTAATTATTCCATATTTACTTCATTGTTAATTGGCATGTTTTTCAGCAGGATAATTTGGTAGTTAATATTTTGATCTGGACTTCTGCCTGTGAAACTGGGCAAAGACTGGTATTATTGGGTAGGATGGAGGGGTGTTTTGGCTTCACAACAGCAGTGGAGGATGGAGACATGGTTGATAATTATATACGGTTAACTTGCACCTCTTAGAACCCTTAGAATAAAAAGTCCCCTTCTCTACTTCATGAACAATTATAATGTTGATAATCATGACTATAACATAACTTGATGTGTTTGTCATGTGCAGAAAGAAGTCAATTATTTGTGGTCCATCTGTAATACTTTTTATCAAATACCTTCATCACAGGAGATGTTTTCACATGTCACATTAAAAGCACAGGTGTGTTTAGTGGCAATAATTAATAATAACTGCAGTCTATGTCTGTGTTCAAGCTCCATGCCCCTGTTGTTGTGCATGCTGGCTCGCTGCTTCATCGAAAATTAAATGGAACAGAGCCAACAGGTACAGCTGGGCTTCTTTCCGGATGTAACTTGGTATTTACCCAGCTAGGCAACAGTAAATATCCTGCGTGAAGTCAAAGTGAGCCAACACAAGAATGTAAGAAGAAATATTCAGGAAAAACCACAGTGGGCGATGGGAGAAAATGATAGGGTAAACAGTATATCCTGATTCTGTCACACAACCATGATGATCTCTGTAATATTAATGAAACAGTTATTTTGTTCTGTACAACACTGTGTTCTTTAGCACTCTGGTGTTGATACTGTGACTATGTCAGACTACATAAATCAGTCATATACTGGTGCATCACCAATCAGTTTAGCTAATTCAGAAGTGGAGCTTTCATTTATTCTAGATTTGTAATGCATAAAGTGAAATATTTCTTGCCTTTTTTAAAGTCTTATGTATTACAGCTTAAAACTACTGAAAATCAAAAATCAAGTATCTCAAAATATTAGAATATCATCTAAAACCAAATGGAAAAAAAGATAATAGGAGTGCACAATATAGAATTTTAGCTGATACCAATATTGATATTTAAATGAGGTTCAGACCTAAAACTTCAGCCCTTACAACACACACTTTAAAGTGTAAGGTATGATGGTGAATGAAGAAGAAGACATCAGTGATGTAGGTCTGCTGGTCCAGCATTAAACTCCACTAACATATTTGTTCGTACAACAATTATTCACAGCTGATATTGGCAGATTTAGGCAAAATCAGTTGAAATTTTCATATCTGCCTATACAGATATGTCACTTTTTAGCTATTATTTGCCAATACCGATATCATGCTGATAATATTGTGCATCCCTTGTTTATAATACAGAAAAGTCAACCCAAAGCACACTGGACCAACAGCAGCAAATGACAAAACACCCCAAACTATCACTGACAATGAAAAACCGAAAACACTGGACTTCGAGCATTTTGGATTCTGTGCCTCTCCGATCTTCCTTCAGACTCCGGGACCTTGATTTCCAAATGAAATGCAACATTTGATCAACTACTGATAAGAGGACACTGGATCACTGAGTGGTTCAAAATCCCCTTTTTCCAGTCCACAGTCAACACTGTCAGCAGTCTAGGAGATCTCAGAGCACTTAGGAGGCTTTATACAGAGACTGATTTCCTTTTCCAGCAAGACTTGGAACCTGCCCACAGGGAAGCCAAAACTACCAGAGACTGGTTTGCTGGCCATGGTATTTCTGTGCTTGATTGGCCGGCCAACTGGTCTGACCTGAGCCCCATAGAGAATCTCTGGGGAAAAGTCAAAGGAAAGATGAGAGAAGAGACACCAGACTCAACAGTACAGACCAGCTGAAGGCTGCTATCAAAGCAACCTGGCCTTCATAAATCTGCAGCAGTGTCACAGACTGATTGGCCCTATGCCCTATGCCATGTCACACTGTGGTAGTAATTTGTGCGAAAGGAGCCCTGACCAAGTATAGATTGCTTCAATGAACTTCATTTTCCACAAGGTCAACATGTCTGTATTATGGATCCATTTTTGAATGGTCCTTTTCAAAATTCCAATATTTTGAGGTTGTGGAGTTTTGCATTTTTGCTTTTAGTCATAATCATCAAGATTAAAAGTAAAAGTCTGCAATATTTCATTTTATGTGTTATGAATATAGACTAAATGAAATGTTGCCCTTTCTTTAAGAATCTGCTGCTTCATTCTCCAGTGATTAGGGTTGAAAAGCCTGAAATTTTATTGATAATGATACCCTTTTCCATACTTCTTATCTATCCTAGTCCTAATGAAGAGCACTGTTGATCCTTCATGTTTTTTTCAAGGGGACAATTGGATATTACATTTTAAACAGAACTGGTAAAAGCTTTGTAGAGCCTGGGTTATAACGTTAAGTAGCTCGTGACTCCATCAATAATACTCATTCTTTATTTATAAAAAAAAAAAACAACAACACATCTCTCATCTTCACAATGGTATTATTTCAAGTTTCTCATCATTTTCTCTTTTTTATGTTACATTTGAACACATCATGACATTTTACCTATGTTTGCATAATATTCATTTTACTGAGCTGACCTCAAGTGCATCACTAAGCAAAGATAAAGCATAAAGCACACTGCTCTACTTGGATTTATTAGATATTTTTAATCGAAACATTTGCAATTCACTACAAAAACTGAGTGTCTTGGATTCTAGCATCACAGTGAGAGTCTAAAATCTTGCCTTGTTGGTAAAGCTCCTCTCTGTTTTCTGTCTGTAGGTAGTTCATAAACATACAAGTCACTGGATTTGCCCAGTAGTTGTTTTAATGTTGCTCTGTGTTGCTCTGAATAATACATGTTTGGCTGTCAGGTGTGAAGGTTTGCAAAACACGTGGGATTTTGCAGGAATAATTCACTAAAGACCTGCCAATCAAAATATTTCATTCTGACATTCATGCCACAGGAGGTTAAAAACAAATCAACATAATATTACACATGCATTTTAAGCAGACTGCTTGTTGTCACTGCAGTTATGAGTGAATGTTGGTTGTCAGTGGTATTGGACAGATGCCTAGAAAGCTGACACAGCAGCTCAGAGGAAGTTTCAGAACCATCACATCCTACTGCTCAACTAAGCCAGTAGAGAGAAGACAGGGAAGGAAAATTTGTTGTCAGTGTTCACATGAAATTCAAAATATCAGAATTTTCATCTGCAATGCCAGAATGCTCAACTGAACATCTGCATGCGTTTTAATTTTGCTCCAGTTTCTGCTGTTTAGATGTTAAAAAGCAAAGAAGCCTGTTTTGTTTTTGTTTTATTTGGCATTGTCTGTTAGTACAGTCATCAAAATTTTAAGTACTTGACTTTCAATGCCTAGCTACAAATGCAGATTGTTAAATCATTGGTAGCACTGAGTACCAATAAAGTTACACTTTTTAGATTAAATTTATGACCTTAAGTTTATGTAAACAATAAAAAAGCTGGCGCGCTGGTAGTCAAGTGGTTAAGGCGCGCGCCATGTACGCAGGCGACATGGGCTCTAATCCGGCCCATGGCACAATTTCCTGCATCTCTCTCCCTGCTCTCTTCCCTGTTTCCGACTCTATCCACTGTCCTATCGCAAAAAGGCAAAAAATGAATCTTAAACAAAAAACAAGAAAAAAGCTGTGGGAATCCGTTCAGATTCACAGGCTGGCAAATATTAACCAGAGATGTATGCTACTTTATTTTTGCTGATACCTGATATAATGATATTTACAGATTCATTTTAGTCAATACTGATATTGGTACAGATATTTAAATATGTTTTTCAGACCTAAAACTTTAGTCCTTGAACACACTTTAAGGTTTGAGAATGAACAAAGAACCTCAACTATGATATAAAGTTAAAAGAAAGAGGATAAATAAAGAAAAAGATCTCAACTGACATGAGTGTGATGGTCCAGCCTGAGCTGCCACTAATCTATTAGTGTATATGGCCGAAATTTACAGTCAATATATGCTGATATTTACATCCAAAATATCAGCTTAAATTTTATATAATGTAAATTCATATCTGCAGATAGCAATAATACCATTTATTCCTAATATTAAACATTGAGTCCATTTGGCATCTAATAAAGACATAAACCTTATGTTTGTGTATCTTACAAAAGGGGGCAGAGGAGGCAACAGTTTCAACTGCACAACTACAATGGCAACCTTTTGGTACCAAAACATTACCAGTGTATTTGTGCAGTTAAAGCAGTGTGCACCAGTCTGCATGTATTTGTATCATTTATATATATATATAAAAATAATAATGTATGTTGGTTTTCTATTGTTTAGCAGTAGTGAAGTATGATTTGATTCTATAGGTGTCATACTGAAGTGCATCATCATTATAGTGAAGAGAAAAAAAATGTAAACACAACCAGCATCACCTCAGTCACTGGAAGGTAAAGCACCTGTAGAGGCTTTAATTTACTCAAGTCAGGCATACAATGTGCAGTTTGAAGCCAGCTCTGTAGCAGCTGTGCTTGAATGTCAGCTCACACTGCGCCACTGAATTGTCTGCATTGAACGATCATTGCTCACAATCTATGTGCTTCTGTACGAGTGAAGTCAGGAAATACTGTGACAAAAGTCAGTGGAGTTTTCTTTAAAAAGTATCACAGATGGCGACTGACATCAGATCTATTGCCCCATTTCCCGTTTCAAACAGCTACCAGCGTGACAGTAATTCCAGCCCTTTTAAGCGATGCAGATCTTTTGGTTCAGCACAGTGGTAAGCATTCAAAAGCTTCTCATCTGGCTTTTAGAAAACCAGCCAAAGTTAGAAAGTTTTAGGCCTATTTCTAATACATGTGCACTTTTTTTGCACGGCAAGCGCACAATCAGGCAAAAAGTCAGCCCGGCTTCTGAGTTTGTCTTGCAACTCAAAATCAATCTCAGCTGATCAACAATGCCATCATAAAACCTTTTCTACTGTATAGAGCTGAGATCTGGAAAAATCAACACCTGCCTTGCAGAAATTCTTCAAATTTATTGGCTAGATAAAATCAGCAAACAAGAAGTGAAGCAAAGGGCAGAAAAACAGCTTGCAGAAGAGGAGATCCTCCAAAGGCAATGGGGCTGGACTGGTTAAGCTCTATGCAGACCTGCATCCAGACCAAGCATCTGCTGATACTCACAAGAGAAAAGGAGAAAAGGCAGAACAAGAAGCACATGGTGTTATGACCTGGAGGTGGATGTGATGAATACAAGTCAGACACAGGGACAGTTGAAGACACTGGGCAAGGATCAGGATACCCAGAGAGTCTGTTGGTGAGCTCTTTAGAAGGAAGAAGAAGAAAGTAAATTAGTAGAAAACAATAAACTGCATTTGTGCAATATCAAATTTATTATTTTACTCATGGTTCTATCTTACTTTCTTGTTGAATTTGTTGTGGTTTCAACACGATGTTATTCATAGAATACTGAGAAGGCTGCAGAATTTTAAAATGTAATGATAGTGTTAGTCCATAAAGTCCGAGGAGCCCAGTGTACCACCACAAATAATGAGGGCAAGGCTTGGGCAAAGTGGCCCTAAAGAGGGGATGCTAGATATCTGAGTTTATGTTGCCACCTCATGGTCCTAAGAGGTACAACAGCATGTCAGGGGAAATACATCATGGGCATTCTTGCTATATTTGGACAAGAATTGATGGCTGTAAAAAATGGGCTCAGAACACATAGTAACACACAGACTCTTGATCTAAATCTAATGTGAGAGAGACACCGCAGAAATGCAAAGATTCCTTTGGTGATCATGCTGCCTGTTTCTGATTGTACAAACACAAATTCAAGGTTTCAACAATGTTTACAGCAGCAGAACCAACAGCACAGCTGCCTATTGATAAAATAAGAAATCTTTTAGATTAATCAACACACACAAAAATAATGAGTTTTAGAAATTGTTAATCCTGAGGATAATTTCTCATGTGAATCAATGCACCACACAAACAGCTGCTTTGGATCTTCTTGGATATCATTCGTCCTTCTGTTAGTTAAGCTGACAACCGGCTTAGCAGAGCTTTGTTGTTTGCTGCTGCTGTTCTTGCCAAGTCCAAAGGATTAAAAACATTGGGATGATTAAGCTTTTTAAAATTAATCCATACAAACCTCTCCAGTTCACAGTTTACCTGGTTCAGTTTTAAAGATCCCTCCAAGACAGGTTTTAAAGCAGGCAGAAATACTCTTTGAATAAAAATGGGCCTTTTCTGCAATAGTTCAGCCAAATTCAAATTCCTGATTCACTTTTGCTCACTGGCCCTTTATCAAAAAAAAAAAAAGATTTCTAATGAAAGCTGGGAAATAAAACCATGCTGTATGGGCAGTTCACATTTCCACATCACTCTCAAGTAGCTTCCAAAGTTTTTGCCAGTCTCAAGAAAGTTGTGATGCCACAGTCTTGACTACTAAAAACTGCAACGTTTTCACAAATTTGACCGATTGCCTCAGCTCCTCTCTCTTACATGTCAAGATGAACATCATACTCACTTCCCTTTTAGCAGCTGAGAAAACTAAGAAAACTCCTACTATACCTTTGTGAGGCCTGGATACTGACTGATGGTCAGAGACACTGGCTGGACTCCTTTGTGATCACTTCTTTTGACATATCTTTGGGCCACACTGGGTACCACGTGTCTACTGCTGACCTGCTCAGGAGAGCGGGGATAGGAAGGGTTATCTGATGATACGGGAGCGGCAGGCAGCTGTGCTTCTATGGGTACCCGGCGTGCTTTCCCGGGCCTGATCCAGCTCCCAACATACTGAGCGCTCTGGATCCTGTGGGTTGGAGAGATGTAGCTAGAGCCTGGCGCAGGCTGGGGTGATAGCTATCAGTAGGCTGGAGCAGTACAGGGCCAGGGTTGATGTGGCAAAGTGCCAAACCGGCATATGCATGCTCCCATACCTGACCTGAGCATCAGGTAAGGGGAGTCTTGAGGTCTTCTTAAACATCTAAAGAACCAAACATTTATTTCCCAGCATTCTGGTCTATTTTATGGAACTATTTTTTTGTGAGTCTTTGCCCCAAGTGAATGAGTTCAAGTACATCAGGGTCTTGTTCACGAGTGAGGATAAAAGGGAGCGTGAGATTGACAGGTGGACTGGTGCAGCATCAGCAGTCCTGCAAGCATTGTGTCGGACTATTGTGGTGAAGCTGAGCCAAAGGAAAAGCTCTGAATTTGCCAGTCAATCTACCTCCCAACCCTCACCTATGGTCATGAATGCGGAATCAGGTGGTCGAAATTATTTTTTTCTGGAGGGTGGCTTGGTCTCAGCTTTATAGATAGGGTAAGGAGTTTAGACATTTGGAGGGAGCTAGGAGTAGAGCCACTGTTTCTTCCATTGAAGGGAGCCAGTTTAGGTGGTTCAGGCATCTGATCAGGAATCCTCCTGGTTGCCTCCCCGTGGTGGTATCTGGACATGTCCGGCTGGGAGAAGACCTTGGGGGCAGACCCAGAATGCGCTGGAGTTATTACTTATTCTATCTTGTCTAGGAACGCCTCAGGGATCCCCCGGAAGGAGTTGGAAAGTGTTGCTGGGAAAAGATGTCTGGGTGGACTTGCTTAACCTGCTACCCCTGCGACCTGGCCTCGGATAAGCAAATGGATGGATAGATAGCTTTTTACATTTTCTGCACCACTGTAAAATCTGAATTTATTTCTGTGTGCCCTTTTGTGTTTTAAACTCTATTTTACTGTTCCTCAAGCACATTTTTACACAGAGATACTCATTGAAAATGTGTGGACTATATAAAGAATTCATATGGCTGTAGCTTTATACAAGTAGCTTGTTCATATTAAATTTTACATGAAAGAGTTAATCTAGTTTGGTTAATAGACTGATAATAATGACAAAATGAGCAAATTCAAACATAACCTACAATGGGATTCATTTCTGTGACACAGGATCATGCAGCGCAGCAGTGTCCTTATTTCATTTTCAATCCACCCTAGATTTTTATTCATAAAGAGTCTAGAAAACATTAAGAGACACTGAGTGGTGACATTATAACACACACCTGTCTACAGCACACAGAAAAAGAGGCGAGAACTGCACCTTACACTGTTTAAAACATCTCAAATAATTATCGATGGCCAGACCTTACTAAAACCACTGTCCCTCTCCGTAAAAAAGACTCCAGCATTGAACAGTTTCACTCTGGATTCCATTGCAACAACTGGGTAGCCTTGTGCGGAGAGGTGAAGAAGCTTGATAACAATTTGGTAAATCAACAAAAGAGCTAAACAGTATCTGCTGTAACAATTCAATCACCAATATCAGATCAGCCTTTGCCATTCTCTCTCCTCTGCTGACTGTGGTGTGTCTGATATCCTCTCTCCTGATTGGCTCTCAGCTGACTGCTTAAGATGTTGTCTCTTGAGATCATCAAAAAAAATGGTGCAACAGATTGTGCATTTGTTGCACCATGACAGTTTGGAAAAGCATGACTCAGTTCCATTTAGGCCTATTTAAGCTCTTTTTCAGGACTAAATCTTAAAGTTGGTTGCCATTTACAGCTGTGAATCTCCGCTCGAAGCAGAAAGGGAAGAGACTGCAGCACATATAGTGCCTATAAAAGTATTCACCCCTTAGATGTTTTACTCTTTTATTGCTTTTATATATCAGTCATGGTCACTATATTTCGGCTCTTTTGACAAAAATGTTTACAAAAAACCCTCTTTAATGTCAAATTGAAAAAAAGGTTTCTACAGAGTAAGGTCAAAAATATGTTATATGAAATAAGTGACTGCATAAATATTCACTCAGTTTAAAGTGACTGACCTATTTCAACAGAGGTCCTGCCAACTGGTGCTAGTAGTCTCACAATAAGAGAATTGGAGGTCACCTGAGTGCAGTGAAGTGATTGTAGTATAAAGACCTGCATCTGAAAGGTCCAGTCACTGGTTTAATTAGTATTCCTGGCTACCATTACACAATGACAACAAAAGAACACTCCAGGCAACTCAGAGAAAAGGTTATTGAAAAGTATAAGTCAGGGGATGGATACAAAAAAACCTCCAAGGCACTAAACATACCCCGGAGTTCAGTTAAATCCATCATCAAGGACTGAAAGAAATATTGTACATGTGTAAATCTTCCTGGAGCTGGCCGTCCGTGCAGAAGGAGACTGGTGAAAGAGGCCACCAAAACAGCTAATACAGCTTGTAACTCTTACAGAGTTACAAGCTTTAGCGGATGAGATGGGAGAAACTCTGCATATGGCCTCTGTTGCCCAGATTCTTTACCAGTCAAAGCTTTATGGAAGAGTGGCAAAGAGAAAGCCACTGTTGAAAAAACTGGACTAGAGCTCCCCAAAAGGCTTGTGGAAGACTCCATGATCAAGTGGAAGAAAGTTCTTTGGTCTGAGGAGACCAAAATGATGCTTTTTGGCCATCAGAAAAATGCTATGTTTAGCCTTTTTGTCTGATGTAAACACTGCACATCACCACAAACACACCATTTCCACTGTGAAGCACGGTGGTGACAGCATCATGCTTTGGAGATGCTTTTTGGCAGCCGGTCGTGGAAGGCTTGAAAAAGTAAAATGAGTGTGGCAAAACATCTGAAAATCCTGGAGGACAATCTCATTCAGTCTGCAAGAGAACTACAACTTGGGAGAAAATGTATTTTCCACTGAGACAATGACCCAAAGCAAACAGTAAAAGCTACACAGAAATGGTCTAAAGACGACAAAGAGAATGTTCTGGAGTGGCCAAGTAAAAGCCCAGACCTAAATCCAATAGAGAATTTGTGGCTGGACTTGAAAAGGGTCTGTTCACGCCTGATCCCCATGCAACCTGACAGAGCTTTAACTATTTACAAAAAAGAATGGAGTAAAATTGCAGCGCCAGATGTGTAAGGCTGATTGTAGATGCAGCAAAAGGTGCATCTACTAAACACTGACTTATAAGATTGGCTTGGTTTGCACAAGTGTGGCAGAGAGATTAGGTAAAGGCTTTGCATTATGGAAAGTTAAGCATGGTGTAAATGCATTTCATGCTTGGTCTATTTAGAACAATTTCTTTAAACAGTAGCACATTGTCACAAATAAGCGAAGACATCGATAATTATGAACCTCACCATTTTTCACAAAAAAAGAAGTGAGAAAAAAAAACACTCCAACTGACAAAACCTCGTAACAAGACTCCCTGCATTTGCATCACTACACTGTGGGGACAAATTCTACACCCACTGAGTTCCTGGACCAGCTTGTGACAGCTCTGCCATTTTTCCAAATCAACACAAGGTTTACCAGAATTACAATTACAGCAGCAGAACTACCTTCATTAGTGTGTCTCCTGAATGACTTTACTTTTTACCTCCTTAGTTTCTGTTACATGTTGTCAACCAACTCCAAGATAAAAGACAGAGGTTCTTTTGAGGAAATAGCAAACGTGGAACAAATCTGTTTTTTCCTCTAGTTTCTGAAACAGGAAGAAGTTGGTTTGGGAAACTTTAAACAGAGACGTCAATCAAACAGACACTATTTGAGAACATTTAAATCCACAACCCAATTAATTTGCATGTTAACTCAAGCTTCACATTTGACTCCCTATTTCTTCTGCAACACTTCAAAATTTTTCAAAAACTTTCCTCCCCCAAATTATGCAGAAATGTTCTCCATCTGTCTTGGTACACTCTTGGTAAAGAATCCACTTCATCATCAGTACATCAAAAGACGTGCATCCACCAGTGCGTCCTATCTTTCTGTAACATTATGTTGCTTCGCCAGGAAAGTTCCCAGTGAGGTTCAAACTCAGCTGTTGAGCTAATTTCTGCATCTGGAGCAGCTCCTTCCTGCTTAAAATGTTTGTTTAACTGGAATTCCACCCTGCTTTTTTGAAGATAAGGCTAAAGGAGACAGGCTTTTAGCTCAAAGGTGGGACAGCTTATGCCACAGGGGTTTAACACACAAACACAACTCGGATGGACAGAGTGTCAAGTTGAGCATACTCTCTGAGGTTCACTGTGTCCTTCGAGTATCATAATTATTGCATAAACCTATGATTTGTTACCATAAAGGAGCAACAGACTCACTGTCCTTGTGTACGAAATGTTCTAAGTGCGACTGACTTTTCAAACTGATGCGTTTGTTCCTCCGACCTCTGCTGATTTAATCTCTGTATGCTGTCACAGTCTGCAAGTAAAAATGTTGTCACAGGGATAATGAAACCTTAAAGGAGCTCTGGAGTTTAATTCACCTGTTTCTTCTAATAATTACCTTCTTTTGTCCCTACAAAGACAACATTTTTCAAAGGCATCAAAAATAACAAAGTGGAACAAAGGAGAGAAATCTACACTGAAAATTTATGATATGTCAGGTGGTCTTGAAGAGTGCTCGAGATGTCAACCTATAAAAGAGAAGAGACTGTGATTTGAAGCATGAGCCAAAAGGACGACAGCTTGGCGGTAAACTGGGAGGTGATGGACCGCATTCAGAGGGGACGAGATGAAGGAGAAAACCTGCTTGAAATATTGCAAACTACAATCAAGGTCAAACTATACTTTTCTTCCATAGAGAAGGGTAGAGATAATATATACAGCCTGCTGAGTGATGTGCAGACGTAATCAAAGGGCCTGTCTGAGATGATTGACACTGGCTTTTGCCCTCAAATACACAGGCTGACAATTGACGAGGTCTTTACATGGCTGCCACTGGTGATCGATGTTAGTCATGTGTGATGAATATTTGCTAAAGCTTTCAAACACTCTGCTGGTGTGATCGTGAAACATTCCTATTTTACATATTTATTAATTTTTATGTTTGAAAATAAAAGTTTGTGTTTCATTCACTTCACTTGCTGTCTGTTTGAGGGTACATGTGACTTTTGATCTAGTAGTTAATGCACTTTTGCAACAGTGTCTTTATAAGCCCAGTTCAGACCAAAGATTAATGACAAGATAGGTTGAAACCTGCTTCTACCTGCGATGGGATGCTCAGCAACGACTAGGAGTTACTCAATTTTTAAGTGATTTATGAGTGAATTGAGTGATCAGGAGCAGCCTGACACACCTCAGCAGAAGAGAAACTAGAAAGTACAGGTGCAGTTCTGAGTGGACCCAGAGAGACTTTTAAAAAATCCTTTTATCTGCTTTCTTATGCTCAGACATGGGTTAAGTATGCCATCACAGGTTCGTTTTAGGGAGAGAGGGAGGTTGTAGCACCTGAATATGCATTTAAAAGCATTATCTGTTTTAATTTGTAACATAGCTATATAATATCATTACTGTAAAGGGCATAAAAATTACTGTGATATAAATTTAAGGCTGTGTCTCGCCCAGGCCTACAGCACACACAAACATACTCATAGCTTCTCCTCTGTATGAAAAGGTATGGTCCTCTATTTGTGTCTTCTTTGTGACCTGCAATGAATGATAAGTCATGCCTCCAAACTGTGTTTATGTGTGTATCTATTAACTTCATTTAAGATTCCTCATACAGAGAACAGTAAAAAGACAAATGCTATGGACCAAAAGAGACTGCAATGACACAAAACCAAACCAATTCCCCTTACAGCCCGTACAATGTGTTGCTTCCCACTAATTCCCACTTCACCACCTTTTGCGTCTTGTTGCTAATTTAAAAAGCTCATTAACAACCTCATCAATTATTGATTGTCATTCTACTCCACAAAGAATATGCCAGAAATAATCTGGGGGCTCTGGTCTCTGAGTAGAAGAAGTGTCTTTGGAGGGTCATCTTCAGTGAGATAAATGATCCTGTTCTAACTATTCAGACACATTAACAAATCCAGGACACAGGACCAATTCTAACTCTGGCCCCGGGCCACATTACACTCAAACCAGTGAATGTCACCTTGATGATGTCATCTCCAAGAGCATGATGCATGATTAGCTTTTAAACACAGCATAGCTGCAGCCGCTTACATATTCATCAAATCACTTTTTGTTAATATTGATCTTAATAGTCCTGGAATTAGTATATGGTCTACTTTTGTACTTTGTTAAGTATGTCTGTATTCATCATTAGGGCTCTACCAATTATTGGTCTGACTGATTATCAGGGTTGATATTCCTCTTGTTGGTGACTATCTGCTTTAGGGTTTTATTTTACTGTTAACTGATAAGTTTAAAAAATATGCTTTTTCTTTTCTTCCTTTGTGATAACAGTGTTTTGATGTGATATTACTGATTAAAAGAGATAATGTACGGTGCTTAACAAATTTATTAGACCACCTGTCATATTTGTCTCAGAGACCATCCAGCATCATGAAGTGCTTTAATGCAGACTCTTTTATTTTCAGTGAGCTCTCCATGTTTTACCATTTTGAACAGGAATGAGGGATTTCAGACTGAATTCACCCAAATTTCAGCCGGCTCACTGGGCTTCTCTGAGAAGTCAGAAATGAATTCAACCACTAAAAATAATTTTTGTGTTCAGGAACGCAAATAAATAACTATAATTTGACATATTAATCAAGAAATAATAATGTGCTTTATTATTTTTTCAGATTTTTTGTAAATCAGTAAATTTGAAAATTCATGGATAACAATAATAATTATATATTAGCATTAGAAATATCATTTAGGTTAAAGAGCTTCTACATATTGGTGTATTAACCATTGCAGAAACATAAAAAATGTTTTTGGTGATTGCCAATGCTGTTGATTTAGGGCAGCTGTGGCATAAACCTTACTTTGGTTAGGGTTAAGGTGGTCTAATAAATTTGTTAAGCACTGTATTTCAATGCATATTCAGGTGTTGCAGCCTCCTTCTTCCTTGTATAAGAAGCCTGTGATGTAGATCTCAGAAAAATAATATTTTTAAGCTTCTGAGTTTACTTCTTTGTCACTGTACCTGTTGTTTTAAGTTTCCTTTCTCTCCTGCTGAGGTGTGTCAAGCTGCTTTTGACAATACCTCACTCCTGATGTGGGTGTTGGCAATAAAAGCAATCTGGCAAAATAACTATGTGTTTTATTTTGAAGAACTTGTCAGAAGTAGTGTGTTAATCATTGATTTAACTTAGCTTTAGAAGTACTACGGGTGAGTAAATTTAGCAGTACTGTTTACAGTTATCTCCACCCTCTGTCCTGTTTCTTCTTTTCATAATAGACTTAAAACAAATGAAAGATGAAAGATGAGATTTTTTCCCATTCATGGAAGTGTTTTAACTGTATTTCTTCAAAGTTAAAATTACAAAGATATTATTAAAAAAATAGTGAAAACTCACCAGCAAGTGTGCCGACCTCAGAGGGTTAAACAAAAATATTCAAGGTAAATTAACAGACTGCAAAAATATTCACCTCTTAAAGTGACTGGCCTAATTCAAAGAGGTCCCACCAATTGGAGCTAGTAGTCTCACAATTCATGACAGAGGGATCAATTGCGTGCAGTGGATGGATTTGAAGGGGTTGTAGTATAAAGACACCTATGTCTGAAGGGCCTGTCACTTGTTAATCAGTATTCCTGGCTACCATTACACCATGATGACAAAAGAACACTCCAAGTAACTCAGAGACGGGGCTATTGAAAAGTATAAGTCAGGGGATGGATACAAAAACATCTCCAAGGCACTAAACATGCCCCAGAGTTCAGTTAAATCCATCAACAAGAAATGAAAGGAATATGGCACATATGCAAATTTGCCTAGATCAAGCTGTCCTCACAAACTGAGTGGCCGTGCAAGAAGGAGATTAGTGAGATAGGCCACCAAGACACCTATGACTTCTCTGAAGGAGTTACAGGCAGAGATGGTTCATCAAAAGGCATGTGGGATACTCGCAAGTGGAAAAACATTCTTTGATCTTATGAGACCAAACTGGTGCTTTTTGGCCATCAGAGAAGACACTATATACGACAAAATACAGGAACATCCTTAAGGAAATCTTACTCGGTCTGCAAGAGAGCTATTGCTTGGAAGAAGACTTACCTGCAATTTCCACATAGTACGACTGCGCCACACACTGAAGCACCGCGGGTTTGGTTTGTACGAAGGCAAGCAACCTCGCCCACTGGAAGTGAATCTAGAGTTCTGTGCCGTGGCGCACAGCCCTTATCAGCAGGAAGAGATCACGGAAGAACTGCGAGTTCACACAGGAGTAGTATGTCAACAGCGGACTATTTTACCTTTTGGGGTTAATTTATTATTCTTCCCGGTCTAAGTCCATGATATTATTGCTTCTGCCATTGGGCAAGTACATTAGGAAGTTAAAAGGTTAATGTTTGCTTAAAGGATCTGTAGTTTTATGTAAAATTCTTTGGCTAAATATCTCCAAAAGTTCACTTATCCTTGTCAATTGTGCCGTTGTAGCACTGTGACCTACTGACCTCTCGGTGACCCCTTGCTCCCGCTGCAGGATGGGATGTAATGTTGATATAGTAATGATTTACGATCAGGAGTCTGTGTATTTTGCTGTATTTTGAAAGAACCGGATATTCTACACTTGTGACTTCCTCTTCTGGAGCTTTCTGATCAACGGGTATTGACGTGGTTTGGCAGCAGCCGGTGCTGAAAATAGACCTGCAGCATATCTCCAATGAAGTGGAGCAAAGTGTTGGTCCAGGCACACGTCACTGCCAGTCTGGAGCGCTGGCTGTGACGATGCTCTGATAGATGAGAGGGGGAGCGATGTGCTCTGCAGTTCGGTTTGCTGGTGGTTCGCGGTGCATTGGCTGTATATGGAAATCGGAGGTTATTTTCAAGCACGACAATTACCTGAAGCATACAACGAAAACTATACAGAAATGATTTGAAGACAACAAGGTGAGTGTTCTGGAGTGGCCGGGTCACAGCCCAGACCTCCCAGGAAAGAAGAACACACAGCCAGACCCATACAAAACTTTATAATCTATAAACCTTTAGAAAACAGCAGCTTCTACACATACTGCTGCTAAAAGCAAAGTCCTTGCCATGGAAAATGGATGACAAAAGTTCAACTGAGTCATAAACACAGGACTCCGGATAAGAAGAGAAAGAACAACCATAGAAAAGGCGCTCCCATGTGGCATTGATTGGTGAGTAAACTCCATGAAATGTTCATTCATTGTAACCCGCTGGATTGCCAAATTTGGACACGGACAGCCTCAGAAAGAGTGACTGCCGTATAAAATACAGTGACAAGCGATCAATGTAATCAGACACTATTAGCCCTGTGGGTTTGCTCAAAAATGGCCTTAAAATCAAAGAGACAGGAAAAATAGCAACTGATATTAAGGAAAAAGAAACAGGGCTGAGGGGAAAAGAAAAGCAAAAAGGTATGAATAACTGGAAAAGGAGGAGACCAGAGGAGACTACAGATGAGCGGGAGAATGCAGGAAGACAAACAAGTAGAAAAGAGATGGGGGGCTGAGAGAGAAGGAAAGCCGAAAGAGAAACGAGTAAGGGCAGAGAGGCAGGTGAAAGATTAAGAGGTCAAAAATGTGTGGATGGATGAGGAAGAGGAGGTCAAAGGAACAGAAGAAAGCGTGTATGTGCAGGGGGAAATGGTTTGTGAGTTCATTACAGCGGACTGTTGATGTGGCAATTACCTACATCCAGTGTACAGAGAGGTGCTGGACTTTACTTTACCTCTCAGGGGGTTAGCAGATAGCTGATGTTGTTCTCCATCCTGTAGCACCCCACCAGCACCCTTGGCATGTGTGTGCACCCTAACAGAGTTTTACTGGAACACTCTTTGCAGCAGTCAGCACTAATTGTCTAAAGTAGATGTAGTGTTGGAGAGTGTGACAGAGTGATTGGTAAAGGGAGAGAAGACAGAGAGGGAGGGTAAAACAATTAAGAGACCTAGATATATTAGGTCCAAGTGTGTGTAAATGTGTGTGTGGCTTCAAGTGGTGTCTTTATCAGACTAAAATGAGCTCATAAGGTTGAGGGAATTGAAAATATTGCCTCAGTAAAATAAATTATAGACTGTAAGAAAGGTTAAAACAAAAGATGTTTGAGGGTCCACACATTTTCGCTGGTGCTCTAGTGGTTAATAAATCAAATCAAGGTTTTCTGCATATAAAAACGCAAGGTGGCCACCTTCTTCCACCCTGAACCGTCATCAGTGAGATGTGTTTTCATATTAGAGAACAGTCTTCCAAGAGCAGCATTTGATTATTTTATTATTTCTAATTGCAGCTGTGGCAATAGGCTGATGTCATGGTGGTTGCTCTGTATTGAAAACCCACCAACAAGGACAAAGAAGACAAAGACCAAAGAAGCGAAAAATCTGACATGGAAAGAAGTGCTGTAGAGAGATAAACCTATCTGAATCAGATAAATGATCTGGACATCAAAGACCTGGGTGCATTGGCGCGTGAGCCCTGGATCAATAAAAACGTAACATGAATGAGTTGATGCACCTGTTTTAACATTAGAAATCAGTTCACTGAGGCTCTCCTGCTTGTTATATTTGCTCGTTGCTCATGTTAGAGGTGCTGTTGGTGCTTGCGAGGTGGCTAGGTGTTTTACACAGACTATCACCAAAGCATTTTACAGTTGCAGTTCTTTCTGGTGGTGGGAGTATCGATACTACAGTATCTATATATCGATATTTACAAAGCACTCTTTTGGTATTGGTCCCTCTAACATCTGGTACCTCTATCAATACCAAATGTCTGCCCATCTGTACGCTTTGGAGAAAAGTGATTAAACACAACAGCAGCACACAAATCCCACTTGTTGAGATGGCAGAGCAAAAGATTAGCTATGATGTTAAAACTAGCAAGCAGTACATACAGACCTAAATATTAAATACTTTTCTCAGTCACTCAGATAAGTCCCAAGGGTTTACAATCATAATGTGTTGTTGAGAATGACTGACTTTGTGCCCCGATCAATACATTCAAGCCCAGTGATGTGGTAATAAACATAAAGTATTTCACTGAGCTGGATATCAATTCAAGAAAGAAAACAAACAAAAACATTCAGATGCTGGGAAAGTGGAGAAAATTACGTTTGTCTGACATTTGGACTAAACATTCACAATCAGAGAAAGTATAAAAGAAAAATATATGTCCAGAAAGTAGGGGTGTGGCAAGACACAAAGGGTCAATGCCATTTTTATCCCTCAGCCCTTCCCCTTGCGCCTTGAAATAGAGTGGTAAGGGATAGGGGTGAAAACCTTCTTTTAAGAAATGAGACCCCAATTGATTGCTGTTCATCATCACACTTTGCTGATAAAAAGCTGCGTCATCAGAGGTGACAATATAACTTCTTGTTTATACTATCTCCGTGTTGACCTTCTCCATTTATTTATATAGTTAATAGTCCTCGATTACACATGTACATACCAAAAATACAATAAACTCCCATCCCTAGTGGCTAAAGATTGAAAATATGAGAATTTAATAATTATTATATAATATATATGATTTTTCTATAATGATTTATAAATGCTGAAAATAAATAAATTGTTGCCTCCTTCCTAGTCCGTTGTACCATTTCACAAGTGAACACGGTGCATGGTGCATGGTGGGAAATTCATCATACCCCTTGGTTTCAAGTATGGTCCTCCTGAAGAATCTTCATTTCAGGGGCTATCTAGCCCGTCGCCCTAGCCCTCAATTCAAGAGAAAATTGGGATACCTCTTTGCCTGACACAAACGCGCAAAACCAAGGGGAAGGGCTAAGGTAAGGGGTAGAAATGGGATTGACCCCAAGCTTACAAGACGAGACAAGACAAGACGAGATGAGACAAGATGGCATTTTTCACAATTTCTAAACCTTGATAACAGAATACATGAATGGAAACATTTATTTTATTCAATTGAAACTCATAAAATGCTAAGATTGCAGGTCCATGTTGAATGGCTCAAACAAGTATTTTCATTTAGAGGTGGTGTTGTATGTACATCAGTCATGTGCAAGGCTTTTTAAAAATCATCAAAAAGAAGAAAAGGTAGCACCTGTACACTTACTCAATGCCACAAAAAATGATTTAATGATTTGATTACACATTGATCTTCATCAGGTCACATTTTTTTGTGGCATGGAGGTGTTAGTATCCTTTTCTTCTTTTCTAACAAGTATTTTAACTGGGGGTCGGCCAATATTGTGGGAGGGACATACAATGGTGTATTTGCCCCCTTTCTGATCCCTGAGTTTTTTGCACATTTATCACACTTAAATGTTTCGGATCATCAAACCAAGGTCCCTGAAGCAGCAAAGCAGCCCCAGACCATCACACTGCCACCACCATATTTGACTGTTGGCATGATGTTCTTTTGCTGTGTTATTTTCACGCCAGATGTAACGGGCCACACACCTTCCAAAAAATTCAACTTTTGTCCTGTCAGTCCACAGTATATTTCTCCAAAAGTCTTGGGGACCATCAAGATGTTTCTTGGCAAATGTGAGACGAGCCTCTGTGTTCTTTTTTGACAGCAGTGGTTTTGGCCTTGGAACTCTCCCATGAATGCCATTTTTGCCCAGTGTCTTTCTTATGGTTGAGTCATGAACTCTGACCTTAACTGAGGCCAGTGAGACCTGCAGTTCTTTGGATGTGGTTCTGGGTTCTTTTGTGACCACCTGGATGAGTCATCGATGCACTCTTGGAGTAGTTTTGGTTGGCCGACCACCCCTGGGAAGGTTCACCACTCTTCCCCGTTTTCTCCATTTGTGGATAATGGCTCTGACCATGGTTCGCTGGAGTCCCAAAGCCATGGAAATGGCTTTGTAACTTTTCCAGACTGATAGATTTCAATCACTTTCTCATTTGTTCTTGAATTTCTTTGAATCGTGGCATGATGTTTCTTTTTGAGATTTTGTAGCCTACTTCATTTTGTCTGATAGCTTCTATTTAAGTGATTTCTTCATTCAACAAATCTAGCAGTAATAAGGCATGGCTGTGGCCAGTGAAATTAAATTCAGCTTTCCAAGACCTGTGGTGAATCACACTTTTTCACACAGGGCCAGATAGGTCTGGATTATTTTCCCACCTTAAAAAAAATAAATAATCATTTAGACACTGTATTTTGTATTATTTGGGTTGTCTTTGTGAAGTATAAAACTTGGTCTGATGATCCAAAACATTTAAGCGTGATAAATATGCAAAAACATCATGAATCAGAAAGGGGGCAAATACTTTCTCCACAGCACTGATAATGTTAATCGGCAAAATGCCAAGTAATGGTGCCGATAATCAGCCGGACCCACTATTAGTTGACCCCTATTTTAACAGCACCTCACATCAAATATGTAACAGTATGTCATGTTCTCATTACTTATTTCATTACTACAATAATAATAATTATTATCATTATTAGTCAGTGCTGGCCCTCACACCCTTGGGCCCTCCCTTATTTAAAATAAGGCATTACTGACTGGCATTTGATGAAAACATTCATAAAGGTTCATAAAGCCTCCATCATGTGAATGACATGAGGTGTCATGTCATGATTATGACAGTGTCATGACATTTTTTTTCACAAAGCATGAAAATGACCCAGTATTGCCAAACAAACAGATTAAAACTTTGGATTACTGTGGCTGCAAACTGAGCAGTCAGCACTTCTAACTCACTAGCGAACTGATATCTTTCATCCTGATCTATGACATAGGAAAAAGAGAGCTGATGATGGGACTTCACAAAATACAAAAATAGCTTTAATGAGCAGAAAAACTTGGCTGACAAAATTCAGAGACGGGTGAAGCCCTAGAGCCAGAACTTAATTTTCAAATTTAAAGTGCAGTTCCAAAACCAAGAAAACCCAATTTACCACTTTATACAGTCTGAAGCTTTCACTGAGGACAGCTTTCACTGAGGATGTATTTATATATATATAATGAAATGTTATTTCTTTAAAGATCATTTTGTTGCCAACAATAAGTTTTCATGCATTATGAAAATATTTGTTTCTGTATAAGCAGCTCTCATAAATAACAAACAGCAATGACTTTGAGTAGCCATGGCAACAGTACCAATGCTTTATGGACAGGATGAAGTGTATGTAAACTAAAGCCTGTATATACATCTGAGTTGGACAATAGAAATAGTGGAGACATCAACATTTATGGGATTTTCTGATACTATGACATTCACTCATCTTTATTACATACATAATGTTGTAGAGAGAGAGAGACGGCAACAATATAAGTTTCTATATTATTTTTCATTGTATTGTATAATGCAATTCAGTGGCCCTCAAGCAGTGGATTTTTGTGACATCCTTCCAGACTTGTGACATGAGTCTGTTTTGTATTTTAAAGCAGCTGTCTGCAGGATTGAGCTCAGTCATGTTTGCTCTCCTCACTGTGCAGTCTTCATCCGGCACATTCCCCTCGCACATGAATTTTAAAATGCTGCTGACTAATAAAAACCTTGACAGGCTCTTTGTTCCTCACACCCCTGACTTTACCATGAAGGTAAATGAACTATACTTAACCTTATTCCTATTTATAGTGTTGTGAAAATTCTGTGAACTGAGCACCTGGGAGATAGATCAAATGTCTGAAAGAGCTAATATCAGGAGGATAGACTGAGGGGTAGATTTTACCCATAATATATCAGGAAACATATTCAATAGTCCAACAAAAATCCTATTTGTGACCCATTTCTTTTGTGCAAAGAATACACTCACTGGCCACTTTATTAGGTACACCTATTTAATTGCTTAACACAAATAGCTTATCAGCCTGTCTCATGGCAGCATTTAGGCATGTAGACATGGCCGAGATGGCCGGCTGAAGTTCAAACCAAGCATCAGAATGGGGAAAAAAAAGGGGATTCAAGTGACTTTCAACATGTCATGGTTGTTGGTGCCTTGAAGCAGATGGGCTCCAGCAACAGAAGACTACATCGGGTGCCACTCCTGAGAACAGAAAACTGAGGCTACAATTCACACATGTTCACCAAAATTAGACAATAGAAGACTGAAACACCACAGCCTACCTGACTAGGAATGGGCGGTAATACCATAATAACGTTTACCGGGGTATTGAAAAATAGTCACAGTATTGGTTTAATTACCATCATGAAGTTGGCATTGTGTAAAAAGTGCATGTTTATAAAAAAAATGCATTGTGAGTATGTTACCATTCCCACTAGCAGCACCACTGTCTGTGTGTGAAGATGCTTTAAAGGTGTGACACAATTTCTGTTAATGATGTCGGGCTAACCTGGCAAACAACGAACATGCACATACATACCCGCGCATAGAAACTCATGCCATGGTCTGGGACAAGCACTGGCACAGCGCAGCATGGCACCCCGGTATAGTCTTCTTTAAAGGTGAACTGTTAAACATGCACCGCTGGCTGTACCGTGATCCATGACAACGTCGGTTACTTTAATTCTTCTTTCAGTGATAAAAATTATAAAATTTATTAATAACCACATGCGCTGCATCCTGCAGCAGCAGCAAAGCCAGGCACAATTAAGACCACTGAAGGGTTTGAAAAACATTCATACTTGTTTTGACTGCTTTTTTATGTCAAATACATGAAGTTAACTGGTGCTAATTGGTTATTTTAGGCACTGAAGTAGTCCCTAATATTTTATAAGCTTCTTATAAAGTGAACTTGCAGCAGGACATAGCTCGGCATTGTTGCGCGATGCGGAAATAATATCTTAAGGTTACATATTATGCAAAATACACTTTTTTGGCTATTCTAGCAAAAACATGTGCCCCTGGCCTGTCTACAATCCCCCCAAGAATTAGACACCCCCCCGCCTCTTCTTCCACCTTTCAGAGAATGTGTGCTGAAACAAGCTGTTCTCAGATTTTCCCCACATGATGTCCTGTGGGGAGTTAGCACCGCCCCATGTTCGGTTAGCTCTCCCCACTTGGGAGAAAGTTCCACCCTCTTCTCCTGATCCTCCCCTCATCTGACAGATGAGGGGATCAGGAGGGGATCAGGAGAGCCACATCCATTTCCTGAGAGGGGTGGAGTCAGGGGCGGAGTCAGACAGCTCATTACTATTTAAAGCCACAGACACAGAAACAGCTCGTTCTGAGCAGGGCTGAAACAGAGGGGGGTTTAGACATGCAAAAATCCAATACTTGAGTGTTTTTTTCAGCAACAAACTTTACAGGCATGTTTTTGGGACCTCTGAGAACAATATAAATGTATCTTAAACGGGTAAAATATGTGACCTTTAAGGACAATCTTTTATCTGTTTCAAAGCACACTGAGCTTTACTTAACATTCCCAGGTCAGATAAAGTTTAAAACATTAAGCCCTGTCAGCAGGAAACAGCTAACCTGACACGCCAGATCGACTGAATATATTTCGCACTCATCTGGGAATGCCCCCATAGAATGTGTTTGGGAAGGGCAGGACTTTTCAGAAAATCTTCAGAAGGTGATTGGAGGAATGTTCTGTCACATTCATAATGGGCTATCAGAGCAAAAATGATGTAGTGCGAATGCTGAGAGCTGAACTAAGACAAAATACAACCTTGCTGACAGTGGACTTTGAGAAGAGGAGTGGTAAAAAGTGGTAAAATGCCCTAATTTGGCATTGGACGCTATTGTTCATTGCTGGGTCAGTGTTGTTTTTTTTTTTTGTTTGTTTGTTTGTTTTTTGATGTCCTGGACACAGCTATGAGGACGGGCATCAGGCATGTAAAAAAACACTGATCAGAAAATAGAAAATCAATGTTTTTGTCGACATACACTGGGGTTCATGATTGTATTTGTTTTGAATGCTAAATAAACTCTTTTGGGTGCAGAAGGCCATGGTTTAGGGCATACTTTATGTATGCAGGCAGCCCAGGTTCACCTCTAGTCTGTAGCTGCTCTTCAGCAGGTCTCTTATCCCTGTTACCAATGCTGTCCACTGTCTTCCTCTGTGATTGGAGGCATGAAAAGCCCAAAAAAGGTATCTTTAAAAAAGAAGAAAAAGAAAATAAACTTTTGTGCCAGATTCTGCCCGTCTCTCTCAATGTAATACCATAGGAGGTTATTCATTCTTTATTTCTCAATATTTTATAAAGCCTTTTTCTTTAGAAACAATATAGAAGACAATGCATACCATGATTAATAGGACTGTCCTATTTTATTTTGTTTTACAGCTCCTCTAGTGATAAGAGTTCATAACAAACAGCAACAAAGGAGTGTGTTCAGCCAGAAAGAGAAAGGATATTAAACAGATCCAAGTTTATGTTGAATGTGCTGCACAATAAATATAAATGTGACAACACAACATTAAAGAGAGGAATGGCAATATGAAGATGGAGAAATGGAGATCCTAATGATAACGATGCTGTTTTCCATGTCTTTTATTTATGCTGCAGAGACTCATCTGCTCTATACAACATCTACTCAAGTATTCTGGAGCCGTATGGACGCATGCATATTAAAGAAAGTGTAATCTCAGGGTGTGAATATGAAAATAAGGATACTAAATGTAGTGTTGTTTATCTACATTATGCTCTTTATTCCCACCACTGTGACCACTGATCCCTCGTACATTGTGGGCTGCATTTAGAAGTGTTGCATATCCACCATCCTATCTTTGTCTTAGCAGGCCAGTCATGGATAGTAAACTTCTTTTAAATCAGGTTATCCACATTTTGATTTATACAACCTTAGCTGGCTGCCAGGAATCCTAATGATCGCACAGATTAATAGGAGCAAAAACAGCACATGTAGCAGAAAAGAATGATTAACTTTGGCTTCTGGTGGAGGATTTTTTTTTCCCCTTACTGCACATTATGATTCACCCACATTTTAATTTCCATGTAATTTCTGCATCAGACAAATGAGGGGAAAATTAAAATTGTTTTTGCAAAACAAGTGCACTTTGGGAGAACGGAGAGAGCAGCGTGCAGGAAACAAAAGTGATTTGAATTTTGGCTCCATCTGAAGTCTCAAGCTCTCCAGTGAGAGTAGGTGTTTTACTTTTTAAGATTTCAAAGCCATTTATTATGATCACATAATTACAGGAATTTCAGTGATAGATCTGTGCTTTATCAAAGAGAAGCAGACACATACAGGCAGAGAAGGCCACTCTTCACAGAGATTCAAATATCAGAGACTTTTACCTGGTTAAATAAAGTCTAGAGACGAAGATTTGTGAGAGTCCTGAATTGCATTGAAAGGGAAAAGTCAAGTGAGAGGTCAACAAGATTACCATGAAGCAGGAGAAGTCGTAAGGGCAGAAAAATATACATTTTAAAAAGTGTCAGTCAGGACAAAAAGCCCTTCAGGAAGACACTAAATATGAGAGATCAGGGCCAGGGGCAGGGTGATGGGGTTTGCAGAATGTGAAACAACAAATGCAAGCAGCACAGAATTTATGCATTTATACATCACATAACTGTTAGTACAGCTATAAGCTGCCTTAAGGTGGGAAGTTTATTGTTGATCCCAAAACTTACCTCTAAGCATTACCATATATCACTTTTCTTGAAATGACAACCAATCTGTAGCTTTGACAGAGTTGCTGTAGGGATGAATGTCAAATCAGAGAATAAGTAGCTAGTCATTTTCAAAATGCAACTCAAAGAGACTGATAATTAAACGTGTGATGTCATTCACTATTGCTTTTGATATCTGAACTAGATACTGGCATCTCAATCATTCTAAAAAGATAAAAATGATAAGGAAAGATAATTCATTTAAATAATGCTTGCAAGAGATAAATAGTGTGTTTGTATACCTTTAAACAATTTGGAATTTGAACATCAGATCGATAGAAAAGCATGGAACCAAAGGACTGGTAGGGCCCAAGCCCAACCAGCTTTTGAACAAAACGTGTACAAACGTGTTTGATCAGTAGCAAATAGGAGGGCACTAGAGCAGTGGTTCCGATCTTTTTTCCACTGAACACCCCCTCCACATACAGTATCTAAGAAGAATTGCAGCCCCCAAGGACCCCCCCCACACACACACACACACACACACACACAAAAAGTGAGATATTGCTGTCAAAAATACACAAAAATTTGAATTATTTCCATCATTTAAAGCCAAATAGCCCAAACCACAAGGACGCCAGGTTGGGAACCAAGGGGCTAAAGGATGATCATTGATTGTGAATAAATAGAATGCATTGATAATCTAGCAAAACACAAAAATCACCTTGTTACCTGCTCTGAAGATCTTTGCACACTGAGTGTGTTATTTTCAGGTGTGTTTATCAGATCCCTTATTCAATAAAAAGTCACACACTCAAACCTTGCACACTGAGTCCGTTGCGTTTTATTTGTTTTCACTGTGAAATTTGTAGGATGTTGCAAATTGTTTCGTACCACGACAAAATCAGCAGGGAGGTTGAGCCTATGGCCCTGTCACTCCTTTAATATCCCTCTGGATTCACCCATCCTGACAGAGATCTTCATACAGCACCAGCTCATACGCCACAGCTATGCCAAGTGAGAGATGGAGAGGAACTTTTAATTCAGTCTCTGTAAGGTGGCTGTGAGAACAAACTTATGCACTTATCTGTTATATTTCCATGGTTGATATCAACATAATACACCGGCAAACCACAGTGTTTAAAGTGAGGTTTTGGTGCGAGGGAGAGCGAGAAGGAGGGGGTCAAGCGAGCGAGAGAGAAGGAAACAGCTGGCGCAGCTTTGAATCATCTAAATGACTTGGACTCAGGTTAAATTTCATACAAAATTAAACCTGTTCAGAAAAAAGGAGATGACAGATGAAAAGTTTTGGCATCAATGTGCAAATATGATTAGAACAAGAAATTGTAATGTTTTTTATCATGCAAAAAATTGGATGAAAAAACTGACTCGGTTTGCAAAGACCTTAACTGTGCAGCTCCATGCTCATTCACGTCTCCCCTTCTGCCTTCAACCAATCCTAGATTCATGGCTGAAATTAAAAATGTAGGGTTGTCCCTATCAGCAATTTTGGCCTCCGATCCTGATCTGATTTTTTTATATTGAATATCCGCCGATACTGAGTCCCGATCCAATACTCATAATTACCTAGGTTGGAGTTTCAATTGTCTTGGTTTGCAAAAATAACTGAAGTAAACTAACCTGTCAAGCCAGAAAGCTTCAATAGGAAATGTTTGAGAAAAGGCAGAGGATTTGAAAAAAACTCGGAGTGTGATTGGATGAACGCTCTGTCTGTCTCATCTCTACAGGCCAATAAGAGCAACAAAACACGTGACGTAGCTGCTATCGAGCTCTGCGTTTGCAGCTACTGAGTATATAATAACACAAAACATGGTGACTATAGACATGTAAGTACTCGACTTCTGTTGTTTTTGAAAAGAAAACAACTCACTGCTGTTCTTTGTTCTTTTCATGAAGACATGTCATCAAGTTCTGATAAAACTGGCGCTTTAGCAGCATCAGTGCTAATCTCTTCCTCCATAACTGCACCAGCTCCTGCTGCTGTTTGTTTACGTAACGATACTGCCGTGCTTGAAAGTACTGTCCCTCGTCACTGATTGGTCCTGTCACTTTCTAACCAGGCCCAAACGGTCCATACGTGAGCTTTGCAAGATGGATTCACCAGTGATAAACAAGGAAACAGGTGTATCCATCTGCTTTGCAAGGTTAGAAGTAAACTGAATAACTACTCGATATCTTGGATGTATTCTATTTAACTCAGTACAGCCAACATTGTTGTAAAAAACATAAAATCACATCTGCTCAGAATGGTGTATTAGCTCTGTTTCACTTTAATCATTTGTGAAAAAAAACAAAGTTACAGTTTCACTTAGTGCAGTGTTTGAATTAAATTAGACAATCAAAAATCCACTTAAAAGTGGTCAAAACAGCTGATAGACCTGAGCAGTCCAAAAAAACTAATTGAAACTAGGGCTGCAAGCAGCACTGAAGGGCCCTCGCACCTTCAGGCATGTCGGGATGTGTTGCAATCGCCGATATGTGGGAATAGTGGGGTGTTAGCAATCCTAGGCAGTGTGCTTCAGCACGGCAGAAATGTACATCATCCCAGGAATGCATTAAGTGAGAAACAAGTGGCACAGAGCAGTTTGTGTATGAGTAAAAATGCCCTCTAACAGTTGGTGGCAGGATGACAAAGGACTATATTGATATGTGGAAGCTATCAGGGCAGGACTATTCATCAAAAATCTGAAGTTTGAAGCATATTAGTTGTCTGAACTAAGACATGTCAGTCTTTGAAACATAAAGAAATTATTATCATTCATCCTACCCCCTCACCTCCCCGCCCTTACCCTTAAGAGCCAATGACAGGTCAGTGTACTGTAACCAACTTAATTAGCATGAAGTGCATTTTGGTTGCTAGCATGTCGACAAGACCGAGACTATCTGGATGTAAGTATAAAAAAAGAAAAATACTTAAGGAGCAAGAGCTACATAAACAACAACATGTTTTAAAGGGATACTTCAACATTTTGGCAAATTCGCCCATTGCCATAATTCCTATAGTCTTAGTAATAGGTCCGTTTCCTTTGGTTGTTGGTGCAAGCTGTTTCTAGATCTGGGGGGACAGTTAAACCAGCTGCACCGCGAACGCTATTTTAGCAGACAGAATTTTTGCTTTCCCTCATCAAATTCATCAGATACACAATCCAACAACTCCAAAATGCTCTCGTGGACAAGTTGTGACCTGTACATTCACCACGCTATGAAATAATCATGGAACATTACGAGACGGAGATGTTTTAAAGTTAAATGCAAAGCTGGAACTACACTCCAGACATGGCTGCTGCACTGTGTCACTCCGCCCAGTGGTTCACTCAAGAAATAGTTCTGAGTATTTGCTTCATGTGTCGTAATGTTACATAATTATACCTTATTATTTAGGACTTTATGTTTTTATGCTTTAAGACCCAGCATGCACATATGAGGACATAACACATTGGCTTTCCTACAACAAAGTCATAATTTCTGCTTTTAGAATTTTTCAGATTGTCCAGAATATCTATTCAAGTGTAACTAATCAAATGTTTTTTTTAATTCTATTAATTTTAGTTTTAGTCTTTAAATGCATTTTAGTTTTAATCCCATTTTAGTCATTCCTGCCCTTTTTAGTTTTAGTCTAGTTCTAGTCGATGAAAACTCAAATGTCTAGTCCATAAAATGTCCTCACATTTTAGTCTTTACTTTTAGTCCAATCATTTATTTTCTTGCCTAAATATGGTACCAAATCATGGTAGTGTGTTCTCTGCTCTCGGCTAAACCTGGCATCCCTGCTTTCTACAGCTGAGAGGCAAAAGAGCTACGGATGCATTGCACTTTGGCAGATTTACCCACAGTTGAGAAATATCATGGATTTTGAATGTCCATCGAAAACTAAATTACATTTTAGTCTAGTTTAAATCATCTTGATGAAAATTAAACTTAGTTTTTGTCAGTTTTAGTCATCACAAATCTGTTTTTGTTAGTCTTAGTCTAGTTTATGTTATGGAAAAAAGGCTGTCGAATTTATAGTCATGGTTTTAGTCGAGGAAATTAACACTATTTCACACAACTCAGTTTGTGGTGTCCGGTGTCACTTTGTTTCATAACTCAGAGTAAATATTGTTTAGATTGATGGAAGCTAATTGTGTTTAGTTTGGCTGTGTGCCATGAGAGTCACAAGACTTAGACTGTCCTATGAGACTATAGTGTAGTTATCTGATGACTCATTTTACAATCTTACCTCAAGCTGCACTGGAACTTGAAACTTCATTTACATTTGTTCTAATGTATCAGTGTAAGTGGCCTTACTGGGATGTTTAGGATCTGAAGCGTATTTAAACTGTCTGTCTTTGTGAACTTTATCAGCTCCACACTGAACAGTTGAGATCATTCTGCTGCAGGTTTGATTCATCATCGTCGTTCTTACTGACATTTGGAGTCGTCTGCCTGTTGCTAAAGCTTTATTTACATTTAGCCCATTTTTTTCAAAGGTTACCATTCTTACCCTAACACCGGGAGCATCTCCACCATGAAGCTGCTGACCGTTTTTCTCATCGCTTGTGTCGTGATGGCTCTGACAGAAGCTCGGGGTAAGTATTTACTGGTTGTTGTGGTAGTAATTTAAGCGGCCTCTATTATTTGTTTCAAACAGAAAAACCTTCACAGACCATAAAACACACAGTTACCATTGTTAATAACCAAGATGTTGATTCACATGGGATTAGTATCACCTGCAGGCCCCTATATTCTGATTTATGGACATTTGCACTGGATTTTCTTACTTTGCAATTACAGAGAGGGTGGATTTGCAGGGGATTAAAAACACAAATGTATTATAAATGACCAGAGGTTGCCGATAATACTAATCCCGAGCGAATAGGGCAGAAATATCAGCCATAACTCTATAACCTCATTTCTCTGATGTGAGCTCAGGACTCACCTCATCACTCAGTTTTCTTCAGATTTAGGACTGCTTATACACTAAATGTCCATCAGAATTATATAGATGATCAGTACTGATCTATTTAATAACATGAATTATTCTGAAAATAAAAATCTTATGCTGTTGCTAACTTCTGTCTCCGTCTATCCATGAAGCTGTCAACAACAAGGATCAGGAGTCCTTTGGAGAGAGTGATTCAAATTGTAAGTTTGTTTTTCACTGTCTCTATTAATAAATTGAATTCTTTAATGTTAAAAATAAGACATTTATACTGATAATGTAGCCGCTAAAATGTTCCTTATAAAAAGATAGATCATTATTAGTAACACCGATCCATTTTGAAAATCGAATTATTCTTTAAATAATATTTTTATTAGGGCTGGGACTTTATCCCATTAATTAAGATAAATTAATTACAGAAAAAATAACGTGACAAAAAAAAAATGCATTTAATCGCAATTAATTTTTGCACTCCAAACAGCGCGGAACGTTTCTCATTGCATGAGTTCCCGGTATACCCGTAATACTGATGCACAGGACACTACCTGAGAAACACCATGGAAACCAATGAGAAGTTGATGCTGGGTTTGGTGGGTGGAAAATTTAGTTTTAAAAAACTATTGGGTGGAAACCTGGATAAAAGCAAATTTGTGTGCAAATTGTGCTAGAAGGAATTTGCCTATCACCGGAGCTCTTCCAGCCTCCGCTACCACCTCAATGCCAAACATGCTGCAGCTAGCACAGACAGCATTCCTAGTTTGAGCAGGCAGTGTTGCCAATCCACACTTGACAAGAAGACTGGGTTCAGAGCCAAAATGAGTAAGTCCACGACTGACAAATTAACACACTCACTGGCGAAATGGATAGCAGTGGACTGTCGATCACCCTCGGTGGTAGAAGATAAGGGGCTAGAAGCAGTGCTACAGATAGCGTCGTCTGACCCAAATTATGAACTGCCATGCAGAAAGATGATTTCAACCAATGCAATCATAATATTCCTTATTCATATTGCACTTTATGTTAACACTCAGTGATGAAAATCAACACGATTTTGTTGTTTAAGCTCATTTATGTATATTCATTGGTTCAGTTATATACCAAAATCCATTTAAATTGAAAAATGTTGCTTCTTGTCAAATATTGATATGTGATTAATTGAGATTAATTGATTACAAAGCCTCTAATTAATTTGATTTTTTTTAATCAAGTCCCACTACTAATTTTTATATAGTAATGCTTTTATTTGTCTCTTGTTTCTAGCAGATAGAAGTCCTGCTGAAGTTCTGCGCAGTGAGTTGAAAAACTTTAAATTGTTCCTTTTCTCAAAGGGTTTTATAACACCTCAAATGAATGAGAGTTTCACCATTTTCCCTCCATTTTTGCCTCTTCTTAGTCTCACTTGACCCATTGTTGCCTCTTTCAGCCCATTTTTGCAACTTTTTAACTACTTAACTCGATTTCCCCATCCATTTCTTGCACATTGTTGCTTTTCTTCACCCATTTTTGCTACATTTGACAAATTTTTGCCACTTTTTAACCATTTCCCCACCATCTGTTGCCTCTTTTAACCTGTTTCTGCCCTTTTAACCACTTCCCACTATTTTCCCACCCATTTTTGCCCTCTTTTGCCTTATTTGACCGATTGAAAACTCACCCCTTTATCCCCCCTTATGGGCGGCCTTGGGGTGAACTAGTAGCTGTTGTCTATAACCTCATATTAGCACATTAATCTTAATTCTGAAGTTAAGATATTTCTTTAGTTCTTCTGCTGCTCCTCACTACCGTGTCTTCCTTTCCACATAGATGTTCCAAACGATTGGCAGGTAGAGTTTGATCTGGACCCACGTGGGTTGCTTTGACTTACATGATTTACAATGGTGTCAGTTTGTAAAACGAACTTCAAAACAAAACAGAAAATAATAGAACAGATATGTTGTCACAACTGTTGTCAAGGTTCATCATCTCCAGGTTGGTTAATCTGTACAGACCAGGTGCAGCATTATGGGCGGACCTTACAGACCCGGGTCCACCCACTCGTTCATGTCTCCTACTCTAAGGTCATTTTCATACCTGATAGTCCAGGGGGACTGGCTTCAGTTTGGGGCATTTACATTGCACTTGGTCAAACAAACCAAACTGTCTGGAAGACATCGAGACGTTTTTACATTTGTGGCGCTGATGTTCCCAAAGAAAGAGCAGTGAAGAAGGAAAGGAGGTGTCTTTTTTTCCACATAAACAATGAAACAACTCCAAATTTATGCTGCCTTGGGACAGCATATATCTGGTGTTATTTCATGCTTTTGCACTGGGGAATTACGAGCAGCCAGTGAGACACAAGCTGTCCAACATGTTGTTCTTTACATGAGACCAGTGAGTCAGTGCCAAAGAAAGACTATAATGTGTTGCTATGGCTACACAGTCACTAAGCGAGGTGCTGACATGTCTTTCCTCTTTGCTTCCAACCCTCAAACGAACCACACCAGGGTCCTTAGAAGCGAACCGAGGCCCCTGTTTTTAAGCAGACCAGAGTCTACTTGTTTGGTCTGCACCAGAGTTTGGATGAGCTTTCACACCACTCCAAACTATCTGGGAAAACAGACCAGGGTTTGTTTAAAGCGGACCAAACAGCTCTGTTGAATGTGCCCTAAATCAGTGGTTTTCAAAGTGTGGGAGAGTGAGCCTCCCCTGATAAGAAATCATTCAATTGGTGGACCCCCACCCACAAAAACCTTTTAAATTGAAAAAAATTAAACAACAGCATTTCAAACATTTATGTCTAATCTTTACACATTTTTAACATTAATATATTTTTGATATTTTGGTTTGCAAATTTCCTTAAAAATTTGCCTTTCCCTCTTACTCAGACTTAATGCCATTAAATACACCTTTTTCATATTTTTTTGGCCATTTTCTAACTTCTTTTTGCCCCTTTTCCCCCATTTTTCCATTTTTATCCCATTTTTGCCCTTTTTTACCTTTTGCCCATTTAAGCTACCTGTCATCAATAAATATTCCCTTTTTTCCCATTTTTTTGCTCATTTTTGCTTTCTTTTTGCTGCTTTTATCCCATTTTTTTGCCCTATTTTTTTTACAATTTTTTTTTGCCACTTTTCGTCCATTTAAGCTCCCTATTGCCATTTCATATCACTTGTTTCCTTTTTTCCCAGTTTTTGCCCTTTTTCACACTTTTTTGCCACTTTTTTCCAGTTTTGCCTCTTTTATCCCATTTTTTGCCCTTTTAAACTACCCCATGCCACTACATACCACTTGTTTCCTTTTTTTGACCATTTTTGCCACTCTTGATTGCTTTTTGCCCATTTAAGTCACTTTCCACTCATTTTTTTTGTCACTTCTGACCCATTTCTGCTACTTTCTGACCATTTTTCCACTTTTTCCTCCCCATTTTCTCCCCTTTTCACCCATTTTTTTTGCTGCTTTTAGGCCATTTTGCCACTTTCAACCTATTTTTATTGCTACTTCAACCCATTTTTGCCACCTTTCACCTCTTAGATTGTGACTCTTGGAACGGTATTTTTCAAAAAATTTGGATCTTTGGTTGCGTAACTCTGCTCTATAGCATAGTCCCTATAGTAACTATTTCTATCCATTTTGTTCCATGCACAGCAGAGGTTTGTAAAGAAAAATCTCCTTTCTTCTGGTTTCTGGTTCCGCGCCTCCCCTGAAGCTCTGTGGCGCCCCCCAGGGGAGGCCCGACTCACACTTTGAAAACAACTGCCCTAAATGATCAGGAGATAACAGACATTCTTCTTAAAATCTCAACCAATTCTCGACAAATTTAACCCATTTCAATTTGATTTAATATAAAATAATACTGATTTATATTTAAAATCTTTTTGTATGCTATTTCACACCTAAATCACAGTTCTGTCTTAGAACAGTGTTTATGATTCTGCAGATCAGAGTGCAGATCCACTGAGATTTTTTGAGCCATGCTAATAACACAGATGCAGGTGCTCAAATGCCTGGAAATGTTTCCAGCCCAGCATACTTGGCACAGGCCAAGAGACACATCAGTGCATGTGCCCTAAGATGAGTAATACCACAATGAAAGAGTGAGACAGAAATGAAGAAAAAGACCATTTTCAGACTGAGAAGTCCTGACACAGCGGCTGCTACAGACCTTCAGACTTTATGACCATTTATTATCAGGTCATTTTCTACACATTGTTGCCTTCTTGCCTTATTTGACCTCTTGTTTCCTCTTGTAACCCTTTTTTTTTTTTTTTTTTTTACATTTTTTCACCATTTTCCTATACATTGTCACCTTTATTGATCATTTGAGCATCTTTTATCAATTTTTGCTTCATTTTTGACCCCCCTCCCCCATTTTTCCTCTTTTTAGTTTTACTTGACCAATTGTTGCCTCTTTAAACCCACTTTTGCAACTTTTTAACTACTTTCCTCAATTTCCCCATCCATCTCTTGCACCTTGTTGCCTGTCTTGTCTCATTTTTGCTTCATTTAACCAATTTTTAACCATTTCCCTATCATCTTTGGCCTCTTTTAACTGATTTATGCTTTATTAACCACTTCCCACCATTTTCCCACCCATTTTTGTCATGTTTTGACTTATTTTACCCATTGTTTCCTCTTGTAACCCATTTACATCTTTTTCACCATTTTTTCCAAACATTTTTCCACCTTTTTGCATTTCTTGACCCATTTTTGCATCTTTTAACTGATGTTTTTGCCATATTTCCCAGTTTTCCCACCCATTTTACCCCTTTATTGGACCATTTTTGAATCTTTTTTCACTGTTTGCCATTTTCAACTGTTTTCACCAATAACACTCCTATTTGTTGCTTCTTTCAAGTTTTATTTGATCCGTTTTTATGGACTTAAACTGGACTGAAATGTTTTTAGTGTTTGTTGACTAAACTAGACTAAAACCATAAAAGGTATGTGACGACCCCTCCCATTTAGTTTCCACCCTGTCTGATTTCCTCCATGCCTTGCTCTCAGCAATGTTTCCTCTCTTTCAGGTATTTGGAGTTGGCATTAGGGTGGATAAAGGGGAGTTGTCAGCTGATTGCTGCTCACCTGAGCAGGGCCTTCAGACAGGCAGATAAACCAGCCTGTTTGAGACTCTCACTCTCTCTCAGATGAGCCAGCTGCCGACATCTCCTTTTGTTTGGTTTGATGCACATTTCACCACAGTCTCACTACACATTCAGTCATCCATGCATTCCAGATATGACTGATAACTCACATCTCCATAGTACATTAGTCATTTCATAAGTTTAACCATTTGTTACAAATAAATATTCATTTGTTAATCCTTTAAACTACGTGTGGACTCCCTCTTTGTTACTTCCTTGAGCCCGGTCCTAACAGGTAGAAATGACTAAAATGGGACTAAAATGCATTTTATTTAAAGACTAAAACTAAAATTAGAAATTTCTGCCAAAATTAACACTGGTGCGTTCTCCAAAATTTCATGAAAATGACAGAAACATCCAAATGTCTGTATATATTCCCCAAAATTTCCATGAAAATTCCTGAAAAGTTTTCAAAAAACACCGTCTACCTCAAAATTCCCAATTTAATCCCCCAAAATTTATCAATAAATTCTCCAATTTCCTTTGAAAATGCCCCAACAAAAAAAAAGCAAATTTGCCCAAATTCTTCCAATAAAACTCACCAAAACTTACTAACATGTCCCCTAAATTCTCATTGAAATACTTTGTCCAAGCGTAGAAGAAATAATTAGGTTCCAAATCCTGTGGCTGGTTCAGATGAGCTTTATTCACTGCGCAGTGGAGAGAAGAAACTTACAGCATGGCTGGCAAGATTCTCTCCCATCAGAGCAGGCTTGAGATGGGGTTTTTAAAAGAGGGTTTGAGAATAACAAAAGGCTGATCAAAGACTCACAGGATCGAAAGAAGTCACAAGGCAACATTTGGTTACATGGGGTACAGGATGCAGTCAGCGGGGAAGACACTCAGTAAACATTCAACATTTGCATTTCTGTGTCATATCCTGGGCGAAGGTAGCAGCGAGAGTAGGTTAACACAGAGGTGCGAAGAGTGAGCAGAGAACATATGGGTTCTTTTGAAAACACAAGCTGAAACATAGGTTTACTGAATAAAAACATGCAATTTTACTTCCACATAAGCAAATTTCCCAAAAGACCCAAAAAGAAATGTATCCCAACATTTGATTACTTAAACTTAAATAGATATTCTGGACAATCTGAAAAAGCTAATAGCAGAAATGTTTACTTTGTTGTAGGAAAGCCAATGTGTAATGTCCTCGTATGTGCATGCTGGGTCCTAGGAGTAGGGGGGACCTGGAATTGTCAGCGATTCGACGATTTGATTCGGAGGAGTCTGATTCGACTATGAACCTCATAGTTGAATGTTGTTATGTAACCAAGATCATACCATTCTGACTACATGGGGCTGCTAAGTCTGAGATTCCGTTAGCCGGCATTTGCCGGTCCTTGGCCAGTAAAAAGGCAGAAAAATACTGAATACTTGCATATTATATTTTGTGTAACCTGGAAGATATGTTGCGAGAATGCGTTAATATAAACTAAAAGTTGCCTGATCTTACTACATCTACTGTCCTGTGGTGCTGGGGTTGTTTATCTCCTCAGATGGCAAGCACACGGCTAATTATGTATGCACAATGACATCAAAGCAAATCTATCTCTCTGTGTGTGCTCACTACTGCTGGAGACTATGCAGGGAAAGTCTGACCAGAGCTTTCTCGTAAAGCAGAATCTTAATCTAAGTGAGGTTCTCCTGGTTAACCAAAGGCTTAATATCATCTGCGCTATGGAGGGTTTTTGTGTCATCACTGCAGAAATGGAGAGGCTGAAACAAAGGGAACTGTATAGCTGAGCGTCGTAAACACTGATGCAGCTGCAGAGAGAGAGAGACCTACGCCTAGCAGAGTTGTAGTGGACTTTGATAAACTACCTATGACCAATCCTCAGATAAAGTTGGATTGCAGTCAACACAGAATTACATCCTGCAGAACGGCATGGACTGCTTGGAGCTTATAACGAAGGCTCTGTCTCTCTTAAGAGAGGTTACAGTCATATCATCATGAGGACTGATATTAGCAGCTGACAGTAAGACTCATTCTAACACAGTGTCCAGTTAAGAGAGCACTTTTGTTATGTGTTTAGATGCTTCATTGTTGTTGGTGGAGGATGGTACATGGCTGTTGTAAGCTGCAAAGTTATGATAGTGGCCAATGTGCCATCAGGCTAACGGTGCTAATGTGAAGCTAACTGTTGTTGTTTATAAGTTTAACGTGGCCGTATTGTGTAACTGACTGAGTGTGTAAGGAAAAGCGCACATTTTCATTTTGATACTTTAAACCATTTACACAAAAAATATAAGAGAGATTTATGTGTTTTGCTGCTGTTAATGCAGCAAAATAATGTTAAAGCATATGTCCGGTAGTTGTTCTAAATGGCCGGAATTCTTGAGGACTGCCAGTCATTTTGACCAGGGACAAAAGAGTCTAGCGGAAACCCTGTTCAACTATTAGTTGACTAAAGGCAAAATCTGATGAATCAGATTCAACTATGAAAAACCTTAGTCACTGACACCCCTACTTAGGAGGTTAAACACGACTAGGTTAAAACCTAGTATATGGCTGACCGCAGCTATCTGGGATGGCTGTTGAAAAGCCAGACTGAAGTGTGTGTTCTGGCAGAGTGATTGGTTTTTGGGGTGTGTGATTGTGCCTGTAGGTTGAGAGATAAAGGATCCCAAAAGGTTAAAACATAATGTCCTGTCGGCAGGAAATGGTTAACCTGACACACCAGATGGCCTGTTTCATATCTCTAGTGCAGCGGTACTCAATCTTATTCTACCCAAGAGCCACATTGTCTTAAAAATACTTCTGCAAGAGCCACAATCCAACACCGGGGCTGTGATGATCACTCCATCCATAGTTGAAATGAAACAGGGAATTGATTGATTATTGTGTTGTTAAATGTGATGCAATAGACTACATAAAATGTCTATATAGTGTCAGAGAAAGGATATTTCACCGATAATCAGCATTTTTATTTATTTAAGTTCCACCTGGACTAATGGCTTTCCAAAATATCAGAATGTGCCAGAGGCGGACTGACGTACGAGGAAGCCAAGGATTTCCCTGCTGGGCCAACGGGCTGATGGGCCAACAAGCTGATGGGTCAGTTGGCTAGGCAAGAAGGGAAAAAAGAAAACTGGAAAAAGGAAAACGCAACTACTGCCCACAGTGTTGTGGACACAGGCCCTCTCAAGGAATTGTTTGTGGGGGCTGGGGGCTGAGCTGGGCAATCGTGATTCACTATGCCTGTGTTTTGTGAGGAAGTTTAGGAATTTCACCTATCACTGCCTAGGATGATAACCAATCACCTTTTGTTCCTGTGGGTGTGTCCCTCCAGTTTCCTCAGGCAGTTGCTTCCGTCACTTGTCAATCACACAGCAGTGACATGCGCAACATGAGTGAGCCAGCACGAGAGAGTTGAGAGAGAAAGGGAAACAAACGTTCAAGGAAGGTACAGCAGCTAGCGAAAAAAATTACAGACTAGTTCGGTGGTTGTTCAGGCTCAGCCATCCCCAGTAGGCAAGGATCTGATGTTGCTTTAGCCAGCATCAGCAGTGTTAGCAGCAGTGAGCTTCAACAGCTGGATCTTTCAGACATGCACCTGAGTCCAGCAATGATGAGTCTGACCCAGAGTCTGAGACGGCAGAGCAGGTTACAAAGCGATCTCCAGAGTCGAGTTAAAGAACCAGAAACGTAATGGTAAGTTATGGTCAGGACTTGGTGATGCTTTATGTGAAAATGCTCATTTGGCTCATTCTAGTTTGCTTTTAATGACCTTAATGAGGCAGTGATAGGTAGCCTAATATTAGCTTTTACAGAGTCCAAAATAGCAGTATTCAGTATTTCCTGTATTTGTTAGTGTGCCTACTGTCTGTTTGAAATTAACCAGTGTGTATTAGGCCTGTCTGAAATGAGGAATAACTACAAATGTGTGGTAATCCTGTTCAATTAAAAATTCAAGTCATTAAGGCATAACAAGATATAATTTGTTACTATGTTTTAATTAAATTTCTTATTTATCTTGGTTCAGTCTGTCTGGGCAAGTTGATATTGGGACAATGATGAACAAATAATAAAATTAAATAAATAAATAAATAAAACAAATAATCTGTGCTGCCCTGGTGTGTATGTGCCAGGCTTAATAAAGGGTTGTATCCTTACCTTATCTCATGTACATACTGATATTAAACTAACCTATTATTAATGTTTACTGATAGTGTTGTTGCACTGATGAACTAGTATGATTAATACCACCAATCTCTTACTTAGACTGAAAATGATCCAGATGTGGTGGATAGCGAGAGGCCTCGCAACAGAAATGATGATGACACCCAGAGCTAAACTGGAGAGCAACTGGCAAAACAGCCTCAGGAACCCATACAAAGCACCAGTATCATTATGGTGAGGTTAATGACCATAATGCTGGTTTGGCTTGTTAGCATTTTTAGCCATATGCACTAACTCGTGCACTAAACTTTAATACTGCCATCTTTATATTTTGCTAAATAACTTCAATAATGTGTACATCATATTTTTGTCTCACATCCAGATAGACCAGCATATATGTTCCAGAGGGGACTCCAGAGAGGACTGTGGCCCCATTGCAGAGGTGAAAAAGTATCAGACTACTGTACCCAAGTAAAAGTATAGTTACCCTGGTTAAAATTTACTTAAGTAGAAGTAAAAGTGCTGGTCTATAAATCTACGCTAGTAATAGTACGGTAACTTTGGTTGTAATTTACTTAAGTAGAAGTAAAAATACTGGTCTATAAATCTACAGTGGTAATAGTACAGTTACTCTGGTTAAAATTTACTTAAGTAGAAGTAAAAGTGCAGGTCTATAAATCTACACTGATAAAAGTACAGTTACTCTGGTTAAAATTTACTTGAGTAGAAGTAAAAGTGCAGGTCTATAAATCTACACTGGTAAAAGTACAGTTACTCTGGTTAAAATTTACTTAAGTAGAAGTAAAAGCACTGGTCTATTAATCTACACTGGTAATAGTACAGGTACTCTGGTTAAAATTTACTTAAGTTGAAGTAAAAGTACTGGTCTATTAATCTACTAAAGTAAAAGTAAAAAGTAAATCATTTAAAATTTAGTCAAAGTACTGAGTACTGAGTAGATTCTTTTGATACCAAAGGGGCTTTCACAGTGAAATATGATCGGTCCTTAATGTGCAATAACAAGAAGAAACTAGGGCTGCAAGCAGCACTGGAGGGCCCTCGCACCCCGGTGCAACTCCGGGTGTGGTGCAGCCACCACTGTGTGGCAATACTGGGGTGTATTCGAACCCATGCAGTGTGCTGCAGCTTGGCAAAGAGACCAGGGTGATCCTTATTTGAATGTCATTACATTAAAAGGAAATTCAGCATGGTGCACTATGTATATGATGTAGTACTTCCCCTCAACAGTAGGTGGCAGTATGTCAAAGGTAGAGGTGGACATTTAGAGGTGATAAGGGAGGACCGTTTATCATGTAAAATTCACATAAGATTGGATTTTTTATTTTTTAAGTGTAATTGCATCTTACAGTAGGGGGCGCTACAGCTAGACCATGAAACTATCACATACTTTTTTTGTACAGCTCCGGTAAGCCAGTGTCAGGCTGGCAGGGCATAGCGTGGGTACAAAAGCTCAAGAAGATGATAAAAACTGAAATTCTCCACCACAGAGTCGGGCAGGTTGTCCGAAGGGATCATTATCTTCTTGGCCTTATCGCTCCCTCGAGGGTACTTGTTTTTTCCCTTAAAGTCCAAAGTGTGTTGCTTAAGTGAAGCTGACTGTTGCTATAGTGAAGTCAACGTATTCTGCTGCATGTTTAGTTTGGAGATGACAGATCAAATTTGTAGAGTTAAACGTATCTCTGCTGCTACCACCTCTTGAAACAGTCATGTTAAAGATGCTGCAAGTGGCCACTGGACTGTTTTCACTCTACATTTGAAGTTTGTGTTTACGGCCTTTTATAAATTGTGCTCCATCTACAACGGCTGATGTAAGTGATCATTGGGGGGGGGGGGGGGGGGCTATGGGCTCATTTTCACCATGATTGAAGTTATCCACAGAGTTAGAGTTCCCACCTGTGACTTGAGGTGTTCCCAAGGGATGCATAGTTTTCTTCATCAGTGTGCACTCCTGTGCTATGAGGTTGACAGACTGCTTTATTCTCACCAAAGGAGACGCATCTTGCCACAGATTTTCAAGAGTGACTGCAGCTGTCATGTTGTAAATTATCAAAGACTTTCAAAAGCATAGTTTAACTATGTGTGTGGACCAAAATAATACTTTTAAGTGTTAAATTTTAACTCTATTTCAGTTTAAATAACACTATCAATTCAACCGTGTAATCGAGTTCTTTATAATTAGGTGTAACTTTACCTGAACAAGCTGGTTGGAAATCTATTCTCTTGTTCTTGCCAACAAGGATAGACCATATTTCCTGGATTGGAGACAAGGAAGATGACTTAAATGAGCCGGGCAAAAAAGGGAGAGGTACCGATTAAAAAAAAAAAAAAATAGTTGAAAAGCAGAGGGGCTAGAGAAATATTAACTCCCAATAGAGTTTAAAGAGAGCACCCTGATAAAGAAGCTCTCAGGTACATTTAAACACAAACAGGTGTAGGACAAATACAGTTACGACCATGCCATTTCTTCTCTTTCCTCCCTTCTCCCTTACAATAGCATATTTAGCACATTACTTGCCCATTTTCCTGTTCCTCCACCTTTCATTTTCTGCTCTACACATTTAACCATCTCTTACACGCCTCCCTTGATTTTGTTCGACTGCTGAGGTTTGCAGCAGCTGTCCCAGGAGGCACCGAATGATAATTGGTTGAAAGTTTTAAAGGTCATCTTTACTATGAATAAAGAAATCTAAATGAGGAAGTCAGACCATTAAATGTCTTCTTCAGTCTGCCGGTGATGACACTGCAGCCACAAATTCAGAACTTCATTTGTTTGAATCAGCTGACTCTAAAGAGTCAACATTAACAGTAGGCTTTATTTGTGTCCAGCCTCACTTTGTTATTCAAACTGGTTGGATGAGAGTGCATTTAGATAGTAAAAAGAGCTTTGTCACTGCAATGGTTCCTCACTGAGTCTTGTTTCCCTGTAATGCAGTATCACTGACCTGAAATGGATGCAATATGAGTGTGTCTGGCTGGATTCACCCAAACCAATAACTCCTTGTATCCTGGCAAATCAGATCACAGTACGGTTCAAGAGATGTTTGCTTCCTGCTGCTGTCCACCTCTGTCAGTCCACCAGGAGCTGTCTCATGGTGTTACAATCAATGTCCCTGCACACACAGCACCATGGCCTGTAGTATCTATATTTATCCACAAGTCCTGTGGATCATAGCGGGTCCCGGACTGGCTTGTTTGTAGGCTAGGGATTGGAAAAAGGCGGCTTATGATTGGTAGGTCACAAGTTCGAATCACAGCAAAATCTGGGAAGAAGTTGGTAGTGAAAGTTGACGTTGCTACAAGAGAATGTGGCTCTTTAGTAGCACCTAGTGGTATCTTTAGGGAACTACAACAGAGGAGCTGTTTTACAACCACCTCCTCCCTCTACTTCTTGTTCTTTTATGCTGCTTCTCTCCAGTAACTGTTAAATATTTTGCCAGTTCATTGGAATCATCATTAATAGACACAGTGTGTGAATTTGATGTACATTTTTTCAAACCAACTACTCAAAAGCTGCAAGATTGCTTCAAAAATGAGCACAAGAAAGGAAAAATGTCTCACTCTGAGTAACCTCTGCAATGTTGATCATGCCAAACTGCAACAAGCAGCAGTTACAGGTGAGAACCACATGATAACAGTCTTATCATACACTGTACAATGATTATCCTCAAATGGTACAGTGCAGGATTAATGCAGGTCTTAAGAGTGATTTGATGTTAGCTTCACCTCTTTCGATGCTTCATCCCTTCACTTCTTTTCCCAACTGTGAGACAATCTCCAGCTCTCATCTTCTTTCTTGCCCTGCTTTCAGCTTCTTTGTCTATAGATACCTCTGATTTAAAAATTGCTTAAAGAGAACATAGTTTTCAATTTTGCTCTCAAAGTGCATGAGATTGATTCATTTAGCTTCAAAATGTAAGTCTTGGGGGGTTTTGTTGCCAGGGGAGCAGACACCCTTAGACAGTCCCTGCACATCAGTCTCCTAATCCAATGAACTGGTGTTACCTTAAGATGTTTTTCCAAGAAAGATCTAATACAGTGCCTGTACTACTGTGCTGAGGGATATATACATAAAGCAGCACATGGCTGCTTAATATGTAAGAATCTGCTAATCAGATATCAGCAAAAAAAAAATGTATTGTGCATCCCTAACCCAAGTCAGAATCGTGTTTTATTGCCAAGTACATTTTCACATACAAGAAATTTGATTTAATGTTTGGTGCACCAAGTCAATTTTTTGAGGACCTCAAAAAGTCCATGTCCGGGGTGAGAGGGGTCAGACGCAATTTTGCCTGCATGCCTCAGAGTTCTGGAGGCGATGGAGAGATGGAAGATAACAGCAAATCACCCTCTGTAGAGTGGATGATATGCTGCAGCCTGTTTCTAACCTTCGCCATTGCTGCAGCGTACCAGACGGTAGTTGAGGATTTGAGGATGGACTTGATGATGGCGGTGTAGAAGTGCACCATCATCATCTTTGCCAGGTTGTATTTCTTCTGCTGCCTAAGGAGGTATATCCTCTGTTGTACTCTGATGATAGGGAGCTGATACTGAGCTCCCATTTGAGGTCCTGGGTGATGAGGGTCGCCAGGAAGTGAAAAGAGTCCACAGTGGAAACTGTGAAGTCACATAGAGTTATGGGGGCAGGGGTGTTTGTGGCAGCTTGCTTCCAAAAGTCAACAACCATCTCCACTGTCTTCAGATCATTGAGCTCTAGGTTATTCTGACTGCACCAGAGATGAGTCCGATAAGGATCTTGTCACCCTCTGACTTAAGGAGCTTGACAGACTGGTGACTGGAGGTGCAGCTGTTCATAAACAGAGAGAAGAGCAGGGGAGAAAGAATGCAGCCTTGGGGGGGGACTGGTGCTGAAGGATTTGCTGTCAGAGACATGTTTCCCAGCCTCACCTGGTGCTTCCTGTCGGACAGGAAGTCTGTGATCCACCTGCAGGTGGAGTCAGGCATGGCCAGCTGGAAGAACTTGTCCTGGAGCAGAGCCAGGATTGTGGTGTTAAAAGCAGAACTGAAAACCACAAACAGGATCCTAGCATAAATGCCTTCTGAGTCCAGAAGCTCAAGGATGAAGTAAAGAGCCAGGTTGACAGCATCATTTACAGATCTGTTGGCTTTGTAGGTGAACTGCAAGTGGTCAAGGAAAAGGCAACCATTTGTTGTTGTTCTGGCATGTACAACTGAACTTTATGGTCTCAACATTAACTCAAAGTTTGTCGAAATGAGCTCCGGAGGCAACGCTTAGCGGTAGGTCAAAAATTTCATTTTTCTTCTATACAGAATTCCACCAACAGAAATTACCACAGCGCCTTAGCATCAGTATTCTTGTTTCTAAGGTTGTGTGTTTGGATGTAAACATTGAGTATCACATGAAAAAATAAAGTCGTGGTCATGTTCAATCAATATTTGGTTGAATCGGCCAGAGCTTTATCATCATCAGACGATAGCTGATGGGTTTCATGATTGGTTGGTAATACTGAAAATAATGACTCTGGTGAAGGAATGAGGAAAATGACAGAAAATTGCTTGGAGAGACTTAGTTATTGGCATGAAAATGATGTCTAGCTGCAAGTATGCATCTCTCAGCAGCTCTCCATGGCTAAGAGCAGCCTATAATTTCTTTCACATCATTGTAGTTCTGATTTTGAAGTTATGATTGAATCACTTTCTCATCTGCTGGAGCAATTACATTTTTAATGTGAAACTAAATGGAGTTGAAATTGTTCCCTGTGTTGAAAAACGAGACTGCCTGTCACAATGATTGAAGAATAAAGTCTTAACTTTTCCTTCTTTCTTTTTTCACATTCCCTCCACCTGTCTTTAGAGATCTGTCTTATCTTCACACTGCTGTTTATTTCACACCATGCTTTGTCAGGCGTGGCAGCTTTTGAAGCGGCAGTCAGAAATGAATGCATTTGCTTACACACATCTGACTGATAAATCATGTCACTGATGTTTTTGTGCTGTCACTAAAGTTTCCCTTGCTTTCAAAAACAGTCAAATTCTCATCATAAATAATGGTTGATATTGAGTCATCACTCCACTGTACGATATCGTTTGGAAACATCCGCCACACTCACATTCATACTGGCACCACTTACAGTGATGGATGATGATAATATATTGTGATATGATTAATGATGATATCTAGACTAAACAGACCAAACCGGAGACGGGCTGAGGGGAGAAAAAAACAAACACAAGGATTTGATAAAGGGAATAAAAGAAAGGCTCAAAAAATAATAAGTGGCAGACACAAGGAGAGACAGAAAAGTCTTTCATTGCACTTTTTCCTCTTATTTTGAATAAGCTGTATCTACAGATATGGAGATCTGCACAAGTGGGACTAGACTCTGTAATAGAATGATATCGGATTAGGCTTGTAGTATATTTGTTGTCTGAGGTTAGTCGCATATAAACAAGTGTTGGTTCATGCGTGATAAACAGCTTCTGTGGACAGCCAGAGGGGGCAGGGTGCAATCCTCACTAAATGACATCCTGAACAATCGAAAGCTATTGAAATGCACGTAGCTGGATAAGAACATAGTTGCCTGGGAGTATCACTAATTTTTTCTTTGCAGATATGTACAATGTCTTTATTAATTTGCCAAATGAAAAACCTATTAATTGCAAGTAAATTTTATTTTTTTGGCTTGTACCACTGAATAAGCTTGAGTGAAGCTTCTATGAAACTTACTATTTAATGCTAAACTGTTACCGACCATAAATAAATGAATAGACGCTTTGCGTGAAGATAATGAATGAAGAAAAGCCAAATTCATGACATTTCTTTTGCAGACATATCTGTTGGGTCAGACCTAGCTTTAGGGATGTACCTATATGGAAAACATTCTGGTTAAACAGAATAATTCATTCAGACTCATAGAGATAATTCATTAAAAATGTGCTTGATTGTGTATTAAAATTGCAACCAATGTAGATTGATTGCCGGTGAGGCTAACGTTTGCAATTCTAGCCATCTTCAGTCCTCGTGAATGTTAACATTCATGTGCTGAATGTGGTTACACATTGCTCCATTGCCAACGTGTTTTTATCACATCTTTCAAGATTAAAATACAGCTAGACATGCTGCTCATATGAGACACTATACTCCATTCACTGTGCTTGTTTACATCCGAGCAGCAGAGCCACAGGAGAAGGTCCATTAGCTAGGGTCAAAGTCAGTCTGTAGCTACAGCCTGGCTAGTGACAGGAGTCTGCATTGCAGTTTGCAAATGTTCTAAATGTACTCAACTGGCAATACCTCCCAAAGGAATACTGTCATCAGACATTTCTGGATCCCAGAAAAAAAGTGAATCTTGCCTTATGTGCATCAGTGCACACTACTGGATGTTAATGTCGTGCAGTGATTTATTCCTTGTTGTCCTGTGTTTGTTTTCAGCTTCTTTGGCTCCTGCATTTCCATTAGCTAATCCAATGAGAAATTACTGCAATTATTTTTGTATTAAAAGGACTTTAATCCTTGAATTCATATCTAATACACCAAAATAAGAGGGTGAGGGAGAGTTAAAGGATTAGAAAGTGAGTGAGTGCTGGGCCAAATGTAAGAGAAAGAGAGAGACAGAAAATAAAGCGAGCAAGAGTTGTAATACCCTTGTGAGACCTCTGTATTTACTGCACTGTTAAGCAGCATCCATTTATCTTCTGAAAAACCTGCTCACTCACACACAAATATACATATGGCCCAGCAAGAGCCATCTCCCAAGACAGCTCCTCTAATTAGCTCCTTTTAAATGAATGGGTTAAGCAGAGTTCCCTCTACAATATGTTCTGGTATTACTAATGCAGCTCATTTAATCGTCTATTGCCACACACTGACACACATCTTTTCTCAGAGCAGTAGGTCTTTAAAGTACGATTTACTCTCTTTTTTTTTCAAGCAAATCCAGAAGAGTAATCAAAGTTACTTTATCTTAATTTCCATGAAGTGGAAATCTTGAATAAGATGGAGCCTACTGCCTCTGTTGGTAAGAAATAGGGGTATTAGGGGCAGTCACATGACGTCTGAATGGAGAACAAAGGCAAATGCACAGTCTCAGCATGGTAACTGTTAGGTAACCGCTACTAAACAACAAACCAAGAAGAAGCAGGTACAATGAAACGTAAAGAAGAAAAGTTACATACAGTAGCAACTAGCAAAAAGATATGGTGGACCTGCAGAACCCATCAGCTTCATATCCCTCTCCTGAAGCAACTGCAGGAATGTAGTGAAGAAAAACTGAGAACATGTGATTAGAACTGCCAATAGCCCTGATTGACATTCAATAATTAATGCTGATTTTAAAATTAACCTTTTGGCAGTCCTAGACTGCATAGTGATAGGAAGGGAAGAACTATAATTTATATCATCATGTCTCCTTACTGTCAGATAAATGTGTGGACAAGCAGCTCTTTAACATTTAAAGTGAGGCCTGCTTGAAATTTGTAAAACAATATACGTGAAAACGGCTAATGACAGCAAACACTGAGTTAAAGATGGCACTATTTTGTGTTTTTTTTGACCTACATTTCCTTACTTCTGAGCATTGATAATGTCCTATATTTGAACCCAGAGCTTTTCATATACATCATAAAAAAGCTATCAAGCTAATATTATTCTCTGAACTTAAAGGAGTTTGAAAATGTTCTAAAATTTTAATCAGGAGCTGGGGGTAAATGTTGGGAACAAATAAATCATTAAGAAGGATTTGAAATTAAGATATCCTGTTCTAAATAATGTATTCCTTTGCTTTGTTTGCACCAAATTGTTAGGACAGTTTTAAACACAAAGAGAAAGATACCCCCACCCCCCTAAAAAAATAAATAAAATTTATGTAATAAAGATCGTTGAAAGGACAAAAGCAATGAACTCTGTGTGTAAGGTTGAGAAATACTGAGTGACGTTTTGTTTTCTTTTTTTTTTTTTTTGCTTTTATGAGGGAGCCTGGGTTCACCTGTCAAAAACTTGAGAGCAAACTTTGTTTTAATGAGCAAAAGCTGTCACTGTTTACAGTAACCCCCTCGCAATGAACACAAATTTAGATTATTTACTCCCATCATTCTTCTCTGTGGCATTAATAAGACATGGAAAAGCTTTTTTTGGGGGGTTGAACACTTCCCAATCCTCCTGCAGGAGAGGAGGGCTGGTGAGAGAAAGAGTGTTCCCCCTGAAATATTTAACAGCCTCCTGTTCAGCAGCTGTTAACCTGCATGCACCATGGGGACATGCTGTTGTGTTTGTGGTGTATACATCCTGATTAAAGCCCTGATTATCTGTTGGGATGCTCTGAATATTTTAGATCCTCCTGAATGAAGTCTGAAAGTCAGTAAGGACAGAGATGATAATGATGACGACAGTATAATGACTCTTTCTAGCTGTTTGTTTCATTTGCTCCCATTTCTGTGGAACTTTTTAATGAGTTTTTATTCAGTGAGACCTAGATCCTTTCAGGGAAACTAAACAAATCATCGATAGAAACTACTGAACAATGAAGTAAAAGTAAACTGGAAATTTGTGGTGATAATCAATCTAAATCTGTAAGAGAAATTGATTAAATAATGTTGTATAACAGTTATTACTGCAAAATCATGCTTAGGCCAGTCAGGAGAAGAACAAAAATACAGTTTTCCCACCTACATAAGCTTGCAGTGCAAATCTTTGCACTACTTAATAAAACAAAGTATTGTCCAGTTTGAGTAAAACTACTGCTATAGCTTCATCAGAGCTAATCACTTCACAAGCAACAGCCATTGCTTACCAGCTTGCAGTACAACTAAACTCATAGCTGCTGCCTTGTTCTCCTCAAACAACTCAGATCATTCAGGTCATTCAGATTTCAGCTTTGCAAGATGGAGCTGCCTGAAGAAAGACATGCATTCTTCAAAAACATGAAACATGGGAAACACAATCACACAAACTCAGACACAACACTGAAACGCATTAATATGAAGACACACTGAAGGACAACTGAAGGCAAAACCATCATAAAAAGACATCTTCAGGTATCTGAAGTGAAAGTAAAGTGCTTCATGTTTGATCATTTGTTGTGTAATTGACTGAGCTATGAAAAAGTTGTTATCCTGTTGAATTTGGCCTTTGGTAATCTGGATCTCCTAGAGCCCGTGATGAATCTACCTGTTTTCTAGGCACTTTCTTCTCTTGCGACTAGTCGGTTAACTGGAATATAACTCTGTGTTTAGCTGAATGAGGAAATAGACAGCTAAGAACATCCCTAGTTTAGATGTTGTCTGTTGTAGTGATCACTGCTGGGATTCACTTGCACATGTGTCTTGAATGATTGTTTTTGATGTAAAACACTTCTCCACCATGAGCGTAGTTGTCTACTAAGTTGGCCTCTTCCTGTGATAATGGCTTGCTTATGACTAGCATTTGAGGAGAGAGTACAGTCTTTTAATTAGGGCATGTTCTAGCTCTGAGTCTGTCTCATTGATCCACGGTTGCCACATTGCTACATTTGTTTAATGTGAGGTGGCAATCACTATTAGCTATGAATCTAAAATGTTTTGCATTGTGCAGATAGTTAAATTAAAAGTACCTCAGACTTACATTCATGAAGAGTTCATTGATAAGAGTAAATCCAGATTAACTTTTAAATATCTTTAGTGTCAAATGTAAATTTCACTGGGAGTTTTTTTCTTCATAGAGTTAAACTTGTTAAACACTGGTGAATGCTACATCTGCCATTTGCGGCCTCGTGCACAGGCTGCAAAGCATTTCCCCTGATGCCCCACATTTCATACTAGGAGATTTTAATTCTCACTGCCTTAAGAAGTCCCTGGCCCATTATCACCAGTATGTAAAATGCCGAATGAGGTATGGTAAAGTGCTGGACATGTGCTATGGCAACATTAAGGCAGCTTATAAATCTTATGTATTGCAGCCGCTCTACTCTTCAGACCGTAATTGTGTGTTTTTTGCCCCGGTCTGTCAGCTGGCCCTCAAGAGAGGGAGAGTGGAGTGCAAAGAGGTTCCTCTATGGACAGAGATAGATATTCGTAAATTAAATGGCCATCTTTATAGTACCGACTGGGAAGTCTTTAGGGATTCAGACAAATGTCAGGAAAAGTCATGGTCCTGACAGTATCAGTGGCCGATTACTCAAAAACTGTGCCACATTTCTGGGTGATATATTTAAACTCATCTTTCAGCTTTTCTTATCATAACAAAAAGTCCCTGCTTTATGAAAAGAATCCACCATGATAGTGATTGCCAAAATTAAAACCCCCAGTGTGTTAACTGATTACCGCCCTGTGGCGCTCACATCTTTGGTCATGAAAGCATTTGAAAATATTGTGAAAAGGATCGTATTAATCATGGCCAAAAACATAATTGATCCCTTTCAGTTTGCATATCAGCCAAAGAAAAGTGTTGATGATGCCACCGCAACACTGCTGAATCTGGTTGTTGGACATCTAGAGGGGTTTAAAACTCATGCACGTTTGTGTTTTGTTGATTTCTCATCTGCTTTTAATTGCATGCAGCCCTATATTATTGCTAAGAGGCTTCAGGAAATACCTGGTTTTGACTTTGGCACAATTTGTTGGTTGGTGGACTTTTTAACAATGAGGTCACAAAGGACCCGTGTCAATGAAAACATTTTCAAAGCCACTGATGTGCTCTACAGGCTCACCTCAGAGCTGTGTTTGGTCACTGTTGTTGTTTGTACTCTACACTAATAACTGTATGAGTAGCTTTGAGTCAAGGTTTATTATCAAATTTACTGATGATTCAGTTATTGTCAGCCTCTTTCAGGACCATTTGATGAGCACGGTCAAGTTCTGGAAAGTTTTGTTAAATATTGCCAGGATTCCTACTTGCATCTCATTGTGTCCAAGACAAAAGAGATGTTCACTGATTTCCGTTCACACTGACCTGTTAGTGCACCAACATTCATTGATGGCTTTGCAGTGAAAACACTGAGTCAGTATAAATACTTAGGCACCATCCTTGATAATAAGCTGACCTTTGACACCAACACTGATGCCACTTGCTGTTCTTCTTAAGAAAGCTGAGAGGATTTAATGTTGATTGATCTCTTTTAAAAATGTTTTACTCATCTTTTATTGAGTCCATTTCAACCTTTGCAATGATCTGTTGGTTCGGTAATCTCAGCGTGGTTACCAAAAACTGGCTGGGAAATATTAAAATCTGCAGAAAGATTGTTGGCGATCACTTGAATGATCCTGGTCGTGTTTTCATGTAAGGGCCACTCAGAAGGCGCAGGCCGTCCTGGGAGACCCTCAGCATCCTCTGCATGCAGAGTTTAGACTTCTGCCATCGGGGAGGAGGTTTACTTATGCCAGGAGGGCCAAATCTAACAGATACCTGAGGTCATTTATTCCATCAGCTGTTGGGTTATTAAATAAGCTGTAGGTACTGCTGCCATTACATGTTCACATGGAGTTGTGTAATTTTTGATTGTTGGACTGTTTGCATTGTGTTGAACTCACTGCCTATCTGTAATGATGAAATCCATGGGAGTTATGTAGGACATGTACTGTATGTATTTATGTATTTTGATGTTGTGTATGGATTGATTGAACTTCTGTTCCAAATTGCCCCTCGGGGACATTAAAGATTTAACTTATCTTATCTAACTACTCCATGTAGTAAGGTATAGCAGAGTGTTAAAAATCAACTATTACTAAAATTGAACTGACTCTAGAAATTCAACTCTTGTGTAACATTTACACTCTGTAGAGTGGGACCATATGTTCACTGAGCTGACTCAGTGTTAAAATTGACTCTCATAGCGTAAAATTTACACTCCTGATTTTACTGTGTAGGAGCTCAAACTCAGCATGAAGAAAATGCTCAGGACACTGTATGATGTCTTGAATCTTCAATGTTACCCTCTTGTAAACAGTTTGAGATCGATCAGGTAATTTAGTACCAGTAATTTTACAGGCAACCTTAACAACAAGTTCTAATCTCTTTTTATCCCCTAATGAGAGGCTTCCAAACCAGGAGATAATGGCTAAGGTCATGTCAGATTCAGCCATGGAGGTATGGAGTAGTGAGAGTGCCAAATTACAAAAATAAATCTATAAAAGAATAAGCAAATAAAAGTAGAATATAAAGATGAATAAATAAAATAAAAAAACAAATAATGTTTCTATATAAAGCAATATTAATCAAAAAATGAGTCCAAAAAAGAAAAGGCTAATAAAAGTAGAAATATAAATACAAATAAAGTAATAAAAAAAAATAATAAGAAGAAATGTGCTTTTATAAAGCAAATTAATTAAACATGATCAGTTAATTGCCATTGCTTTTAAGATACACTTTATTGTTGCCTTTATATTTCTACTTTTATTAGCCTTTTCTTTCATGGATTCATTTTTTGATTAATATTGCTTTATATAGCAACATTATTTGTTTTTTTATTTTATTTATTCATCTTTATATTTCCACCTCTATTTGTTTATTCCTTTATAGATTTATTTTTGTAATTTGGCACTCTGACTACTCCATATGGAGGTGTAAGGCACTGACATTAGTGTACTGCATACCCCAAACCGGAGGAGCTTCCAGAGGAAGTGCTGTGGTTTTTATTTATAAACTACATCAGTATTTTCGTTAAAAGACATCTCATTTTCAATGGCAACACCAAGGTACTTATAGCTGGAAACACACTCAAGTCTCCACAGTCTCTTGTGACATTCAGGTCTAAAAGGTGGCATCACACTGATAAAATCAAACAGATGGAGCTTTTCAGCTCACTTACAAGCTGGAACTCTGAAAATAACCTGGTCCCGACAAGCTTAGAGCTTCGCAAGCCGGGTAAAAGGAGAGTCATATTTATGATACTAAAAACCAACTTAAGGCTCAGCTGAAGTTTTTTTCTTTTTTGACTGTTTTCTGTGAAGTCAGACTGTGTTGATGCTGCTATTCAATAGATGTGACCTCTTTGACTTCAATGACATCATGCACATACCCACTACCCAAGTTGTTTATTTGGACAACATGTGCAGTAAATGAGATGCTTGTTTAAGGTTGGACTGAGGTATAAACTGTAATCAAATGCTGCTTATAATTTGAATAAAAACACCAGTGCTCGTTCTTCCATTCCTTCTAATGTCCTATAACAGTAAATGTGCTTAACTAAAAAAACAACTTAGCTTGTTATTCGATAACTCACTAATTAAACTTAATAATAAAACTGATATGATTTAATAATCATTGTTTTTCAGATAACACCATTATTCTGGTTCCTCCTCAACAAGGAAGTTTTAATGTCAGTTTCTGCTTTCAAAATTAACAAATGCCACGTAAAGCTTGCAGATGCAACAGCCAGTGACATTCCACAGTAAAGATCTACAACAATGGCTTATACTCAGCAGAGAGGTTCAACATGATATGCCTTCTTCAGTTACACTGCTGCATTGGCCTGAATAAGTCAATAGCACTGAAAATCCCAAGTGGAGCTCCTATAGAAAGCTGTGTTATACATGTACAATCAGCTTCTGACTGATGTGTTTCAAAGTGTGCACTGAGCTTCAAAGGGGAGAAATATGAACAATTAATGTTTTATTAGAGCCCCTTAGAGATATTGATGAACAAGACATAAAGAAAATATGAAACAGATATAGAAAAACATCAAACATACAGTTCTGTAAAAGTGCCACTACTGTAACGATATGCCGGACCAAAGGACCCAAAAGCAGACACAGGAATCAAGCACTTTCAAGTCCGTTTAATCAGGAAAAAGGTTCGATACACGGGAGGTCAAAACAAGCAGGCAGAGGTACAAAAAACGGCAGGCTAACTCGGAAACTAGGACGGGAAACTGGGTCAAATAAATCACGAAGGTCAATCAGAAGTAAGGCTCGAAGGAATTGGACACAAAGGAAACAAGACGATCTCGCACAGCAGACAGGGAGTGAATGAGCTAAATACACGAGGAGGGGAACACTCAGCCGGGGATCACCAGGTGCAGTCACTCGACAATCAACACAGGTGAGACACATGAGGATGATCAGGACACAGGGAAACAGGTAGGGATGGGCAGGAAGGAGTGATCTGGAAAAGAGACACAAGGTAAGTATCCAAAATAAAACAGGAAATGACAGACTAGAAACATGAGGGAAAAAGTAACTTAACTAGGTCAACCTGGAGATGTGACAGTACCCCCCCCTCCACGGCTGGCTCCAGACGGCCCAGGAACATCAGGATGTTCATTGTGGAAGTTTTTGATGAGCTCTGGGTCCATGATGTCTCTAGCGGGGACCCAGGAGCGCTCTTCAGGGCCATAACCCTCCCAATCCACCAGATACTGATAGCCACGGCCTCTTCTTCTGGCGGCTAGCAACTTTTTGACGGTGTAGACTCTTTCTCCATCAACGAAACGGGGGGGAGGAGGGGGCTTGGAGGTGGGGACCAGAGGGCTGGATTTGGCGGGTTTAAGTTGACTGACGTGGAATGCAGGATGGACTCTCATGGTTCTGGGTAGTTTTAGTTGGACAGTTACAGGATTAATAACTTTGGAAATAGGAAACGGACCAACGAACCTGGGAGCGAGCTTCTTAGAATCCAGACGCAGAGGCAGGTTTTTAGTGGATAGCCAAACTTTGTGTCCACAGTGATACTTGGGGGCCTCAGACCTTTTGCGATCAGCCGCCGTCTTGTGTCTGGCTGAAGCTCGGAGGAGGGCTTGTCTGGCTCGCTCCCAGGTCCGGCGACAACGTCGCACCAGGGTCCAGGCAGAGGGGACAGATACCTCCTTATCTAGGGCAGGAAAAAGAGGAGGTTGAAAGCCGTACACACACTGAAAGGGGGACATGCCAATTGATGAGTTAATAAGTGAGTTATGTGCATATTCTACCCACACGAGCTGGTTGGACCATGAGGAAGGGTTCTGGGAAGCCAGAATGCGCAGGCCATTTCTTGATTCATCCGCTCAGTTTGTCCATTCGATTGAGGGTGAAATCCAGAGGAGAGGCTCACAGTGGCTCCAATCAGCGAACAGAATTCCTTCCAGAACCTGGAGGTGAACTGGGGGCCCCGGTCCGACACCACATCTCTAGGGAGACCATGTAGACGAAAAACATGGTGCAGCATAGCCTCGGCTGTTTCCTTGGCAGAGGGCAACTTGGGTAAAGGGATAAAATGAGCCATTTTAGAAAATCTGTCCACCACTGTGAGAACAGTGGTGTTACCTTCTGAGGTGGGGAGTCCCGTGACAAAGTCCAGGGATATGTCGGACCAGGGCCTCTTGGGTACCGGAAGAGGATGGAGCAGACCTGCCGGATGCTGATGGGAGACCTTACTGGAGGCACAGGTGGGGCAGGCTGAGATGAATTCCGAAACCTCCTTGTCCATAGAGGGCCACCAGAAACGTTCTTTAAGGACCCCAGAGTTCGGCTAACACCCGGGTGGCAGGAAAACCGAGAGGAGTGTGCCCATTGGATAACCTGGGAGCGGAGCTCAGGAACAACAAACAGGCTACCAGGTGGACAGTTCACAGGGGGGTTAACATTATGGATGGCCTCCTGGACTTTTCTCTCTATCTCCCAAGTAACATTAGCAACAACACAGGAACGTGGGAGGATCAGTTCAGGTTCTGCTTTTTGCTCCTCATTAGAATGGATTCTAGAGAGAGCATCAGGCTTAACATTCTTATTACCAGGTCGATAGGATAGGGTAAAATTAAACGATTAAAGAATAATGCCCACCTGGCTTGCCTGGCATTCAGTCTCTTGGCTGTTTGAAGATATTCTAAATTTTTGTGGTCAGTCCACACCAAGAAGGGTTGAGAAGTTCCCTCCAGCCAATGCCTCCACTCCTCCAGTGCCACTTTGACTGCCAGCAGCTCCCGGTTGCCTATATCGTAGTTGCGTTCAGCTGCAGAAAGCTTGCGTGACAGGAAGGCACAGGGGTGGAGACGATCATCCTTGGAAGAACGTTGAGACAATACAGCTCCAATGCCTACATCAGATGCGTCTACCTCAACAACAAACTGATTGTTAGTGTCAGGCAGAATGAGGACAGGAGCAGAAGAAAAACAGTTCTTAAGTCTGACAAAAGCTGCATCAGCAGCAGAGTTCCACAAAATTGCCTCTTAGAGGAGGTAAGCTCATGCAGGGTGAGGCAATAATGCTAAAGTTCGAATGAATTTTCTATAAAAGTTGGCAAACCCCAGAAATCTTTGAAGTTCTTTGGAAGAAGGTACTGGCCAATCTTTGACAGCACTAACCTTTTCAGGGTCCATCTGGATCTGACCTTCTGCAATGATGTATCCTAAGAAGGTAACGGAAGGTCTGTGAAACTCACATTTCTCGGCTTTGACGAAAAGCTGGTTCTGAAAGAGGCGCTCCAGGACCTTTCTGACATGGCTGATGTGGGTTTGCTCATCCGAGGAAAAAATTAGGATATCATCCAAGTAAACGAATACAAAGTCATTTAACATATCCCGCAGAACGTCATTGACCAGGGCTTGAAAAACTGCAGGAGCGTTAGTAAGGCCAAAGGGCATAACTAAATATTCGTAGTGACCCGTGGGAGTGTTAAATGCTGTCTTCCATTCATCCCCCTCCCTTATTCTGACTAGGTGATAAGCATTTCGCAGATCCAGCTTAGTGAATATTTTAGCTTCACTTAATTGTTCAAAAGCAGATGAGATCAAAGGGAGGGGGTACCTGTTTTTCACGGTGATGTTGTTAAGGCCCCTGTAGTCAATGCATGGCCGAAGCGATTTGTCCTTCTTGTCCACAAAGAAGAAACCAGCTCCTGCAGGTGAAGAGGACGGCCGAATTATCCCTGCCGCCAGAGACTCCTCCACATACTGCTCCATTGCCTGTCTTTCGGGAGCAGAGAGAGAGTAAAGTCTCCTTGGGAGGAAACGTTCCAGGTAAGAGATCAATGGCACAGTCATAAAGTCTGTGTGGAGGTAGGGATTTAGCTTTAGCTTTGTTGAAAACTTCCTTCAGGTCATGGTAAAAGTCAGGAACTTGGGATAAGTCAGGGTAATCAGAGTCAGGGTGAGGTACTGTTACCGGAACTTTCTGGGGTTTACTATGAAAACAAGTCAGACTGCAATTTATTCCCCAGTCAGTTATTTGTCCTGAAGCCCAATCAATCTTAGGGTTGTGAATCTCGAGCCAGGGTCTCCCTAAGATTATCTCATGATTGAGGGAGTCAAAAACATGAAAACTGATTTGTTCACTGTGTGAGTCAGGAAAACGAATGGTCACAGACTGGGTGCGGTGAGTAATTCTGCCCATTGAACTGCCATTAACCGCGCAGACCTCCAGGGGATGATTCAGGTTGAAAGTCGTAAGGCCGAGTCTCCTAACCAGGAGAGAGTTCATCAGATTAGCATCAGATCCTGAATCAATGAATGCTTTCACAGTCTTAATGTCTTTGGCTTCAATGGAGACTTCAGGGAGTAATTGGGCAGGATTGTTAAATATGAGGTTGCGACTCACCACAGTCTGTAGTCTAGGGGATCTCCGTCTGATAGGGCAGTCAACCAAAAGATGACCCAGTTGTCCACAATAGATGCAGCGGCCCTCCTTCATTCGACGGAGACGCTCATCTGGAGTGAGCCTGGTGCGGCCTAGCTGCATGGGTTCCTCAGGTTGGGCATCGGTGACCAGCGGGAGTGAGGCAGGTCTTCTCCCGGCCTGGGGAAGATCAGCTGGGCTGGACCTCCTAGTGTAAGCAGGATAAAAACGCGTTCCCGCTGCCTGCCTCTATCCTTCTCTCTTTCTAAGAGTCTCTTATCAATTTTAATGGCCAGAGCAATCAAAGAATCTAAATCTTGAGGAAGATCAAAAGTCACTAGATGGTCCTTTAATTTCTCAGATAAGCCTTCAAAAAAGGCATCAAGCAGGGCAGTGGAATTCCAATCACTTTCAGCAGATAATGTTCTAAATTCAATGGCGTAGTCAGACACATTTCTACGCCCCTGCTTAATTCTAGTTAAGGCCCTGGCTGCTTCTCTGCCTGGCTGAATGTTTTGAAATACCTGAGTAAAGGCTTTAGTGAACGCCGCCAAGGAGTTACAGATGTCCGATCTCCTGCCCCACTCCGCAGTGGCCCAACGGCTGGCTCTGTCCGTCAGGTGAGAGACGATGAAGGCGATCTTGACCCGGTCCGAGGGGAAGGCAGCTGCGTTGAGTTCGAAGTGAAGCTCACACTGTGTCAAGAACGTCTTGCAGTCGCCAGAATCCCCGGAGAATTTCTCTGGTCTGGAAAGCTGGGGAACGAGTGAGTGAGAAGCTGCAGGCAGAGAAGGCTGGGTAGCCGGCTCAGGAGGCAGAGGAGGAGCGTTATCATTTTTCGACAGGTTGATCTGGATCATCTGCGTGATGGTGCTGAGCTGTGCTCCCAACTCAGCCGTGGTAGTCTCTTGTCGTCCGGCCAACTGCTGCACTAACTGTCCAAGCGCTTTAATTTGCTCATCCTGTTGAGCAAGGCGCTGACCCTGCGCTTTGAGCGCCTGTCGCAGCGGGTCAGAGTCTGCTGGATCCATTGTTGGCGAGATCGTACTGTAACGATATGCCGGACCAAAGGACCCAAAAGCAGACACAGGAATCAAGCACTTTCAAGTCCGTTTAATCAGGAAAAGGTTCGATACACGGAGGTCAAAACAAGCAGGCAGAGGTACAAAAACGCAGGCTAACTCGGAAACTAGGACGGGAAACTGGGTCAAATAAATCACGAAGGTCAATCAGAAGTAAGGCTCGAAGGAATTGGACACAAAGGAAACAAGACGATCTCGCACAGCAGACAGGGAGTGAATGAGCTAAATACACGAGGAGGGGAACACTCAGCCGGGGATCACCAGGTGCAGTCACTCGACAATCAACACAGGTGAGACACATGAGGATGATCAGGACACAGGGAAACAGGTAGGGATGGGCAGGAAGGAGTGATCTGGAAAAGAGACACAAGGTAAGTATCCAAAATAAAACAGGAAATGACAGACTAGAAACATGAGGGAAAAAGTAACTTAACTAGGTCAACCTGGAGATGTGACAACTACAGCGTCATCTGAGCCAACTGCTTCAACAGCTGCAGCCATTGGTTACCGACTTGTAGTATGACTAAAACCACGCCCATAGCTACTGTCTCAAACTCCTCAAACCAAACTGACTGGTCCAGTAATTTTTCAGTAATTTTTCGGCACAAATTTTTCAGGTTGGAGCTATGCGAGATGGATCTGCCTGATGGCAGACATGGAATCTGGCCAATCCATCTGCTTTGTAGAGTTAAGGTTTATGTGCTGGCTTGGATTATTTTCTGGATTGAAATAAGACTCAAAATAGTTTTGTGTCTGTATTAGGTAGATTATACAGTGTCATGGTTAACCACGGTTTAAAACGTCATGGATCCTCAATCCTGAAGGCTCCTAAACGCTGTGTTTTCTGATGTCATTTGCAAACATGGGGGTGGAATGCTACTTTGGGCAAAACCTGCAAGGAACCAAAACAATATGACACCAGATGTGGTGTGTCGAATGAATCTGCTTGTTGCCATGGTATGCTGAGCTACATGGCTTTACTATGGCAGAGGGACACAGAAGGGAAAGTTTGAATCCACCTAAGAAATGAGGGAACTCTGCCTTAAAAAGCTGCTGTGAAAGGCTTAAATATCTCAAACTTTTTTCAGCATCTCTGTGATCACTAACCATAACACTACTTAAAAGTGAAGGTAATACATTGAATGACATTTCATTAGTGTCATCGAATTTGTGAAGGTGACTTAATGTAGACAGGTCCTGTAAATCCTGGTTGTGTTGAGAAGGGAAATTCATTTTATTCATCTTTTTTAACAGTAACTATATTATTCATTTTTAAAAAGGCAGTTCTTCTTGAGTTCAAAATAGAAATTCTCCAATTCAAAAGGAGAGACAGATCTTCTATTTTTAGTTATTTATTATTTTGCACTGTTATTTCCATTTAAAAATGAAACAATAAAGAAAGTTCAAATATGTAATGATTCTATACATACAGTTAATGCAAAATAATCATAATAATCGTGAAACCAAGATTATTTAGACTACAATCATGACACTAGAATCTGTAATCGTTGCATTCCTCCTGACTGTTGTGCAGGTCTGATCTGCAACTACAGGAAATGTTTGGTTAAGGTTATTGCTGCCGAAGGAGGATCAACCAGTCATTAAATCCAAAGGTTCACATACTTTTTCCACCCTGCACTGTGAATGTTTACATGTTTTGTTCAATAAAAACATGAAAACATGTCATTTTTTTGTGCGGTACTAGTTTAAGCAGACTGTGTTTGTCTATGGTGGCTTAGATGAAGATCAGAACATATTTTATGACCAATTTATGCAGAAATCCAAGAAATCCCAAAGGGTTCACATACTTTTTCTTGCAACCGACTAAATTTCATGCAGGATCTCTGGCAGCTTTTCCAAACAGAGACTGGAAATAACAGGAGCCTTTAACAATCCCACTTCAAGTATCCTAAACTAACCTTTAAATATTGCAACGCAACCCCCAATTACACTAATAGATTTATGATATAGGTCCCTGTGACTGTTCCTGATGGAGATTTGTAACATATCAGCCAGCTGCTAAGATTCTACCATATTGTCCGGTCTTGGATACAAAGTTTCTGTCCACAACTCCAGAACCCAAACTTTCCCAGCTAAAGTAATGTTGAATCCCATTACATTTCTTTGGAGGCCTGACAGACGGCAAAAGAGTGGAAAAAACCTATAAGGAGAGGTGTGAAGAACAAGGGAGGCAAACTAACAGAGAAGAAAGCAGCAGAAGGTGAGGCACAGAGAAGAGAAGGAAATAAGTAAGCAGACTTTATTTGTCTGCAAGGATGAGTGTGTGTTTAGACATTCTTGTGTTAACTTCTAAATCCTCTGCAAAGTCAGAGGAGTCTTTCATTCCCAAGATGAGTAAACATTGGCCCACGTTCTGTCGGCACGACTGCTGCACCTTCAACCAAAAACAGCCGGTTTGTTTCTCTCGGTATCCCCATACCAGCAGCTTCTTTTTACAGACAACAAGAAGAAAGGAAATAAGCGCTGCCAAAAAATAACTCCTTTTAATACTTAAAATAATGTTTTGACTGGCTGCTTAATGAGAAAACAGAAGAGGAGGCGAAGAGATAACACAAACGGGCCGCAATGTTCATGCTCAAACAATCCTTGCTGTGTGGGATACAAACTTCATGAATAAATCATATTCCAGATGTAGTTTTTATTAAAGCAATGGTTACGATTTCTCATATTCTTACTATTCATATGCAAAAGTCGTTCTTTGGTTTGCTTGTAGGAGATTCTTTCATTTTCTTGTGCCTAGTGGGGCGAGGTTTTCAGCATCCATCCAAACACAAGTTTATCTGGCAACCTTGCTCTGTCTTATCTTCTCTTTCACTCCTCACAGCACACAGAGAAATCTGCTGCAATATTGTTATCATACACCTTATATGTAGCCAGTGGCTGCAGTATAACCTAAATAGTGTATATCTCTTGTTATACTTTAATAAATAAAAATATAATCTGCTCCTTATCTGCAAAAGCTGCACTAAAAGTTTATGGCATATAGAACACAGTGTTATTCCCCCAACTCCCTCTCGGCTTTCTACAGCAGATACTGGGGTAAATATTGGCCTTGTGAACCCTCAGGGGCAGCTGTTTGTCCATAAAAAAACAGCTTATGCTGCACACACTGTTTGGAGGAATTTGATGGAAATTGAATGTGCTTTGTGGAGCTTTAAAAGGATGCCTATAAAATGCAGGAGGTGGCCTTGTACCCAGAGGCCTATTTGAGAAACAGAAATATATACACTGCTTATTCCACCAACTACCTTGCCCTGAAACATCACAAAAACACTATAAATCCTGGTGTGTATGTGAGACTGTAATTAGAACTTGTGTTTAAGCTTATAAAAGGCATGCTTACTAGTTAGATGTTCGATAACTGTCGAATATCATCGTCACTGCATTACAGGTATACAATCAGAGATGCATCAATTGTAAAAGTCAGAGCTGATTGAGAATTATTTTTTCGTCACTTTGTTTGGTGTAATACTTTGCATCTGTGCATGCCCAGCCATTAGAAAGATACCACTGAAGTGCTACAAAAACATAACAAACATACGTGAAGCTATTGGTCCTTAACCTTGCAAAGCAGATCGATTTGCCAGAGTCCATCACTGTTATCAGGCAAATCCATCTTGAACAGCTCCAATCCATACCGTTTGTGCCGTACTGCACGCTGTTCAGACCAATCAGTGTCATTTGAGGAGAACAAGGTGGTAGCTCTGGGCAGGGTTTAGTTAGAAAATTGCAATGGCTTACTCCGGTGTAGTGATTAGCTCAGCTACAACATGGCGGCAGTTTGATCGGAACTGGAAAACATTTCTGTATGAAACGACACTTAAACTTTTCATGATGTAAAAGATGTTTTCGCCGTTAGAGTAATGGGGTGGTGATTAGTTGTGCTGTGATTGGTTGTATACAATGGCTGTTTGTGGAGTGATTAGCTTGGACATAGCCACAGCAGCGATTTTGAATGAAATGAATGAATGAAATTTATTTCGGTACACTTGCAACAAATAAAACAATTTACAAGATCAAAGTGAAATTTCTAAATGTCCAAGCCAACCGAAAGAGTGTAGGCAGAAGCTAAAGCTTATTAAAACCTACCCCTCTAATCAAAAAACATAACCATCACAGAAATAAGTGCATATCAAGAACAACACTGATGCATTGTTGTTGTTAAAAGTCATCAGAAATAAATAAATAACATATTCATATTAACTTACATTTTTCATGGTGTATTTCAAAACCACTTTATTCTTATACAGTACTTGAGCCTTACCAATGTACTGCATGTTCTCATATTTTCAGAAGAAGAACTCCACAAATTTACTCCTCTAACTAACTGACAGACAATGAGATTTGACATTTGTGCGTATCTTTGGTTTTTGAAAAATAAATGTTCCTCTCAGATTGTATTGACTGTCCAGTTTTACCTGTATACATTGTTTGTATTGTATTGTATTCAACTAAGTCTGAAAATTTTAGTACATTTAGTTGCAAAAATAGAGGTTTGGTTGGTTCACGATAGTTTTTTTTTTTCTTATAATTCAAATGGCTTTTTTCTAACAGTAAAATAGAGTTTGTATTTGTTTTATAAGTGTTTCCCCAAACCTCTACACAGTACGTCATTTATGGGATGATGAGTGAGTAATAGGGAGTGTACAGAGATTTCTGGTTTGAGAAATCTTGAGCTTTATACAGAGTTGCAATGGATCTAGACATTTTGGCTGTAACATGGTTTATATGAGTTTTCCAATTTAATTTATTGTCAGTCATTACACCTAGAAATTTATTTTCAGACACAGTTTCAATTTCAACTTCATTTATTCTAATCTTATCACCGAGGTCTGATGCCCGGTTTCCAAAGATCATGCTTTTTTTTTTTTTTTTAACGTTTTGTTTGTAATGCATTTTGTTTTACCAAGGTAATTTATTAGCATCAAACCAATTTTTAAGTATCTGTAGTTCACTCTCTACTGTATCCAGAAGTTGTTTTAGATGTTTCCAACTACAAAGATTGTTGTATCATGGGCAAATAAAATACACTTGAGTGACCTAGAAACCAAACATAAATCGTTTATATACAATATGAACAACAATGGTCCAAGTGCTGAACCCTGCGGCACCCCACATGTAACTTTTAAAAGGTTTGAGTTTGTGTTTTTAATGTGGACAAATTGGTGCCTGTCCTCCAAATAGCTGTTTAGCCAATCATGAGCCAGTCCTCGGATACCATATTTCTGTAATTTATACAGTAATAATTTGTCAGAACTGTACAACTTTTATTTATTAAAACAAGAGAAAAAAAAACACACTGAAAGCTTTTCATGATGAAGAGGAGTTTTTGCTCTTAAGATAAATCTTTCCCAGTCTGCTTAGGCATGAGTTTGGGATCATTACGAGTTGGGTCTGCCAGTGTATCCAATGGCTTCTGCTTTGGTAACCATTAGCTTGGAAGCAGCTGTGGGAAAGTGGGAGTTTGATCAGAGCTGGACCAAATTTTCCTGTGAAACAAGAACTAAGAGTCACACTGAAAGCTTGTCTTGGCAGAGAAGATGTTTCTGCACGTCTCCTGACCGGTCTTCACATATATTTATTCACCGAAGAGCTCCACCTTTTCACAACTACAGCAGGAGAAGCCCTTGTGTAGAACCTTACTTTGTCTTGCTGCAAAAATGTCAGCATAAGAGTGAAAACATAATTAAAAATTTAAAAAAAAAATTAGGACAAAGAAGACAGACTCAATATGCAACATAAGAGTGAAAAGATGGTGAATGCTCCTGTAGAAGACAAAAGTTCGAAGGATGTCAACCTTGTTTTAAGAAGCTTGGCCAAAAAATACTACAATACCCACAATCCACACTTCACAGTGAGATCTCTGATTGATAGGGTCTCTGGTAACCATGGAAGTGTCTACCAAGCCTGCAAATGAGGGCTGTCCACCAGTGGTGTTCACAGAGGTCATGGTTCGGTTCGTTCCTCAGTTTTGGGGTCATGGTTTAGTATGGGTTTAATTAGTTGATTTAAAATAAATAAATAAATAAATAAATAAAGGTCCCAGATTTATAATCCTAAATGTCCCTAACTTATATTTTCTTTTACTAACACCAGCGCTGCTAATACTTTTTTTACATGTTTCAAAATAAACATTTGAATAAATCAATCATTCAATACTTTCAATATTTCCATGTAGCCTATGATAAATTAAACAAGATTTAAAAAATAGGAAAACAAAAAGTAATATTTTAGGCTACAGGCCCTAACTGTGAAGTCCCCAGCAAAGGTGAAAGCTCCAAAAGAATATCAGTGAGTCAGAAAGAACCAAGAGCAGAAAACTGATGAGCTGGAGCCCAAGTAGAAAGGCCCAAATGTATATCAGCAGGTCAGAAACCAGCAGGACCAAGAGCAGCAAGCTGATGAGCTGGAGCCCAAAGAGGAGCTAGGACAGACAAGGGCCTCCTTTGTGGCCCAGCTCGATCAGCTACAGAGAGAAAACACAACGCTAAAAGCTGCACAAAGGAAAGCGGAGGAGAAGCTTCAAGAACAGCAGAGACTGTGGCAGGAGGAGAGACGCTCCCTCCATGACGCTCTGCAGATGCTCCACAGACGCCACGAGGAGAAGAGGAACAAGTGGGTCGCAAAAGAAAGAAAGATGACCCAAAGGATGGATGAGCTGGAGGCAAAGACAGAGGAAATGCAGTAGGAGAAGGCTAGAAAGAAGAGAAGCTGGTTTATAAGGCTATTCACATGCTCCAGTTCTTAATGAAACCAGCGTCAGCAACACAAAGTTTAGAGAACAACTTGTGGCCTTAGTCAGGATGAGCCTGATGGAGGTCACAAGCAAAAAGGAATCCATCTAGAAAAATGCATTTTGGCTTGTGGCCTTAGTTGGGAAGACCCTGATGGAGGCCTAAACCTGAAATGGTCTGAAAGTTGTTCTCTAAACTACAAGTGTTGCTGGAGCTTCTTATTTCCTTTGAATCAAAAATAAAGATTCAAACTTGACTGTAATGTATGTCTTGTTTCAAAACCTACAGGCATTTCTTAAGTTAATAAAGGTGTGTTTGATGGATCCCCCCATGGATGTGCAATGTTCTGCAATAAAATGGTGACAAAAATGATTGAAAATAAATCTAAATACTGCATTCATACTGTATGTCCTCAAGTTGGAGGATTTGATTCATCAAAATGTAGCCCATTTTGAATTACTTATTAGTTGAGACTCCATCCATAGTGGTGTAAAGCCTGGCACTCATAAAGATAACCTGGTAAATAAAATGGCCCCACTGATGCCGTCTCCTGTAGGTAAAACCCAGAAGTGCCTCACAAATCCTCATTTCAAAAACAGTGGACTATCCCTTTAATTGTTTTACTAATGACAATATTTGGGATGTTGCTAAACTGGCTTTGGATGTCAAGGTTTTCTTTCCAAACAGTGTCAGAGTCAGACTGCTCTTTGCACCCAAAAAATCTGCATGTTAAGACATAAATAAATGATTGTAAACACAAATCTTTCACTAATAAATTGTTGCTTCATATATCAAGATATAGGTATATATGTCAAAACAGTTCAACTTTTTAAGACTGCCATGGGTTCTACCAAGTGTGTCACAATACCAAAATTTAGACTTTGATACTGAAATTGTGAAGAAGTATTCTAGTCTTAAAGGAAACACAGTTTTAGCAACACAGAGTTTAGAGAACAATTTAAAGACCCTGTAAAGTGAAAATTAATCCGTATTTAAAGCCTGTTGTATGGAAGGTCCCTGTGTTATGACACAGCAAAACAGCAAAACTAGCCTGTTTTGCTGTCAAGCCCAGAGATACTTTGGCCTTCATGTTTAGATGGTGCCTCTTGGGAAGGGTATTTGAACATTGGTTGTAGAAACCAGGATAGGATGACGGTCAGATTATGCTCTTGTCATTTGTGTTATTGCATCCTTTCTCTTGTTGATCACTGATGTCCAGGTCATTAACATGGCTAGTCCAACGTGTTATCTGGACAGATTTGAATAAGAATATATCATTCTTTATTCACCTAGTCTGACACAGTGACATTTCTGAAGTAAAAACGCTGTTTATTCTGACCCAACCTTCCTCTCCAGACAAGTAAGGGGCCTCTATTTCAGTTCATTTAAACAGGAATGCTTCCCTTACCAGAATTAGGTTAAAATCATTTTTCCTTACAAGGCTTGGTGTTTTGGTTAGATTTAAGATTTTGGTTCCAGACTGTACTTTCTTTCTCAAAAGTGTACATTTTTTTTATATAAGAAAATTCTCTAATTTTAATATGAGCTCTAATGAGTTTCAATTTAAGTAGGGCTGTCGAGATCATTTGAGTTAATCGTGATTAATCAAGGAATTAATCATTTTTGAATCACAGTTGATCACATGCTTTATAATCTCTTTCAGCACACTTTGCTTAAGCCACATCAGCGTCTCCCTGCAGCCACAGTAATGCAAAGAAGTCCTCCTTAATGTCATTTCACTTAAAAAAAAAAAAAAAGCAACTCAGCTCAGTGGACAAGTCAGAAGTCATCTGAAGCTTTTAAATGTTCTCTTATTTCATTTTCAATCCCTAAAAAGTTCCTTTTTCTGTGGTTAAAACTATGTTATAATATTTGATCTACCTGTAAATCAGGTCTGTATCTAAACAGGAAGTCAGTTACTTTGAATCTTAAAAAAGTGGAATTGTAAAATGCAATTAAAAGGATTTGATTAATCATGATTACATACAGAAGTTCTGAGATTAATCACAATTAAAAATTGTAATCTTTTGACAGCCCCTAATTAAAATGAAAGTAACCATCATGGCAGCGCCTACAATGTTATTTTCAGAGTGCTTCTCACCAGCATTCGTTGTTGCTAAGTTATAAAATTGAATCCCACTTTGCGCATAAGAATCTGTAACGTTGTTTTGAAATAGCGAGATGTGCTTTATATTTGTTTCAAGGAAATATCACACAGAAGACATGCAGACAGTGTAGAGGAATTCTGTCTTGACAGGCAGCAGCTGCAGACCTGAAATCTACCCTCGAAAAATGACAAAGAAAGATGAGTCAGATCAGTTTCTTTTCCAAGACTGTCAGAAATCCTGCCCGTTCTTGATTTTGATTGTCAGGTGAGGGAGAAGTGACGTTGCCGTGTGTAGCGCTGTTCTAAAGGTTGAACAGCCTTCAACCTAGAGTGTTTTAAGTGGGGCGACAAAAACAGCTGATGCTGAGGGCACTTTTTCCACCCAGGGAGCTGAACACCCAGAAAGATGCACACAGGCCTTTAATGTATTTTACTCTGCTACATATGGAAGCAGAAACTGCCGTTCTGTTTCTGTACCTCAGTCATGTTTTGTGGCTTACTTTTGATGGACCGTGATTGTTCTGCCATTGTCTGAAACCCTCAAGCCCCCCCCCCCCCACTGTGGTTCATTCAGAGTTCTTGGTCATCTGGGGTTGAGTAGCTGCTACTAATCAGATGAAAATGAACACAAAATTCCCCAACAGTACAATGAAAAGAGTGTTTCTTGAACCAGCATTATAGAAAAGACTTTGGTGATTATGGATATATCCTACAAAAGAAGTGAAATATATTTTAACCACAGCAGTGATTTATTCTCTGACTTAAGTGTACTTAGACTTCTCAAATATAAACCAGTGACGACATGAGAGGCTTCCACTGAGTGTAGCGGTGTGTTGTGTATCTGTTCTGCTGTAGTTCTGTGAATGTGTGAGGGTCCACGTTTGTGCGTCTGATTGAGCGTGACTTTTAAACAAGGATCGGCCAGTGCACATTATTGTCTTCTATTGTCTGGCCCTTCAGTGGATTGTTCATATACAGTGTGTATATTTATTCTGTGTGTGTGGTGTGTGTGTGCGTTGCCAAATCTGTGTCCAAGCTATGCACACATACTGTTAGTTAGACGTTGAATAAATGAAACAAAATAAGTCATTGATTGATTTATTCTTTAATTTATTTGAAAGGATGGTTGTCAGCTACTTCTGTCCCCTCTCACTTTAGCCCTCCTGCTCCTCTTTGACCACTGTACATACCGATCTGTAAATAATGATTCAAATCAAATCATCTTTGATTGCCAACTTTATTAAAAAACCATGGGAACTTATTGGCTGTGTGTTTTTTATAGCTGAAGAAGTGACTGACTAAAGCAGCATTGCTAAAATCATGAGAATATATCTGTTTCTACCAGAACAGGTTAAAATCTGTACTTGGAAGTTTGAATTTTCAGCATGAGTTTGTATATAGTTACATCAATAATAGCTGTATTGTGGACTTTAGTGTATTCAAGAGAAACTATCTGTGGCGATGTGTCTGTTAACAGGATCCTACTGACAGTATTCTGAAAAATATTTATTGATCTATACTAACATGACGTATGTCTGTTGAAGGTCTGTTTGATGCTGTGTCACTAAAGTGAACCCTGACTATCTGAGATGCATCATTTCAACTTCCAGTCAACAAATCAGCATTTTTAAAGTTTTTGATGATGATATTGCAGCAAATTTAAGACCTGATTTCTGCAAGTAAATCAAGTAGTAAGTCTTGGTCAGAGATGGATGATGATGGCTGATGGCTTTTAATATTTTTTAGAACTTGAATCAAAATGCATTTTGCCTCATTCCACATTTTAAGGCTCTATCAGGCATGTTTTTGTTTAGATAACTGCACATCTATTTTTTTTTTATTTTGAGTTTTTTGCTCAATGTACTAAGAAATCAATTAGTTGTTCAGACTATTGGTCATCAAATGGTTAAAAAAAATAAATAGATAAATGATTGTTCCCATAGCCCAATATCAACTTTAAAAGTAGTACCCAAAGGAATTAACATTTTCTCAGTTTTAGATAATCCATAAAATATTCACATTTTGGCGTCCAGTGTCGAGGATTTGGAAGTATCAATTGCAGATTTATCAGTGGAGCTGCAGTTTGATATTGGTGCATGTTTTCATTAGTTTATAATCACTTTAAGCAATTATTGCTTGGTTTTCATTGTTTTTGATTGAGGCTTTTTTATGAGTGCTCAAATCTTCTGAAGGAGGTCTGGATCCTCTGTGGGGGGCCCCAAGATAAATCAGTGGGATACAGGGCCATAGTTGAGAAAGACCTATTTTCTAATTTTGTGCTTTTTGTTCCAAAATTCATTTTTTTTCCTTAGAACTTATTAAATGACACAGAGAGGAATTGTTTAATTTAGGTTTGGGCTGAAATATGACATTGATGATAGGATACATTCATTGATGATAAGAAGAAGAAGTACCTAAAAGAGACACCAGATGGCGGAGTTAATACATTGCAGTTGCAGTTAGTGCTGGTAGACCACACTGGACCAAACAGAGTCAGACACAGCACCAGATATCATGGGTCCCTCAGAGCCTGCCCGAACCTGTTTGAAACCTCAAGGCCTATCATTGCTCATTGCCTGAGATGGACTGACTGGCAACTTTTTTTCAGGGTTGTGTCCATAAAGAAAAAGTTGGACCACGGGGTTATAGTTGTCTGGTTTTGATCATGCACAACTGCTATAAACAGCTCCTCTTGTCCTGAAAAATAAAATGCTGAAGAAATTCAGACAATATTAATACACATCAATGTAGCCCATCTGTAAAGCTGGAATGGCTTAAAAATAATTAATAATATAATTTGATTTGGCTCGAGGTTTTAGGTACTGGGTTTTAGGACTCCAACTTTGGTAATGGGGACACAACTTGGACTCGCACTCAGGTAATGGAGACTCGACTTGGATTTTTCTTTGGTGACTCTGACTCGGCTCGAACTTGAACTTGGTTTTGTGGCTCAACAACAGCACTGCAGTCACAGATGCTCTTACAGCAATGATTAAATTGGTTTGAATAAAACAACTTTTTTTCAGGAAAATCCTGATTGTCTTTAGCTGGTGTTATACCAAGATGTATTTGAACTGGTAAACTCCTTGGGTTTAGCAAAAAAAGAAGCATGTAATTTTGGCTTTTCTTTGTCCAAAATTCACTTCTTGTGTTAGATCAAACATTGCTCAGACGCGGATTGTTTTGCTTTTTAAAGAGAGAGACTTAAAAGATTTTGGCTCAGCCAGGATGGAGACACCTTGGGCTCACACTGCATTGGTTCACACTGAAAATTTTAGTCCATCAGAGTATTTTTGCAGATATGATCTGATTTCTCAAACCCAGGTTCAGGCTGAAGACCCCACCTTCTTTGGACCACAGTGCACATCGATACAAATCTGCAGTTCACCGTCTACAGACAGAAGACCCATCAGAAGTACAAGGTTTAAAACTCAGGTCAGTATTTAATTCTTTGAAAAGCTTTGATGTTTGCCAGCCTGGTTTGTCATGTCTCGATCATGATATTTTTGAGGGTATCCTGTCATACAATGTTTCCCTTTACCTGAGCTATTTTATCAAAAAGGAAGAGATGATTTACATACTCTGTTTTGTACAGGTGCATTAGAAGTTAAAATACGAAACCACAGATGCTGCCTGAAAGCCATGTGAGTTCAGTCGTATGACGTGAAGACTTCAAGTGCATACTATAAAAAAAAAACTGGAACTTTTAGAGACTGTTACCCTCCACGCAAGAAAATGTCAAAGCCGCAGGTTGCTTACCTGAACATTCTCATTCAAGAGTATTTAATTAATTAATATTTTCAACTTTAGGCCCTCTAATGAGATTATGGAATAAGTGCTTTGAGAGCAAGCATATTAGTTTAAAAGGTTTTGCAAGACATTGGAAGAATTTTTAAAGTCTGTGTCTCGCTCTTTCAGAAAGACATCAGATTCTTCAGTCCAATCTTACAAACTGGCTCTATGTTAATTTGGCTCCTTAACAAATAATATAATATAATATAATCTGGAATCTGAATTTTTAATACCTCAAAAAGCACTACAAAAACTCAATGTTGTTTAAAAGTGGAATACCTACAACTGTGATTTTGAAAATCTTTATTTTTACAGTAGAATTTGTTATCAAACTCAAACCTCCACCATATAATCAGCAGCACTGATGATCTCTTATTGTAATTGTATAAAAACAAACAAACAAACTAACTAACAAAGTAACTAACTGACAAACTAACAAACCCTGCCGATCACATAACCTCCTTGGTGGAGGTAATAAAAAATATCAATAAACATATTCCCTACCAGGTGTCTGGCTCCAGAATAAATTCAGTTTGGTGACTTTCCAGTCAAGATCTCGAAATTTGGCAAACGAGAAGGTGAAAAAAAAGTCCCTGTCTACTTGTTTACACCAGCATGTTTAATTTCTACCAAGCTTCATTCCCTCAGTATTGTTGTTTATCTGTAAGATCACTGATCATGTTAAAGATATAAATCACAACACTACAGCTAAAAATTTACCACATGTAATATCTCAAGCTTCTCTTGTCCAAGTCAGTCCCACTTCATTTACTGATGTAAAAATTGACATTAGTGTAACTCTGCAGTCTGTTTTTCATACACAGGAATTATTTGATTACATGTTTGTTTCACTAGAGGTCACTGTTACCTTCCTGAACTATCAGCTGTAGCCTACTTTTGAACCCACAGATGCAGATTGATGATGGATAAGATGTAAATAGTTTTCTCTTGTGCAGATGAAAAGAAAGTAAAATCATTATAGACACACACGTTTTTCATTCTTTTTCATCAGTTTCTTCCTAAAATATAAAAGCTAAGGTCTGCACAAGTGTTTAACATTGAAAAGTACCACTTTAACCACTAAAGGTAGACATCAGCTTGTGGTAGTGCCTCTTGATCTGCATGAAACAAAAGTTATAGAATCAGCAATTCTTACTGACATGATACTGTATACTAGCTTTATGATTATGCTTGGTCATAATAAGATATGCAGAGCTGGAATAAACCAGTCCCCTGCTTTAAAGACTTTTCACCCTTTAGTTACCCCCAGGAGAATGATCAGCTGATGGCGTGTTGTTTTCATGAAACATGTTTTAATTTTTTTGGTTGCTGTTGAAGCTTGGCTTGCAATAGATTGGAGACAGCTTTTTGTATACCTTTGTAAATCACAGCTCTCACTTTTGGATCAGACTCTTGAAAGCAAATTACATCTCTTAAATAAGAATGTAGAAATTGGCCATGTTTGGTTTTTAACAACAAGACTAAAACAACCCAAAAGGGCCAATTTTCATTTTTCTACAGTGCTCTTCTCTGAATGAATGATCTCTGTGCTGTAGGTACTGTTCTTTAAAAAAAAAAAAAGTCTGCTGAAATCTTTCAAGCAACAACAAAGAAACAGCAGACAGAATAGTCTTCTACAAGAGCTATACTGACATGTTTGTGTAGCAATGTAAGTTTAAGGCGTGCAATGCAGAGGCCTATCAGTCTTATCTTTATGAGGCCAATTAAACAAAGCTTAGTCTAGATATGAGTTTTCCAGGGCTGTTGTATTTGATAGAAGTTGATTACAACTGCACCTAAGAAGCTGTACATTATCTTTATAATTCACACTTTCTGATAAGATAGTCTTTAATGTCCCAAATGGGATGTTCACAAACAGCACAGAATATAAAGTATAAGAGCAAAACATAAGATATCCAACGGTGAATATGTTGGGTATAGATGAGGCTGGATGTTGTGGATGAAGTGTTACAAAGTTAATTTAGAAAGTGCCTTGATTGTAGAGCTATTATGTCTTCAAAGATGTTGGTCTGAAACATCTGAAATGTAAACCTGCTTCAGTCAGAACGGTGTTTATCCATAATAGTTCTGATTTTCACACCACCATAGCTCTAAAACGAGTGTTAATGCTAAAAGCCTCTGTATTTCTATCTGCAGGTGGATTTTTTTGACTGTGTCACAGTCAGACCAATAGTTTGTGTTAATGCTGACTACTCATCAACTGCTGTTTATTAGGGTTGATTAGTTTGCCAGATCTTCTCTACCAATGTCGAACAGCTTATTTTGCTGTTGCAAATGACATATTTTGAGCTTCTGGTACCCCCCAGGTGCTGACAATCAGCACCTTTGAGCATGGGCTCTGCTACAGTAGTCAATAGGTGTCTGTTCCAAGAATCTGCATGCCATGTTTGACTGATCTGGACAGGGCCTGGGCGCTGTATGGCAGGAGCAACAAACTCCAGCTCCCCATCAGCAGTCTGGAAGAGGAGTTCAGGTTCCCCTGCACAAGACAGGAACTAGTCTACTGAGACTCCAGTGATGCAAAGGTGGCATCAGCCGGCATTGTGATGCGCACTGGAAGGAAGTGGAAAGCTCAGGAGGGGCTGGAGTTGGCAGAGTCTCGACTGAGACACAAAGCTCTGGTGGGCAGAGTGGCAACAGGGCGAGCAGGTCTCGGAGCTTTCCCCTAGTTACAGTGGCACAAGGCTCAGGGCAAGGACAGATGCCTTCTAGTCCTGGAGGAGGTTCGGGCAGGTGTGGAGGAGAGAAGGACCAGCAGGATGGTGAGCATGAGGCAGCAAGGGGCATGGACAAGGTGGGAGGGAACGCTGGAGAGGAAGCTGACCTGGAATGACATCTGGCAGGCAGAGCCCCAGTGCATGAAGTTCATGATCCAAGCTGTCTATGACTTGCTTCCAAGTCCAGCTAACCTGCACGTTTGGGGCAAGAGTTGAGTTCCAACATGTCCTCTTTGCCCTGGAAAGGGAACGCTGGAGCACATCCTCAGCAGCTGCCCAACAGCCCTGGGAGAGGATCGCTACCGCTGGCGAAATGACCAGGTTTTGAAGCCAGTGGCTGAGGCCATCTCCAGTGGCCCACAACAAGTGCATCCACAGCCAGAGGATTATCTCCTTTGTAAGGGCTGGAGAGAAGCCAGGAACTGCAAAGAGGAGAGCCATCAAGTCCACCACAGACTCTGCTGAGAGAGCCTCAAGGTGGCTTGGATCAAAAGGTCCAAGAAGTGGGCCAGTGCTGCTGGGACACAAGTCAGGGCCTGATCAACCCTGGCTGGGTCGCCTGAGAGAGGGTGTCTGATGTTGCGAGACCCGAAACACCCGGTGACCTCAGGATACATCACTGATGATGTGTCCCAGAGCATCTATGGATGTATCTTCATACCAAGGTAATGCAGAGAGATATCAACATGAGATTCTGGAATCAGTGGCAATCCCATTTCTCACTCACCCTCACAGATGCTGGAGAATGTGATGCCATCCTACATCGGTGTGTGACCAGGCTGGTGACCAGCATGAGGAAAAGTTACCAGGCTATTGTGGCTGTGTATAGCTCTTCCACTCAATACTGAGGCTACTGTTTGTTAAACGAATTAATTGTCAAATTGCCGATCCATCTTGTTTCTTTAGACATCAATCATCCAATCCATCAAACAAGAGTCAATGATAGAATAAGCTGTTTGGCACTGGCAGAGAAGATTTGGTGATTTTTTCATGAGCACAACTCATACTCAGCTCTGCTGCTCATCCCACAAACGCATGTTGCTCACAAACATGGCACTATTGAAAAGGGAAATAATCAGGCTTTTTAACGGTATAAGATTTATTGCCAACAAGCATTTTTACAACATAGAATTAATCCATCAAAAACATACATTTTCTTACTTTTTGTGCTAAGCTTAAAAGTCCTTAGCATTCAATACTGGATCATTTCTTGTTTTCACACACTATGGATGGTGCTGACACATTTTCAGTGCAATATAAGAAAGTGTGCAGGAGTATACACGCAATTTGTTACAATCAATCCTTTCCTAAACATCTTATGAATTTTTTTTCAGTACTTTTCAATGCTGTTGATCACTAAAATGACAGTGACTGTAAATCTAAGGGTGCACAATGTTGGATTTTTGCTGGTATCCATTATGTCAATACTTACAAATTAATTTGAGTCAATACTGTTATTGCTGGGGATATTTAAATGTAGATCAGACCAAAAACTTCACTCTTTAAAACACAATTTAAAGTGTTAAGAATGATGATGAATAAAGAAAAAGACTCCATTAAGTTATTTGTTCACAAGGTATTTACAGCTGATGTTGGCAGATTTTTATAGCCATGATACTGGTTGTAACCACTGGCAGAAATGATTATATATGCCAATAATGATATCATGCCAATGATAGTGTGCATCTTTAATGAAATCATATGAAAAAAAAAAATTAAAATTTGGACAATCAGTTTTTCCACTGAATCATCTGAATATCATAAAACTAACACCCAGCAGTTACATTATTTTGTGGCTTTCCTTTATTTAAACCCAGCATCAGTACTGCTATAGTAGAGATGTGTTGGGAAGCTTCACATGTAGAAGACATGTATACAACAGGAAAAGATACAAATAATGGATTTTACATTAGGGTAAAAGAACATTTAAGTTTTTTAGTTAAAAGAGAGGATGTACTTTGTTCTGTCTAATAGGGATGCTTTTCTGCTAATAGTACACTAGATGTCGCTGGAGTCTCGCTTTTCTGCATCTCCTGTCCAAGGAGAAGAGGATGAGTCACTCCACAGAATCAGAACCTGCACAGTGACTTTGGGAAACGTGATTATGTAACTGCACGGACACAGCCGTACATAAACACAAACACACACTTGGGTGCACCTGCTAATAAAAGCAAAGACCTACACACACCCACGGACTAGAAGCAGTTTTCACACTCATGCACAGAAATGTTGTCCTTCACAGACAGAGGACAAGCTGCCGCTCTGAAAATGAAGTGTTTAAGAGAGAGCAGACCAGACAAGGAGCCGCTGGCCTTCATACGTAAACAGTGGTGATGGGAAATGCTGCCTGGGTGACAATACCGGGAATCAGATGTTTTTTAAAAGGGCAGTGCAAACTGAGAGAAAAGAAGGAGAAGAAGAGCGATGCAAGAGGAGAAAGAGAGAATTATTCAGTTGCTTTGGCTCTTTACTGGAATAGATTAATAAGTCTAATAGATGTTTTTTAAAAGTGGCATGGAAGGAGTCATTTATTTGTCCCCAAAGTTTCAATCTTCACCAAAGGACACCCTTGGGTATAATCACAGAACTTTAAGACCAGGTCAGCACACAAATAAAGGCAGATTATAACCCAATTGCACGGTACCAGTCCATCATTAAATAATGGGCCTCAATATAAATGTCACGACAGAATAACGAATGCTCTTGTATTTCCTTCACATATTATCTCATACAAGTTCTATTTAAAGGTTATCCAGTCCACATTGTTTTCTTCGTGATAAGAAGGGACAAGTCGACAATTATTTCTGTATTTTTTTTTTTTTTTACTTTTCATAGCACAAGACTGCAAGCATCACACAGAGCGCTTCTGTTGTAGCCATGACTGGCACTCCTCCGCAGCGACCTACGAACTGGTGCACAGTCATGAAGACAGTCATGATGACAGCATGCAGTAGCTAGTTGGGATCACACTTGTAGTTTTGCCGTTTTGTTAGCTAAGAAAGGAATGTTTTTTGCTGCATGGTCTGACATGATGCCATCACAAAAGACAAAAAAATAAAATAAAAATCATGTCGTCTTATCCTGGTACTCTAACTCAGTATGCTTTTGCAACTAGGTAAGACACTTTTGTACCTTGTTTAAACTAAAACCTTTGTTTTTAATTGTATTTACTGATAAATGAAGGTACAAAATGCTCACTAGAGCTGTCCTTTCAAGAGACAAACCCCAAAGATAAAATTTAGCACTTGGCATCCAGGCCATATCTTTAAAGGTACCACCACAGCAACAAGACAAATTTTTTGTTGCATACCAACTGTGCAGATAAATACACACTGTTGATTGTTGATGAAACTGGATGAAAAATGTTGATCATTAATCAAAGTAAATCATAAAATGCTTTTTACAAAATATAAATAAAATAACTCTGACTCCTCCCAGTAGTTAATTAAAGGGGAAATACAAAATAAATAAGGTTGCACGATATCTGTTTCTTGGAGACATCTGATATGCCCTATTTTCAAAATCATTAAAGCCAAAAATATTTAAATATAATTCAGACCTAAAACCTTAGACTTGAACGTACACTTTAAAGTTTGATGAAAAAATAAAAGTAACTTTAGTGCTTAGAACCAGTGCTGCACAGTTAAGCACTAATGTGCCATTGTGACAATTATGGACAGCATTGCAATTTGCAATTGCAAATAATACATAAATGGTATCATGAGTCTACTTGCTTGGTTATCAAGAAAAATACAGAAAAAATTAATGTTATGAAAAAACAACAACAAAAAATACAAAACCTTAAGTTTTTACAGCACTGCCTTTAAAGTTACTTTATATTTTTCAAATAAATAAAATGTTTTCCTTTCTAAAAAATATAAAGGTACTAAAGGTGCAAAAATGGCGCTGTTGTAAAAACAAAGGCTGTGCAGGATTTTTTGTAAACCTATCAAGTACTACCATTTTACAAAAATAATTGCAACCTTTTATGCAATTACATAGCCAGACATCGGATTGTGATTAGATTAACTGTGCAGCACTTCTTAGAACAAACTAAAACACACTTTAACTTCTAAAACTGAAGAAATAAGGATGAACAAAAGAAAAGACTGACTGATGTAAATTAGTTGGTCTTGCCTTAAACTCCATTAAACTTTGTGATAAACAATGTCTTTGGCCTACATGCTTTTGACAGTGATATATCTGTTTTAAATATTGGCAGAAATTTTAATATCTGCCAGTACCGATGTTGTGCCTATACTGTTGTGAATGAATGTCTGAATTCCTGTTTCAGTTGTGGTTAAATTGAACTTTTCATTTCAGCCAAGGTAATATGTTAGGAAATATTTTGCTTAAAAACTGCTGGGAAAAGGGCTGATACCTGCAATTTGAGGAATGATTAATAAAAGTGTGTTTTTCAAACACAAGGTGTAAGCACTGATGTGCATAAAGAATGGCAGCTGGGGGAGGATGAATCAGGCTCTGACATCTTCCCTCCTTTCTCTTTTAACACAGACATACAGATACAGACAGGTCTGCTGCTAACTCTCATCCAGGTCCCCCTCTCTCTAAGACACGCTCTCATGCAGAGACGAGCAGCTGACTGGAACACGTGTATGTGTCTGAGGAGCATCCGTGGGTCCCTGACACTTGCTGCTTCCTGCCTGGGCTCCTGGGCAAAGCTGAGATTGAATACCTGAAGAAATGGAAGATTTCTCTCAGAGACTTCTAGTTTCCTCTTTAAGGCTGGTCATAAAAAAGTTTCCATTACAGGCATCGACCGTTTCCTCCAGTTAGAAGCTGACTCCCACAAAATGAGTGCTCACATGACTCCTCGGGTTGTGAGTCATTTTATGACCGCTGTTTACCTCCAATCAGAGGCACATGTGGATTCAGTCTGGGTCAAAAAGTTTTACATAAAATGTAATTTTTTTTTCTTTGGACCTTGCACGCAAAAATATTTCTGAAATTGTAGTCTAGACTCCATTTCATCTGGATTAGCTTTCAGTATAGACTACATGTTGTAAATGTACTTTTTCTGGCTGAACACAGCTGATTTAATGGTGATGGAATACTCTAGCCCATTTCTCCATTCCCTCAGCCAAAACCATCACATAGCAGATTTATTTCTATGTCCAACTCATTAGACAAGAAAATCACCAAACCAGCTTACTCTGGTTCTCAATCCAAGCACGTGTGGGGATATGGGTGTGAGTGTTCTGTATCCAGTGTTTGCCCAGAAAACTTCATCTCATAAAATCTTCTTTTTGTAGTATTTTTTCTACACACCATAAAGGGAACACAAACTGTCTTTTCTATGTTAGTTTAACTAAAATACTGTCATTGGTTAAAAGTATTTTTGATTTCTTGATATTTCCTTATGGTTTTTAAGTGTTATCTTGTATTTTTTCTTGTTTCTTTCTTTTATCTCACCTATTCCAAAGAATCAAATGACATAAAGATATGCTGCTTCTGATTTTAGCATCTAAATGAACAGTTTCCCTCACTGTGGCCTATTTCCACATGTACTAGCTTTTAAGAAAATTAACCTCAGTGAGTAAATATCCAACCGAACAGCTGGCTGAAGCTGGCTTTTTGGCTGGATGGATGGTGCAGGATTGCCATGCAGCAGTGTTCATCAATTCTGATCCCCTTCACGTTTCTCCCCCTCCCAGCTTCCCTTGCTCCCCCCTCCTTCCTTCCCCTCCTCACTCACGTGGATGCGGCGAGAGCAGCATGAGGGGGAGCGAAAAAGAGGCTTGTCTGTTTCTTACTGGGGCAGCTGCTCTACTTCACTCTCCCTATTCTCTCCCTTCTCACCTATTCTGTACACCTCTGCTGTTTCTTAGTTTGCCTCGCTATTTTTTTCTTCATCTTATTGTCTTTTTACTGGCCTGCTATTGAACTGCTTTCAAGGCCATAGACAGAACATTCAGTTTTGTCTTTGTATGCTTGTGAATGTTTGTAGAGCATCCTTTCAAACTGTTTCTCAGCATCTAACCACCATTCAGTAATAGCTCCATCTCTACTGCCCATTTCAGATGAAGCCTTTATGCTTTAGAACTGCAGAACCTGCTGTGGCATATACTGCACAAAAGCGCTGAGTAAAATTGAACCTGTGCTTCTGACAGTCAGACACCATATCCATACTAACAACCAGAGCAGCTCTTAAAGGTAAATAAGGTGTTATAGTCTCTCTCTAAAAAATCATATGATGCAAGTTGATGCAGAAGGATGACGAGGAGGAAACAACTCTGTCCCCGGCCCTTTCTTTCCCCACCTGATTGTGACTTTAGATAAGAATCAGAGTAGGACAGTTGCAAAAACAGATGATTTTGTGGACATACTTTGATTGAGAACCCCTCCAAGGTTACATTGCAGCTATTTATGACAGCAAACCATGATGATCTCCTGGAGAAATACAAACTTTTTCAACATAAATGTCATTCAAATCCACAAAAACATAATTTGGTCAAGGTTTGAAATTTCCATCCAAGCTGAGTAAGGAAAAGGACTCTTTTTGGAAAACAGGGCATGGATATTATAGTTCATTCTATTTAGTTTATCCTGTCAGAACAATTAAACATTTTTAGGCATGCACCTTAGTGTAACGGTTTACTTACACCAGTTGGCTACGTTGGAAGAGCTAGCATGTTAGAATTTTGCCCTCCATGACAATAATGAAGCTGAGCAGTTAGAGTGAAGGATCTGCACACACAGCAGTCACAAATGTAAACAAACCAAACAGCAAAGCAAAAGAGGAGGGATAAAGTTGGTGCTGTGAGATGCGACAGTAAAACAGGAAAAGTTTGTCTAGCTCTGACAACATCCCGGCCTTTACGATGTGTTGCGGAGAGATAGCCAACTGAAAAAAAGAGGAATGTAGGCAAGAAATAGTAAAAGGTGAGTTTTGAATGTTAGCATTAGCATCAAGCTAGTAAATCATTCATCACAATGTTTGGATAGACAAATAAATACACTATAGTACAGGGTATGTATACCTTAAGTTTTTCTCCATATGTTACGTAGCTCCTCTTCCTTCCTCCTCTTCTGTGGGGTCACAAGCTTACCTCCAAGGGCAAAGTGCACCAGCAGGCCGTACACCTTGGCACAACATTACAACTGACTCCAAACTAGAATTTATGACTGACTTAAAGTTATACACATGGACTTAAGCTCTGATTAAAGCTGCACGTGTATGTAACTTTTAAAACTAGGATGAAGCAGGTGGGGCTTTAAAAATGTCAGACTTAGCCAGTGTATTGTGAATGGAGAGTACAGCAATGGTCAGAAAATGTAGGAAACATGATGGCAGAGCGCTTTGTAAGTGGATTATCAAGGAAAAGGCATAGAGACACATGTGGGGCTACTCAACCAATAAACTCGTGTTAAAACTCTGCTGGCGTTCGAACATGGAAGTGCTCAAAAGTCTGCAGAGTGCAGTCTGCTGACAAAAATGCTGATACAGAGTGAGTAAGGGAGAATTAGAACATAAGACTATGTCATAAGATATTTGAATCTAGGATGGGCGGACTCTGATATGTTCGGTCTGTTTGTTGTCAGTTTAAAACCAGTAAGTGTTGTTTGTTTAGATACCGTCGTGATTGTTAAATGCAGTGATGTCAAAGACTATTTCAAGACACAATGCACTATACAGTGACACAAAACATAAACAAAGAGCCCAAAGTGATCAATTTAACAGAATTCTGATTAAAACCAAACACTGCATAACTATGTGCCAATAATAAATAAATAAATTGCTAGCAGTTTTGAATCAATGTAAAAACCACTCTAATGTTACAGGAGGACAGCAGTCACATTTCAAGATTTAAAACCTAACAGGACGATCTGAAGTAGGGCTGAACGAGTGGAGAAAATAATCTAATTGCGATTATGTTTTTCAATATTGTGATCAGGATTGGATATGCAGTCATTTTTGTTAGTTCCTCATCTTATGTATTTTCAACAAACCCAAGCAATAAATCATTTTATATCTTAACCAGTATAATGTTGAAAATATAAAACTAGGGCTGAATGTTTTTTTTTTTTTTTTTCTAATATTCAGTTGCAACTATTTACACTTATATTGCAAACTCTACATGAATTGTTGTATTAGAGGGAATGGTGATATTTATGATAAAGAAAAACATGTACAGCAAACAAGAAAAATAGGTGTTTTTTGTGCACTATTTTAAAAACACTTTTGTGTTTGCATGATGTGTGATGCATAACATCTCTGCTGCAAAAAAATAACTAAACTGGTATTTTCAGGTTGAAGAAAATAAGTCGAAGAAATATTGCACCATCTGTGATTTAAAAATTTCCGTTGGCCATATTGCGATTTAATCTAAATTTTGATAAATTGCCAAGTCCTAATATGAAGTTCATTTATCTCATTAAATAAGTTTGTGAGAGTGCGGTAAGGAGAGAGAAGGAGGGGCAAAATATATTCAACTACAGTATAAAAGCTGCTTTATTGAAAATGCTTCAGAAAACAAGTTAACATATAAATTATGAAAAGGAAAGAAAAACTGGCCGAAGCTTTAATTGTACTTTCAAATATTAAGCCTGTTTCAATATGCCTTTTCTAAAAGCTGTTATTTTTAGTGCAAACATTTTGCTTGAAATAAGACAAGATTATTTTGATTATATAGTTGTTAGTATTATTTAATATAATTTAGTTAGTGATTTAATTTAAAGTTTTTTTGTAAGGAAATTTACATCAACAGTAGACGTGTGTGTTTATTAGACTGCTCACCTCTGTCAAGCAAATAGCCATGTGAAGTTGTATAGAAAAAGAGGATGCTTTGGATGAATCATGTTATTTAATTGTTTGTTTGGCCTGATGATTGAAATCAAAATGAATAGTGAGACCAGTCAAGACAAACAGCTTCAACATCTGCTGTCTTTCTTTTTATTCATGATACCCAAGTGCAACCGTCAATCCTAAATCCAAGAATTATCTAAGAAATGTTTTCAACACAAAATTACCACTAATTGATCTGAAGAGGGCTTATGAGTAACTTGAGCTTCACCTGAAAGCATCAAAGTGGTGAGAAGCATGGCTATTATACCAACGCCTCCATCTAACAGATAACATGTAAGAAAAATGTAACAAATTTAATCTTAGCTGTTATGATGAACTAAGATTAACGCAGCATAATTACTGCAAGCTCTTAAATGCAAAAGGATAAAACACAGCCCTATCGTGTAACACTGGTGTGTTGTCACTTAAACATTAGTATGGTTCAGAAAAGTCAATGAGATGAATAATTAATGAGCTTTAAGTATTATTTGGTATTTTTTCTCTGCTGGGAAAGAATAAGGCCCATCCCTCTCAGCATGCTGCTAAAAAATATGTGAGCAAAAATTACAGGAGTATTGAGCTTTTCATCAAAGTCAACAAAAAAGCAAACAAGCATGTGCACCACTCCTTGAAAATCTTAAGCTTTTCTTGCCGTATCATCATACCAGTGAGCACAGCAGAAATAATCCTCTCTGCTCCTCTCAGTCTACAGAAGATCTCTTCTGTTATTCAATCGCCTCCCTATGAACTCTCTCACTCAGTATTAAGTCCTCCACAGGGCCAAAAATAGACTTGGATTCTCCTCTGGGGACTACAGCAGAGCTTTGCTGTAATAATCTGTGTTTGGATGAGTGTGTGAGCCCATTAATCCATGCTTTTGTCCATTCTTAAGCTTTGAACATTAGCATCAATATGATACGTTAAATGATATGTTTGAGAGTAAGGTCAAACCTGCACGCCTCCTTGGCTCTCTTTTTTACTCTGCAGACATTTTTACACATTTGGCACATTCATCTGAAAGCTGAGAGACAAACAAGCACCAGCAGGGACTTACTAACTGTGGAAAAGATAGAAATAAAACCTGACGACTGAATAACTTCAATGAATTTAGATACACTTGGTGATCACAGTGATCTATAGCTATGCAGTGTCCTCTTTTGTGTGAGTGTGGGGGCTTTTGTTTGTGAGTGCATACATGATAAAAATGTTGCTTAATCAGCAGAGTCAAACGGAGGCCTTAACAGGAGCAAACGACCACGACAGCAGAAAAAGAGAAAGAAAATACGGCACAACTAGCACGCAGAGCAAGGGCAGAAGAGGTAAAAGCAACAAGGATAGCGAGAGAAAGTTAGTGCAGCGGGACTAAAACAGCAATACAAAACTCTCCAAACACAAATGAGAGACTCCTAAAATACCTCAAATTGTACAAGCAGAAGAAAATTAACTTTGGAAACAGTGCTGAGTACAACAAGAAAGAACAAGACATAAACAGAAATTAACAGAGAAAAGGGACTCAAAGGAGGGGAAAACAAGGAAAATGGTCATTAAGTGTTGTGCTCTTTTAACTTTTCAACAAACTCTTAATTATGTAAGTTTTTTAGATCACCTGAGTATGGATGAATATTCTTTATATTCTGAATATTCTAGCCATAATTTTTTTGAATAATGATATACATGATATCATCCCCGTTATTATTGCAGCATTACCTCATTTGACCATTTAAAGTCGAAATCAACCCATTCTGGCTTTGATTTGTTTGGTTTTTTGTACCTTATCTTTAAACTTTGTATGTAATCTGTTTGTGAAAGCTAGGGCTGAACGATTTGGGAAATTAATCTAATTGCATTTTTTTTTTGTACCCTATATTGCAATTGCAATTTAATATGCGTTTATTTATTAAGTTCCTCATCTAATGCATTTTCCAACATAAACAAGCGATAATTCATTCTATATACTATGATCAACACAATATTAGATTGATCTAGGGCTGAACAATTTTGAAAAAATATCTTATTGTCACTGTTTTGACTCATTTTGCAAATTGGATATGAACTGTTGTATTAAAAGGAATGATACTTTTACATAATTCTCATATTTAATAAGAAAACATACAAAAATGAAGAAAATAGGATTTTTTGGTATAACATTCTAAAAATATGGCACAGGAATTATTGCATGATATGTAATGCATAACATCTCTGCTGCAAAAAAGGTTCTAAACTGGTATTTTGACACAAATTTCAGGTTAAAGAAATATTGGCTATTCAGGGATTTGAAAATTGCAGCAGGCTGTACTGCAATTAAATCTAAATTGCGATTAATTGTTCAGCCCTAGTGAAAACCTTAAAGAAATTTTAAAAAACATAACTTGCACCTCAACATCAACAATGCAGGATTAGAGTACTCGAGTTAATCACAATTAATCAAGCTCTTAATTTAGTGCACTTCATTTTTTAATCACAATTAAAAATGCTTGCTTTATTGTCCCTTTAACACACTTTTGCTAGTGTGTGTCAGTGTCTCCATGCAGCCACAGTGATGGAAAATAAGTCTACCACTGCTCTGTAATGTCTCATTTCACTTTAAAAACTCAAAGACAGCTCAGTAGACAAGTCAAAAGTTCCCCGCACCTTTTAATGGTCTCTTATTTCATTTTTAATCCATAATAACTTCCTTTTTCCATGGTTAAATTCATGTTAAATCATTGATCTACCTCTTAAAGCAGCTCGATATCCAAACAGGAAGTCAATACCCTTAGTCATACCCTTAGTTCAAGACAGCTGAAAAATACAAAATGACACAACAAAGTCTGTTATGCAAAATATTGGAATTTAAAATGCAATAGAAAGAGTGCCACTAATTACAGAAATGTTGATATTAATTGCAATTAAAAATTTCAATCTTTTGACCCATATTATTCATTCATTCATTCAATAAATTTTTACAATATATTTTCAAACAGTTTTTTAGTTACATCCTGGCTGATGACATAATGATATAGTGATATTAAAGGATGTCATCAGTAGTGATCATAAGGGTAAAATGATATGAAACTGACCTCATTTGACCTTTTCAAAGACCACACATCCCTGATTGATTTGGTTTATGCAGCTTTGCTTTTAAGCCATCTGTGTAATTTTTTACTACACACACACATACAACAAAAAGCTGTTCTGCATTAGTCTTCACGGTCTGACCACAGATGCTCCTTGTGACCCTGTTTTACTTATTTTTCTACCACAGATGAGTTTCACAGATAAGGATACAATTGTGAGTACCTTTTAGAAACACTGACTCTGATGGGAAATGGCATCTAAATTTTTAGATGAGATTGTCGTCCAAATTACACTTGAATGTAAATAATGGAACGCATCCACTAACATGAAAGAGTCAGTAATTGTTCCAAGTCGACATAGTATTAAAGCTGGGTTTCCCCACAGGAGTGGGAGTCTCAATACTCTAGGGCTGAACGATTTGCGAAAGTAATCTAATTGCAGTTTTTGTTCACAAAATTGAAATGTAATATGCAATCATTTTTAAGTTCCTTATCTTATGTATTTTTCACTAAATACAAGTAATAAATCATTCAATAGTATAGCCTATAGGGCTGGTCAAGTAATCTAAATTTAGAATAAAATCAAAATACGTTCAGCTGCAGTTTTCAAATCGCAGCAGATGCATCATTTCTTTAAATTGAAATTTATTTCAAAATACCAGTCGAATACATTGTTTGAGGCTGAGATGTTCACATCATGCAAACATTCAAGTTTTTTTTCTAGAATTGTTTGAAAAGAAATCCTTCTTTTGCTGTTTTTATGTTTGTCTTATCAATAATGAGACTACACAAAAATAAGGAAAGTAGGACCTTTTGAAAACTACCCTGGAAAAAGGTGACACTTGAATGTTTGTGTGATGTGTAGAGCATAATGTCTCTGCTGCTGCTGCAGAAAAAAATGCATTGAACTTCTATTGCAACATTTTTTAGGAAATATTGCACTTTCTGTGATTTAGAAATTGCTTGGACTATATTGCAATTTTATCTTGATTTTGATCAATTGCCAAAGCAGCCTTAGTGAATACTCAGACTGAGAAAAGAACTGCAGACAGATAGAGTGAGAGAGACAGAGAGAGAGAATGACAGAGGTCAGTGTGTCTGCCAGCTGTTTGAGATGAATAGACCTTTATGTAGAACAGAGGGCGGCAGATGGCTAGTCAGCATGCTGACAGACACACAGAGTAGATTTTAGAGAGGCTAGAGAGGGCACTCATGAGATCAAAAAATAAATCTAATGGTTGCTATGTAAAAATTTGTAAGCACTTTATTTTTAGTTAGGTTGACAGGGGAGGGGCATTTAAAAACATGGCAGCAACATTTATTGATCTAGAAATTTAGGATTGTTCAGAAGCACTTAAATTAAATTCAGCAGAATCTTTGTTGTTTGAAATGAAAAAAAATAAAATAAAAACATTTTAAGTAAACATTTAAAGTAATGTTTTAGTAAACAACAGCTCATTTTATGTTTTTTATTAGCAAGAAGAACTGGATTTTTAACATGGAGACAAGTAAAAAGAAACAACAAGTTGGTTGATTTTCTGTGTCTAAGCAGATTAATGAGATTTGATCTCAAATTTTATCAAAGGGTAGAATTAATACAGAAACGTGTTTACAGAGATGTGGGTTTATGTAAACACATGAAACCTCAGATGCACTCAACCTAAAATGCTCTCACATACCGATGAAATCATGCTCTTTATACACACACAGACACACACACACACAGAGTGGACGGGTCAGTTATAAGTTCACAAGTCACCCACTGACAGCACATTGAACTTATGCAACACAATACATAGAAAAACAGTAACTCCAAGTTCTCTGTTACACTTGGCCTTTAGCAAAGTTTTCCCACAAATCCAGAGCAGATCACAGGGTGACACCATCAATGCATAAAAAGGCGTAATGACTACTTAATGCTGTAGTCAACCAAGGAAAGTCTTGGTTGACTGAAATTACATGCATACACTGTTTAATCGACTGGTTGTTGTGACCTTCATCTCTAGATCAGCGCAAAGTGACAGTGTCCTCAGTGCACCCTCTTTGTGGTCAAAATGAACCAAAAAAGTGAACATAAAAAGTTCTGGGCAGCATAATAGATTATTTTAACCAGTAATCAGTAATTATGTTTACTGAAATAAATGTTAATTCAGAGCTGACCAGTGGAGCCTGCCTATAGACAGATGATTTCTGTGATCAGCAGAATAACTATTTTGAGTTACAGACTTAACGACTCCAGATAACCGTTTTTGTTTCATTTCAGCCAATAATCTCATGCAGAAGTTTATTTAACCATTTATTATGCAACATATTATGTTTGGCGCCAGGCACTGACTTAATCAGTCCTCACAGATTTTACATATAGAATTTGAGGAGTGATAAGATAACAGCTTTAACCCCCAGTCGGAGCCAGCAGGTGGATGCTGGGGTGGAGGAGGGTTGCAAGCGAGAGCACAGTGTTAATCCAGGCGCAGCGATGCAGCAGAGGAAGAGAAAGGAAATCTCACAGCTTAGATAGCCCACTAGTTTAGGAGGATGTGAGTCATGTGATTTGATTAGGATGCATGTCAGGTGTGAATGATTGTGCTCAAGATTACTGGCAGAACTAACTCACAGGCTTCGTTTCATTTTATCATTATAGCAATTAACAGGACCTACTTGTTCCAGGCTTATGCTGTGTAATTTACAGACATAAACAACAGTATTGTCTGTAAATTACAGTAAACGACAGTGTGCGACATATGCTTGTTTATTGAGCTGCACTGAAAATAAATCTGCAGGTCGGGATGTAAGGAAAAACTTTTAGGGACCAGGAGACATCGCTGTCTCTCTCTTCTGTTCCCTATCCAGACACTATAGTTAATATGTGTATTATAATTAGATGACAAAGGGGCTTACTAAAGATCTCCAGAGCTATGGATAATGCAGGCAACAAGGGTAAACCCGCAATTTCCACATGGGACAACTGCACCGTGCACTGAAGCCCAGCGGGTTTACTCCGACTGAAGGCGAGCAACCTCGCCCACTGGAAGCTAGTCTAGAGCGCTGCGCTGCGGCGTGCAGCCCTGATCAGAGGGCAGAAATCACAGGAGAACTGCAAGTTCAAGCAGGAATAGTATGTCAACATCAGACTATTTTACCTCTTGGGCTTAATTTATCATCCTTTCCATTATACGTCCATGATATTACTGCTTCCGCCATTGGGTGAGTACATTAGGAAATTAAAAGGTCAATGATTGCTTGAAGGATCAGTGGTTTTAGGAAAAATTCTTTGGCTAAATGTCCTCAAAGGTTAACTTTTCCTCATCAATGATGCCATTGTAGCTCTGTGACACACTGACCTCATGGTGGCCCTTTGCTCTCGCTGCAGGGTGAGTCGTAATGTTGATGAAGTGATGATTTGCAACCGGGAGTCAGTGCGTTATGTTTTATTTTGTAAGAACCGGATATTCTACTCTTGTGACTTCCTTCTGTGGAGCTTTCTGATCGACGAGTATTGACGCAGTTTGGCAGTGGCCAGTGCTGAAAATAGACCTGCAGCGTATCTCGAACGAAGCGGAGCAAAGTGGCGCTCCAGGCACGTGCCGCTGCCAGTCTGGAGCACTGGCTGTGGAAATGCTGATAGACTAGAGGGAGCGATGTGCTCCGCAGTACAATTCGTCGGTGCATTCGCTGCATGTGGAAATTGGAGGAAAGGCTGTGACAGAGGGCATAGCTTCAATACAGACAAAATCCTGCAGTTTTCATCACATTCAATTTTAGACCTCCAACTGCTGTGAAAAAATCAGAAAATAGCAAAATTTTTACAGCACTGATCTCACTTCCTGGGTTGTCCCATTGCTGCACACTCCCCTCTGATTCCCTCCACTGTACATGCTCTGTCTATCTCTCTCTTTTTCTCCTTGATTGCCCACTGCTGCCTGCTGCGATTACCCATCAAACAAGATTTTGATCAGATGGGGGCTAAGGATGTAAATCACCTGTTTCATCACAATGCCATAATTCTTTGGACATTGATTTGATATTTTCTGATATTACAACATCTGCCACAGTACAGTTTACCTTTGAAAGAGGATTGTATCCACAAATTTCATACAGTTACTGAAAAACTTTGGTTGTGTAATCTAATTCCTGAAAGGTTTCTGTACTGTGTATAGGTGTTACTGGTCTTAATTCTGATCATCTTAGTTTTACTGCTAGTATTGCTTGTACTACTTTGGTCAACACACGTTTTTAAAATTTCTTTCATGAAAAGTCTGACTTGGCTTCAATGAGCTCCCTGAATCCAGACAGTGATGATGAACTTAAACTGTCTGCCACTTTAAGAACTGTTCATTTCATTCCTGATTGAACACAATGATCACTGAGGCCTGTAATTTTGCATTGACCCACACCACATGACTATCTACTCTCTGATCCATAATTTTTAAGAGGATGTTTGCTTTTGTCAGCTCAGCCTGGAGTCAACACCTCAGAGAAAGACTGAACCAGCATGAATTTCACACACACACATATATAGGCAAATGCTTGAGCAAACATGCCTGTGAGTCATACCTGCTCCCAGCGACACGGGAGAGAGCAACATGTGAGTGTTTGTATAATGAAGTCAGAGTCAATACTCAGCACTGTGTCCACAGAAATCTGAAACTAATTTGTGCCACTGACACGTCAATATAACTTTGAAGTGTGTTAAGAGGTCACAGTGCTGTGCTGCTCAAATATGACCTCTGATCAAGTGTAGTCTAAGGACCTCCTGTTAAAGGCTGAGGGAAGGAAAATGAACAAGGAACAGCACATAACAGTTAACAACTGTATCTGTAAATATAAAAGGTTTTGACAGCACAACTTGCATAAAACTTTGATAGGAACCGAACAACAGACTATTTGATATTATCAACTGTAAAAAGGAGTGTGTACTTGGAAAATATTGTGTTTCCCTGAAGATACAGAGCAATATTGTATTACATACAGAGTCCTGGGTAATGTGATCTGGTATGGATAATATCTTCAAAGTGACCCATGAAATACAGGGTTCTTTAGGGATGTGCAGGGGAATGTCCTGGACATCTAGGACACAGAGGTCAGCCATTAGAACAAACTAGGGGACTTTTTTAGTATTGTTTATGGGGTTTAAAAGATGTTTATAGTGGAGGGATCTTTAAATTTGAAACTTTAGTCAAATTATGGGTCATTTCATACATCACAGTGATTTTTCTTGCTCACAACAGCATGCAGTACTAAACAAAAGAGAATTTCAACCCTAAGGCAGCCTTGTCCAAACTTCAGTATGCTACAATGCCAATATGAAACCTAAAAAATATCCTGGGGCCAAAGGAAAAACCCTCATATAAATGCAACATGGGACTCAAAGTGTTAACTATTAGACTTTTATTTCATACATGGAGAATTTCAATGCAAACACTTGGCTTTAAGCGACATTTACATTACACAGAAAGTGTCAGTTCACAAAGTACAATTAATGAGTCACTGCCATCTATCATCTTTGTTTTGATCAGGCGTTTGCAAACTCACTTTTATTTATTTCCAGTATTGATCTCTGTAAATGTACTTTGTGGCCCAGCGAAATCTTTTTTTTTTTTTTTTTTTAGATACTTTTATTGGGTTTTTACACATTTAAGTACATCAGTTATAATGTATATGATGACAAAAAGTTACTGTGAAGAAAGAGTGAACTCTTCTCTAGTAGGATTTATGTCTCAGAAGGCACTGATCAATTCTTAAAATGTGGGGGTGAGCAGTATAGGACAGTTTTTAACAAAGTGTCACCAGTTAATCCAACACCAGTTCACTAACAAAGACCACGCTAGTTATTAGTAATATTTTTCTACTGCTCTTCGTCTTCTCCTTAAGTACCTCAGAGTTGATTTTTGTCCAACTTTTAGCCAAACAGAAAAACAGCTAGGAGAAGGTAAGTGGGCTGTGACTTTTTAAATATTCTGGCTGTAAATCGACAGGGGCCCTGCTGGGGGTTCTGTGTGGAATAAACGACAGTAAGCAATAAACAGGCTGCAGGGTCCCAAGTGATACTAGGATATATGCAAAGGTAATATGCCTCCTGCAAAATTTGGGGTCAATACAGATTTTAATGGTTAAGAATCTTTAATGCTAATAAGATACTTTTATTATATTTAAATGCAGCATGAGGCCAGGGTACTTATATATTGTATAGTGCATCTCTAAGGGGCTACATCTGAATATGTCTTCACGAACACTGAAGAACTGACAAATATATGATAATCATAGTAAATTCTCTTATATTGTAGGCTGTTGTATTGTTTGGTAGACATGCCCGGTATGTTATTGAAGCATAATATTGTAGTGCAGGGTAAATTACCAGCTAGCTAAAAGCTTTATCCATAGTCTTGAAAGTGTAAAACATAAACAAATTTGACACAGGACACACTGAGGGACAGTTCACATGACAGCATACAAATAGTTTTACATAAAAAATCTTTGTGATCTTCTACTAATAAAAAAAAAATCTTTTGAAAAACAAAATAAAAATAGGTACAAGGTAACTTAGAAGTGAGAACCCAATCCCGTGCATGGTATAGATCCTCTTGATGCCAGCATCAATCATCAAAAACAAGGGATAGTGTTTGGTATTGATCTCCTGCCTCGTGCTGTTTGATGCACAAAGGCCCCTTGGCAGTGTTGGATGTTTGTATCTGCTCTGTACCAACACAGATCTGGTTCTGCCTGCATTTTATTTTTCAATGCAACTAATGCACAAATACAACAAAATTTAAAAAATTTTTTATTTAAGTTGTGGAAATGAAACAACAAAAGCAGTGTTTTTAGCTGTGCAGTGTGACCTCAACGTAAGTGGAGGGAACTTTGGACTCAGGGCATCCATGACATAAGTGAACATTAAAGGTTTATGCAGCAATGAGGGCTTGTTGTGTTTATGAGAACAAAATAAACTGGTAATAAAGTGTGTTGGAACCATGTAATTCTGTTGATACTTGTTTGTGCTGCCTCTCAAAAATATCGTGACATTTCATCTACAGAAGTCCCATGAAGAAATTCAAGATAAATGGAGGCCTACACTGCATACACATAAAGCTCAGAAAATGTTTTGGGGTCATAAATTAAGAGTGTGAAGTCATTTCAAGAAATTCACAGAACAAACATTCTCTGAAAGGAAGTACTGTGACAATGACCTCATTCGGCAACTGTGCAGAAGTAGGGCACTTCTTGATTCATTACGGTTACATGAAAATCGTTATTCAGTTTGATTGGACCCACAGACACACAATGTGCAAGGTTTGTTCTCATCATGTTTGGTGAAGGACAAACTTCAAACATTTATGTTCATGACATCTTTAATTGTTGAGGCTGAGAAATAAAATAAATGTGATTTATGTCATAGTCAGTCAGAATGAGGGCATTTATGCACAGGATGCTTTACAGTGAAACTGTAATAAATGTCACTACATTGACCTGAATATTCTGTACTTTGTTACTTCATGGCTAATCAGATTCCATCTAATGACTTCCTCTTATAATATGTTGAGGCCATATATTCTCTGGATAACACACATAAACAGGATCACACTATTCCCAGGAAATAAAAGTAGATCATTCTAAAGAGTGATATAATCTGTTCTTCCAAGCAGTGTATCACTGAATCTTTGATAAAAATCTTCATGTCAGCTGTTTCAGTGTCACAGGATAACACTTACACTTGCTAACCAAACCTGACATATTGTTGTGAACAGGCTGCAGGAATACACTTATGTAAATATTTCTACAACCCCAGTTCCAAAAAAATGGAATCAGATTTTGAAACAGACATTAACCATTTCACGAACAATATTAGCTTATTTTAAATTTGATGGCCACAGCACAGCTCAAAAAAGTAGGGACAGGGCCGTGAATAACATTGTGTAACTCCCCTTTTTCTTGGGAAGTGAGGAGACCAGTTGCTGTAGTTTTGGGAGAGGAATGCTGCCCCAATCTTGTTTGGTGTACAATTCTAACTGCTCAACAGTCCTGAGTCTTCTGTGCCAGATTTTTTTGTATTATGATGTGTCAAATACTAGCGACCAGTCCAGGTGACAGCTGGGATAGGCTCCAGCCCCCCCACGAAACCCGAATGGGATAAGGGGTATAGAAAAAATATTTTCAAATATTTTCTGTTGATGAAAGGTCTGGACTGGTCCATTTTAAAAACGAGCTTTGGCGCAGAGAAGACAGTAGCATTTCTGGATCGTATCCACATATGGATTCTTGTTTTCATGATACAGCTTTAACTGGCATGTATTGATGGCACGGCCAACTATGTTGACAATGATTTCTTGAAGTGTTCCTGAGCCGATGCAGTGATTTCCAGCACAGAATCATGTCTGTTTTCACTGCAGTGCTACCTGAGGGCCTAAAGATCACAAGCATCCAATATTGACCTTTGGCCTAGTTCCTTGCACACAGAGATTTCCCCTGATTCTCTGACTCTGTTGATGATATCACGTACTGCAGATGATGGGGAATTCAAAGTATTCACAATTTTACTTTGGTGAACATTTTTATGATATTGTTTCCCAATTTTTAGGCATGGAGTTTCACAGAGTGGGGGACCTCTACCCATCTTTACTTCTGAGAGACTCTGCCTCTCTGAAATCCACCTTTTATACACAGTCATGTCACTGACTTGTTGCCACTTAACCTAATTAGTTGCAAATGCTCCTCCTGGTGTTTTTGATAACTTCAATTGCCCTGTTGAAATGTATTGCTGCCATCAAATTCAACGTAAGCTTGTGTTTTTCATGAAATGGTAAAATGTCTCAGTTTCAAATTCTGATGTGTTGTCTGTGTTCTTTTGTGAATAAAATATGTATTTATTAGCTTAATTACGTTGTGTTTATATTGTCATTTTATAAAGAACCCCAACTTTTTGGAGTTAGGGTTATAATTACTAAAACAGTGTAGTCATTGGAGTATTAAACACCACTTTAGTGTTTTTAAAGTGATATAGAAGGTTTGAAACATACACTCGCGCTAAAACAAACTGTCAGAAAGCACGTTTTAACTTCCTTTAAAAATGCGAGGTAAAAACTTGTATGGCCTCGGCTTATTCCTGCCCCGTTCGCTCAACTGTTGATTTAAAATAAACATTTATCTTCTTCTCTGCAAGTTTTCTGCCCAGTAACCATTTTCAGTAGCTCTGTTGTTCTCCTCAGCTGTCTTCACCCAGCCTGTGACATCATTCCCCTTTCACCCAGTTCTCTGACGGCTGCGGTAAGAGGTAACCAGCGGTCAAACAGCGACGCGTTCATGCACTCAGAAAGAAGCTCGGATATCAAAGCTTCAAGAGCGAGGCCCGAAGGAGAGGAAGTTCGTTTCTGTCTGGGACAAGGAATGCAAATAATTTCGTCTCAGCATGACTATTTTTTAATTTTATGTATGCTATAACCATTGCCACCATAAAGATTTGACTTATTTTACAAATGTTTTAATTGAAATTCACCTCAGAATTTCTGTAGTTAATCAGAATGAATCTCGGCCTTTTTATAGCATTTTAAAATTCCACTATTTTGCCTCTAGAGTCTTTTTGTGTCATTTTTTTAACTTTTTGTTGTCTTAACTAAGGACTTGACTTCCTGTTTGGATACAAACTTGCTATTATCAGCAGATTGAAGATTTTAATATGAACTTAAACACAGAAAAGAGGATTTATGATGACATTAAGGAACAGTAAAAAGATAAACGTTTGACAACACCAGGTGCTGATGACTTATGACTTGACAGCTGGGCTGACTGTGATGATGTTTTTTTAGTGAAGGACACATTAAAGGGGACATATTTTACCCTTTTAAGACAAGTTTATATAATTTTCAGAGGTCCCAGGTGCCTGTGGATTTTGTTGCTGAAAAACAACACTCTAATATAGGACTTTTGCATGTCTACAAACCCCTCTGTTTCAGCCCTGCTCAGAATGAGCTGTCTCTGTGTGTCTGTGGCTTTGAATGTTAATGAGCTGTCTGACTCTGCCCATGACCACACCCCTCTCAGGAGATGGATGTGGCACTCTGAGGTTACAATGTTACAGTTAAGGTCCTGAATGGGATTTGAACCATCAATCTCCCACATGAGAGTCAGCAGGGTAACCCACAGAGCTATCCAGCATCTCATCTTGCAGCTGAGAGGAAGATCAGCAGATGACGGTGGAACTTTCTTCCAAGTGGGTTGGGCCAACCAAGCCTGGGGGTGGGCGCTTACTCCCCACTTGACATCATGAGGGGAAAACCTGAGAACGGCTTGTTTCAGCACAAATTTTCTGAAAGATGGCGAAAGGAAGAAAATTGATTTTTCTGGTATTTGAGGGGATTGTGGACAGGCCAGGGGCACATATTTTTTGTCAGAAAAGCCTGAAAAAGTGATTATTGAATAATATGTCCCCTTTAGGAGCAGTGGAGGTCTCATTTTACATCACTGTGGCTGCAGAGAGACGCTACAGTGGTTCAGCTAAAGTGTGCTGAAATATTTATTTTATTTATTTATTTATTTATTTAATATGGACATAACAATTACATTGGAAAACACCAGATGCATAGTTTTAAGTGTTATAGCACTAGTACTAATTTTCAACACCTGTCCATAGGAGGCTTTTAAGGAGGGGGTTAGTCCATAGTAGAAAGTTAAAAAAGAGACAATAAAGTAGACAATAAAGCATGTAATTGATAGTGATAAACAGTTTTTAAAAATGCACCAATAGTCAACCTTAATTATTCGCAATTAATGCAATTAATCTTGACAGAATCAATTTTCATATATTGATTTTTCTTTTTCAAGATACATCACTTGACAATAATTTTGTGACAATCAAGGTCAGAGCTGGACTGGTGAGCTAGCATACAGGGCATTTTCCCAGTTGGCTGCCACACTTTGAGGCCAAGATGATTCTATCAATTCTATTTATTTGCTGGTTTATTTAGCATTTAACAATTACTAAATTCTTACATACATCTGTTGTGTCCACTATGTTCCTGTTAAACATTAAGAGAGTCATCGCTGATCACGATAAAAAAAAAAAAAACACACACACACATTCAAACACAAGGAAAACCTTTCCTGGTATGTTTGCCTCTTTCCGACAGTACCTGAAAGCCACATAAGTGCCGACGTTGCAAGCAGAAGCAGTCACAAGCCAGTGTTTATCTAACACGGAATTCTTACACCGGATTTGGAGCATTGTCATGGCACTTCGAGAAACATTTTGTTTGACATTTATGAATATTTCGTCATGTATTTGCCGAATCATCAACATCAATCGACAGATTTTAAAAAACGGAAGAAAAGATGAAACCCCGCGTCTTGAGTGAATCATCCGCATACGATTTTGCCTTATAAGCGGCTCTATCGCTGCATTTTTAGGGGCTACATTTTTTATCTTATTTTCTGTATCCCAGACAGATGTGACACAATTTACAGAGCACAGTTAAATATAGGCAACCCGTAAACCATCCCCCTCCTTCACTGCTCTCCTTCATCACACACTGTGCCGGGGTTACTATCGGACAAAGCTCCCCTCCTCCTTCACTCTATGTGCTGAGGTTACTATCGGACAAACGTCCTCTTCTCTTCCTTCTCTTCTCTTCTCATCCTGCTTGTCTGCAGCCATATCACGCAGATATGCTTAAGTGTTTTTGCCTGTTGAAAATGCCATAAACAGAGGGGTGCAGGTCGAGGTTTTTTTAGGGCTGAAAACGGAAATTACACGGAGAAATGCCAGCTTAATTTATTCGAACAAAGAACACATTGTGCGCTGCCGTTTTGTCCGAGGTTACTGTCGGTTAAAGGGAAAAGGAGATAGATTTTACACCTTTATCATTTCATCCCCCTCAAGCAAGAGAGAGTGCCAGCATACTTCAAACAGCGTAAGATGAAGGAACTAAGAGTTTTCAACAGAAGAAGACACATGAATCAACAGGTTACATGCCTATGTTAGTCTGCATTTGCCTAAACAAATACAATCTTTGTCAAAGAGCTGATGTATGGACCCCAAAGCCCTGCATGATATGAAAAAAAAAAAAACATTTTCTACTCCTTATTCTTATAAATATGTACAAGACTATTGTGTGTCGTGCATATCTTTTCAAATCCCCTGATAACGAAGTCTGGGGGGTAAGGGTCTTAGAATGAGCTTAGATGCATCCTCCAGCACTGTTACACACTGATTGCATTATAGGTCTGATGAAAGGTTTGAAATGATTGTCTTAAAGGAGTTAAAATATAACAAAGACCCAGCTGTTCTGTTGTTGAATGGATATGTTTCAGCCTGTAGTATAAAACAAAGACTAAAACATTTAGTTTCTTGATAGAGTTTTTGTACAGTGTACATTACAACCCTATGGATGGCAGAGATGGTACCGAAGTAGAAGTGCAGTTATTTTGTTTAAAAGTTACTTAAGTAGATGTAAAAGTACTAAATCTACTCAAAAGGTAAATCATTTAAATTTTACTACTGAATACCGAGTAGCTGCCTGAAAGGTTTGTACAATAGAATACAATCTTCCCTTAATGTGTGTTAACAACAAGAGAATATGAATCTCTGTCTCTCTCTCTCTTCTTTAAGTAAAGGCACGCTTTCATGATAAAGTTAAGCGTAACACCTGTTTTTGGATGTAATGTGGACTCATTCTTTCTCTGTGTGCTACTGACCATGATGTGTCAAAGAAGCCAAACTACTGACCAGTTTTATGATGTTAACAGTGACCTTTGACCTCCTTGTTTTGACATTTATTGTTTTTTTTTTTTACTTTGTAATAGTTGCTGCTGAAAATGTTATGAATTCTAATACTTCCCTAAAAATATACTAAAGTTAAAGTAAAATTGCTCATCTTAAAAATTACTTCTCAAGAGTAAAGGTACACAAAAGAGCTTCTCAGTTACACTAATATAAATAAATGTAGCCTAGTTAATTTCAACCCTGCTAATATGACAGGTTTCCAGCTTCTCTCTAATGGTTTATGAGTGAATTACATTTTGTAATTTGAGGAAGCTGACCCTTAACAGAGCTGCTTGAACTAAATATCTTCATCTGGTTTTGAGGGTCTAACACCATTTCACAAAGTGGCAAACACTACAATATGATATTATTCAATCCAGCACACAGTCGTATAATACTATATGATTTTATTAGGTAGGAGTCAATAAGATACCAGTATGATGATACAATTTAATGCCGCATGATATGGTAGGGTACAATATAATTTAATTAAATATAACATGGTGCAATATGATAATACAGTCCATTACTGTGGTTCCCAAAAATTTTCTGCCAGGCACCCCACCTTTGGCAGATTATAATATTTGAATAGTATTTTCCTACTCCTCACATACAAATTAACATGTAAGAATATATAAATGAAAATATACTGTCAGTCACGAATTTTACTAACAAATTCCATTTTTATTTGCAACATAGAACCTCCAAATTGTGCAGGAGTAACAACAACTATCTCCTCAGAGTGTTAAAAATTTAACTCTATGAAGATGTACAATTCCCTGAAAATAAAAACCTAGTGAACATTTTTTAGGATTTATTCTGCTTGTCCCACAATTACTGTGGGCTTGTTTCGTGCTACAGATCTTCTTGGGTCCTGGATGCAGCAGAAAAACCTCTCTTACACTGGTAGGATGGCACAAAAGGGAGGAGTGGGGACAGGGCTCTCCTCCCTAGCAGGGGTCCTCCTTTTTCCCTCCAATCCAAAAGGCAGACGATGTCTTGGACCACATTGTTGAATCTGAGGTGACATCAAGGAACCGTTCCTTTACTCCATTGAATGTATGTTTTTAACACAGTGCTGCTTAATGGTTCATGTACGTATGCTCTATGTATGAAACAGATCAGAGCATTGGAATGGACAACGAAAATTTAATCCACTAGAGCTTGTTTCTCACCAAGCTACTTCAATAATGCTCCATCCATCCCAGAGATTGAAGAAAGAACGGTCTGTCCTCTGCTCAGTTGCGCTCAATGGTCTGTCTTTGTGCCCAGGTGAGCCAACATCATTGATATGTTTGTATTTTCTAATAATGCTCTCATTACTCTTCTATATTTCCTCTGGAGACTTGATTCATTTCTTTTAAATGTTTCTTCTTCATTGTGTTGCTACTCTGGGTTGAACTGTTGGCTCAACACTGCCCCACGATTGGCAGCGGTATTTCTACATCTGATCTGTAAAGTTAGAGAGAACAGATGAAAAACGGATGAAATGAACGCAGAAGGTCCATCCATATCCCTATGCAGTCCAAACTTTGAGCACAAATGAGCCTTAAGGGCCCAAAGATCACATGCATCCACTTCTGACCTTCAGCCTTGTCCCTTGCGCACAGAGATTTCTCCAGATTCTCTGAATCTTTTGATGATATTGTGTGCTATAGATGCTAGGATATTTAAAGTGTTCACATTAAATCGAGGAACATTTTTCTGAAATTGTTCCACAATTTGTATACATAGTTTTTCACAGATTTGTGACCCTCTCCCCATCTTTAATTCTGGGAGACTCTGCCTCTCTAAAATGTTCCTTTTCATGTCACTTACCTGCTGTCAATTAAGCTAACTGGTAGCAAAATGCTCCTCTAGCTGTTTTTCATTTTAATATTTACTTTTCCAGCCTTTTGTTCTCCCGTACCTACTTTTTTGAGATGTGTTGCTACCATCAAATTTTAAATGAGCTACTATGTTTCATGAAATGGTAAAATGTCTCAGTTTCAACATGTTGTTTATGTTCTGTTGTGAATAAAGTAGTTGTTTCTGAGATTTAGAAATCATTGCATTCTGTTAAATTTACATTTTACACAGCACCCCAGCTTTTATGGAATTAGGGTTGTACATATGACTTCACCAGTGTTGATTCTTTTATATGTTTTATTATAGCTTATAGTTAGACTGATACATAAAGTAACATGTACAGCTGTTGTGTTGCTGAAACACAACAACACTGGCTTATGGCTCACCACCCACACTACCTTTGAATGAGTCAGACTGCATTATGTACCAAACAAATCTTCCTTCAGGCACTTATGTTCCTTGTTTACTGGACCTTTTCTTGGTATATTCATGTGCTTTAATGCTATTTCTCTTCCCTTAGAGACATGTGCCCCTCCTGATTGAAAATGCTGTGCACAGATGTATATCTTTACAAAAATACACTACATATCTAACACAACATGGATCAGTCTTCAAAAATGTGCATCCTCATTTGCAAGCCAATCAGTGTCTTAAGATCATAAGTGGGTTAGGGTGCAGTGATCCCATCAGTCTTGAGTGTGTAGACTGCCCCATGCTGTGCCAGACAACACAAACCACTGTCCTCTTACCACTGAAGATAATTGCACCTGACATCTTACCACAAATCCTCTCAAAGAATGAGATGTGGACTACTACTACTACAATTTTCCACATAGGTGACTTTATGGCCACATATTTTCAACAGTCCTCTTGTTTAAAAAATGAACTTGTGTTACCTTTGAATGTCCACTTACAGCTCTGGATTATACCTGGTGAAGGTATACACCTTGTAGTTGGGCAAAACATTTGAAATCTATAATAGTCTTTGTTGTAAATGTTAGTCTTTTAAGTGTCTTGCAGCACTAGAAAAGTGTATTTCCTCACCAAGTTTTGGTCAGTTTCATATTTTGTTACATAATGGGAGAAATTTTCTTAGAATTCACCAATCATCACAAAAATGATCTCTTAAACCTCTCTGCTTTTAGATCTTACATTTCCTTTAACTGTCAGATGTATTTATTAATTTACACCTTTAAACTGTTCATTTAGAGTCATTAGCATTACTAAAATCTTGAAATGACTGCAGAATAAATTCTACTCTGCCATGCTGACATCACTGCATTAGTCTGGACTTATCATCATCCATCCTCATCCATGCAGGAAGTTCTGCAGCGTCTTTGAGGGATTATACGACTAATCGTTCTGACAGTGGATCCTGATTAAATGAGACCCCACCTTAGACCTCACATACTCCTCAGCAGATTCACACTTAAGCACACTGACAGAAATGACCCTTTTATTACATCTCGTATACTAAACATAGTCTTCTAGAGTTAATCATGGTCATTCATTTCAAAGCAAAACTCATTGGCACTAATAACATCACTTGTTGCAGTTTGAAGGTGCAGATGTGAGTTGAGTTGAACATCTGAAATTCTTGTTTCATCATTTGAGGAAAGGGTGGCTCCTTTATATTAAAAATTGCTTTGACAGTAAAATAAATTATTCTCTGTAGAACAAGAACGTTTTACAACAGTGTCCTGCAGCAGAGCAGAAGCATTGTTGGAAAGTTCAGCAGTTTGCATTGTTTGAATTAAATGCCCAGATGTTATCTTCAGATTTCAGGGGAAAGGAAAACGACTGATGTGGCCGTCCACCACCACTTGTTGTATATTTAAAGCAATTGCACCCTAAGGCAGAACGAGCAGAATAAAGACAGTAGAGGCACAGGAGGACGGATAATCACTGCCAGATGGTTGTCATGCTCTTTGGACATTAGTTAGCCTGCACTGCACGTCAGGATCATGCAGCTTCCTAATACATCAACCAATGCTAACCTGTACACGCACAGGACTAGTGTTAGGTAAAATCTTGAATTTCATTCTCTATATAATAATAATTATGACACTTTGCGATGAGAAGTATAGTATTCAGCAAAGGTCACGTTACATTTTTAGCCATCTAGCACCACCTGCGTGTGCTGTTTATTTTAATGCACTGAGCTGTTTCTGTCTCAAATTGTTGTTTTTGCTAACAAGGTCATCTTCTAGACCTCAGATCGCCTCTGTTAGATCTGGCGTGGGTGCAATCGGACAAAGCGTTGCCCATTTAGAGGCTGGCGTCTATTGACATGTTAATTGTTTACAGTTGCTGCTGAACAAAGTGTGGTCAGTTGAGCGGCCTGGTTATTCAGTAGCTGGGCTCAAGACAGTCTGTTATTGTTTAGACAAACTGAGTAGGATGGAAATGTTTTCAGGACACAAAAAGGGGACAAGTACATGGAAGAGATTTAACCTCATATGCAGGAAAACACTCCAGTAAACATTGCCTGCATAAGTATTCACCCCCTTGGATGTTTTACCATTTTACTGATTTTCTAAATCAATCATTTTCACTATAATTTGGCTATTTTGACAAATATATATATATATATTCTGGTGAAATGGAGCTCACCTGAGTGCGGTGAATATGTCTCAAGTGATTGTAGTATAAAGACAAGTGTCTGGAAGATCCAGTCACTGGTACACAACAAAGACAAAAGAACACTCCAAGCAACTTAGAGAAAAGGTTATTGAAAAATATAAGTCAGGGGATGGATACAAATACATTTCCAAAGCACCTAACATCCCTCAGAGTTCGGTTAAATCCATCATAATGAAATTTAATGAATGTGGCACATGTGTAAATCTGCCAAGATTAGGCCGTCCTCACATACTGAGTGACTGTGCAAGAAGGAGTGAGAGAGGCCTCCAAGACACCTGTGACTACTCTGAAGAAGTTACAAGCTGAGACAGAGACTCTGCATGCAACACCTGGTCTTCACCAGTCAAAGCTTTATGGGAGAGTAGCAAAGAGAAAGCCACTGCTGAAGAAAACTCATTTCAAATCTCTGCCAGAGTTCACCAAAAGGCATGTAGCAGACTCCATGGTCAAGTGGGAGAAAGTTCTATGGTCTGATGAAGCCAAAACGGTGCTTTTCAGCCATCAGACAAGACGCTATGCACCAAATACTGCACATCACAACAAACACATCCCCACTGTGAAGCATGGTGGTGGCAGCATTATGCTGTGGAGACGATTCTCAGCAGCTGGCACTAAAAGGCTTGTAAAGGTAGAAGGTAAAATGAATATGGCAAACTATAGGAAAATCCTCTGGGATAGTTTTATTCAGTCTGCAACTACAGCCTTGAATAAATTTTTAGTGAGACAATGACCCGAAGCATTCAGTGAAAGCTACATAGAAATGGTTGAAAGACAAGGAGCATGTTCTGGAGTGGCTGAGTCAAAGCCCATACCTCAATCCAATAGAGAATTTGGGGCTAGACTTGAAAAAGGCTGTTCACACCTGATGCCTGTGCAACCTGACAGAGTTTAAGCAGTTTTGCAAAGAAGAATGGGGATGCAGTGTCTAGATGTGCAAGCCTGATTGAGGCCTATCCACGCAGACTCGGTGCTGTGATTGCAGCTAGAGGTGCATCTATTAAATACTGACTTAAAAGAATTAATATTTATGCAGTCACTTATTTTACATTACGTATTTCTATTTGATTTACATTACTTGTAGAAATCTGTTTTTACTTAGTCATTAAAAGGTTTTTTGTCCAAAAAAAAGGCCAAATTATGTTGACCATGATTGATTTATAAAATCAATATAAGGGTAAAAGATCCATGGGGATAAATACTTTTTATAGGCACTGTATGAACTTCAGGTTGTATATCCTTTCTCATTCTTGGAGATGTTACAGTTCATATTCATCCATTCAATACAGCATGTTTTTAAGTAACCTTATGAGGAAATTAGCTGTTTAGCTGATCAGACTATCAGAAACAAGGCACATTGAGGTTTCCTATAAAATTTACACAACTGGCAAGTGTCTCTGTGTGTCTCAGAACAGGGGATATAATGAAATTTAAGATTGACAGTGCTGACTTAGCGTTCACTGAAGATCAAGGTGAAAATTTTACTTTTATTGTGATAGAATCACAGTGCAGCTATAACCATTAGTAAATGCATTGGTTGGGTGGTGCACAACAGATAAAAAGAGTATGTTCACTTTCTACACCTATTTATTGCATGTTGAAACTTTTTTCTGTGCTGCATATAAATACTGTATGCTACTAAAGCCTGTCATCTTTGCAGTGTGAAGTGTTGAGTGGTTGAAAGCACCTAGTGCAAATGAAGCGAAGGCAAATTCACAACCATCCTTCCGTTTACTAATCTGCATATCCTGTTCAGAGTCATGGAGGTCTGGATCTGTTTCCTGTATGCACTTGGCAAAAAGACATCAAGGTTTCCAGGTGAATCACGCCGAGGCCATTGGTTTGAAGAATAAAGAGAAGAGTTATTTCTGAAAGGTTTAATTTGGGCTCAGAAAGGATGGAGACTCTGGGTGATAGGGCTGTTAGTGTTTATTGATCACCTTGCATATTTCCAATTTTATACGGTCTTCTACCTTGTGTGATTATTGTTAGAGCATTTTGCATCATTTGTTTGGATTAAAAAAAAACCTTTGAAGCTGTATAGCAGGCACCAAGAGTCAAACTGATGAGTATAACTTGAGAAGCAGTGATTCAGTGGTTTAACATTGTTATCAACCCTGTTTGCAAACATTAGCCATCACCCAAATGAAGTGACATGAACAGGTATCACCTAGCAATATTTATCTGTTGTATTCAATCCATTTTGTGCTGGCATTTGGTATATCTAGCTGCTTAATTAAATAAGAGATTTTTTACAGAGCAAAAGAAGTCTTCTGTTGGACAAACTAATCTGCTTTTAATGTCAAATATGAGAGAAAATGCTGGCATACTAAGAGTCTTACACCAGAAGAAGTTATGAAAAGCCATCAATATCAACATTGGCATTGGCTAAAATGTTATGTTAAACATTTGCCCTAATTCTCACAGTCTCTGCACATAACCATAAATACCTGTACATACATACAAGTTCATTTAATGTACAGACATACAAGTCCATTTATTGGACAGAAGTCTGTTGTATATGCAAACATAAACCTCAGAGCTTCTTTACAAAATTATAATTACCTTTTATCAACCATTTCTTCAAAACAGTTGCTAACTTGTTTAGTTTATTTTTGCCTAATCCTCCTAAAGGAGTCCTAATTTTATCACTGTTACGTTCCTATCTAAAAGCTTCTTATTGCTTATGAGGGCACAACTATTTTTGTATATCTTTTTTTTTCTATTTAACTTTGCACACAAAAGGAGCAGGACAGACTTCAGGCTCTATACACAATTGTTATTACTTTTCTAATATGTGGATTTTTTTTAAAAGTATATGCAATTATCATTTATGATATAACTAATGTATTATTCATTGTAAGAGCTGTGGTAGCATAGAACCCTAATTGGAATTTCAATTACCATTGCAATGTGTTGCTTTAAAGGAGCTACAGAGTCACATATGCATTACAGATGCGCGAAAGTGTCGCTGGCCCTTTAAGAGATGTTTTGACTCCGCACGTGCTTTCCTTATATGGGAGCAGCATCAAACAGTGACCGTTAGTTACCTCAGTTGCTGCGCTCTTCTCCGCTCCGCATCGAGCAGCGCTATAAAAGCGTGCTGGAGGAAAAAAAAACTGTTTTGTCAGACACTGAGACACAGAAGAGCGGAGGACCGAAGAGGAGTTGATTTAATTTACAGTTTTAACTTCTTCTGGACAAGGGGTTTCAATTTATGACCACGGATATAGAGGATATTCAGGACGTCCAGAATAAAGGTTGGTGAGTTTTGTTTTGTTTTCTTTCTGTTGGTCAGTTTTGGGGTGATATGTGAGTTTCTTTGTCAGCTCAACAAAGAGATGTATGTCACAGTGATAAAGATTACACACATAGCTCATACCACTATTTCTTCATGGGACCTCATTTTTTAATTTGTTTTTAGCTTTAACTGGTTAAACATAGAAGACTGAAATCATTTTTGTCTTTATTGTCTACTTACTGTTGCATCGATTATTTTGCAATATTTACATTAACGTCGGTAAATTACACTAAAACGGAGACGTGCTGACAGGACAGTGTATCTTTAAAGTCAAGCCGTTGTTGGATAGAGATGACAAGTTCTGTAAACGTTGTTTTTTGCCTTTTTATCTTGCATCCATATCGACCATCTGTGACAAGTGTCGAGTTAGCTATAGTCTTAACACTGAGCTTCCGGTGAGGATTCCAAAATAAAAGCCCTTTTTGTGGCGAATTCTCAAGTTGACTAAGAGATACGCCTTTGATAAGAAGGTATAACAGTTGAGCACACGCAAACATATTTTCCTTTTTAATGTTAAATTGACCCACGCTGCATGGCTTTCTGTACTTCATGGATGGTTTATTTGGCACGTTATGAAAAGTTTTTTATTCTGTGTCTCTTTGTTGCAGTTTTATACTGAAAGCATCCTTGTTTGCTTGTAGTCTAATTTCGTCTGACTTGACCCTCCTGTGGTCCAGCATCGCGGAGCTGAATGACCGACTATAACCTCAATTCAGGAGAACAATGAAACACAAGTGAAGTCTCTGAGACGATAAATTTTGTTGAGATGTCTTGTTGTTATCACTGTGACGCAGTGATGAGGCTTTCTCGAACTAATGACATCACATGTTTAATTTCTTCATTTTCATTTGTTCTCTTTTCACAGTTTATTTAAAGTCGTCGAAGACACACGGCGTTTACATGCAATCATTTAATTTGTTTGTCTGTTGTGTTGGAGCTACGTCGACGATATGTATTTTACGGTCTTTTTTGTTTCCCATCATCTTTTTCCTGCAAAGCATCGACGCTCTTATAACCGTGTTTTTCATTGTTGACTAAATGAAATGTCCATTTTAACCGTGTTTGAATATTGAATGACTAGTCGTATGCTCTCCTAAATCAATGAACAAAATTGAGTTTTAAGAAAAAAGATGTACGAATGTGATATAACACGTGAGCAAGAACTGATGGTAAACAAGTATGAAAAAATGACCATATCTGTGTGTGCCACTAGAGGCGCCTTGGCTCTGCACCATTTCGGCTCAGCAGAGAGTCTCTTTATCTCTGCAGACGATGTGTTTTCACCACCGTGTTCACCAAAATGTGATAGCCTTATTAATGGAGAGATAACTCGACCCATGAACGCCTGACTGTGAAACTAGGGGAGCTCAGAAAAAAATTAAGCTCATGCAGATGATAGTACATCAAGCCTTATAGTGTGTTACAATCATGTAAACATGATGTCATTTCTCAAAGAAGGGGGATTTGGAGACACAGTTTTGCTCGGACACTGACTGATCAAAAAGGATATCAGTTGGATAGGGAAGTCCAGAAAAGCCCATTGTGAGCATAATGTGATGAAGGTATCAACTCAACACATTTCTGTACACCCACACTTTCAGCAACATTGCAGACAGCAATATGTGAATGTAGGTGGTGTTTTGATACCTCATTCATTTTATGGGATTTATGCAACAATGAAGAGGAAAATATTTGATGGAGAAAAAACACCATATAGGCTAATGTAATGAAAACCTGAGGATCAGAGAGAGCCTCAGTTTTATTTCAAAGACCAAATCTATTTACTCTGTCTTTCATTATTTTCCCGAATATATTGTTCCATAAAAAACAGTTACATTGTGTGTGCGTTTTTTTGTTTGTTGCAAATATTTGTTAGTCTACAGAAGGTATTAAATGTAGGTGTTGAATGAACAGTTTTATATGTCTAGTGTGTGCTGCCATCAAATTAGGTGACTCATAACAGATGTCCCAGTCCAGCAGGTCTGGTCTTTGCTCATCTTGTTGTTTGATGGTCTCAAAGTTCTTGTTAGTCTTTATTGCAACATTTCATTCAGTCCAGCTGATATGCTTAGCATATTCCAAGTAAGTAGGGGATTTTTTACTTTACAGCTAGGTCATTGGGAAAAAGGGCATACAATTACTGAAATGTCTTTGTGGACATCCCTCCTTGCTATTTAGAGGAAATTTGATAATTAATTTAAATAGAGCAGGGTGTTTTTTTAGATTTAAAGCATTGGATGCAACCATGTTTAAAAATCAGTGGCTTTCACAGAAAGTGCTGTGATCCCATTTTTGGCACGTAGTTGGCTTTTTTCCTTTTTTGTCCATGAATAACTTTGCTTTGTGTTGGTGAAAGTATTCTGTAATGATCCTGCGTTTTTTTCTGCTGTACAACCTGCATATGTCCTGACCTTTATAAAGGAGCTAAGAGTCTCAGGTTTGAGTAACTGACCTAAATTCAGCTCTTGGTGTCCAAGAAAACAAGACTATACATTTTATTAACAATACAGTTACCAAAGTGATATTATTTTAGAAACCCAACATGACAAAATATTTGATATTTTCTGGTTCTGGGACTTTTGGAGTTTTTGGTTTAATGCAAGGGCTTGGTGGTGTGATCCAACTGGTTATATAAAGTCAGACAATCAATCAGAGGACTTTTGAATCTGCAAACAGAGCAAACAAACAGGCACAAATGTGTGCAACCAACTAAGGAAAACCCAACAAGAATCAAGCTCATCCAAATTAGACTGCATTAGTGAATTCAGCTGCTATTCAATAAATCTCGCAAAGCAACCAGAAGTAGTTTCTCCTTTGTTAATTAAGCAGTTAAATTGTGATTAACCAGAGAGCTGCTTTGTAGATTGCACAATTGTAACAATGGTCTGAAGTGATGTTTTCTTTCAGCATTTACATTAAGTGTTAGGGAGGGCTGATAGGTGCTAACAAGGCGAAAATATGCTGATGAAAGGTTTTCCAAGCATGTTCAGCACCAAAAAACTGCCTACCACCCACTCATCCTTCCAGCTGGAGTGACCTTTGGATGCATGAGTGTACATCAGGTGGACCTGAATCTGCAGCGTTTAACTACTTTTCTCAGTCATCAGTTGTCTTCTTTTGCTGATTGTTGCTGTGCTTTTGGCTGCTCTACGATTCCAAGTGCAAGTTTTGATCAATACGTGAATCTTTTTTTGCTCTTGGTGTCTTTTGGTAATTTTATCCTTCTTATTTTTTAGTTTTTTCAATAATGGCAGACAGGCACTCATTGCTCTATTTATACCTGCTGGCTCTTTATTCCTTCATTATTTCTTTTGTGTTATTTTTCTCAGCTTTTCTGTCTCTTTCTGCTGAATTAATCAGATGTTCCTGTTTTATTTTGTGTCAGTAACCTGCATTTGGTCATGCTTCACTGATGTAAGGACTTTCTGTTCAGTTTTCACATCTGCTTTTTGTGTCAGTGTCCGTGGGAATTATATTTTTTGTGTAGACCATATCTTAATGATCAGGTTGAGTTAGCCTGTGTTTAACTTTTCACCCAGTAAGGTTGGTTTTATTAGTTTTGCCTGCTGAAGGCTGCATTTGCATTCCAGTAGTGGTTGACCATCTTGTTTTATGTCTTTGGCTTCACAGTGAGGGGCTGGAGCGTGCTCAGTGAGGTTGGGAAGACGTCAACATGGCAGTCTTCACTCAGCTGGGTTTACTGCTTTGGAAGAACTTCACCTATAGACGGAGACAGACTGTAAGTAGGAGCTCATAATGTTACTGAGTCATAAAACAATGAGCTAGATTTTCATTGGGCGAGTATTTGTTTAAAATGTTTTTCTTTTTTTACAATTTTTTAGAGTGGAGGTTCCCACTATCAGGATGTTTTTCTTATTTCTTTAATGCAAGAACATCTGTAGTTGAATTTGTCCGTCACAATACTCACCAGAAGAATCACAGGCATGGTTGTGAGATCCTCTTGTTTGATCTTAGCTTTGCAAACAGTGCATCCACTATTGAAGATAAACTTAACTCAACAGAAAAAAAGAGATGTATTTTGTTTTCAATATTTCCCCCTGAATGCTTTGTCCCCAGAAATGTCTTAGTTTTACCCTAATTTAGCACTGATTTCTTACAGAATCTTCTAACTTTTCACAAAAATGTATTATGTCCTCATAACATGTATCTCGCAGAAACTGAAACAGTGACATTCTTTCAGAGTCACTTGGTCTAACAAGCTTTACAGTTTACTGGATGCTGTGGTTTAAGATGTGACGATGACACATTTCCATTTCCAGATAGCCTCTTGTACTGGATGATGCCCACACTCTCAGACTTATGTGAATCAGACTCAGTTCTGGCTGCAGCACACAGCTTCTTTATGTGCGAGGACACTCATCTGCATACAATAAAGCCATCTGACCATCAAGCAGAGACCTTTCCTCAAAGTGACGGCTGTGGCTGCTCGACATTCAGTCCAGTGATTCCCAACAAAGGGATCCAGAGTATTTTCTAAGACAGTGACTTTATTCTTTATCCCCATGCTGCATGTCTGCCGTGCTGTTCAAGGCTTGGGCACAGGCAGCTGAAGAGAGGAGGCCATATGGAACAGATGGACGAGTCATAGTCCTCTAAACCCTGTAGACCTCTCCCTGTCTCGTGCTGTCTCCCCTTATTAACCCACATACTCTTTACCCAGTCTCATGGTGGGATTACAGTGTACTAAGGATGACAGCTGACAGACCCCTCTACACACACAAACACATAGAACTCTGGATGTTTGTTTTTCTCTAACGCAGAGGGGATTACCTTAGCTGAACTGAATATACACAAAAACAACACAAATGAAACATGGCGCTCTTTTTTTGCTGATTAATGGCTTTTTATTCTCAAACTGTGTGAAGCCTTGATTTATTTAATTTGATTAACACTTCTCATCAATCTTGCTGTCTTTATTTTTGTAGATCCAGCTGCTGATTGAGATCATCTGGCCCCTTTTCATCTTCTTCATCCTGATCTCAGTCCGAATTCATTATCCACCGTACGAGCAACATGAATGTAAGATAAAAAGAAATTCAGTTGCATATTTGCATTGATGATGAGAGCTAAATTACTCTAAATAGTAAAGCTATACTCAAAAAGTGGAGAACAATGCATGCTAAATTCTGAGAAACTTGCGACTTTGTTGACTTAAGATTTTGGAAGTGGTGTTTCAGCTTTAAATGATGAGTGTTAGCTTGTTATTTTATGCTCAAAGGCATTGTCTGTGTTAAGATAGTGTGTTCCACTTCTGCGAAAGATCAACATGTTATTGTCACAGAAGAATCGGTGCAATCAGTCAACATTTGTTTGCACTGTGTGAACATGTGACAGGACCTTTAGCTCCTGGAAAAGAGAGCTGTTGTTCCAAAGCAGGGCTTGTTTCACAATTACAACTACGTTTCAGCTCAGTGAGATTATCACTGATCGAAGCACACAAAAAAGCTTCATCAGCAATTACAACTGATGAAGTCTGATGCTTCAACTGCAAAGACTTGGAACCGTAGCAAGTGTTTTTGTTTAATCTACTGTCCAAAACCTTTGATTACATTCATTATAAGCCAGATTTACCAGATATATCTAGATCCTGATCATCCTGATGCAAGATCAAAAAGACTACGATGGTGTCTTAATGTCTATCTAGGGAATAAAAATGCCATCGATGTAAGCAAATCTACCTGTCTTCTATTTTAATTAGTCTATCTGATTTCAAGACTCAACAAGTTAAAACCCATCCCTGATTGAAGATTTTGTTGCCAACAATCAATTCAGACCAAATTTTTAAATGAAAAATTAGACCAATATACCTGCTAAGATTTAAGTTTTATGCCCTGCAAATTCTCTGAATTGATTTCTTGTGTGAGTCACAACTGGGCCATCATCTCAGTTAATTTCAAAACTTTTTACAGGGTCATAGTTTCTCTTAAGGACAGCTAAGAACACAAATCTAGTGTACTAATGGACTCATTATGAGCTTTATGTGATTGTTTTGTTGACTGCCAGAATTGTTCCTCTACCTGGAGCAAAAGCGTGAATACAGAAGAAAGTCCAAACTCAGTTAACCCAGTGAACTCCAACGAAAGAGGCCAAATTTTTACCCTCATACTTACCTTTTCAATAAAAGAGGTTGTTACCTGGCAGCAGTAAAGTTGGCTCAGAGGTAAAGAGTCATAAAGATAAAGTCCTTGTAAAGGCTGATTGGAAAGACAGTGGTTGTGATGGTCATGTCTTCAAAATTTTGCACGGCCTGAAATCCTTTTTGTAGAGCAGCTCCACTGATAGTTATCTCAAATTTTCATGTTCATGATGAAAACTGCATGGATTTCTTCTCATTTCTAGGCCATTTCCCTAACAAGGCCATGCCCTCTGCGGGTACCCTGCCCTGGGTTCAAGGCATCATCTGTAATGCGAACAACCCCTGCTTCCGTAACCCGACACCAGGAGAGAGTCCCGGTGTGGTGGGAAACTTCAATGACTCCATGTGAGTTTCATCTTGAATGTTCATATCGATGCACTTCTTTGACTTTTTAAATGCAGTAAAACAGATTTTAAGATATAAATACACTTCAGATCTTTCCAGGCTTTTAATTTAGCCTGAGGGATGTAAAACAGTCTTACAGTGTGCTTTGCTCTTCCCTCTTTCATCAGAATTTCCCGTCTGTTGATTGATGCCAAGAAGATCCTGCTATACTCTCAGAATGATAAAAGCTACGAGGGCTATAAAGGACTGCTGAGGGCTCTCAGGAAGCTTCAGAAGAACACTGCTCGTAAGGACTTTATTTTATTTTGTCATATTATGTTTCTGAATGACTGGCAAAGATCACCAAGTCAGCCAGTTTCTTGGCTTTTTCCTCATTTAAACAGAAAAAGCAACACTCCTACACAGCTGTACATGCAGATATGATATAACTGTGTCACTGACTCACACCTACAGTTTATACACACATTACTGTTATTGCTTTTCAGCTCAGGAAATGTTTACGTTGCTAAAAACAACTTGTGAGCTATGTTTAAGCATTATCTGTCAGTCACACATGAAGAAAAACACAGATTGTAGTTTTCTTCTTCACACTAATTGTTCACCTTGATGTTAGGGTGTGTTCACACTATAGAGGTTCTTATATATTAACATATTCCCACACATTAGTTTTAAAACACTATTTGCTCTTGCAAAAGCACCAGTCTAAGCAGGTTTTTACACTGATCCCACTTTGTGCAAATAGTTATTATCTCTTGAATCATGGCAGATCAATAAGTAAACACAAAACTGATAAGTGTCCTGTTAAAATGTTTAGATAGATTTGTTAAGGTCAGCTTTGCAGTGTAGGAAGTAAAGCTGATGTTCGCTTTAAGTTTCCAGAGCGCTGAGAGAGTGTGAAGTCCCTTCCTTATCTCTGCCCACCAGCTGTGGTGGGACCAGCTCCCAGTAGACAGTGGGTGTTGTATTTTCCTGTTCTTCATGCCAGCCATGGTGCCATGGTGGTATAATACATAAAAAAAAAAAAGAAAAAAATTGCACACCAACCAGACCATCATTACACAATCACTGCACAGAGCTGATGGTACAATAAATGCTACTTCCGGTCTGATAAAGCTGGTCACAGATGTGAGGCTTTCTCTTTGCTCGGTTGTACCAGTATGTTAAATCATTGATTAAAATGTTAGTGCCAGGATGTGTTTATTCATCATTACGAAATAGACAGGAGAGTTTCATCATTGCGACATCGGCTGTTTGTGGGAAGAAAAGGTCATCTTTCTAAAGGAACATCTGTTCCGACTTGGTCAAAGCGACCTGAAAATAGAAAAAAGGGCTCTCTGTTAGGCTCTGTCCTCTTGACTTGAATGGAAAGTTCATACTTAAAAATATGATTTAAACTCATTAAACTGACAAGTGAGAAAGGCTGAGAGTTGTGTCTCTGTTTTTCTGGAAACCTGGAAGAAAAGACAAAGACAGACTTGATGATGCCAGAAAAATGCTCAGTGTGGTATTAAATGGAGCATATTAATAAAAATGAAGGTCATTAAAGGACAGCGCCTAGGAACAGTAAACACCAGTGATGAAAGAGTTGACCTCATTTATTTGTGAAATTGAAATGACAGCCAGCTAATTATGATGGGTGTCTTTTATTTGCTCTTTAGCTGTTGCCCTGATACAGCTTTTTTCTGCGGCACACATGTGATAATCAGTATTTTCTGTTACTATAAATATGGGGGTATAAGCTTAGTTTCCACAGGGTAAATTAAGCAGTCTATCCTGAGAAATTATGCAACAGAACAATCAAGGTTCTTGTTGTTGTGGATGCCTTCTGCTCTGTTAGTCCAGAGGTACAGCATGTTATGCAACAGCCCCCCAAGGTATGGCATGGCCCTACAATGGAGATTACACATCAGTGAAAGTGAGAAGAAAAATATGCTAATAGTTTTAATGGAAAAAATTTAAGGTATGGTTTGGTTTGCCTCTACTCCTAACCCCAGTAACAGATCTACCTCCATTTTAACTGGAATCAACAGCACTCAGGGTCTGCATTGATCATTTTTTTTTCTCTTTTTTTATTTACTTTTTTATTATTATTTTTTTAATACGGCTTTAGTGCATCCGTTGACTTCATCACAATTGATTTTTAGATGCATTACCCTCTGACGGTGCCTGATCCCATACACTTGTCTATATATGCTCTTTAAATCCATGTGAGGGTGTGCACGGATGTTCGCCCCAGACAGGTTTGTCGATGCAAGTGGAAGCAAACAGAGTGCTGCTGATGCAGGCTGATGCTATAGGAATAACAGATCAAAGAGCTGAGGGTGGTGCCTCTCACGTGTTGGTTAATAATTCAGCCTCTGACGGGGTCAGGGCATGATGTTTACGCTGGATGAGGGGAGGATTGTGAGGGGCAGAGGATAGGGGATGATCTTTTCTTCCATAGGATGACTAGATAAATCACAGAGGGGATGAAAACATTTTATCAGGTGTAATGCATTTATGCGTTATGAGGGCATAGAATGATATCTTCTCTATAACACAGAGAGGATAAACTACTGAGTCATCACATTTCTCATGAGAGAAAATTTAATACCAAAGGTTTAAAAAATGGATGAGGGATAAATACAGTCTGATCCTAAATGTAGAGATGAGAAATGCCACAGGATATTTCTCATATCCCCAACTGTCTGCTCACAGATGATGCTAAAAGTGGATTTTCATAACAGATGAGAAAATGTTTAGCCTTTTACAACCTCCATATTATATCTGCCTTGCTACCTTAAAAGATTCCATTTGATACCAAGGCTTAATGTGTCCAAGCCTGATCTTTTAGAAAGACACCTGTGCTTTTTTAGCCCGTGTTTTCTCTTTAACAGGGAAAGCCCCATTAATTCCCACTTATCTGCTTCCCCATAAGCATAAACCCAACCAGTCTTCTATTATCCCAGATTTTAACCTTGACCTTGGGTCTCCAACCTGAGTGATAAAACCAGGTCCTGCACTTAAAATAGCTTTTTAGGGAGATGAGAATGACATGCCCTTAATGGTGAGGTCCTATATTAGGATGTCTTAACCTTAATAGGTCTCACATAAAGGGAAGCTTTATTTATAGAGCACACTTCTTACAGATAGATACTTAATGTTTCTTTAGACAAGATATTCAGACAAGTGCAATGATAGAACCTTTGCAGAGAGTACACATCTCATATAGCCGAAGCTAGTATTAAACACACAAAAATACTATCTATAATATTTTCATTGTATTTAAATGTAAACATCTATTTAACAGTCTTGCAGTGTTAATCTTGGCAGCTGTTTTTAATTTAATCTTAGCCTTTAGATTAAAATGCCTTTTAGTTTAGTTAAACAACATTTTAGTCTTGTTTCAGTCTCTGTGAAGAACCCTAAACTTATTTGTTATCAAAATTTTTAATAGTCTAAGATTTTTTAACGAGTCACTTAAGGCCCTTGCAGTTGAATCAGTTTTTTGGTCTGAAATAGCTGCACACTAAAAACAGAAATTTATCTCATGTTGCGCTAATCATGTTTGGACCTTGACGTCAAAAATTTCATACATCATTATTTTCTCTCAGAGCAGGTTCAATTTATGAAGCTTAGTGTTCAGGACATGGTAGGCATACCCCCAGTAGTGATCAGCAGATGGCCAGCTGATCCCAGTCATCGCCTCCCAGCTTCCACAGCTAGTCACAGCACTTTCTCCTAACACAGCGATGTGTTAAGATATGACATACTTCTCACTAATCCCCACTTGATTTTACTGCTGAAGCACTATGCTGCTACTGCTTCTGCTGCTGGCAAAGCTTAACCTCCTGCACCCCAGCCTTCTTCTTTATAGCATAAAGCTTGTCGCACCCAATATCAGATTCATGCTACTTTGGATTAATTTCTTAGGAACTAATTGTATTCAATATGCATTGTCATGTATCAATCCATTTGGGAGTTTCTAGCCATGCGCTTCATGGAGAGTCAAAGCACGCTGCTTGACTTACCCAGGTAGACATCATGTGGATACCATGTAGATATCAACCATGGAACATAAGAAATAAAAGCCAATATTTGTAGTCACAGTTGAATTACAGAGACTGAATGAAAAAGTTGCTCTCCATCTCTCCAACTTTGCAGAGGTATGATGCCCAAGCCTGTGCCATAAGAATATTGCTGTTAGGATGGATTTACCCACTGTAATTTTTCCTAGGACAAAACAATTTGCTACGTCCTATAAATCTATATAAATCACATCACTCAGTGTGCAAGGTTTGGATGGATTTTTATTTGTTTATCTTAGTATGGACCCAAAAAAAAACACATCTGGAAATAAGTGACGCATTCTTGAAAGACATTTTGTCTCATCTTTTTAACCCTCTATGGTGCAGTGTTGCCTGCAGGCAACATACCACTTTTTGGCCTTGTGCACTCACATAATACATTCCCAAGTATGATCAAATACTTTTAAAAAATGACAGGACCTTAAGTAACCCATAAAGGTGTTTTAACTTGTCATATGATGCTCTGGATGCCATCTTGAACACTTTTTGTGCAGACATTCTCACACAAAGCAACTCGGCCATTGTGCTGCAAAAGAACTGAAAGAAAATATATTTTCCAGCTATTTCTGAGGCTGGAAAAATGTGTACATGATTATTGGTGGGTAAAGTTTAATTTCTAGTAGTTAAATCTGGCACCTGGCATCATATTGCATACCATAGAGGGTTAATAAAATAAAGATAGCTGAGTAACACAGTTAGTCATAGTTTTAGTTGATGAAATTAACAGCAGTCTAGCCATTGTCCTGCTTTTTTGTTCTATCCTTTATGCTGCAGTCATTTTGCATGTTGTTGATTAGAATGCAGTTACATTAGGGGTTGCTACTTTAAATCTGTGAGCTCAGTTTTAGCCTATGTGGTTTAACAGAGATCATCTGTTTTTGGACCAGTTTGACCAGTGAAGACGCTGGATGTTAAGCTTCTGTTGTCTGTATTGTCTTATCTAAACAGGCTAGGCACCACCAGGAGCATGTAGAGACTTGTGGGTGATCATGCTGGGTTGAACTTGTTTCAGTAGGTTATAAGGAAAAGAAAACAAACACAGACACCAAAAAGTTGGTTAGTCCTCCTTTCAAAGCCCCTCTCCTTCCCTGATTACTCTGGGGAATTAGAGCACTCAGGCAGTGAAGTAAAGACAAATACACACAGGTGAGGTAAAGCTAAAATGGGAGACACACAAACAAGTATTACTGCTAGACTTTCAGTTTCATGAGACATGCACCATTCGGTCTGGTCTGTCCTCAAGGGCCTTTGAGTGCTATGCACCAAGGGAACTGTGGCCTCCTACTGGGACACTGATTAGACCTTATTGGCACTCCCTGGTTGTTCACCCATGAGAGCTTAGGTTGCACACATGGAGCTCAGGTGCACACACATATGCGCAAAAGTCCATGGAGAGCAGGAAGAGTGAGGATGTATTCTATAACACACACTCACAACTCATACTCCAACAGCACACACTCTTATGCTTAGCCACTGAGGGAGAGGGACAGAGCACATGAGCCTCCCCTCTGACATACAGAAACACACTGTTCTCTTTCACTTCCTCCCGCGGGATGTTCATTTCTGTCGAGCTAAAGTGTTTCCTGTTTGCATGCTTGTATCAACTGATAGGTTAAAAAGCAGCAAGTATCTATCTGCAAGGAGATGAAAGGGAGAGTATTAAAAAAAAATTCCATTCGAGCAATCCCAGTTGAAGTTAGCATGAGAAGTTTGAACCGCATTGAGAACAACATGTCAGTATCAGCAAGAATTTGCATTATTTAGAAAAGTTTTCAGCTATTTCAGCCAGGGCAGTAGAGCAAATAATCATTTAAGACCAGCTTATTCAAAAGTATGCAGTTACACAACTGGTTGAGTCAGTGTTATAATAACCAAATAACATTTCTCTGTGCTGCAGCCAAAGTAAGGAAAAGTTCTTAAAAATGAGTGTGTGAAAGGGGAGAGAGTGGGCAAAAGGCGTCTCAGGGTGAAGAAAAGTAGGTGAAAGGTGGGGAAATTTAGGCAGGAAATGAGTTACAGCAAGACTGGCAGGCAAATTCTGGACTAAAGTGGAATGCCCTGTAGTAACCTCAGCTGAGCACAAACCGAGTAGAGATGATGAGAACAGAGCAGCATGTGCGTGTGTGCAGCCACAGCTGACTCAGGCCGGATTCAGAAATGGTTTGACTTCTTAGCAACGTAGCAGAAGTACAAAAAGTTTTCAGAGTGCTGCAAAGATGATGAGTGTGTCTGATAGGTCATTCGTTTTCAGATAAATTTGTTGTATTGCTTTATGATCTCAGTTTAAGCCCAATATTTATGAATGTAAAACTATCTTTTTTTATTACATGAAAGATTAGTAAGGGGTCACTCAGGACATGGGATACTTGAGGATGTGATATATTTTTTACATCAAGATATCTTAAAATGTTCCAAGCTGTTGTTGTTTTATAACTTCTATTACATGGTCAGCTAATAAGAGGGTGGTTTACAGATGACCTGACAGGCCAGATCGACTATTTCATATATCCGTTTCATTGGATATGTTTCACCTCTATCTGGGAAGCTGCCCCTAGTCAGTGTTTGGGGAGTGAAGAACCTCTCTAAAATCTTGGAGGATGGTTCTGTCTATCACAGACCACTCAAAGCAACAATAGATATGACATGGCGCAGGCATGTGCAGTCCGAGGGAATAAACCACAACACAATGACAATGATTCCCTGCATTTCTTTAATTTAGAGATGTCCATTTCTGATAACACTGCTTTTAAATCTACATCGGAGCTAATTGCTTCAACGGCCACCATTGTTTACCAACTTGCAGTTAAACTAAACCACTCTTTTAGCTACCACCTTGCTCTCCTCAGATGATGATAATTGGTCTGTCCATTTTCAAACATTTATGATTGGAGCTTTGCGAGAAGGGTCTTCCTGGTGACATACATGGAATTTGGTTTATCCATTGGCTTTGTGAGGTTATTCTGCAACCAACATGGGAAAAATTGGAGAAAGTGGATTTTTAACATTTTTTACACTGTGAAATAGGGCTGCTTGATCCAGACAAAAACTATGGTTATTTTGATTGGCATTGAGATTGTTATTATTAAAACATAAATTTCGCAGCACTCCTGGAGACTGCTGTATGTCCAAGTAACCCCCCCAACACAACCACATTTATTTTTTCTAATCATAGAGGGGTTTGTGTGTCATTCTTTGTTAACTCTGCTTTTTCTCTTCAAGGTTTCAAGCTGAAGGACTTCCTGCGAGACAATGAGACTCTTTCCCACTTCCTGCACCACAACGCCTCTCTCCCTCGTCACGCGCTGAAGCAGATTGTGGAGGCTGATGTCAACCTAGAGAAGGTAAATCATACACAAAAGTAGCGATTGTTGCATAACACAGGCGTCCACCAGAATCAGCTGCCTCATGACCCCATCAGACAATTGTTTAATATTGTATCGCATACAGTCTTTAGTGCAGCAACCATTCATAAGTGAGATAGTCGCATTCTCATGACCACAGCGCTCGTGCATGAATGTTGTGACCTTGGCTTGACAGTATCTGTCAGGCTGCAGCTAAGCCCTTAATACCCGACAGAAAAACCCTTATGGGAGGGGTTTTAGTGGGTGTAAAAGGTAGTGGGCATCTGAATCCCCTTCCTGTCCGTCTGTGTGTTGTATGTTTACCCACATTACAAAGATTAAATCATCTTCTTACTTATATTTTTCTATAAATGTTACACCGTGACAGATTCTCTCCTCCTGTGATCCAGTTTTTCTAGCTGGCATGATGATGATTTTACACAAACTTCCTACTATCCTATTCAAATCACACTTATTTGTTTATATCACACAAATACATTGACTGTTTCAGACACCCACTTCAACAACAGCTCCCTACCCCAGCCCTCCACATTATCCCTGCTCTATGATTGGAGGGCTGCCGTCACATGCCTGCTCCTCTTCTCTCTCCCCTTCCCCCCCAATTCTCCTCACGTGGAGGGACAGGGGCTTACAGACAAAACGTCACAGCATCTGATTCTACCCATTTGTTTCCCACAGACATGTATTGATCTGAGAGGGGGACTGTGCATTTGTCTAAGAAGGTCATTTAGAGCATTATTTAAGAAAATAACCTCATGTGTAGCCTTTTATTGTATTTAGTGGCATCATTTGTCATCAATGAGAGGAAACACTTTTAAAAATATTCAAACCACTTGATGGAAAATCATGTCTCATGTTAACTATTAGATTATTTATGTGATTACTTAACCTCCTTCTGTAAACCCTGATGTTTTTCCAATGAAAAGATTACTGACTGTGTGTGTTTACAGTTTTTAGTCCGACAGACATGATGGCATAACACCGACTTGTCAAGGACGTTTAGATGACAAATATGCTCCCCTTCGAGCTATCTCATCTAGCTACATAGAGGCACACACAGACTCACGGATAGCATATGAACATCTTGACTCTTTAATAGAGGACATAGTCTCTGTTCAGTCCTTGAAGCGCCGCCCAAACAGGACAGACTCTGTTTTTCTGCCTGCAGGATCAACTCTACTCCCAAAAGGTTTATTTTATAACAAGGAAAGTTTTTTTAATTAAGATTAGAAAAAACAATGGCAGTTCCTTATTGACAAATCAGTTGAAGTGGAGCTACAGTGCTTAACAAATTTATTAGACCACCCTGACCCTAACCAAAGTAAGGTTCATGCCACAGCTGCCCTAAATTAACAACATTGGTAATTACCAAAATCATTTTTTATGTTTCTGCAGTGGTTAATACACCAATATGTAGAAGCTCTTTAAACCAAATGATATTATTAATGCTAAACTGTAATTATTATTGTTCTCCATGAATTTTCACATTTACTGATTTACAAAAAAACCTGAAAAAAATAGTAAAGCACATTAATATTTCTTGATTAATACGTCAAATTATAGTTATTGACTTGCATTCCTGAACAGAAAAATGCGTTTTAGTGGTTAAATGTTATGCTTGATTTATTTCTGACTCCTCAGAGAAGCCCAATGAGCCAGCTTAAATTTGGGTGAATTCAGTTTGAAATCCCTCATTTCTGTTCAAAATGGTAAAACGTGGAGAGCTGACTGAAAATGAAAGAGTCCGCATTAAAACACTTCATGATGCTGGATGGTCTCTGAGACAAATATGACAGGTGGTCTAATAAATTTGTTAAGCACTGTATATTTGGATGACATTCTTGCTTCATTGTTGCTGTCCTTGGCAAGCACTGGAGTGAACATTCATAGCATTTCTTTCATTCACAGCTTCTCAGAAATCTCCTATTGTGAGCAGTGTTTGGTTTCGATTATCAGGATTTAGGAGCCTTTCTGGACTGATTCATGGTGTTCTTTAAAGTGTGGGACACAAGCACCAAGGGATCTCAATGATGAAACATGGAGGATGTTAGTCACCACATGTGCAATATTACTCATGAAGACAAAGTGATGCAAGTTTTTGAAAGGGGAAATAAAAATTGTTGACTTGAACATCTCCCAATATGTATTGGCAGGACACTCAACTGTTTTGCTGTTTGACATATTTTCAATTTGAATGACCTATTGTGCAGCACTTGTATAAACTCTAGAGAGACTGTGGAAGGAGATGAAGGAGTTCAGTCTCTTGTGCTGCTGTATCTTCATATTAAAGAGTAACTAAGCCCTTAGACCACGTTTTTCAGACAAAGACCTATGAATGGGGATTTAGTCATACTGTTGACCAGTTAGAGTCCAAATCTTTATATTTTAGCACAAAGTATTTTAATTGTTTTTTTTTTTTAGTTAGATACGCACATACGTATTAAAGCTCTCTACAGGTTGAAACTGTTTTTTTAAAGATTTCTTCTGGTCGATATCATATGAACTTGTGTTTTCAGCAAGACTGTTTATCTTGTAGTGAGTCTGCCTAAAATGGTTATGACATCGTGGCTAATTATCAAATTTAAAAAGCAGCATGGACTGACTGATGTAATGGCTGATAAGGGACACTAGGATGGAGGGAGAGGGCGCGTCTAATCCCCCCTCCCTCCAAGCTCAGTTACGATTTAAAGGCATTTCTTTAAGTCCCTGGGGTTTTGTCACTCTTTAACATTTGACCTTCTTGAACTTGTAATCTCCTTCTCTGTCCACTCATAATATGTATGACATACCTGTTTTCATTTTTTTTGCTCATTCTGAACCCTGCTTCTTACTTTCTACCCAGGTCCTGACTAAAGGTTTTGGATTCCATCTCAGAGATTTGTGTAACACCACCCCCCTGGAGGAGTTCGTCCATATTGCCGACAGAAATGTGTCTCGTCTAACTCAAGAAATTATTTGCAAATCCTCCAGTGACTGGCTGAACAAAGCACAGAGCCACTTCCTGTCCAACTTGGACTTTCTCAAACCAATCCGGGTGAGTTTTTCTGATGAATCAAACACACATAATAAACACTTGATGATGATATCAGAATTGCCGGATATTCACTTAAAAAGTTAATTGTTACATGTCTGCTGATTTACAGCCACTTTATTGGTTGCTAATATCGTCCTAAATTGACTGTTAATATTGGCTGTATGTTTGAAAATGTTTGTAAAGTTTTAGGTTGTGTCAGATGAGGTTTTTCCTTTTTGGTCATTCTTGTTTCTTAAGCTTTAATGTGTGTTAAGGACTGTAGTTTTAGGTCTGAAACAAATGTGTAAATGTTGCTAATGATCTGTATTAGCTAGATTTTGTAAATATCAAACACACGAAAATGAATTTCCCATTTTATCCAAAATGCTGCATCTTGAGCTTTTGATGATTATTGTTTTTATGCACAGTTTTGCATGTTAGTAGAATAAATGCCAGTACATAATGGACGAATGCATCCACATAAACACAGATACTTGAGCAAAGGTACAAACACACATCCAAACAGAGGACAGTTGCCTCTGAACTTCAGTAACTTGTTATTAATTTTTTAAAGTCACTCTACTGTGACTGCTAATTGGGAGCCACTGACTATGACTCTAATGATAGATGACAAGAGGACCTACTGTTCATAAAAGTCTTGTGTGAAATAGTCAAAGCTACAAAGTAAATCCCTGATCCCTCATCTTTTTTGCTTACTATGAACTTTCTCTGTGCTCCTGTTTTCTTTCCTTGTTTTTTCTTTCACCTTTTTGTCTCTGCTAAGCGTCATTTCTCATCCCCTGCCCCCTTCCCATAAATCCCTGTGACCGTAATGTGAGTCATGTTGGTGTAGCCTGGTGAGAGAGGAAAAAAGCACAGTGTGCTGTGCAGTAGTGCTCATCTTAAGTGGAAGAAACAGACAAAGGAAGAGAGACAGAGTGTGTCAGCAGTGCTCAGTAACCCGGGCAGTGTTGTGTTTTTAGAGCTGTTTAAGAGCTTCCCCTTTATCTCTTGATAAAGAAAAGTTTGTTTCTGACCTTCTGTGGGCCTGATTCTCAAAACACATGCCATTCTTTATAGCTCCAAACTGTGATACAACACTGGAAACTCTCAGAAGTATCACAGTTCTGTTGAAAGAGAGGGCAGGACATCTTCCAAAACTCAACCTTCTTCCATTTGTCCCTCTGTGTGTGTTTGTGTGTGAAAAAGACAAAAATCATTAAATTTAAAGAAAATGAGTCAGAGGAGTTAACAGCTGAGGGAGAGAAAGCTACAGTGAATCTCTTTCCTTGAAGTCTGGCCTGTCTTTTCTGACACATGCTTTACTGAGTGGCAGACGTTCTAACAGCTGACAGCTTAGTGTGATGGATGACAAACACACACACACAGCAGTTTGACTGACAGGCACACAGGTCAAAGCCAGGCTGACCTGTTGTTCTTTACAGGCACCCCCCATTCCTCACCTTTGACTGCAACGTTTTTCTTATTCTTTCTCTCACAGCTCTCCTTCACTGAAGCTTTTGTTCTCTTCTCACCTTTCTTGGCCTCTGTCTCTCTTCTGTTATACTGTATCATGCCATGTGAAAGCAAAGAAGGAAATGGAAGTTTTACTGATGCCTGTTAGAAAGAAGACATATGGTGGATAAATAGATGAGTAATTAATGGGGATGTCAAATGTTAAACATTTTAATCCAGACTACTTTTATTTTTTCTGTAGTTTATTGCCATTAATGTCATCCTTTTTATCTCATTTTAAAACTCCACTGTTTTGCACTCAAAACTCTTTTTGTGTTGTTTTGGATTTTCCTACAGTCTTGAACTAAGATACAAAGCTGCTTTTATTGAGAAATTTGTGATTTGAAGATTGAACTTAACCATGGAAAATGTAACTTATTATGGATTGAAAAGGAGTCTGTGAGTTTTTTAAAGTGAATTAAGAATTTAAGGAGCAGAGGTGGACTTAATTTACATCACTGCAGCTGAAGTGAGAAGCCACAGTTGCTTAACCAAGTGCACTCAAAGGGAGAATAAAGCATGAAATTAATCACAATAAAAAAGCAATAAAGGCTAAATATGGACCTCAATTAATCTTGATTATTGCAATTAATCTTGACAGCCCCAGTAATTAATGATAGACAGAAAGTCAATACATCAGGACATGATCAATAATAAATAAGACGGCAAGAGAGACAATTTGCAACCAACAAAAAGATCCTGCAAAATTGTAGTACAAAATGGAACAAAGAAACACCATACAGGAACAAGACATGTAACACAGGAGGACTAGAAAATAAAACAGAAAGCACAGAAGGCTGGATTTATAAGAGTACAAAATGCAAACATGAGAATATAATCAGAAATGCAAGAAATAGACACCAGAAAATACTAAAAATCATAAACTAAAATAACTTAACATGAACTTATGATAGAATCTCTTCAACATCTAAATATTTCCCTTTCTCTTCAACAGAAGGATGTCAGAGCTGACCCCAAAGTTGTTCAAGATGTCTCAGCTGCTACCGACAATCTTCTGGAAAGCCTCGGGGCACTGGCTGTGGAGGTAACAGTTGCACAGAGATCACCACCCACACATGTTGCAATGACCCAAGTATTTGTTTCCAAAGTTCAGGCTCTACTAGCAATGTTTGTGGATGAAATCAATTCTTACTAAGAACTGAGCTCACATGTCAAATGGGGTCTTTACAATATCAACATAGGTGCACACAATGACAAATCATTCTTGCAGTTTAAACTATGTAGGTGCAGGAGGTGCAAAGAGCAGATCAGGTGATCATGATGTAGTCAACAGTGAGGTCAGTGAGAGGAGAAACAGAATACCTAGAAAGTCAGAGCAAACACAATGTACATAAAAAAAACTATCAATGACTGCCAGTCAATGCTTTAAAGATAAAACTGAGTATGAGGATTTTTAACTTGGTCTCACCTCATTAGATTTTTTTTCCTGTATAAAGCTTACATTATAGAAACAGTCAGAATCATAACAGTGTTAATTTTAAATCCAGTCCTAATCTTTCATTTAAGTCAGTTTGAATCTTAAGAGTTTTAGTTTAGTTTTAGTTTGTTTAAAAAATCCTAACATTTAAGTCTTTACTCTTAATCATAACATTTATTCTCTTTAATTTAATCAGCTACATACATTTTAAAATTGATACAAATGTAAAACACTCATTTTAATACACTATCAATACTTAAATTGATTTGAAATACACTGATAAAAATACTGGCATACTTTATGTGTACAGAGGATAAATAACATAGATTTTGAGCGTCCAGCAGTGCAGCACTAACATTTTAGTAGTTTTAATCTCCTTTTCTTTTTTTATCAGAGATCTATTTTTATCTCATTTTTGTGTCGTGTTCAAGGGAGTCCATTGATATTTTTTTAGTCATTGTCTTAGTTGACAAAATAAACACAGAATCTCAAAAGTTGCATGGAAAAAAGTTTATTTCAAAGTATCTTTCAGAAGAAAAATATGCTACATGCAATGTCCCTGTTTATGATGGCACAAAGAGTCTTACTCAGCCAATAACCAGGTGCAGCGTCTTTACTTTCTACATTAACACACAGAACAGGATCACACGCACGCTCTTTTAAGCCGCCACACACCTGGCCTCATGTGAAATGCAGTCTGATCTGCTAAATGAAAGGAGAGAGGCAGCAGTCCGTGATGCAAACGCACAAAACAACACAGTCCCCCCTCTTTCTCTCTCAGGCTCCTGCTCTGCTGAGTTGGCAAAACATTAAGACCCAGCTGCATGTGTGTGTTCTTTTACTGTGGAGGCAGCTGTAAGAATATTAATGGGCTTTTCTTGATTTTGTCCACAACCAGTAATTTGTCAACCTTACCAATCTCTTTTATCCCTTTCATCCCACTCTGTGTGAGCACAGTTATTACCAAACACAAGCTAAATACAAGAAAAGGGGGAAGACTGATAACTAAAATCAACCCTTTACATCTTCTTCTTGAGTTACCAACTTTTGTTTGCGCTTTTGGAGTTTTTGAAACTCTTTTAAAAGCTTTTAATTCATCTAAGGCTTCCGATTCTTTCAATATGATATTTTAACAAACAGCTTGGTTTGTTTACTGAAAGAACATCTTATTCAATCACTGATTATTTCAATCCCTGCACTTCAGGGGGTATTACTTTGTTCATCGCAGATTACATGGGTTTGCTCAGCTGGTTGGTAAATGCAGTATGAAGCTGGCAAAGTGGAAAAGTGCACTCATGTAACCTCCGCTTCCTAACCACTAATCATCTGCAGCCTGTATTTCAGTTTTCAATCCAGGGTTTATCACTGTTGGAGAGCAAAAAGACCCGCAGTGATAATGTGTTTAACTTCTGCACAAACACATGTCCAAAAAGCTGCAGAATAAATCAGCATTTATTTCCAGCTCTGACATTTAGAAAATGGCAGAACAAGAATTTCCAAAACAAGTTAAGTCCTTTCAGAACCTAAATGATCAAACAATGTTTTGTAAAAATTTTAAAAGCTATAATATCTTGGCTAACTTCTCAAGTAAAGCTAATCCATTGTGTTTAACAGCTAGCCTTGGTCTTCATTCAATGTTGTTAAATCCTAATTACCTGTACTATTCCTCTTGAACCTTCCTCCTGTTAGAAAGAAGATTATTTTGTTTAGAGAGGCTGGCAGTGCAGAGAGCCCTCATAATCTGAAATCACTCCCAACATATTACAACAAGTGATGCTCAGGCACTCATTATGATAAAAAATGGCCAGTAAGTTTCAGTTCTTTCAAAGTTAATCAACAAGCTTCTTGGAGAAACAAGCAGCGTTTATCATCTTTGTATTGTCTTTAAGTAGCTTAAGTGGCTGCTTAGTGAAGTAATTGAGAGTGTAAATGTGAACTTGAGTAACCTCACTGCTCTGCCACCCGGTTGGTTTTTGTTTATGTGAAGAAAAATGCCAGTCTTAATTTTGTCGACTAAAACTCTGACTCAAAAAGGAAGCTGACTACCTTTCCAGTGAGGAAGACAAGACTAAGACTCAGTAAAAAAACAATATTTATGATGAAAAACTCTAAATTGAAAATTAAGTTTGGTTTTCATCAAGGAGACTGAAACGAGACTAAACTATTTTGCTGGACTGTTGGGTATTCAAAATCCATAATTTGTCTCCATTGTGCATAAATCTATTTAACAGTGTATCAGTGTACATTTATGTTATTTTTACAGTATGGCTGATTAAAATAGTTCGAAGGAAAAAAATTCCTTGACTAAAATTAATGGCTAGATGTAAGGACTTTCAATAAATTAAAACTTGACCAAAGGTTTTTTTTAGCGTTTGTCGACTGATGCTAAATGTAACATGTGGCAAAATAGTCTTAAATAATTTTGTGTATTATTAATTATTTTTGCATAAAGATGATGGTGTCATGACTTGTAATCATCACGAAGGGGAAAAAGTTACTTCATTTTGAATTCTTAACATTTTCTTACAGATTAAATACTTTGGTTAAAACAAACAAAAATATGATAATATACTTATCTATGCTTCTCTTGTTGGTCTGTTATGTTTGAGAGCAGCAACCACAATGCATGATTGTAAATATTGCTGGGCTAATGACCATCGCAATGCACTGTGGGATAGAATGAGTGCACTATATAGGGAATAACAATTCTCACTCAGAAATCAGACACTACAACAAAATGGCGTATTCACTTTATAGTGAATGGGGAGAGATTTTTGACATAGCCTTATTTTTTTCCTTACGGCTATTTCACAAGTCGTCTACTCGTATATCATTGACAGGAAGAGCATGAACAGCATTTAAAATGTATGATTAGGAGGGAAATGACATGCATGAACCTAGGCAACTATTGTTGCTGGTGGGCTTCAGTGGGTGAGGAATAAGATTTTATTTAAAATAGTTGCCAAAATTGAAACTGAAATGAATCTTACAGGTATGAATGTAGGGTTGCATTTAATTTAACAAAGCCCCATAACCTTTACAAGAATATATTTCATATGTCTCCCATTAAAAGAAGCAAATCATTATCTTTTAGCTTTTGACTGCTTTATAGTGAGCTTTGTGTCACTGTATTTTTCAGTAGGCTTTTATTGTTATAGCAGCATTCAACTCTAATAACCTCAAGGCAAATGATACACCTGAAATCTTGAGATATTCAGGCTATGACCAGGTTCAGATTGACTTAAATTGTGCAATTTATTGTTGAAAATTGAAATATGATCAGCCAATGAGCTGCTCTAATCTAAATAGCTGTGTGCTCTAGTGGAAATGTGAACTTTAGTAACCTCATCCAGGCTGCGCTGTGAGGTTACTGTGGGACAGTCCTATGCTGCTGCCTGCCCGTCTGTCTGTGAATGTGTTTGTGTATGTGTGTCCCATCCTGTCACCCAAGTTAACACGGGCATCATCCCCAGAGGGAAATGAAGCACACACTCAGTCACATTCAAGTGTGTTAACACAAGAAAATGAACACTCAGTTGCACGGACCAACACATTCACGGCAGGCAGAAGCTTTCTCACACAGTTTCTAGTTCATGTTGGTTTGTGTGTGTGTGAGCAAACATCCGACACCAGATCAGCAGGGAAAAAAAAAAGATGGTTGAGGTTTCTGTCAGTCTGTGTTTGCTGCTACGGTAGCCTCAGGCAGGAAAACACAAATGCACATATTTACAAGCACACACACCCTGAGAACATTTCCATGTTATAACACACTCACAAAAATACCCACCAACACTAAGAGACCCAGATATGCACCCAGCCCAACACAACACGCACACTCCTGCCCCCTATTCTGTGCAGGAAAGCATGTGACAGGTTTGATGTGGCAGCGGGCTCAGCTGCAGCGCTGATCTGTGATCTGAGATGCAACAGTTCCTGCAGTCTCACTTTCTCTTTGCTGGAAAACAGTGTTAAATATCTGTGATGGAAAGAGAGAGAGAGAGAGAGAGAGAGAGTCAGGGCCACCCAGCCGACATGAAATAACAGAGCTGACAGAGAGAACAGTCTTATTTGTTCTGAAACATCCATGCGTGCCATGTCAGGATCTTCCGCCTGTTTGTACTTCATCTAACGTGTGTGTGTGTGTGTGTGTGTGTGTGTGTGTGTTCATGTGTTTGTGTGTCAGTGAAGATGATAGCGCTCCAATTGTTGAGCCTGCGGAGGTTTGCCTGTTAGGAGATGACCGATAGTAACCTCTCTTTGTTCTTGCACCTTCTTCTCTGTGCTCATTATCAACTCCTGCTCTGCTGCTTTCTCATCATATGATCTTTCTTTCTTTCTTTCTTTCTTTCTTTCTTTCTTTCTTTCTTTCTTTCTTTCTTTCTTTCTTTCTTTCTTTCTTTCTTTCTCTTACCTTTGACCTCCTCACATATTTGGCTTGAGAAAAAGTCTGCCCTCCTCAGCCTCCATCCCTGGCTCAAAGATTGCGCTTTACCTAAGCCCCAGTTGCCTCCTGTGGTTCATACTTGGGAAACAAAAGCCTCCCTCTTCCTCCTTTTCTTTGTTCAACTCACACCAAAACACAGCACCCCTCCTGTCGTTCCATCCTATCACGAGGTTGTGACATAATTGTGTACAGTTGACCAGTTCTGAGACCTGAACAGGGAACTTGTGGTGACTTGTCTCTTGACCTGTAGTAACCTCGTTCTGAACCTAAGCAGACTCTACTGCCTCCTGCCTGGTGCAACAGCAACTTGATAGATGAATTCAAGGACGATTTCTCTGGGGAAAAAGAAACAAATGTCTCATCGGTGTAAGCTTGGCTGGAAACACATAAATAACAAATTCCTTAACTGTTGGAAAGAGGAGAGAAATATGAAAGGTCACATAAGTTTCATCTCGTTTGCATTACCAATGAAGATATCTTTTACTTTAAAAAAAAAGATCTTGAATAAGGACTCATTTCATAAACAAAACACATGTTTACCTCTGACTTTGCCAACAGCACTGAACTATGATTAGACTTTTAAAAACAGCTGAGCACTTTGTGTGATGATAACAAGGCATCAGTACAGCACTGCCCCCAAGCATTAGAATTGAGTTTTTCTTCTGGACAAACAAAAAAACCTGTTACCAATGTGTAAAACATGACAACCCTTATTTTCTCCATGAAATCAAATCATTACTGATGCCTCCAAAGGTAAAGTACACTCCAAATTAAGCATTACATATAATCTCTCCTCTGAAGAGGCATGTAAAAAGACACACACGTGTGTAAAGAGGAGGGGAGATAGGACTGGTACCAGCAGTTAAATTTATCTTGGTCAGGCAGATGGCTAAGTGCTGGGTGTCTCCACCTGATTACGTGACACTTAGCCATTTAGAATACCACTAAGAGTGCCGACGATAACCTTGAATAACTTCGAACTTACATCATCACCGTAGACATGCACATACTGTATATGGGCTTCACTGTCCTGTTGTTAAAGATGAGACATCTCATACTGTCTGTTCTAGTTTATGTGAAGGAGGAATGTACAGAAGAGACAGATCTGTCTGGTGGAGCAGATATGACATGCAGTAAATTCAACAGTACTTTCATGAACAGAATAGAGAGACCTTCATGTTGTTCTTGAAGCTTGTGTCCTAAAGGGTCATCATAAAGACATGACTATATTCACTGACCTTAAAGCAGATTTCAACAGTTTGTTCAGTGTCAAAGATAATAAATACAACTGTTTGGCACTGTCAGATGAAGTCAAACTAATGTGAGGAAAACTCTAATGTTGCTTGTATGGATGACAGTATGGAGGATTGTCTCTGTAGGTATTATAAGAGGCAGGAAGGGCTGGTGATCAGCTCGAAGATTTCCTCAATAACCTTCATGTTCGATGGCTTAAGCTAAATACAATCACACTTACCACAATTAGAGTGTTGCAGATCAGGCTATTAAAGATTGTATACTTAAGGCAGTCAATAAGTAATCTTACATTTTTAACCAAATGTTATTAATATAAGATGGGGCAGTATTAACCTGAGATGGAACAAAAGGTGATGGAGTAATGCAGCAAGACATATCCTTCAAAATAAAAGCTAATCATAGAATTTTACTACATATTTTTTTCCAGGCACACATCCGTGACATACTGAAAATGGCTTTAAAGTCTTTATTTATGTGTATAAGCTACATTGTTGTGTGACAGTCAAATATTTGTTTTCTCTTTTTCTGAAAAAAATAATCAACTTATTATTTTATACGTATCTCTGCAGCTTGCCAGTATGAAGAGTTGGAAGGATATGCGTAAGGAGATTCTGTACCTGACTGCAAACGCCACAGGCTCTCCCAACCAGATGTACCAGGCTGTGTCACGTATTGTCTGTGGACACCCAGAGGGGGGAGGCCTCAAAATCAAGTCCCTCAACTGGTATGAAGACAACAACTACAAGGCCCTGTTTGGCAATCATGGCAATGACAGTGACAATGAACCTCTCTCCACTTATGACAACTCTTCCAGTAAGTCTCCTGAAACAACCTTTGTCTTTGTGGGACTCCTTGCCAATTGTTTACCAAAGGATTGATAATGTCTTTGTGTTGACTTTCCAGCTCCATATTGTAACAACATGATGAGGAGCCTGGAGTCAAGCCCCATTTCCAGGATGATCTGGAGAGCCCTGAAGCCTCTGCTCATGGGGAAGATCCTGTACACCCCAGATACTCCAGCAACACAGAGAATAATCCACGAGGTAAAAATACACCCATCTCACCCCAAAGACCCACATCCTTGATTCAAGCTCCACTTAATGCCACTGTTTATTTCACAGGTAAACAAGACCTTCCAGGAGCTTGGTGTGCTGAGGGATCTTGGAGGGATGTGGGAGGAGATGAGGCCCAAAATTTGGAACTTCATGGAGAACAGCGAGGAAATGGACTTAGTTAGGGTGAGTGGGAATCATTTACAACACACCCGTATGAACGTCAGAGCTTTGTTCTCAGTAGCCTTCCTGTTTACACAAAGACAGTTATCAGGCATCTGAGTAGTCAAGAGTCTGATTTATCTGCGAAGGAAGGAAAACTTCTGAAGCCCCTGTAAAGGTGACCACCCACACCACTTGTTTAAAGTCTGTAAATGCCACAAATCTGTTTATGCTCCAGATAGTTAATGCAGATTTAACTGCGGAGAAAGAGCATAGAGGCAAAGAGAAGTCGTTTTTCAGTGCTGGCTCATGCCTTTTAAATAAACATGAGAGCAACCAAAATGAGAGACTAATGTACAGAGGTATAAATTCTCTCTAAGGTCAACCACAAAACTTCATCAACTAAAAGAAGACAGAGAAAAGTTTTTTTAACTAACAACAAAATTATATAAAAACATTCAAATGAATTTGTTCAACCTTAACCAAACACAAAAAGTGGCTCTCTGATACAGATTTTTTTTTTATGGGTGTCATTTAAGGCACTGAAACATAATCAGTCATTTACAAACATGTTTGAAAAAAGTCTCCATTAGACAGCATGTAGTTCCTAACATGGCTGTCTTTTGCTGAAAATGTGCCCCCTCCTCTGGTTGTAAAACCATGGCTCCACATTTGTTTGGAAACTGTATAAGCACACCACCTATTGGTGAGCGGTGGGATTGTTAAACATCAGCACATAAAGGAACCAGTGATAATTTTGGCAGCTATTTTGAATGTAGTCTTAGTCTTTAGATTAAAACCCATTTTAGCTTTAGTCATGTTTAGTCAGCTTCAGTTTTTACAGTTTAAGTCTAGTCTTTATTGAGAAAGACACAAAAACATTTTAGTCTAATCTTAGTCAATAAAAAACATCCAAGATTTAAGTCTTTACTCTGAGTCACAATGCTTTTTTCTCTTACAACTAATTTAACCAGCCAAATTTAAAAATTTATATAAATGTAAAACACTCATATTAATGCACTATCAAGACTTGATTTAAAATACGATGATAAAAATACTGACATACATTTAACGCACAAGGGAGGAATATCAGTGATTTTGAATGTCCAACATTTAAGTCTTGTTTTAGTCCCTGTGATGAAAACTAAACATATGTTTGAGTTTTCTTTGTCAAAGATCTATTTTTAACTAGTCTTAGTCTGATCTTCCTCATGAAAGAAGGTAGTCAACATGAAATTAACTCTGCCATGAATGTGCCCTGATCTCAGTTTAACATATCAACTTATGTATTACTACATTTCTGAATTTCAATGCACTGTTTCCATTAGAGATTTAAAAATGCCTTTATGTGACATTAATCTCTGATTATTATTTCATAAAGAGGGCTGTCTACTCTGCCTATCAATAGTTTGATCCTTGGAAACAGAAATGTTATGGCAAGTAGAATGGCCGTCTGAGGCGGCAGACCCACGCCTAAGCAGCGTCACCAAGGATCTCATGCTCCCATTGATTACTATGGTGTTCAAAATTTGGAAGTTTGAGGAAAACAAAAAAGATACAGAACCCTTTATATAATCCCCTGCCAATTTCATCGGCGTGGGTAATAAAAATAAGCAACTCAACTCACTAGCAACTCAAATCCAAACAATACAGCAGTAATAGAGGTCACACTCTGATTATTTAATGGTTTAGTTTTTCACAATTTCAGTGCTGGGGGAAGAAGGTCTATACAAGATTGCAAGGCTTTAATAAAGTCACACTCTGAGCCACTTTTAATGTTTTTAATCGGTGCAAAACAAGAAAAAACATTACAAGGAAATAGGGACACCAATAAGTGATGAAAGAAAAAAAAAATAAGACAAGACAATGCAGATGTGGGGATGTTGTTCTTTTGTGTTTTTTTGTTTGTTTTGGGTGGGGAGATTTTGGATAAGCAGTTAGAAACGAACAATAGTAACAATAGAAAGCCAAATAATCACAGCTATAATAAATGCTAATAATAAAGAGGGAAATAGTAGTAGTAATGTTTATGAAAATACACACATAAATGTGTATGTAAGAAAAAAAACATGTTTACAAGTAAATATGGTTCAGATGATGAAAAGAAAAAAATCATAAATAACATACAGTAAGATATTAGGTATAAATATTATATTGAAATAAATGATCAATCACAGAATTATGTAGGAGGGATTGTAAAAAAAGTTTTTCATCAAGATGCATTTCTTTTTTGCAGACCCTGCTTCAGAACAACGCCAGTGCTGCCTTCTTTAATGCCCAGCTCAGTGAGACTGAGTGGCAAGTGTCAGATGTGTCCAAGTTTCTGTCCAAGGTCTCCGAGGACCAAAGACCGGCAGGATCTGCTTACACTTGGAGAGAAGTCTTTAATGAAACTGACCACGCCATACAGACCATCTCACGTTTCATGGAGGTTAGTCAGTTAGAGGAAGATACAGTGTAAGCCAGTAAAAAACAAAATTGACAAATTAGAAAATGAACGTGGAGTGTATTTATGCGACGTTTTCAGATGCTTGGTCTACGTGTTATGGGTTTTTTGTGGGTTCAGTGACATTTCCAGTAAACTCAGAGTTGTTGGGGTCATAAGTTTTGTCTTTAAAAGTTTTATGTCACCAGTGTCTAGCATGTAGGTCAAGCTGCAAGAAAAACCTAGCTAGAAAATGGGTTAAAAGCTAGTTGCCCAAAGAGGTCATTGCATTACATCCTTCTACATCTTTATTGTTTTTTAATTCACTTCGAGCTGCATTGAGATCCTGGCCTCGGCTATTAAAAGTCTTGAAATCAAATGATCTTTCCCTCTTTCCCTGATTAAATCGAGTTACTGCCATGCCGAGTGTGTCACTGCTCTCTGTGTGTCTCCTCTGTGGGTCAGTGTGCCAGAGCTGAGCCCTAAGGATAAACAACCACAGCTAAACTCCTGCCAAACGTTAATTGATGTTCATGCCCTGATGAATGGGAGGTTGTTGTGTAATTTGCTTTTGCCAGGGAATCTCTAGACTGATTTCCTTCAAGATAAACCCAACCAGAGATGTTACGAGAGGATTAGTGATTGATAAAACGATCTTGTAACTTTAAGTGCTAATAGTCTTTACACTTCCCCTGTTTTTGTTTGTCTTTCCACTGGGGATAAACCTATAAAATGCACAAACACAGCACAACATTTTGGAGTGGTGGCCAAACCGTTATGTATCTAAAAGGACTATAAACATTACACATATTACAAACACTATGACATTTCTTATCAGTTTCGAAGAACCCACTACCCTACTGACTGAGCCGCACCCTTTTAAGAGATCATATAATGTGTGGAAACTCACATTCCTAACAGGAAAAACTATGTCAAGGCCTTCTCAACCATTTAAACCCGACATGCCTGCAGTGTTAGGAGCATTAACGCTGTGTTTTCATTATGCTCTCATTGGCTTCTCACAAGGTGCAAGGGGATGAGGAATAAGTCAGCTTATGTCAGCTCTGTACAGCCTGTGAGTGGCTAATCTGCAAGACTGTGCTCAACAAATCAACTCTGGCTGGGTTATTTGGTGTCTGCTCAAAGATTTGTGTTAAAGGTTCTTGAGTTCATTGTTGTTTTCAGCTTCTAAAGAAGGGCATGTGATTGTATGAGCAGGATTTACTATGATTTGTGCTGAAGGGTTCATTGATTTGTTCAGAGGATGTCACTCTGATAAGGCCCCAATTCATTAAAACCAGGCACTAACTGTTAAACCATTTTAAATCAACACTTGAAGCACAAAATAGATCATATTAGACATAACAACAATGAAAAAAAAACACATTAATAGAGCAGGGGTATAATGAATTGATCACAAAACTCTGGACTCTTCACAAACGCTCACTCTATTTTCCTTCCAGTGTGTGAACCTGGACAAGCTAGAACCAGTAGCCAATGAGGAGAGGCTGGTCAACAAATCCATGGGTCTTTTAGACAACCAGAAGTTTTGGGCTGGAATCGTGTTCCCTGACATTGCCCATAATAACAGCACTGACCTACCTCCCAATGTGAACTATAAGATCCGCATGGACATCGATAATGTGGAGAGGACAAACAAGATTAAGGACGGGTGAGAAGATGTGAAATATACATTATTAAAGAGCATTCGCAGATTTTTATCACCATCTCACTGGTTTTATTCATGCATTACAGGTATTGGGACCCAGGTCCCAGGGCTGACCCCTTTGAGGACCTTAGGTACATCTGGGGCGGATTTTCTTACCTGCAGGACGTCATCGAGCAAGGGATCATCAGAGCCATCACTGGCAGCAAGGAGAGGACAGGCATCTACATTCAGCAGATGCCTTACCCCTGCTATGTTGACGACATGTAAGTGAGGCCTTTTTCACTCATGAACTCCTGATAATTGCTTGCATCAGGATGCTCTGCATGTGTGCATTTCATGTGACTGGACATATTCCCAGCATAAACAAAAGAGCAGGACAGAAAGTATTTGCAAGCAAGTGGAAAAGAGTTTGAAGCAGCTTCTTTACGTGCACAAATATTGCACTATTCCATTAACTGTCATGGGATGTAAAAACATCATTATCTTATTTTTTGCTGTGCTCTTCATATGCTCACCCATGCTGAAATTTTACTAGGGCAAGAATTGGAAAAGATCAGGATGAAAAATGCAGCTCAACCTGAACATTTCTAGAAACCTACAGGAGCTTTTAGCATGGGTGAAGAGACCATGAAATACTACATGCATTTTTCAAGTGAATAAAGCCTCATGGAGCATCAGAGCTTTCTTTCCTTTTGTGATGGAAAAGATTCAAAGCTTTGGGGTTTCAATTTAAGGAAAAACACAGTGAAATGGCACAGCAGTCGTTTCTTAGAGGGACTGAAGCACTGGTGCAGCAGTGTTTCAATCACTAATGTCTGCAGTGAAAGTCACATGTGCACTGAATGTCCTTTCATTGAATTTATCCTACAAATATGCAAACATAAACAGAGCTGCGTTTTTTCATGGCAATAAAAAGTGCTTATTAACATAAAACAGTTTGTCCAAAGTAGGATTCAATCCAGCCTCATGAAAGAAAGATCCACATCTTTCAATCTGCCATTGCAATTTGGCCACAGTTTTCTACCACACCATGAGATTTTACATATTAAATTGACATTTGTGCCAACTAGGAATGATTTTTGAAATCTGGTACCAACACATCTAGTACCTATCATACCAAATTACAAGACAGATTTCAGGGCTTTATTTTGGTACCTTGCAACCCCACTGTGGTCCCCACCACTCCAAAGGAAAGGCACAAATAAGTTATGTGAAGAAGTTAAACCTATTTCCTTTACTTATATGTTCTTTTGGGATCTTATTTCTGAATCATTTATGATACAAGACAGCTTTGATTTAATTGCAGACTTTTAAAACAACTTTTTTGTCTTAAAAGTATTGATTCAGGCACTGTTTAGGTATCAGCACCTTATAAAAAGTATAATTTTAGCACCAGTATAGGAAAAAAATCCAAACTTTACCCAACCATTGTGCCTGGCTGATGATTTCTCTTGAAAAAAACATGCTCCGGCCTTATTATTATGACAGATCAAAATGCTCCAACACTGCGGAGTGCTGTTTTCACCATACTTAAAACCAACCTAAAATCAGTCTCTTTTCTCTAATAACTGCAGTGTTAAGTTTCACTGAGTCATTGCATGTCATTTCCCCACAGCTATATTTCTCTCTCTTTAAATCCCAGTAACAATCTTTCTCCTCCATTTTTGATGACAGTTTCCTGCGTGTGATGAGTCGCTCAATGCCTCTCTTCATGACCCTGGCTTGGATGTACTCAGTAGCCATCATCATTAAGGGCGTGGTGTACGAGAAGGAGGCTCGGTTAAAGGAGACGATGAGGATCATGGGGCTGAACAATGGCATCCTGTGGCTCAGCTGGTTCATCAGTAGTTTAATCCCACTCCTGATCAGTGCCGGCTTATTGGTGATGTTACTAAAGGTCAGTGTTGCCACATGTATGAACACATAATGTCTTTGTCACCATGCAGGAATGTTGGCAAACTACCTTATCATCATACTTCACATTTTACTCAATAGTCGATCTGTTTTTCCATGATTTCAACACTATTGTCCAAAATTGTGGAAAACAAATGAAGTCATGATGTTGTAACCAGGAAACTATTTCATCTCCTCTCTCTTTTTCTCTTGTTTTTCCTTTCCTCTGTCCTCAGATGGGAAACCTGCTGCCTTACAGTGACTCAGGCGTGGTGTTTCTTTTCCTGGGATCCTTCGGTGTTGTCACCATCATGCAGTGTTTCCTTATCAGCACCCTGTTCTCTCGTGCAAACCTGGCAGCTGCCTGTGGTGGAATCATATACTTCACTCTCTACCTGCCGTATGTGCTCTGTGTCGCCTGGCAGGACTATGTGGGCTTCGGAGCAAAAGTTGTTGTGGTGTGTGAAGGAAATTTTGTCTTCAAATAGTATTAAAAAGATCTTTAAAATAGACCTATGATTTGAAATAATCCCATTTAAAATCTGCATCCTGCCTTCTGAGTTTCTTAACCCGCTAAACTCTGACTTTTCTCTTCTTCTCCCAGAGCCTGCTGTCTCCTGTGGCTTTTGGTTTCGGCTGTGAGTACTTTGCCCTGTTTGAGGAGCAGGGGGTGGGAATTCAGTGGTCCAATCTGCTGGCAAGTCCTCTGGAGGAAGACAGCTACAACCTGACCACCTCTATCTGCCTCATGCTGTTTGATGCCGTGCTGTATGGAATAATGACCTGGTACATCGAAGCAGTGTTTCCTGGTAAGTCTTGAATGAAAATAGTAAATGTGACGTTTTCAAATCTTCATTGCACAGCAAAATATTGCAGAAAAAGGAGGATGTTAAGTCAGACAGAAATGTACATCACAGTTTTAATCTTTTTCAGGTCAGTATGGGATCCCCAGGCCTTGGTATTTCCCTTTCACAAGGACGTACTGGTGTGGAGAGAAAGAGAACCAGAACCTCTCCACCCCTCTGTCGAAGAAGGGCAATGCTGAAGGTACGAATCATAATTCTTATCTAAAAGCATTTTAATCTAAAGACTAAGACTCAATTGAAACAGCTGCCAAGCTGTTTCTGACTCTATCCACTGTCCTCCTCTCTAGAATAAAGGCATAAAAAGCCCTTTCTTTAAGAAAAAGGAGCTAAAATTGACTGTCATATCTAACATGTTGTTGCTGTGTATTTTTGTTATGCATAGCTGTCTGTATCGAAGAAGAACCGGGCCACATCGACCCAGGTGTTTACATAGAAAACTTGGTGAAGGTCTACAGTCACGGAAACAAACTTGCTGTGGACGGACTGACCCTTAGGTTCTATAACGGACAGATTACCTCCTTTCTCGGCCACAATGGAGCTGGCAAGACAACAACCATGTAAGATAATACACTAAACCTCAAGTAAGTTTCCAGTTTTTTCATGGCATGGACAGCTGTAAATAATGTGGCCCTTTTCTGTCCAATAGGTCAATCCTGACGGGGTTGTTCCCACCCACCTCTGGTACTGCCTACATCCTTGGCAAAGACATCCGCACCGAACTCAGCACCATACGGCAGAATCTGGGCGTCTGTCCTCAGCACAACGTACTTTTCAGCATGTACGTGTGCACCTATCAATAATTAGAGCTCAACTTTCCAGGATTCTTTTGAGACTTTGTCAGCTCATGGTTTATTTTCTTAATTGTGTTTTTGTTTTTTTATTAAGGCTGACAGTTGAGGAACACATTTGGTTCTACGCTCGTCTGAAGGGGCTGCCAGAGGAGAAGGTGAAGGCTGAGATGGAACAAATTGTGAATGATGTTGGTCTTCCACACAAGCGTCAGTCCCGCACAAGCACACTGTCTGGTCAGTTTGTTTGTTATCACTCATCTCAAGAGCAGCACCTGTTTTTCAGGCAGATTTACATTTTAAAAAGTTGTTTCAGAAACAGCACTTCTCACTTTTATCCTTTTGTCTTTTCAGGAGGGATGCAGAGGAAGCTGTCTGTAGCTCTGGCTTTTGTCGGAGGCTCAAAGGTTGTGATTTTGGATGAACCGACTGCTGGGGTTGATCCTTATGCACGCCGGGGCATCTGGGATCTTCTGCTTAAATACAGACAAGGTAAATACTAAAGATAACATACTGATCTAGTTATATAGAGAGGGTATGCACTGAGATCACTTTCAGGGTGTGACATGACTGCTCAGCTGATAAGTAAAACATACTGAAATGCTGCTGTCTGCTCAAAGGGGAGTGGATGAAAACATGAGAAAAAACTGACTAATATCTGCGTAAATCAGGGGTATTTGGACTCAGTAATGCCTGTGGTAGCTACTGTAATAGCAGTTTTTTCTTGTGGCTTCATTGACCATCATCAATGACAAAGTCATAAAAAAGGCAGCACTTCTCAGCCAAAATAAAGATGTATAATTCTTACTCCCTACTGATTTCTGCAGCTGTGACAGCGTACTCATACTGCTCCTTCATATATACTCTCCTGTAGTTTATAGTCTAAATGTTCCCCTTTGTTCCTTTGTTAGGCCGCACCATCATCCTCTCCACTCATCACATGGACGAAGCTGACATCCTGGGTGACCGAATTGCCATCATTTCCCACGGCAAGCTCTGTTGTGTCGGCTCCTCACTCTTCCTTAAGACTCAGCTGGGCACGGGCTACTACCTGACCCTGGTGAAGAGAGACTACGACCTGACGCTTCAGTCCTGCAGGAACTCTGCTAGCACTGTTTCTTACTGCAAGAAGAATGAAAAGGTTAGATAAAGAGCCACAACAATACTTTGAAAATCTATTTATTTTTATGATGATTTCAAGTTGACCCTGTTTGTATCTGCCTCAGGAGGACAGTGTTTCAGAGAGCAGCTCAGATGCTGGTCTGGGTAGTGAGCCTGAGAGTGAAACCACCACTATTGGTAAGACACTCATTTAGCTTTATTGGAAAATTTTGTTCCTGTAAAGTAGGTTTTGCAGGGCATTAACAGTATCCCTCTACTTATTTCCAGATGTGTCCCTCATCTCAAACGTGATATTCAAGCATGTCTCTGAAGCTCGCCTTGTTGAGGACCTTGGCCATGAGCTCACGTACGTCTTACCATATCAGTCAGCTAAAGATGGAGCCTTTGTGGAGCTGTTTCACGAGCTGGATGACCGCCTCACTGACCTGGGAATATCTAGCTATGGAATATCTGATACCACCCTTGAGGAGGTAAGGAACTGCAAAGAGCTTGTACTTTTCTCTAGTCAACTTGCTCAACATTTTCTTTCAGTGTTTCAATTTCATGTCTTTTACCTCTGCAGATTTTCCTGAAAGTGGCTGAGGACAGTGGAGTGGATTCTGTTGAGCTTTCAGGTGAGATAGTGATAAAATTTTCACTCAATTGCTAGGATTCACAGCACTTACATGTGTAACATTAGAACATTATAACACTGGTGAAATATTTTAGAAGAAAATGGTAAGAATAACCAAACTGACGTTCCTCTCACAACAGATGGAGTTGTGCCAACCAGGACTCGTCGCCGTCATGCCTTTGGAGACCACCAGAGCTGCCTGAAGCCCTTCACCGAGGACGACTTTGACTTCAATGACTCTGAAGGTGACCCAGGTAGAACTGCACTACCCAGCATGCAGTGCAATGATAACAACAGATGTGTTGCTATCATTACTTCTGATACAATTTCAAAAGTTTCAGTAAATATTTTAAAGGACTAACACGAAGTCAGGACACGGACTCACGCTTGTATTTTCCTGTGCAGAATCTCGTGAAACTGACTGGCTCGGCGGATCAGACGGCAAAGGTTCATACCAGGTCAAAGGCTGGAGTCTGAAGAGACAGCAGTTTGTTGCACTCCTCTGGAAACGATTCCTCTATGCTCGACGCTCCAGGAAAGGCTTCTTTGCTCAGGTATAGTCATGCTTTCTTTAAATAAACCTGTAATTAATGTAGATCTTCTTGCCCTGCATCAGCCATGCAGGTTTTGGTAACAATCTAATTTTGTTTTTTATTTTTCAGATTGTTCTCCCAGCTGTGTTTGTGTGTATCGCCCTGGTGTTTAGCCTGATTGTTCCTCCGTTTGGAAAGTACCCAAGTCTGGCTCTGGATCCTGGCATGTATGGGGAACAGTTTACCTTCATCAGGTTAGTTTTCATCCTTTGTACCAGGAACAACGAATGCTTTTTCACATCTTTTTATATAGAAACACGTTTCTAAATATGGGAGTACTTTTTCCTATCTGCGTTATGCCTGACTCTTTAAAAATGCAAAAGGTTATCTAACTGCACTAAAGCTTGCATGTTACCTAATACTTAAAGGCTGACCACTTCACTGAGGGCATATGTGAAACAAATCTTTTAAGACCCTGTGAAATGTAAAAAATTGATAATAGGATAGAGGATTTACACGTTCTTCAAATAAATGATGGCATTTGATTTTCTGTATTCACTGTTAACATCTTTGCAAAGCCATTATCAGTGGGTAAGAGGGGTGGGTCTGGAAAAATGTATGGCAAAAAGTCTGTAATGTGCTTTTATTTTGAAGGCAATGTCTCTCTTTTTTCTGTCAGATCTTTCCTTTAATCTCAAGTTCAGACAGCCCTGTTTGTTATTAAAAAACTTAGTTTGGCTTGAAAATGTTAGAAATTTGACTCATGATTCACTATTGTGATGGCGTTGTTGGATCCAATGATCAAGAGTATTACATTTAACAAAGTATTTTTAATGTCTTTTTTCTTTTGATAGTAATGACCTTCCTGAAGACCCTCACATCAACAAACTGCTGGGAGCTTTGACAGATAAACCAGGATTTGGAACTCGTTGCATGGAAGGAGAGCCCATACCGTAAGTCTAAAAAAAGACCTGAGACAATTAAAATACAAAATAATACAATGGCTCAGAGGCAATTAACTTCCTATGTCTATCTCCGTTCTCCAGGGACACTTCCTGTACAGCAGTAGAAGATGAATGGTCCGTCCCTGAAGTTTCTCAAAGTTTGCAGGATATGTTTGACAAAGGGAACTGGTCCATGGAGAATCCGTCTCCCCTGTGTGAGTGCAGCTGTGGGGGGCGCAAAAGGATGCTGCCAGAGTGTCCTGCTGGTGCTGGAGGACTTCCACCGCCACAGGTTTGTAAAAAGTCATTATTGTTGTCGTTATTTTTATAATTTATTATACTAATTATAATTCATGGGGGGGGGTCTACTGTAGATATGGTTGTGGGTGGAACTTCCAGAGAAATAACAGACTTAGAAAAAATGTGTTTGTCAAGGTTGCTAACTCACCAACAGCAGTTATTTTGAAAGAAATACCACCTCAATTTAGCTTAATTTTTAAAATCATACGTCCAGTTAAATCTCATTATAAGCTCAAACTTCTGAGTTATATTTTCTGAACAGTCTGATTAATGGTACCAGCTGCTCTGTTTGTGGTACTAACAACTAGTAGTTAAGTATGTTTTCAATGTCAATGTTTTTAACACAATGTTCATTATCTTAATCCATATGATGTGTAATTTTTGTTATATGAATTTAATGTTATTTCTTAATTAATACAGAATTTTAGATTAACTGACCTCACAAATCATGAGGTCATACCCATAACTCATGCACTTTTTTCCCTCACTCTCTTGGTCAAATAAAAGTAATCTGATTCTGTAGCATGAAAAACACAATGGAATTAACTGTTTTTGTTTGTATATCCAGATGAAGATCAGTGACAAAGACACTCTTCAGAATTTGACGGGCAGAAACATCTCAGACTATCTGGTTAAAACCTACGCTAAGATCATTGGCAAGAGGTAGCACTCATTATACATGATTACATTTGTTCATGCTGCTTTTTACCTGATTTATGGCAGAGGCTTTTAATCTTTTTCTTTATTCTCTTACAGCTTGAAGAATAAGATCTGGGTCAACGAGTTCAGGTACCAAACATAATCCATCTTGTTTTGATTTGTCAGCATTTCAACTTGCATGCCTCTCTGCTCTGATTTTAAAACCATTGTGCTCCACACAGGTACGGGGGCTTCTCGTTGGGCGCCAGGAGTTCTCAGCTGCTTTCACACACTGATGATATCGATGTTGCAATTGCTCAGCTGAGGAGACGCTTCCGTCTAGAGAGAGTAAGAGAGTCTTTTGCACAATTTTTCCCTTTGCATTTAGGTAATGCAAAAGCTGATCATTTTGTCTTTAGAAAAGCAGTTACTGGGGTGCACCGGTAGTTGAGTGGTTAAGGCATGCACCATGTTCATGGGCGGCCCGGGTTCGAATTCAACCTGTGGCACCATTTCCCGCATGACTCTCCCCGCTGTCTTCCCTGTTTCTGAGTCTATCCACTGTCCTTCTCTATCTAATAAAGACCCAAAAATAAGTCTTAAAAGAAAAGAGAACAAAAAGAAAAGCAGTTACTGTAGAACCAGACTGGATATAGTTGTGTTGTATTACTTAGTGGCACCAGTTTAAGCATGTGCAAAATCACAATCCCTTTTTCTCTCGCTCTTGCTCTCTCTCTTCCTGCATCTTTCCTGTCCTCCAGGGAACAGCAGCAGATCGTTTCTTTCACAGTCTCTCTAGTTTTATCCAAGGACTGGACACCAAGAACAACGTCAAGGTCAGCACACACACTCAAGCACACACTCTCTTGTTACACAACTGCATGTGGCTCTGTAGGTTACCTTCAAGCTCTCCTCCATAAATTCTTCAACAATGCTGCTGTTGTTTTCAAACGGTACAGAAACATGCTTTAATGACTCAGTCAGTATTGTGTAATATTTTGTATAACTATTGACTCCTGCCTGTGTTAATTTTGACAGTTTTTTTTTTGTTTAGACAAGCCTTTTGATTAAAATGTTATTTTTTAAAATTTAAGTCCCTTTTTATTCATTTTAACCCTTATTGTTTTAGTCGATTAAAACCCCAAAACATTGTAGTCCACTTGAAGTCAATAAAAGCCTTTAGATTTTAGCCTTTTTCTGTTAGTCAAGGCATTAAGATCTTTTTAGTAATTGAATCAGGTAATTAATCTAAATGTAAAATACAAGTTAATGCACTATCAGTACTTTAACTGGTTTAAAGTACGCTAGCATACAATACAAATGTACTTTTCATTAGTTTTAATCATGAAAGATATATTGCTTGCTAATCCTAGCTGAGTCTTCCTCACCGAAAAAGGTAGTTGATGAACATTTTTAGTCATAGTTTTAGTCGATAGAATTATCAATGATACCCACTGAATTTAACTTGGTGAAACACATTTGGCCATTTTAATTTCCATTTATGTTTTTTTTATTTCAGTTTTGATAATCTCAATCAAAAGTGATATCTATGGCATTTCTTTTCAAACATTTAAACAGAGGAAATGCAATCCAGTAAAGTAATAACAAAGAAAATTGTATGGAAAAATCCAAAATATAGAGCATTTTAAATGTCTCTGTGATTGCAGGAAAAAAAATAAAGACGAGTTGAAATGAAGACAGAGCAGAAGGCAAAATATATATTTATATTTCAGTGCAGCACTGTAATCTTTATTCTCATGCAGACTAGCAGGCCGATGATAGCTACTAATTTACTCCTTGGTTGCATGTCTATGATTGCCCCAAACTAAAATAGACTCATCCCTCTCTCTTCAGATCTGGTTCAACAACAAGGGCTGGCATAGCATCGGTTCTTTCCTCAATGTGATGAACAACGGAATCCTGCGGGCAAGTCTGAAAGGTGGCAAAGACCCAACAAAGTTTGGCATCACCGCTTACAACCACCCTCTCAACCTGACCAAGGAACAGCTGTCACAAGTAGCACTGTGAGTAAAACTGTAGAGTAAAATCCTGTAACATCTATGATACTCTCTCAGAGAGCTCACATTTAATTTCTGTCTTTCTTTGTGCTCTCCCTCTCGCAGGATGACAACATCAGTGGATGTTCTGGTTTCCATCTGCGTGATCTTTGCCATGTCTTTTGTTCCGGCTAGTTTTGTTGTTTTCCTCATCCAGGAGAGAGTCAACAAGGCCAAGCACATGCAGTTCATAAGTGGGGTGCAGCCTTTCCTCTACTGGTTGGCCAACTTTGTCTGGGATATGGTAAGACATTTCAAACTACATCAAAATTTGAGAAACATTCTGTGATGTGGCATAGTCATTGCCCTGAAAATACACCATGATAAATCCTCCTTAAGACTCTCCTTCACTGTCCTTCTCTTCTTCTCTTTCAGTGTAATTACATCGTTCCTGCCACGCTGGTTATCATCATCTTTGTGTGCTTCCAACAAGACGCCTACGTCTCCTCCACCAATCTGCCTGTGCTGGCCTTGCTGCTGCTGCTCTATGGGTAAATTTGACACACTCTAAATTATTTTGGCTTGTATCTGACCTTCACTTATCTAAAATTATCTATGTATCTCTTCACAGATGGTCAATCACCCCCCTGATGTACCCGGCCTCGTTCTTCTTTAAGATCCCCAGCACGGCCTATGTGGTTTTGACCAGTGTGAACATACTGATTGGAATAAATGGCAGTGTCTCCACATTTGTGCTGGAGCTGTTTGGAAGCAACGTAAGCACATTTTACAAATTAAATTTGAATCAGATAGTAAACACAAAAGCAGATTGAGACTTCTTTACTGCTTGTGATTTAATATTCCCATGACTCTTTTCTTCTGAAGGAAATTGGTGGCATCAACGACATCCTGAAGAACGTATTCTTGATCTTTCCTCACTTCTGTTTGGGCAGAGGTCTGATCGATATGGTGAAGAATCAGGCCATGGCTGACGCTTTGGAGCGATTTGGTAATTACAGCGGACTCATTTTGAATATATGAATATGTATTTCCTTAAATATGTTGCATTGTTTGATGCCTGCTTCTGGTTGTAGGTGAAAACCGTTTCCGCTCCCCTTTGGCCTGGGACATGGTGGGAAAGAACCTGTTTGCAATGGCGATAGAGGGTGTGGTCTTCTTCTGCATCACTGTCCTCATTCAGTACCGCTTCTGCATCAAGGCGAGGTGGGTGAACTTAACATAAATGACCCAAAGTATCTGTGGCTAAGATATTTTATTTTAAAGCATTTTGGGTTAAAGAATTAATTGAAAGCCTGTCTTGAAGAAATCTTTCTTCGTGTCCTTCCAGGTCGTCCACCAGCCATCTGAAGCCGATTGGAGAAGAAGACGAAGACGTGGCCAGAGAGCGGCAGAGGATCCTGAGCGGAGCAGGACAGTCAGACATCCTGGAGCTCAGACAGCTCACCAAGATTTACAAGCGAAAACAGAAGCCTGCAGTGGACCGGCTATGTGTCGGCATCCCCCCTGGAGAGGTACAATACATCACAACATGTACGTAAGTGATACACATGTAACTGTAAACCAGACACTGATGTTCAAATCTCTCTTCTCCTGTAGTGCTTTGGTTTGCTGGGGGTGAACGGTGCAGGGAAAACCAGCACCTTTAAGATGCTGACAGGAGACTCTGTGGTCACCAGCGGCGAGGCCTACCTAGCTGGCAAGAGGTAATGATACAGCAATTGTTAAAATAAACACCATATGAGGTCATTTCTAATGTAGTTTATTTACTTTTCTAGTCTAATCAGCCAGCCTCTAAAGAGATTTTTAATGAAGTCTTATCACAAATAATGTAATTAAAGGGGCTTGAAATTTAGATTAAATCAAAGCAGAGCCATGGAAGCCTCTCTCACTGCTCAGAGCGAATAAAAGGCCTGATTAGCCCAGGAAATTAAATTAGCCTGTTATCATATCTGCAACCACTCAATACAAGGCTGAATTGCTTTCTAAACATTTTCTGTGTGTATTTGTCCTACCAGTGTAAACACAGAGATAGATGAAGTGCATCAGAACATGGGCTACTGCCCTCAGTTTGATGCCATCAACGACCTGCTAACAGGTAGAGAGCACCTGGAGTTTTACGCCATCCTGAGAGGAGTGCCTGAAAAGGAAGTCTGTGAGGTCAGCATCAAACACTCTTGCTTTGTTTTTTGTATTTCCCCTCACTTTAAGTTCACATTCTGACTTTTTGTCATTATTTTTTCTAAATAGCAAGCATAGATGTTTAACACTTGTTAAAAAATTCTTGTTGTCCACTAGGTGGCAGAGTGGGGCATCAGGAAGCTGGGCTTGGTTAAATATGTGGACAAGGCTGCGGGCAGCTACAGTGGAGGAAACATGAGGAAACTGTCCACTGCTATCGCTCTCATAGGAGGACCTCCTGTCGTCTTTCTGGTCAGTGGAACCTGATCAGTCAAACAAATAACTCTTTAAATATGTGTGATTTATTTTGTTTGAAGCAGGACAGCAAGTAAGCAAGTGATATATGTAAGCATCACAGGGTTAGTGCATTATTTTAGTATTTCTATCAGCTAAAATCAAGATGAGTGTTGTTCAAAAACTGGAGATTTTTGTCAGGGCATGGAATACAGAGCTTGAAAACTGGATCTCTGTTAAATCAGGATACTTATAAGCACATTTTGAATGCCTGTTTTTTTGTTCCCAGGATGAGCCAACCACAGGCATGGACCCTAAGGCACGCCGGGCCCTGTGGAACGCCATCCTAAGCATCATCAAAGAGGGGCGATCTGTCGTCCTGACGTCCCACAGGTACAACTACAAATCTGAGTAACATATAATCACTCAACAATACAGTGTGATAATCAATCACATGCAACTAACTATTCTTACGTGATTGATTTATGTGTTTACAGACTCACCCCTAATGTGTTTTCATTTTTTCAGCATGGAGGAGTGTGAAGCACTCTGCACAAGAATGGCCATCATGGTCAACGGCAGGTTCCGCTGTCTTGGCAGTGTGCAACATCTCAAAAACAGGTGAATTTCACAAACACACACAATGTACTAGAATTTAGAGAAATAATTCAGCTAGTTAACACATGCTTTGTCATGTTTTCTCCAGATTTGGCGATGGATACACCATCATCCTGCGGGTGGCAGGTCCAGACCCAGACCTGCGGCCGGTGATGGAGTTCATTGAGCGAGAGCTTCCTGGCAGCACGCTGAAGGAGAAACACCGCAACATGCTCCAGTACCAGCTGCCATCCTCTCTCACTTCCCTCGCCCGAATCTTCTCCCTGCTCTCCAAGAACAAGGAGGTGCTCAGCATAGAGGACTACTCCGTCTCTCAGACAACTTTAGACCAAGTAAGCCTGCTTTAGGTTGCCTCTGTCTTTATCTACAATTGTTTGGGCTCAGTCTAATCCCTGTTTCCTCCTCTTCTCCCTCCTTCAGGTGTTTGTAAACTTTGCCAAGGACCAAAGTGATGAAGACCATTTGAAAGACGTCCACCTGAACAAGAGGGACGCTGTGGTAGTAGACATTTCTCAGCTGAACTCTTTCCTATTGGACGACAAGACCAGGGAGAGCTGCGTCTGACTCCCCTACATCAGCGGGAGCTGAGATGCCTCACCCACTTTCCCCCAAGCATGGAAACCATGGACCACTAACGTTTGGGGGAGACAGACTGTGTTCATTTTTTAAATTCTGTTTTTTAGTCTTTTTAATTGTTCTCATTTCTCAGTGGACCTGCACTTTCAGCGCACAGCCTCCTGAAAAGGCAGAGACTGCAGACACTGAAACAATGAAAACTCAATGCAAATCAATGCAAGAAATATGAATAAATATATTTAAGATGAGAAAGTATTCCTGTGAGGGATGGAGACTGGTGCTCTCCCTTCACTTGAGAAAGAAAGACTTGAACACTTGAAGCAGCAGCAGGATTGTAATCCTGTACTTGACTGGAACACTTGTAGCCCTGCTACTCACTCAATGGACACGACATCAGGGATGACTGAAGGAAATATCTCAAGTTTTTACCTCCCTGTGGTCCTGAAAGAAGTAGCAGTAGTCAGTGGGACTGTGTTTGTGCTACTCTCATGACAGCGTCAAACAAAAAAAGCTTTGATCATTCACTGCCAACGACTAAAAGGACAGATTATTTTTTTATCAGGGTTGAACCTTTCTTGTTCTTATTCGTTACCAAGCGCAGTTGTTTTGTAAAGCAAAAACTGGCAAAAAGCATTTACAATCCCACAAGCAGAAATCATGCATATGTTAATTTCTACTAATTAGATTTTTAAACCTAATTTAATTCTAATAGACAAACTTAACCTCTAAGGATTTTTTTTTATTTCAACTAAGATTGATAACAAGTTATTTTTTTTTATTTGTTGTTCTCGGTGTCCTTGACATTGTCCAGCACAGTGCCTATACTGTACCATGGTGAAGAGAGAAATATGAGCACTCCGTTCATAAAACAACAACGATGTACATGGGCTGCTTTAAGGAATGTATACATCTGACACCATCATGCATCAAAGCACAAAAAAGGAGTTTTTTGTGATGATGATGAATGAAACTTGACTGTTGCTTTTTTTAAAATGTGTCATTCATCGTCAAAAACAAACAAAAAAATCTTGTGGCTGCTTGATGTCTGTACATGATGATGAAGTCTGCTGTATCGGCCCGTATTTTACTCGCCTTGTTTTCTTTATACGGAGCTGAGGGGTTATCAGAGCAGAGCCGAGATGACCAAACTGGCAAGTGCGACTTCAAGAGACAGCTGGAGCTTTCGAAAGTTGGAAATATATACTGCATGCTTTCCACTTGGCTGCACACCTGGACTATCAGCGCCTGTGTGTGCAAGAGCATGCATCAGAGGACAGAAGAGGACTGAAATGTGCTTCATTGGTGTTGGAAATGTGGGGTCTCGATCAAAAGTTTGTTGGAAAAAAGGCAAATACCTGTATGAAAATGTGATTCTAGGATGAGAGGTGTTGTTCCCACAGCTCCTCTGCTTGTGTGGGATCTATAGATGCTAACTTGTGTTTGTGAGGCAACATTGGGAGTTTTATAGACCTGAGCCAGCATCGGTGTGGATATTATGTACAGTAGTAGCAATTTTGTGATGTCAAGTCAGAAAAAAGACGTTACCAGTGGAGTGAACAAATATTATCTGTGCCAAAAGGAGCTGAATATATCAACCAGCATAACCTGGAGGAGTTTTTTTGTAAAGTTTAGATTACTGTTTTTTATTCATCAACTCGCTCAGACATCCTCCTCTCTAAACAAAAAGCACATTTTCAGTTCAATCCAAGCTCATCTTTTCGATTGTTTTTTAAAGCTCTGATGAAGTTGCCAAATTCCAAACTTCCTGTCCAAGCTGCCACACTAAAGTTTACTGTAGTGTCAGTAAGTCCAATTTTAGAAGTGAAGTTTGATACTTCACCATAAAGGATGTTTCCAGAGTTAGTCCAGAGGCCAGGCTAAACACAAACAGGGACCATGTTTTATAGGAGTTGTGCTTGTAATGCTTTATAGTCCAAAAAAGTCAATGGTATCCAGGGTTTAGATAATGACAGACTGTCATTACGGGTGCTCTGTGACATTTTAAGACATTTTCCGTTACCTTGGGTATCTTATCTTTGCAGAGAGGCCTCACACGTACTCTCGGCTTAATGTGAGCACTTTATAGACGATTGTGTCAAAGACAGAGAAGAAATTAGACATTTCAAAATAAAGCTACACTTCTGCATTACAGCGTACTGTACGTTGGGCATAAAAAGCGAAGGCTTTCATGTGATGGAGAGGAATGAGTGCAGAAGCAGCGATTAAGAAGAAGACAGGACAGTACTAAGGTGGTGACGTTTCTCTTCCTGTGCTCTATATTATTATTTGTTTACATTTTTAAGTATTAAACAGCTGTTTAAGTCTGTTACTCATTGTGTATAGTTATTCTTTGCATTAATAAAGAAATTCATACATTTTGAAAAAAAAAAAAAGTCGTGATGTGATTTTTTTTGGCCTTTTCCCTTGCCATAGGTTGCATGGAAACAGGTTTGTATGTCGGAAGTTTGTAGTTAATGAGTGAACAAAAGCAGAACTCACTGTATGTTGGCCGTGTGTGATGATGACTGTAAGTTCCAGAGTTTGCATGTGTTTGTGTGTCTATTTTTCACCTGCTGCATTCCCACGCACATACACAAACCCTCCCCTGCACCCCCACCCACACACAAATCATAGTGGCAGTAAAACCACAGAGATAAACTCAGAGGTTGCTATCACTCTGAGTTATTCATCCACCAACACCATGAACGGACGAGTTGTTTTTCTGGGACTGCTGCTCATCTGTGTGGCTGCAGGTAACAAAGACATCACTCTTTAGTCTGGCTGTTTTTCTAGAACGAGGGTTGTTATGCATGAAACAAAGAAAAAAATCTGCTAAAATACCACTGCAAGAGATGTACAGTGTATGCATTTGTTCTCTCTCACTGGGAGTTTTATGTTTTATTTTACTGATTGTGTGGAAATAGACTTGGAGATTTTTGGACGCTAGTATGAGAACATAAAAAGACATAATGATCTACAGAAGTAGAACAAATATACAAGTAAAATTCACCATTGTTTAATTTTCATCAACTAAATGGTATATTGAAAATCAAAAACATTTATTACCACTGAAATCAAGCAACTTTTTTCATTTGCCTTTGAAGAGGTGTACAGATAATATATATGTGTGTGTGTGTATGTATTAATGATATTCACACACATAGCTAACCTGTTTTCAAAGGCTATTTACAAGAATGCTTTAAAAAAATCAATAAGATATAGTGATGCAAACGCTACATTTTTGCTGATATCTGATATAGCTAAATGTTACAGGGTTTTTTGCAGATACTGAAATGTACAAACATTTGACTTTACAGAGTAGACAACACCAAGGCTCTCCTCTACTAGAATTTACATGTGATCTTAGTGTGACCGTCTACTTGACCTCTAAACAGACAAAATTTTTGCCTTATGAGGGCAAAACTAGGTAACAGTTACACCAGATGTTTTTCAGTGTTCCTTTTCTGTTTTAATCATCTTCTGGTATTGTAAATTAATACTGTATCTTTAAGATGAAGTTGTTCAAGCAGATAAATAAGTATTCTAAGTTTTACCATTGATAAATTCCACCTTTTGATTGAAAAAATATGGTGTATTGCCTTAATGAAATATAATTTGAGAAAACAGATGTAAGATTAATTTTGAAAAAAGACAGATACTTCCCCCCCAATTGACATTTAGTAATGAAAAACTACACCTGGATGTAAATTACATGCAAAAATAAAGTTGTTTTTTAAATTAAAAGTTAAAACATTCTCCATCAGCCTTATCGAGAGCTACAAACATCACTGTGAAAACTCGTTGACACACAGTGAGCTTGATAGAACAAAAAGAAAAAAATCATTCCCCTTTTTTATGGAGCTTAATCTTTACCGTTAGATTTAATTCTCCTAGTTATAAATGAATGACTCACTGATTTTACTTTGATTACACAATGTTAACAAAGAATGCATCAAACATAATCACTCCTTTGATTAGTCTTTTGAATCCCAACATGGAGTTGCAAAATTTAAGCTCATTATTCTGTTACATAACTTTACTTCAAAACACATCTGTATTTACGTTCGTATCTACTCTGTGAAAACATAATTGCAAGTGTTTTTGAAGATGCAATGTCCAGAATCCTTAGTGTAGATGATCCTACAAAAAGCTGATTGGTGGATTTACAGTCTCCAACTTAATTTCAATGAGGAGAGACCTAATATGGGTATAACAGTAATATATTTACAAATGTTAATGAAGGAGAAATGTGCGATGTCTTTGCTGATTAGACTTCATTGTGATGATTTCATGTACTTGAAGAGGTACTGAGGCAAACAGCAGGAATAGGATACCCCCTATGAAGTCTAGACGCTGCTGGTGGTGGTGATGAGGGATGCAGGATCAGAAGAGGAGCAGACTTCTGAGAAGATTGACTATGAACCAATGAGATGGCTTGCAGGAGGAGACTGTGGTATGCAGGAGGAGATGAGTAAAAGACCAGTGAGGATATGGACTAGCTGCTATTTACCTGACTGGAGGTTGCTGGGGTGGAGGAGGGATGCAGCATCCACACTGAAATGACAGGCTGACCGTGAGAAAGAGGATGACAGATCTAAAATATGGCAGGTGTATGATGATTGGTCAAATGGGGTTGATGTAGAATCTGATTAGCTGAGTACTTAAGAGAATGAAAGCCCATAATCAGCTGAGTAAAAAGAATGGAAGAAGGAAGAGCTATGAACAAGTGGTGACTAATGACTGAGTAGAAACTGTCCTTCTGCTTTAACTTTTGCTGAGCTCCATTTCTTATCCTCATCGCTCTTTTCTGCAGTAATTGCATCTAAATTTGTTTTATATTTATTTCCCCAAAATTCATTAAAGGCAGCACAAATGAACAGTACAGTATATGAAGGCAGTTCCTATCCAGTAAATCCCTTGTTCTGTAAAGAATAAAAAAAAAACCTGTTAAATGTTCCATGTGAGGCTTCCGACAAAGTCTGCCATCTATAATTACATTTAGTTTTGTTGACTTTTTCTGTGACAAAAGATTTGTAATAACATACAATAAAAACATCATTTTAAGTGCAAAAAAAAAAAAAAAAAAACTAGCTGTCGCTAAAACCCATAACTTCAGCACAGTGGTTCCCAAAGGGTCAGGGCCTCCTTGAGATGGCTGCCAAATTTCTCTGGTTTTGTCAGCTTTAAGACTGTCAAATTACATTAATTTTCTGAATTCTACTATTTGAAACACTTAACACTGAATTAAATGTGAATTTTTGTTGCTTTGGTAAGTAATAATGGGTATTTTGGGGTGTAAAAGAGACTCAGTCATTGCTGAAATTTAAGGGGGACGATGTCTTTGCTATTCTCCATGGGCCCTCTATGGCTCTGGGCCCCAGAAAGCTTTACCCTTTTTCACCTCTTATGGGCCATAGAGCCGATCAAAAAAGATAAAACTCTCACCTTCTTATACCAACCTTTGTTAAAAAAGTATGATTAGTGCAAAAGCACTTGAAAAGTTACAGTGTCACAGTAAAGAAAAAATACGACTTCCTTTTAAATAACATGAAACTAAATAGAGTTAGAAACAAAAAAATTATAAGAAATAAGTATCCAAGGAAGGTAAGAAGGAATTTCAAGCTGTAAATCACACCTGATCTTATTATTTGTTACCTCTGCCAAGGAAGGTATGTGATCGGCACGGCTTGTTAGTTAGTTAGATAGTTAGTTAGTTAGTTAGTTTGGTAGCAACATAACTCAAAAAGTTTTGGACGGATTTTGATGAAATTTTCAGGAAATGTCAAAAATGGCATAAGGAAGAACTGGTTAGATTTTGGGAGTGATTCGGATGATCCAGGAACTTTTTAAAGGATTCTTTACTATTGGGAGATAGGGCTAATGGCGGAGGTCTGTGCTCTCTAAGTGCTTTTCTAGTTTATCTTCTCATTTCTGTTGATTTTTAACACAAGAAAGACCATGGCAGTCATTTTGACTGATTTCACCTTTGGAATACATATAACATTTATGGATTTAAAGTTACATTTCCTAAAAGTGTCTGTATTCTATTCAATGTCAAATGTTGAGAAATTACTCAAAAACAAAGAGAACATAATCACTTTTACATATAAAGACCACAGGCAGCCATTCTGACTAAATTCTGACTACACAGCAGCGTTTCCGCTAGACGTTTTTGTCCCTGGTCAAAATGACCGGCAGCCCTCAAGAATTCCGGCCATTTAGAACAACTACCAGACATTTGCTTTAACATTATTTTGATGCATTAACAGCAGCAAAACACATAAATCTGATATTCTGTGATACATCGATACATACAAGTCTGCGCTAAACGGGACTGAGGACACATTTTTATTTCCAGACCTGACCCAAAACTGAGACAGCAGAAACAAAGCCAACAGTAAACCTGAGCAAGTATTACCCTGTTATTACAGACACATGATTAGACCCTAGAACCGACTACACAAAGACTTTCCCTTATTTTTTTGTGTAAGTGGTTTAGAGTATCAAAATGAAGGCTGCAGGCTTTTCCTTACACGCACACAGTTACTCATTATATGCCCACGCTAAACTCATTAACAACAACAGCTTCACATTATCACCGTTAGCCTGTTAGCACATTGACTATCATAACTTTGCAGCTTATAACAGCCAAATACCATCCTCCACCAGCATCCAAACATAACTCCCCAGTGCTCTGTTAACTGGACACTGCGTTAGAACTCTACATTTCAAATGAAAAATGAGTCTTATCGTCAGTTGCTAATATCGGTCCTCATGATGATATCACTGTAGCATCTGCTAAACCAGTAAATTCAACCATCCTGGTTTATTTGGACTAGTCCCGAAAAGACAAAAGCTCCACAGCAGATAGCCCGGTCCAGTCCTCTTCTCATTAGCAGCTTATCCAAGACTACTTATGATAATTAGCCGGCATAGGCTTCTCTCTCTGCTGCTACATCAGGGTTTCAGCCGCTCAGCTATACAGTTCCCTTCGTTTCAGCCTCTTCATTACTGGCAGCGATGACTAACTCAAAATCCCTCCATACCGCTGATGATATTAAGCATTTGGTTAACCAGGAAAACCTCACTGAGACTGTTTTATGAGGAAAGCTCTGGTCAAACTTTTTCCACTTTCCCCACATAGTCCTCAGGAATACTGAGCAGGTGCAGAGAGATAGGCTTGCTTTGATGTCACCGTGCATACATAATTAGCCATGTGCTTGCCGTCTGAGGAGATAAACAACCCCAGCACCACAGGACATTAGATGTAATAAGATCAGGCAAATCTTAGTTTATATTAACGCATTCTCGCAACATATCTTCTAGGTTACACAAATGCAAGTATTCAGTATTTACTTATCTGGTCATTTGCATGTTTTCTGCCGGACATTTTGACTGGTTATATTTTTATCTGCCGGACTTCTGCCCTTTTTACCGGCCAATGACCAGTAGTTGCTAACGGAAACTCAGCTGCGCAGATTTTGCTGCCCTTTAAATGATACATTTTCCTGCAGTGTTAGCTGCATCATGGTTGCTTGGCAGGGTTCATTGTTTCTTAACACTAGAATCTATATACCTAAAACAGCCAATGGGTAAAATGTACCTGTTATTAAAGTTTCAAGTAAATTGCACTGAACAAGGACTATTAATTAACAACTGACACTGAACAGCTTATTACCCACAGAAAGAGAACTAGAACATTGTTGCTAGAAGATCCATCACATAGAAAATCATCTTCAAACTGATTGCTAATCCTGAAACTTGAAACCAGATTCTTCTACATTAAAAGCACTGAGATTATCTTTTGACATTTCACAATGGTTAATGTCTTTTTTTCTCTGTTGTATCCACGCTGAAGGTTGATCTATGACTTTTAAATAGGCATTGATGCTAACACGAGAAGGTATTTCCATTGTGTGAAATAAAACATCAGGCTGTCTTATGGGGGTAAATCTTACCTCGGTGGTGGTCCTAGATATAAATGTCCATTAACAAAATTTGGGTTTAAACAAAGATTTTATTTTATGACACCAGGTGCTATTAAAAAAACTTTCAGGAAAAGTCAAAGACTGACAGTCTTTAAAATTGTATCTACATTGAGTAAGATACAGTTTTAAAGACTGTCGAGTAAAACGAGTAAATTTGACTCATTGGCAGTTAAAGAGTGAGCTGCCTATTGGACCAGTGTTAAATGTTTTGTAGTTTAATTAAACCAGGCTGAGGACGCTTTAGGCTGTTGTCAGTCAGCATAAATGTGCTGCTCTGTGGTGCTGATCAAGGGCTGTTTTGAATGGCAGGGGGGACCACACATTCATTATTGTAGTACAGAGAAGTCAAACTAAACATGCAAAATTAGCACCAACAGCAAACGACTATTGGCTTGATATACACAACATGATAACAAAAACATAAAAATAACAGCTATGACAAAATTTAAATAATATTAACAATAATGAACAAAAATACACAAAACACATAGCAAGTTTCTTTTGCTGCTTTGCTTCATTAGCATAGTTCATAACATTTCCATTGAGTAAAGCTTTCACAAAACTGATTTTACCTGGATTAACTAATAGCATAAAAATTGTATTAACAAAAAAAAAACTGTGCAAATGGCTCTGTACTGTTAGATTGAGTAGTATTTACTGGAAAAGTTGCGCACAAACTTTCCAGTGATCAGGACTACAATTCCACCTGCAAGATGTATTTTCTATTGATAGTTTTGGTTATTATTATTTAATCATTAAAGGGAATCAAAATTGATTGTGTCATCATCAGATCAGGAACAACAGGCTGTTATTTCCTTGTTCTGAGACTGTTAGATGAACTATATAGTGCAAATACAGGTGTTTCATATGGAATGATTAGTTTGCTGTTTGTGATGACACATAATACTGAAAAATGTTTACATGAATTGGTTTAACTATCCCCTTTGTGTGATTTTGTGTTATATCTAAAAAATAAGACATACCAACACAATAAATGTATTTTGTTTCGTTATCTATCATCACAGATAACAGAGTAACAGTTAAAATGACCTCTCACGGCCTTTCTCTAGGGTTAAACAAGAAAAGTGGACCATAATTATTCATTCAATTTAACTTAATTTTTTTGACACAGCTATTTCACAAAGTAATCTGACAGATAAACCTCTGTTTCATATCTGTCCTTGTCATTGAACAGAAAACAAAAACATTTCAGCTCATACCAGCTGTCTCTAATTTAAACCACTTCTCAGTTCTTCTGTGGAAGTGCTTTTTTTTATCATCAGTGCAGTCTGAAGGTTATCTAAATCATAAAATTGCTTCTGTCTAAGGGAGATGACTTATGTAACTGGATGTAGGAGGAATTTAAAGAGTGTGGAGTGAATTATTAAAACGTCTACTGCGTGCTTTTAAAAATGCTCTGCTCTCTTTCCAGATGCCACTGAGAAACCTCAGCTGCTGAGAAAGGTGAGTTCTCAGTTGAAGTCATTTGAATAAGAAAACTCAGTTACTAAAGGGTTTGGAGACACATGATGAGGAGAATTTACTTCCATCCTGTCATGAAGAAAGTTATTTTGTCTTATGTAATCCTGTCTGCCCCGACAGCCGTCCTGTCCTGACATGGAGGAGATCATGGCGTGCCCTCTGAACCTGGCTCCTGTGTGTGGCAGCGATGGAAACACGTACGCCAACGAGTGTACCCTGTGTGCCCACAGGCAGTGAGTACACACAGCTGCTTTATTCTCACAGCTGAGCACAGCAGCAGCCATGGAAGATAATGGGCCACAAGCGCCCTCTGGTGGTGGATGGATGTAACGCTCAGTCTCAATACTGAGCTCTGATTGGCTGGAAGAGCTGAATCAAATGACTGGATGCTTTTTCCAGTTTAGTCTGTTATTCATCAGTTGGTGTTTGCAGAAAATGAGCAGGGGGCATTATTCAGTACTAGAAAAAGATAGACAGCGCTGGTGGCCACATGAAAAGGCCCTGTAAGACAATATACAGCTCTGTCTCCTACAAGGCAGCAACATGTGCTGGATTAAAAAAGAAAAATGTTTTGTTGGTTGAAACTTTAATATGGCCTGTTTTCACTTAAATTCCGGACACTTATAGTTTATAATAAAACAGCTGACTTTGTGATCTGATTCTCCTCACAGGATAACCAAGATGGATGTTATGATCGCCAAAGAGGAGAGCTGCTGACCTGTATGCTGAGCTGACCAATCAAGATCTGATGAACCATCTAATATGGATCTTTGAGATGACAAAGTTGCCATAACTCTTCTGTCATTAATAAGATTAACAATAAACCTCAATCAAAAAACAACCTCCAAGGTGAACTGAATTGAAACAAAAGCTCAACTAGGGCTGCAAGCAGCACTGAAGGACCATTGAACCCTGGCACATGTCGGAGTGTGTTGCAACCGGGGGTGTGTGGGAATAGTTGGTGTGACAAAATAGTGATATTAATGTATGAACGTAATCAGGATCTTCTCTGTGAAGTTTGGTGCTGATTAACATAATTACTTGAAAGTTATACAGCAATATTGGTGTAATTTCACTGCAAAAAATGTGCAGAAAAGTAGTTCAAGTTTGGGCTTCAGTCACAGCCTTGCCCTGTGGTGAAAACTCACCATTCACACAACTTAAGATCTTCTGGTTGTCTATTATCTGCAAAAAAAATTCTGGAATCGATCAGCTAAAATCCCCTGGACTACTTTGTTAAAATATGAAAGTTGTGAGTTGCCAAAAATGCCAAAATTTGACACTTACCTGTTTGTAGTGCACTTCCTGAACATTTTAGAGGATGTGTCCCAGGAGACTTTTTTTTTCGTCTTGTCCTGGCAAACATGTTTACCGATTTTCATGCATGTAGCTCTTATGCAGTCCCAATACCAAAATTTCCACTGGGTGACATCTGTAAAGTTTGGTAAGTTTTTGAGCATGGTAAAGCCCCAAAACTAGTGATTCTTCTGACAAAAATAATAATAACACCTACAGATACAATAGGGTCCATACCACCCAAGGTCAGTGCATGGGCCCTTATTACATACACAGCAAAATCACCAGTGTTAGATTAACACTGAGAGTGTTAAATCTAACACTAGAAAAGTGTTTATATGTGTCCACATTTTTGAGTGTTAATTTAACACTTTTCAAAGTGTTACTTTTTTTACACTGAACCAGTGTTACTCAAACACCGTATGGTGTTAAAAATTTACACCGAGTAGTGTTGATAGTACTCTCCACTGGTGTAAGTGTTAAAAAATTCAACTCTACTGGACCTTAGGTAACTCTGTTGTGATAACACTAGTGAGTGTATTACAATTAACTCCAGTGGGTGTAGAATATTATTTATTAATAACAAGATACAAGACATGCGAGTCTCTCAAAGAAATTTAAATCAGGTACACCCAATTTCATTGATCGCCACCTCACATTGTATAACTGAAGCAACATGAAATATTTTATGGCAATCATGGAGCAATGAGGCAGACCCAGAGCTGGAACATACTGTGAGTTATCAGACTGCACTCTCTCCAAAGTATTTGTGAAGTTGTTGTCACAGTCAGGAGGTAATCAACCTAGCAGACAACTACACTCATGGTGCAGAAGTGTTACACATCAAAAACTTAAGAACTCAAGATAATTCAAAAAACATTTGCAAGTGAATCCCAGCAGTGATCCCTGTACAACAGGCAACACTTAAACACAGCTAGACATCTGAATGCACCGAAAACATCTAAAACACATCTATACATACTGCACAAAGGCATGATGGGAAAACTCTGCCCTCCAGATTTGAAAATGCAGTAGGCGGGGCTTGGATCAATTGACACTCTACAGTGTTAGAGTAACACTGGTGCATTAACACTGTCATATAACTCCAACACTGAAGACCATTTACTCTGAATAGAGTTAAAATAACACTCTGAGTGTTAAAATCAACACTGAAATGTTTAACACTGAGAATTTAACACTCCAGTTTTTGCTTTGTAGTTTTACAGGCTTGGTTTGAAATGGTCTTTTAAGATTCTACTCAGCTTTGACGATGTTTAAAATGCAGTTCTGATCTTTGTGCAGTAATGGCGTTTGTTCAGCCGTGACTTCCTGGCAGCTGCCAAAGTACAAACACAGCAAAATGGTCAATACCAGCTACTCTCTGCCCCTCTCCCTTGGTGGAGGAGCCAGACTTTCATTTACTGAGTCAGTTATTAACTTGTTGACTCTGGTTTAGTAGGAACAGTCAGACATTTCTAAACTGGAAGGTCAAGGCTTCGATCACCAGCTCCTACTGTCACATGTTGATGTGGCGTTGCTTAACAGTATCCATTGGAAGAGGAGATGGAAGTTAGAATTGGTACATGACTAGTTCGTCAAATCAATGTTTGAGTTCCTTTTTAAATGTTAAAAAGTTGTCACAATCTCTGATATGTGCTGATAATCTGTTCCTGAGTGCATGGCAGCGACAGAAACCACATCCTTACAACATTCACTTCTATGCCTCAGTACACTGCAGTCTTTTCTAGTTTGCGGCCTGGCATAAATCCTGTTGTTGTTCTTTTACTGGGTTAAATCATTTAATGGCATATTACATTAGGTAATGTGTACACATCGGTATAAAAAAAAAAGATAGGCAACGCCATCATAGCAAAAGTGCTCTCGTTTGGTGTCTTCTGACCAAGGGCCGTGCTTCCAGTATGCATGATCTTTCTCAAGGTTGTCCTTAGCATACTTCAGTCTGGCTGGATGGTGTCATTTCTGTAGAGGTGGATCTTTTCTTGGTCCATTTCTGTTGGGGTCAACATAAAATGGATGTTTGGAAAAGCTGTGCTCTGTTTAACAGCACTTCGGGAAAAACTGAAAAATTTGAAATTTCAATTTTTTTGGGGGGGGGGGTATCATTTTGTCGTCATCTGTATAGGCTTTTGCTGACTGTAGTCAGAAAAGGTCTTAAATGGCAAAAATCTGAAAGAACTGTGAAACTTTTTTTTTTTTTTTGCATGTTCCTTTAAAGTAAGAATTCTGTCAAGTTAAATCAAATACGACACCAAGAAACCTTAACTGTTCAAACACATCAAGTCTCTCTCCACTGACTCAGACACATGGTTGATGTTGGCCCATGAGTTCTGGAGCCAATGAGACACTGGTGCTATAACTACAGACAGTGTAGACTAAGCTTCCTGCTAAGTTTTGGCATGTACAGTGTTTAACAAATTTATTAGACCACCTGTCATATTTGTCTCAGAGACCATCAAGCATCATAAGTACTTTAATGCAGACTCTTTCATTTTCAGTGAGCTCTCCACGTTTTACCATTTTGAACAGGAATGAGGGATTTCTAACTGAATTCACCCAAATTTGAGCTGGCTCACTGGGCTTCTCTGAGAAGTCATAAATTAATCAAACATTCAACGACTAAAACTCATTTTTGTGTTCAGGAATGCAAGTAAATAACTATAATTTGACATATTAATCAATAAATATAAATGTGCTTCACTATTTTTTCAGTTTTTTGTAAATCAGTAAATTTGTAAATTCATGTATAACAATAATAATTATATTTTAGCATTAAAAATATCATTTGGGTTAAAGAGCTTCTACATATTGGTGTATTAACCATTGCAGAAACATAAAAAATGATTTTGGTAATTACCAGTGCTGTTAATTTAGGGCAGCTGTGGCATAAACCTTACTTTGGTTAGGGTTAGGGTGGTCTAATAAATTTGTTAAGCACTGTACATATAACAACATATAACATTGTGTCATTAGAATAAAATTGCACTTTACATTTGAACACCTTGTACATCATTCAAGGGATATTTTGGTATTTTTTAAGTTGGGTTGTAGAACGTACTTGGCCATACCCATACCAAAGTCCATGGTTGATGGTTTAAATCCCAGTCAGTACATAATCAACATCCAGTTTGGGCCCTTGGGCAAGGTCCTTAACTCCTGGAACACCAGTCTACCTGTCAGATGCACGTCATTTTGACTAAAAGTGTCTGCTAAATGACATTGTCATATTGTAATATTGTAGTGGCATTACCCTCCACAGGCTTCAGTGGGTATTACCCCTTCAGACAAGATGTGCTTGGAGAAGCTAGCGCAGCAAACAGGTATAGTTTCTTTGCATAACTGATTAATTTTAAAGGAAAAATGGTCCAAAAAAATGCTGGCTCAGTTGTAGACTACACTGAACTTTTTGAAGCATTATTTTTTTCACCCAGAAAGTCTTTGTGTTGGGCAGCTATTTTGTTGCCTGCTCTTCTGCCTCAGTATGTCTGAACAGCTGTTTCAATCTGCAGGCTTCATCAGAGGAAACAGAGAGTAATTTATCTAAAACTAGTTATTTTTAGCTCAGTTTTCCACTTAAACAACTAATAAATGGCCTTTACACCTGACCATTCACACCAATTCACTCACACGTTCATTCACTGATGGCAGAGGTTGCAATGGAGAATTACACATCAGTACTAGCTAATCCTTTGTGTGCTTCCATACCCATTTACACCACTGATGCTGCAGCGAGAGCAAATTGGGGACATTTCAACATGTGACTGCAGGAGCTGAGGATCAAACCAACAACCCTCCAACTGTGAGCCAACCAACTGTACCCACTGATCCACAGCTGACACATTTTCATGATGCAAACATATCATTCCGACTGTAGCTTGTCTTAGAGGAATAAAGCAACAGCCATACGCGTACTTAGACAACAAATTTCCATTCAGCTCTTCTGGTCAGGGTCAGTTTCTCCAGTTCAACTTTAGAAAATTGAGGTAGGTCTGTGAAAGACCGGGGCACAGTACAGCAGGAAACTCTGGATGGGGAGTGATGCAGGCTGCAGGCGTTTGTGAGCCGCTATCCTCAATCAGAAGAACACCAGAGGACACTCACAAAAAATAAAGAACAAAGGATTCTGAAAGTCTTGAGTAAAAACAAAACAAAGCACATATAATTGTGATATTTGTTTACATTTTAAATATCAATCAGCAGTTAAATCAATGAAATGTAAACTTTTGACAGACGTGATTTAGCTTTTCTTTTGCTGAAAGGGTTAAGCTAATAATGGTTTCTGTGACCAAATATCCTTGAGCAGAAGCGTGTTCACATATGTTTGAACATGTGTTTCTATATGTACTCAATACGTGTGTTTATTTTTTACCCACCTATATCCAAGACAGACAAACACACACCCCCATACAAAAACACACTGCCAGTCAAAAGAGAGCAGAAATCAGCCTGTGAGGTACTTATCCACAGACACCATGAACGGACGCATTGTTTTTCTGGGACTCCTGCTCATCTGTGTGGCTGCAGGTAACAGGAATTAATGTCTTGACTGGGAAGGGGCTTTTACACTCAGTCTGGTCAGAAACTTTTTAATAGTGTCAACTGGTGAACTCCCAAATTTATTAGTCTGCAATTCTTGCATATTAACTCATAAGTCTGAGATGTTGAATTATTTCAATGAACACTGTATTTTAACAGGTTCCTTGAAGGTTCCTTCCTCATCGAACCCTGATCTGCCAAAGTCTGTCTCAATTAGTGGTATACAGATCTAATGACTGTACTTTGAATTTTTCTCATGTCTGCCTTCAAGGTTCTCTTAGAAATCTGGATCCTACAAAAGCAGCAGGTCCTGACAGACTCAATCCTTTTTTTCTTAAACTGGCTGCTGATTTTATTGCAGAGCTACTGTCTTAAATTTCTAATTTAAGTCTGTTGACTAATTCCAAAAACATGGAAGTCTGCCTTTGTACTTCCCATGCTAAAAGGAGGCGAACCTTCTGAGTTGGTAATTACAGGACAATTTCTAATTTGTGTGTCCTGGTGAAAGTGTTTGAAAGGTTAGTCAGTGATCAGTTGAAGGAGTTCTTAGATTCAAATAATATTTTATCATTATTTCAGTCTGGTTTTAGAGAGCAGCACAGCACTGTCACAACTGCCCTTAAGGTTTTAAATAATTCTGGCTCTGGACAGTAAGAAATACTGTGTGGCTCTTTTTATTGACTTGTCAAAGGCATTTTAAACTGTAGATCACGCTTTGTTGTTCAGTGTACTCCAGCATATTGGCTTATCACTATACAGTGCTTTTTTGACACAAAAATGTACAAAAAAAACTCTTCTAAAAAGTGAAAACATATTTCTTCAAAGTTAGGGCAATTCAATAAAAATATAAAATTTAGAATAAGTGACTTCATAAATATTTACCTCCTTCACTTCAGTATTTCTGATGCCCCTTTTACTGCAATCACAGCACCGAGTCTGTGTGATAGGTCTCAATCAGGCTTGTACATCCAGACTCCTCTATTGGATTTAGATCTGGGCTTTGACCCTACCACTCCACAACATTCACCTTGTTGTCTTTAAACCATTTCTGGGCTGCTTTTGCTGTATGCTTTGGGTCATTGTCTGAACGGAAAATAAATCTTCTCCCGAGCCATCCTTTTCTTACAGACTGCACATGATACTACATTTTGCCGCATTCATTTCACCCTCTACCTCTACAAGTCTTCTTTGGCCGGCTGCTGAGAAGCCTCCCCACAGTGTGACGCTGCCACCACTGTGCTTCACAGAGGGGGATGTTGTGTTTGTGCCAAATGCCAAAAATAGAGAATTCAAAAGCAAAAAACTAAATCCAACAAAAGTCCATGCATGACAAAAATCACAGGGAATCAAAGGGAATTGATCATGCACAGACACTATGAGTGAGGAGAGACATGTGATGAACTGACACAGAGAGGCAGGAGCACAGAGACTAAATACACAGGGATAGTTAGACACAGGTGAGACTAAATGCACAACCACAGTGGAGGGAAACACAAGGGAGTAAACCCATGGGGCAAGGACTACAAAATAAAACAGTAAATTCAAAAAAACAATTTTGAGAATCAAGTCAAAATTAAGGCTGATAAAGACAAGATATAGTGAAGAGCAACAAAATAAAACAGGAAAGCAGAAGACTAAATAGGGGAATAATCACAAAGATGATCACAGACAACATGAAGAAGCTTGAAAAAAAACCTTCAAATGAAACAAACCAAGGTCTCACATGATAGATTACATAAACATTTGCATGTAAGCAGTGGTCCAAAAGGCATGGGGTGAATAAATTAACATTTTTTGGTTTTATTAATACTCTTCTTTCTTTCAGATGCCAGGAGAACTGAGGTCCCCAGAAGGGTGAGTGTTGCATTTAAAAAAAAAGAATAAAAAAATGTCTTAATTGCCTCACCAAAGAGCTTTCAGATTATAACAGGGTGAATTCACCTTCCAGTGATGTTGTGTAAAATCAGATTTTGTGTGTGTTGTTTTTTCTTTCCTCTGGCAGCCTGAATGCAGAGGGGAGGGCACAATGTGTGCTATGGTCTATGAACCGGTTTGTGGTGATAATGGGCAAACATACTCCAACGAGTGTGTAATGTGTGTCGCACTGCAGTAAGTTAGGAACTACTTTAGTCTTCTCATCATCAAAACAGCTGACAGAATGACTCGTCCTAATCTCTGTCACCTGATTCTCCCAACAGAAACACCAACTTGGATGTTTGGATCGTCAAAAATTCTCGCTGCTAACCTGACAGTAGGATCTGATCTAACGGATGTTTGAAATGACAAAACTGCCCTCAGTCTGTCATTCATTGCAGTCAGCAATAAACTTAAATCAGCAGGCCACCTTCAGTTGTTTTTGGTGTCTTTTTAACAAATGAAGTCTCACCTGTTCTCTCACTCTGATAAAAAAGTCCTGATTCTGTTTGAAGGGGGTCTAAAACCAGTGCTGGAATAGAAATGATCAGGGAAAGGATGTCAGTTATGCAGCAGAGTTGATAAAAGAGCTCAAGGAAAAAAAAGGTGGACAATAGTGTTTTAAACGCCCAGCTTACAATGCAAATATTTAATCAAATTGAGCACACAGAGAGTGGATCATACTGTTTGTAGGGTTGCGAATTGTTCAGGTTTTTTCCGATACCAGTGCTAAATCAATACTCTTAAAACAGTAGAGGTACCTAAATGGTACCTGAATCGATACGTATAGGATGAAAAAACAATGATAATGGTCAATGTCATTAAAATTACTTTAAGAATTGCAAAGGCATTTGTAATATTAAAATACACTTTGAACAATTTATAAAATTAATTAATTAAACCTTATCCAACCCTAACAAACTGTTCATTTAAAGGGATACTTCAACATTTTAGCAAATTTGCCCATTGCCATAATCCCTATAGTCTTAGTAATAGGTCTGTTTCCTTTAGTTGTTGGTGCAAGCTGTTTCTAGATCTGGGGGACCGTTAAACCAGCTGCACCAGCTAACGCTATGTTAGCAGACAGGAATTTTTGCTTTCCCTCATCAAACTCATCAAATACACAAGCCAACAACTCCAAAACGCTCTCGTGGACAAGTTGTGACCTGTACATTCACCACGCTATACAGTGTCTGCTATACTGTATAGCCTAGTTTCTAAAAACACTGAAGGCTAGTAGCACTACTATGGTCAAATGCCTTCTACAACCCAGCATCAAAAACACCAAAATATCTCTGTAAAATAACTATTCTTAAAGGCTTAAAAAAATACAACTGGACTTACTAAGTTTGAAGAGCCAACAGTTTTGCTCCCAACCAAGAAGCTTCTTCAGGGCATCTGTTGGTGACTGTATCTCCCACCAGATGTAGGTGTGGGTGGTGACGTTCCAGTGACATCACAAAGAATGACCCGGGGCATCCTCCGCATGGCTCTGTCCAAGGTGCGAGAGAGCTGGAAACGCAATCCTCCGTGTCTGTTCAGGGCCGGCTTCAAAGATCTTTCATACACGGCCTTCTTCACATCTGTTTCAATCCACTGAGGCTCCTGATCCAACAGGAATGTGTCCCTGTCGTCAAAGGGGTGGCCCGTAGCCTCCGTGTGTAGAAACACAGCCGAGTCCTTAAACTTAATGATTTCTCACAAAATAGATTTATTTATCAGCATTTTCAGTTAGAAACACCAGTTCACTTTTGAAAAAAGAAATTTACATTTCCAGAACATATTCAGTTATGAACTTGAAACTGTTAAGTACAAACTCACCACAGCTTTAATGAGAAGGGTGTCTGACTGAACATATGTTACTATAAGAATCTTGGACAATTCAGGAAAGATTTCCTTCTCCAAGATCAATCAGAAAGAAAAATCACTTTTTTATTTTTATTGTTCACGTACCCCCTACGTCACTTCGCGTACCCCTGGTACCTGGTTCCTTACTGGTAATAACATCCACAACAAATCAGTGCCATACAACAGGACACATTTTTACTGTCAGAACCCTGACTGATGGCCCAATTAAAAAAATAAATCAAGTTCTCATCGTTTATGAAAAAGCTTTTGAACCAACCGTTCAGAACCAGACAGACAACTTCAGCCAATAGCTGATTAATTGAAAAACTCTCCCAAGTCTTGGCTAAAGATTTAGGAAGTCAAAATTTAGGGGCTTATGTGTAACTAGAAATAATACCAACTAACGCTTGTACTTATCTAAATATTAATATTGACACTTTAGTGTAGGAGGTTTTGTATGTAAAGTTTTATTCCTGTACATGGAGCGGAAAGTTAAGCAGAGTCAAAGTCCATGTTGCGTAAGCGTACTTGGCCAATAAAGCTGATTCTGATTTCAAGCCCGCTCTGGCTTCAGGACTACACCTCACTACTACTGTGGTAAAATGCCTCATCTCATATGCATACCCTACTGATTACTAATTTAATCTATTTATTGTACTCAGATGTTGAAGTAAATAATATTTTCACAGTAAGTCAGACACTTTAAAAAGGCTTCCTCACATCATATGCACATTTTGCAGTAATCAACTGTGTGAAATGATCTTTTCTCATGTAAAGCTGCCCACACCCTTACATATTTTAGACTTCTGATCAAGTGTAGTCAGCATTTTTGCACCCTTTATACATCTTGCAACAATGCTATCAATACACACAGACCGTACACTAAAAAACAGTGACAAAGTAGCAGACCTATCTATCTATCTATCTATCTATCTATCTATCTATCTATCTATCTATCTATCTATCTACCATTATTGGTAGAGAAGAACGGGGACGGGGATTGAGGCGTCAAGAAAGACATAAGATCACCATACGTCAGCATGTCAGCTATTGGTGGATGGGGACGTGAGGGCGGGGCAAACTGAAGCAAAAACAGCACTTAAAGTATGGATTTTATAGAAAATCTACACATATGATTTTTTCATGGTTTCAGTTTCTAACCAGTGTACCCAAGAAGTCCTCTGAGAGGTATGAATGAGAATTGGAGCAACAAGGTTTACAAATTGAGACATTCAGACAGACATACAGACAGACAGCTCTCCGATTATCATAGTAAGATTTAAGGGGATTTTCTTGTACACAAACTCTGCAAAAACATCCACGCTGACTCAAGGAAAAACTGATTAGATTTTAAGTTTTTTTTCAACACCAGAGGACACTTGGAAAAGAGAAAGAACAAAGGGTTTCATATGACTGAAAGTATTAAGTAAAAAGACAATAGAGACAGAGATAGTTGTGATATTTGTTTACATTTGAAATATCAATCAGCAGTTAAATCAAATGAAATTTATACGCTTAAAAGACATATGAGTTAGCTTTTCTTTTGCTAATGGGGTTTAGCTAATAATAGTTCCCGTGACCAAATATCCTTGAGCAGTGGCGTGTTCACATATGTTTGAACATGTGTTTCAAAATGTACCCAATATGTGTGTTTATTTTTTAACCACCAGGATCCAAGACTCACAAACACACACCCCCATACACAAACACACTGCCAGTCAAAAGAGAGCAGAAATCAGCCTGTGAGTTACTTGTCCACAGACACCATGAACGGACGTGTTGTTTTTCTGGGACTCCTGCTCATCTGTGTGGCTGCAGGTAACAGGAATCAGTGTCTTGGTTGGGATGATTTTTTACACTCAGTCTGGTCAGAAACCTTTAATAGATTTTATTTCATAGATTTCAGTCCATAAAGAAATTCTGAGCTATTCTATTCAGACTCCGGATTGTATAGAATACATTGCACATAAAAAATATTCATTCACACCTGAAGTTTGCTAATTTTGTTACCTTTTACACAATTTTGTCTAAAGAGACATTATTTTCTTTAAATGACTGGAAGAGAGAAACAGAATAAAGGCAAAATTATTATTTATTATATACATGTGATCAGCAGTGTTGGGCTAAAATTAGCCTTTTGCCGTAGTGTTCAAATTAGATTTTGGAGCTGACTGAGGTAAAAGTGTAACCAAGTATACAGTGCCTATAAAAAGTATGTTTTACCCTTTTGTTTATTTCATAAAACAAGCAATGTCAATATCATTTGCCTATTTAGATGCAAAAATGTACAAAAAAAACACCTTTAAAAAGTGAAAACATATATCTTGTTGTCTTTAAACCATTTCTGTGTAGCTTTCCCTGTATGCTTTGGATCATTGCCTAGAAAACAAACCTAAGCCGTAGTTCTCCTGCAGACTGAATATGATCGTCCTCCAGGATTTTCCTTTATTTGCAGCATTCATTTTACTGTCTATCCTTACAAGTCTTCCAGGGCCATGTGCTGAGAGGCATCCCCACAGCATGATGTTAAAAAAAAGTCCAAACATAAAATCACTCAAAAAAATCACAGGGAATCAAAGGGAAGTGAACATGCACAGACACTATGAGTGAGGAGAGAAATGTGATGAGGGCAGGAGCACAGAGACTAAAAACACAGGGATAGTTAGACACAGGTGAGACTAAATGCACAATCACAGTGGAGGGAAACAAAAGGAAGTAAAACTATATATGAGACTGATGGGGCAAGGACTACAAAATAAAACGGTAAATTCAAGAAACCAATTTTGGGAATCAAGTCAAAATCAATGCTGATGAAGACAAGAAAAAATAAAACAGTAAAGCAGAAGACTAAATAGGGGAATAATCACAAAGAGAAACACAAAGAACAAAGAAAATATAAAGAAGCTTGAAAAGAAACTTCAAAAAATAAACAGGACGGATCCCTTTAACACTGGCATGTAAGTAGTGAGTGAATAAATAACATAAATAACATATTTCTTTCTTTCAGATGCCAGGAAGAGTACTGAGGTTCCCAGAAGAGTGAGTTTTGCATTTAAAAAAGAATAAAAATGCATAAATTGCCTCACCAAAGAGCTTTGAGACTGTAACAGGGTGAATTCACTTCCCTGTGATGTTGTGTAAAATCAGATTTTGTGCGTGTTGTTTTTTTTTTCTCTTTGGCAGCCTGCATGCACAGGATCAGGCTCCATGTGTCCCATGAACTTTGAACCTGTTTGTGGTGATAATGGGGAAACATACCCCAACGAGTGTGTAATGTGTGTCAGACTGAGGTAAGTTAACAACTAATTTAGTCTACTCATCAACGAAACAAACAAAAGAGCTGAAGGAATGAGTCATCCTAATCTCTGTCATCGAATTCTCCCCACAGAGAAACCAACTCGGCTGTTATGATCATCAAAAATTCTCCCTGCCAACCTGACAGTGGGATCTGATCTAATGGATGTTTGAAATGACAAAACTGCCCTCAGTCTGTCATTCATTGCTGCCAGCAATAAACTTACATCAGCAAGCCACCTTCAGTTGTTTTTGGTGTCTTTTTAACAAATGAAGTCTCACTTGTTCTCTCACTCTGATAAAAAAAAAGTCTCAATACCTGAAGTCCTGAAATTCATGAAATTAATTAAAGGGTACATATTATGCAAAAATCACTTTTTCAGGCTTTTCCAAAAAAAAAAAAAAAAATGTGCCCCTGGCCTGGCCACAATCCCCTCAATCAGAAAAATCCATTCTTTTCCCCCCTCTCTTTCTCCACCTTTCAGAAAATGTGTGCTGAAACAAGCTGTTCACAGAGTGACCCTTGTGACCCCATGTGGGGAGTAAGCATCCACCCCCAGGTTTGGTTGGCCCTCCCTGCTTGGAGGAAAGTTCTGCCCTCATGTCCTGATCTTCCTCTCAGCTGCCAGCTGAGATGCTGGATAGCTCAGTGGGTTACCCTGCTTACTTTAATCTGAGAGATTGATGGTTCAAATCCCAGTCAGGTTCTAAACTCTGGATAAGAGTACCTGTAACATTGTAACATCAGGAGTGCCACATCCATTTCCTGAGAGGGGTGTGGTCAGGGGGGGAGTTAGGCAGCTCTTTAACATTTAACACAGGGGGCTCTAATTTCGTGGCGCAGCGCAAGGTGGCGCAGGTTGGCGGAGCGTGGCACACCCTGCGCAGTGGTAATTTCATCCGGCGCACCACCATGCGCAGCCAAATTGGCAATTTGGTAGACCGGGCTGCGCCGAGATGGGTGTGGAGGCGCACCAGGGGGAGGTGTTGACAGATTCAGCTTGGCGCAGTGACAATTTCGTGCCAAAACACTGCGCAGAAGATGCACTGAAAACCCGCCAGCTCCAACCTGGTCTATTCTCGGTGCAGGCGAAGCGTGCCCGGTGTAGTGGTAATTTGGCAGGTTTCCAGAGTGTCAGGCACATTTCAATGCAATAAACAATCACAGCAACCTCTATTTAATGTAACCGTCTGAACCAGCATATACATTTGTATCTATATGAATTGTCCCGTCACATCTGATGTCAGATTGAAGATGTTTGTCACGTGTAATTGAAACTCAACCTGATGGCAGCTGGGAGTGATAAAAACTAACGAGTTCACATCTCTCAGCCAACCACAAACAGCCACGGTACCGATACGGAGTCTATTTTCGGCTTCTCTCATCTCATGAAATTCAAAAGAAAAGAAAAAAGAGAGAGACGCTCACTGAATAAATGTAAGTCAGTCGGTGTCTTAAGGATTTACCTGTGATTGCCCATATTTCTCTGTTTTAATCTTTATTCTTAACATGATCTAAAAAGATGGAGTATATTATTGGAAGGAGGATGAGGAGGAGATACCAGAAGAGAATATATCACCAAAGGTTCTCCTATTTGGCGCTGACAGAGCAGGAATGCAGGTGGATCACAAGTATGATGCCTGGATTAGCCTGCTGCTGTGTTTAATGTAATTGTCACTTCATTTTGTACTCCTATTTGTGACACAGGAACAGATTACATCTGTCCCATGAGGTGGTCCACACGGTGACGCACATCGTGGCCTCTGATGCACAGCCAGGTGGCCACTGTGTGCCTTCTTTGCTCTGACAGCTTTTTTTTGGCCCTTCTCCTTACATCATTGAACCGTTTTTTTACATTGGACAGCGGTTCTCAGAATATCTCAGCAATCTTGATTGACAATATTAGTAACTTCCTCCCAGGCAGTTTTTGCATCACCAGCTCGTGGAGGTCTGTTAGCATTACCATATATTCTGGTACTGCGACCTTGGACCTCCCGGACCAGCACATCAGTTTCCTCCTGGGAGAAGTTTGGCCACCTGGAGCTGCTGCTGCTGTATTCGTCCATGGTGGTGGCGAGGTGAAATCGGCACTGCACCTTGCCCGCAGCGCATTTAAAGGCAATGAGAGGCATTCATTTGATTGGTGAAGATTACACTTGGCTGTGTTAAACCCACTCACGCCTTCTCTCCTCCCTCTTTGCCATTTGCGCCGGTGAGAGAGATGGAGGCGTGAGTGCGCCACGCTGCGCCGTGCACGAAAATTGCAAAATGCCCTGGACACACCCCATTGGCGCGGCGTAGGCGCAGCGCAGGGCAGGTGTGGCACGCCTGCGCCTGGACTACGAAAATAGAGCCCAAATACAGCTCGTTCTGAGCAGGGCTGAAACAGAGGAGTATTTAGATATGCAAAAATCCAATACTGGAGTGTTTTTTTTTTTTCAGCAACAAACTTGCAACAAAGGCATGTTTTGGGGACCTCTGAGACCAATATAAACTTGTCTTTAAAGGGTAAGATATGTCCCATTTAATGAAACCGTATCCAACCCCAATAAATTGTTCATTTTAGTAACCACTCCACCCTCTTTGCTAAATTTTTGAATGACTTATTTTTCAGAGTTTTTAAAATGTCCAACTCCAAAATGCAAATGTCAATTGATCATTTTAAGTACTTATTTGTTAATACCACTTTGTTTGACTTTGTTTTTGTATTTTTAAGTAAATTTTACTATAATGTTGAATATTATAATAATATATGATCTGTTGTTTGTATACACATAATCTTAATGGGCTCTAATTTCGTGGCGCAGCGCAGGGTGGCGGAGCGTGGCGCACCCCGCGCAGTGGTAACTTTATCCGGCGCACCACCGTGCGCAGCCAATTTGGCAATTTGGTAGACCGGGCTGCGCCGAGATGTGTGGAGGCGCACCAGGGGGAGGTGTCGACAGATTCAGCGTGGCGCAGTGACAATTTCATGCCAAAACACTGCGCGGAAGGGAGCGCAGATGGTCGAGTAGTTTAAGGCGCTACCCACGTACGCGGGCGGCCTGGGTTCGAGTCCGGCCTGTGGCCCTTTGCCCCATGTCTCTCCCCGCTCTTTTCCCTGTTTCTGGGTCTATCCACTGTCCTTCCTCTATCAAATAAAGGCATGAAAAGGCCCAAAAATAAATCTTTAAAAAAAAAAAAAACACTGCGCAGAAGATGCACTGAAAACCCGCCAGCTCCAACCTGGTCTATTCTCGGCGCAGGCGAAGTGCGCCCGGTGTAGTGGTAATTTGGCTGTCAGGCGCACAGTGCACACACGTCACCAAAACCTCACAGGCAGGTTTCCAGAGTGTCAGGCACATTTCAATGCAATAAACAATCACAGCAACCTCTATTTAATGTAACCGTCTGAACAGCATATACATTTGTATCTATATGAATTGTCCCGTCACATCTGATGTCAGATCAAAGATGTTTGTCACGCGTAATTGAAACTCAACCTGATGGCAGCTGGGAGTAATAAAAACGGGCCAGTTCACATCTCTCAGCCAACCACAAACAGCCACGGCATCCGATACGGAATATATATTTGGCTTCTCTCATCTCATGACCTGTGTCAGGTTAACAATCACCTGCAGGGCAGAGAGGTCAATGATGGGACCATAGACTGTAGAAAGAACTGGTCAAATCCTGTGTGACGTCAGCCGTTTGATTACATGAGACGGACTCACACAAGTCTTGAAGCCAATCCGCGGCACCTTCTATATGGAAATTGTTGTTTTAACCAAACTTTGGCTCAACCTAATGGCCCGCAGTATGTGCTGCTTGGTTTTTTCTTTTTTTGACAATATGATCTCATCCAGTAGGGTCACCATTTAAAAGGTTAGTGTCATGGTGTACTGTATTAAATGCTTGTTGTTGCTTGCTATTTAGCTAAAATTTGCCTTTTTTTCACCATGCTCAAGTTAGATTTTGGAGCTGAATGAGAAAAAAAGCATGAACAAGTGTACAGTGTCTTTAAAAAGGATGCTGTACCCTGTTGTTTATTTCAGAAATTGCAAATAGTCAATATAATTTGTCTTTTTGTTGACACAAAAATGTACAAAAAACTTAAAAAAAAAAAAAGTCAAAACAGACTCCTACAAAAGCAAGTCAATTAAATAAAAATATAAAATTCAAAATAAGTGACTGCAAAAATATTTACCTACTTCAGTCAGTATTAAGTAGAAGCACCTTTGGTTCCAATCACAGCTCTGAGTCTGTGTGGATAGGTCTCAGGCTTGTACATCTGGACTATGCAATTACTCTCCATGCTTCTTTGCAAAACTGCTCAAGGTCTGACAGGTTGCAGGGGGATCAGGCATAAACAACCTTTTTCCAGTTCAGCCACAAATTCTCAGTTGCACTGTGGTCTAGGCTCTGACTTATCCACTCCAGAACATTCACCTTGTTGTCTTTAAACCCAAGGAAGTAAAACAATATATGAGACTAATGGGGCACGGACTACAAAATGATTGGATGGGATCAAAAATTCTTGCTGCTAACCTGGCAGTGGGATCTGATCCTAATGGATGCTTGAAATGACAAAACGGACCCCAGTTTTTCAGTCATTGCAGTCAGAAATAAACTTAAATCAGCAAGCTACCTTCAGTTGTTTCGGGGGTTTTAAAGCATACAATCACATGTATAGGCTTCAGTGTTATTTTCTTCACATTTCTCTCACCTTCTGTCTCCTTTCTGATAATTCTGCCACACTAAGTATGAAATAACTGATTAAAACATTGTCTTCTGTGTTGTAGCCAGTCGGTAGGGAGAAACATTCTGGTTTCACTCCCAGACAGCCGTTGATTTGCATACCTTAGATATGCAGATTCAAATGATCAATGTCAAGACAAAAATACTATGGAAGCCTTAAGAGGACATGCATCCAAACATTCAATTTTACTCACTCTGCCCATGATAATGAAGAATTTTGGGTTGCTGTATTGAAATCTTCACTTATACCACTGTTAACTTCAGACAATAAAACCAGCTATTATGTAACGAATCACAAGTTAATTTCTCTAGATTTTCAGACAACTTAACCCCCTGAGACAGATGTTGTCATACACAACAAGAGACACAGGTGACAAACAGTTAAATTACTTTTGAACCATATATGGCCATTTACAGTTTAAAACAACACTAACTCCATTATTAAACATAGTTTAATACATTTTTAATCAATTTTCAATTGTTTGTGATTGCCACTATATTGTTTTCCCACAATGCATTATGAGCTATGGGCTATGAAAACCAATTGGAGGCTGTTCCATCATCGTGTCATGTTTTGCATAATTGTGCAGAGAGGCAGAGAGACTGTGATGTGGTTCTCTGTGTCTCTGCAGAGGGAAACTGATTAGAATCATTGCAAAAAAAAAAAAGTGCAAGGACTTTTTTGTAAATAGATAAATATTTGAACTATTTTCATTGTTATAAAATGATTATTTTTCACTTTTTAGTCTCCAAGAGATGGGAGAACAAGTTTGCACCAAAAGAAAAGTCTTAGTCATTATTGCTTTTCGTTTTATATTAGTTTGTTTGTTTCTTTTGTCTTTATGGTTGCAAACCTTTTTTGTTTTAAACCCAAGTGACATTATTGCACTTCACATTGTCTTAAAGCCCTGGTTGCCCTGAAAAAAGGATGTTTAGAGTTTGACTGTGCATTACAGGGTTGATATTTTATAAGCTTTTTAAGGCAATAATTCCAAAATCCCTAAAAATATGTTAGGGCTTGAAGAGTTAAGAGAACATTTCATTAACCTAGGAAAATGAAGTTTTGTCAGCCTAAGAAAACTGCTTAAACTATGATGCATTCAAACAAAAACAAAAACGAAAACTTCCTAAGATTTTCAGCGAGAGCTGCATGGATGGAAACCTACAGTTTTCCCCTCTGAATCGAGAGAATTCTTAGTTAAAACTCAGAATTCCGCATTTACTTTTTTTAATGCTGATTTTAATCTTAAATTCTTATATTTTTTCTCAGGATCCTGACTTAAATCTCATAATACTAACTTTTTTGTTTTGTTTTTTTTTTTACAAAATATTGATTTTTCTCTGAATTGTGACTTCAATCTTAGAATTCTTATTTCTTACTTTAATATTATAATCCTGTCATTTTTCTCTCAGATATCAGCAACTTTTTACCCCAGAATTCTGACTTTAAACTCAGAGTTCTGTTTTTCCCCCTCAGAAGATGTTAACTGTCATCACATATTTGCTGTGTTGCAAAACTGTTTATTAATGATGACAACTCTTTCAATAAGTTTAATAACATGTTATTTTTGTACTCTTAACATTTTTGCCATAACAGATACAAAGTATGTGCCCATCAGCAACAACAGACGCTGCTCAGTCAAATAAGAATTTCTGAATTCTTGCAGAACACATTCATATAGAGCTCATTCGACATGATGATGATGTGCATTAAAAAAAGAAAAAAAGAAAAAAAAAGGAAAGAAAAATCTGGGCACAAATGGGGATGATCCCAGCAGAGTGATGTCATGAGGTGAATAATCTCCTGGTCATCTCTGTCGGAGACACTGATGTTTGCTCTCTGTTTATGAGTAACACGTGAAGTTCTACTGTGTGCATGTGTGTGTGGTTAAAACAAACCGTGAGAGCATGAAGAAAGTCATCAGCGGAAATGATCTGAAAGTAGCAACACAATGGGAAGGGGGAGCATGAAAACACAGAGTGAAACCAACTGTTGATACGATAGGTCAAAGGTCAAATGTGTGAGTCACACGGCTGAAACCAGGAAATGGAGACATGTTATCCTATCAGTCGTTTCCTTCTTTACAGTGAGGCAGAAACAAAGCTGTGAAGACATCAGTGAACTGACTCCTAGACGATGATAAGGGCAAACCAGTGGCATCATGTGTGAGTACAGAGAGCTGATATTTGTAACGATCTCATGTTTGTAGTTTGTGATGATGTTACACAGAGTTCAGACTCTACTACCTGAATGTAACACTGTTTAATAAAAGCAATAGTATACCTAAGGCTGCAGGTGCAGTACGAACTCTTTTAAGAAACTATCAATGTATCCTTTTAGATTTTAGGTCATTTTATTTCAGTTTTGCAGACACTTTGCTGGTGATAAATTGTAGTTGTATGCTTTCAGTTAAGACCAGTAAACGTGGTCTCTGTTTTTTGCAGGGTCTCCACAGCTCAGGAGGACTGTCAGAATGGCATCTCTGTTGACCTTTTCCTGCATGTTTCACTTATACCTGCTGTAAGTCACTCACCTGATTATCCTTACATAGAAATACACGGCTTCACAGAGCTGTCAACACACTGATAAGCCTGCTGTAACTTCCTAGAAATACAATGAATCTTTGTCGTTGCGATACTTTGGGGGCATGTAGCTCTGAAAGTTTACTTTTTAAGAGGCAATAACTTTGAGCTTTTTGAGAAAAGATTTATATTAGGTCAAATTATTCTACTGTTAATGAAAGAGAATGAAATGAAAACTGAAGCCTCCTCACGAACCACAAAATCAACCACTGGAGAAAAGACTACATACATTTCCCTACATATTACACAGTGATGGCTGCAATTTTCTTCAAGGTGGGCAGACTTTCTAAAACCTGGATGTTTTTCAGCTACTAATTGAAGATGATCATGCAAAAGTAAACACCAAACAAGCCAGGGCACAATCAGTGAAGTGAATTCTCTTTAAAGCTTATGTATGCTTTGAGGACAAAGAGTCAAAGAAACCACATGGTGTTAAGCTTATCTTGATTTAGAGTATGATCAAAGGTTGACCTTTGCATAATGCATCTAGTGGCATATATCAATGCAGCTTGTATAATTCATAACTAGGTCATGCAGCTCTATGTGTTTAACCACTGAAGGCACTTCCCTTTTTTGACACCCTACAGCTGGTCTCTAATGCAACTGCTCAGTGAAAAATGGGCATGCCACTCATGACCCAGCAGGGTCACTTGGCAAATAAGGGGTCAATGCGCTGTCAATTTGGGCTAAGATAGGAGTTAACTAGTAATCAACAAATGGCCAATAAATGGCAAACAAGTGGTAAGTAAGTTATCATTAAAGGTAAACTAATGGTGAACAGGTGGTAACCAAGAAGTGATCAACAACTGATCAATAACTTGCAGTAAGTAGACACTGCAAGTTGCAAATAAGTGGTACATGAGTGACAAGCTGGTGGTCAAAATGTGGTCAAAGAGGTAATGGACCACAAGCTGCCAGATCTTTAACACACTGTATCTGGATTAATATGTATAAAATCAAGACTATTTAGATATAAAATGTTTAACACAAGTAAGATCTGTCCCCAGCACAATAGTCAAAATAATAGGAGAATAAAACATTACTTTTACCAACACAATGTGACCCCATACAGTTACCAACAGAGTGCATATCTGTACAACTCAATCTACTGTCATGGGGACAACAGGTTAACACAGTTGCTATGATACAAATAGAGCATTATAGCTGGAAGTTAGCTTATTTATTCTGTATTGATGTCTTTTCTTCCAGGTATTGATCACCGCAGTGCTCTCATTCCTGCAGAAAAGAGCTCAGAGGCTGACCATAGACCAGAGGCTTCCCTTCCTGAAGGGACGTTTTGCCATTGTGGTGTAAGTCAGCATCACAACAAGAGTGTGAATGTTACAGGAAACACTCCCATTTCATGTTTCAATTTCATAATAAAAGGATTTATTAGGGGTTTTTACTTTATTTTCTATGTCCAGGCCTTTTGATACTATCGGCAGCCTCAGTAACCGCTGGTCATATGGGTTTGCGTTTGGTGCCGTGTCGTCCAGCGTTCTGCTGCTCTTTTCTGAACGCTACATCCCCTTTGTTGTCCCGAACTGGGCCAAAGGTACTATCTAACTTTAAGATTATAGCCTTTGAGTCAAACTCATTTGATCTGAACATGTTTTCTGATATTTCTCCTCAGCCATAGTGTTTCTGATTGGAGCTTTAGAGGTGGGCCTGGTCTATTTCCCTTTCTTTGCCTGTTTGTCCACACCTTTCAGAGTGGCCGGGGCAGTGCTGGGAATACTCTACTCTCTGGCCTGGTAATCACCCATTTACATTACAGGTGTACAGTTTAAGTCTAAAATGTGCATTAGTACATCAAAAGCTCAGAGATGTCATCATGATACAGTTCTTGTTTGCAGGATCACAGTCACAGTTTGGGATACATTCACTTGTCCCAATGGTGAGGTAGGTGAGTAAATGTACTATCAAAGAAGCTAGGGCAGGTCTATGTACCTGTTTCAGTTTGATTGTTCGTTGATACTTTTTGGTACTGCATTAAATATGATGTCTTTGTGTCTGTGATTGGAAAGATTCTGGGTAAATACCAGAAGATCATCGCTCAGTGGCCCTGCATCCTCTCTCTTATCTTCCTGCTCGGACGATTTCTCTACATACTGATTAAAGATGTCCGCATACGCCTGCAGCTGGAGCATGAGGTCAGACCGTCAGCATGCATGAAAACACAGTATTTTTTACTTTGGGTTAAACCATTGCATTTGATATTATTATTTTAACAATAATGAGCTGAAAACTGTTACAAACAATCACTAACCTAGAACGAATGTCCCTGTTTCACTGACTGGTCATGCTGCTTATTCACATACTATGGAAGTCCGCCAATGTTTGGAGGTCTTCACTGGAGAAACTCAGTGCTCGTTATTGTAGGCTAGATATACTAATAAGCCTGCTTGCTGTCTTGTTCGCTCAACTGGGTGAGATGATTGAAATGCTTCACACACCTTTCTGCATACTCTGGTAGGTAGGACAGGACAACAGATAGCAGTTTATCCCATTTCTAAAAAGGACTGACAGTTGATGGCACTGAGTTTTGTTTAATAAATAGCCTGAAAGATTTAGGGCTCATGAAAAAGCATAAGCCCTGTAAGCCACTCTGCTGATGGATAATCACTATTAATAGTTTATAAATGCATTAAAAAGTGCTGTCAGTATTCACTACTGCCCCCCTTATTGATTACAACACTGATTGGCTAGATGTCACACAAGTACTAGCCAATCAACACTGAGGCCTCTGTGTTGCCGTGTCCACAGAGCTAGAGCTAAATTGCTCATTTTTTAAAAGATTTGTTGTTTTCCAATCATAACAAACACCATCGATTTCAAATATCCATTACTGGTCTCGTTAACTACTTCTAATTTGTATTGTATCAGCCCTGAAAATACAATATCAGGCAACTCTTATTAACTGTATCTTCTTGGTAACAACTGCACTCAGTAGAGCTGACCTATCCATTTTAAGATGAAAGATACACTATATGGACAAACGTATTCGGCCGATTGACGATTACACCCACAGGGAATGTAATGTCCATGTATTCAAATATGTGTATTTTGATAAGGAGTTGCCCCCTCCACCCTTTTGCAGCCATAACTGCATCCACTCTTCTAGAAAGGCTTTCCACAAGATTTTGGAGTGTTTTTGCTGGAATTTGTGCCCATTTATGCTGTAGAGCATTTATTAGGTCAGGCACTGATGCTGTACGAGAAGGCCTGGTTGTGCCACACTGGAAGTCACTGAGCTTCTCAGAACGACCCATTTTGTATCACAAATGTTAGAAAATGGAGACTGCATGGCTAGGTGCTCAGTCTTATATACCTGTGCCCACAGGTCTGATTGAAACCACTGAATTCATTAGGTAACAGGTGTGTATTTACATGATTTGTGATGATTCATGATGTTGTATAGCAGTGGTTCCAAACTCTTTTCCCTTTGAGCACCTCTACTGGTATCTAATAAAGGTAATCCGCTCCAATCCCAGGACCCAAATGAAAAAAAATGAATATTAAAATTAGTATCAAATAGCAAATTGATTTTTAAATGCCTCAGAATGGACAGAGCTTCTTTGGTCTTTAAAAAAACTGCTTTTAACTTTAACTGGGCTTAATCTGTCACCAGGACCCTGAAGAGCTGATAGGACAGCACCAGATGCAGCATGTGAAGAGTCTGCTGAGGAAAGGGCCTGTGCAGAGGTAGACTACTCACTCACTAAAGTGTAAATGTATATTGTTTGATAAAGGATCTGCTTATGACTATTTTCTGTGTACTGTATAATGTCAGTGCATTTATATCCATGGTTAAAAACAAAATAACATCTCTGTCTTTTCCGCAACCTATTATTCGACTGTTATTTTTCATTTTTGATAAAGTAGTTGGTAATAAAAAATAGGACTTGCAGCATTAATTGCTATATCAATCAAAGGTCCTTAATCAGTGCATTTAAAAAAAAATGGTATTAACTACATGCTTTATCGTGCCTTTCAGTACACTCTGCAATGTCTTGTAAAAAAAAGGCCAACACTGCTCCGTAATGTCTCATTTCATTTTAAAATCTCTGGGTCATCATTTGAAAGTCATCTGCACCTCATGTGAACAATCTTTTACTGTTCCCTCTCCAAGATTATTTGGGATCAAATACTTCATGTGCATGTACATTGTCATGCCCTTTACATCTTTCTGTGTTTTTCTTTTTTTTCTTTTTTTTTTTTTTCAAACCAATTAAAAGTGTCTCAAACATATTTAACTAGAAGAGCACTCAGAGAGTGCAGACCTTTAGCCCTATCTCCCAATTGTACAGAATCCTTTAAAAACATTTCTGGATCCAGACGGTGATCCGGATCACTCCCAAAATCTAATTTGCCGATTACTCCCTCCCTGGTGGGGTGGAGACATGGTGAGGCAAAGCATTGGCTTCACTTCATGTGGACTGTCATGGCGGAAGCACCCATGGTCTCACCAGATGACTGAAAGTCATGGCAGAGGGTGAATATTCCTTTATTCCTCCCAGCATTGTGAGTATTCTCGTTACAATTCGCTGTCTTTCTGTTACGCTCTGACTCGTCTCCTCGACCGGGCGTGTGTCTTTCAAACTCTATAAACTCCAAAACTTTGAATAGAAAGACACCAAAAACATGCTGCTGGGATTGAAGTTACACATTTCTGCCATCTCCTGGTGTAAAGTGGTAACAGCGCAGACCTCTGCCATTAGCCCTATCTCCCAATAGTAAAGAGTCCTTTAAAAAATTTCTGGATCCAGACGGTGATCCGAATCACTCCCAAAAACGAATCACTTCTTCCTTATGCCATTTCTGACATTTCCTGAAAATTTCATGAAAATCCGTCCATGACTTTTTGAGTTATGTTGCTAACAAACTAACAAACCCACCCAATCACATAATCTCCTTGGCGGAGGAACTATGACCATTTGGTGTTAAATTGTTTGAAAAATACAGTGCTTCCCCCTTTCCTGAATGGTGGTGATTTTGGAGATGGGGGTTATGGCCCGATGGCAGCAGTATGTAATATGATGCTTGAGATTCAATTTATGAAACATAAATGTTTACCATATTTTCATAAAACTATATTGAAACAGCTGACCTTAAAGGTAGCAACAAACAAATTCTTAAACACATTTAAACACAAAGTAGCTCTCACCCTCCTCCTTGTGTTGCAGTAAGTCCCTCAGCTGGTTCCAGAGAAGAGTTTATGAATGGGACCCAAACTTCAAGTTCCCCAACAGGATCCTTGGCACCATCATCATATCCCTCATAGGCCTATACACGGTACTGAAAGACATGTATCACATGTTCTCATGTAAAATCATTCAACTCAAGTATCAAACAAGCAATTTATCAGAGCATCTGTTTCAGCTAATCAAACTTTTCCTCTCTAGTTGACCCTGGCAGATTACAGTCTCAGCAATGTGGCTTTTGACCAGGTAGACAGATATAAGGACATGCTGGAAGGCCTGGCTACTTCCTGTAACCAGACTCAAGCTCTGGGAGCCATGATACCTCAGCTGGAAGAATTCGTCAATGTTGCAAGGAGTGAGTAGATTTGTATTTGATTACACAGTAGTTAAACTTGAATCCCAACCTCAACTCTACAGATGTTTGAAGAACACATTCATCTGTGCTTTTATGCCTCTACACTGGTGATAGCTGAGGCTAGAGGCATTGTGGGACTGAGGTTTGAACCAGAGTCATAATTAACTAATGAGTGGCCCTGAATGCCAGGAAATTTTAGTACCGTACCATTTTAAAAAAGCATAGAAAAATACTGTAAATTTCTGTATATCATGGAACACTACTCCCTTCTGTGTTTGCACACTGCCTTGCAGTGTCATGCCCTTATATGGGCTAAATAGGAGATCCTGCCATGCTTCCAGCGTATGAGCACATGGTTTCCATCAACTGAAGAACACAGGTGCAAACTATTCAGCACTGTGAGAACGTTTTATGACTCCCACGTCTTTTGATTTTCTTAAGAACAAATTTATGAAAAATATTGGTGAATGAGGCATAATGTTTTCAGGCTGTCTATTTGTCTGGACCTATTTTTGTGAACATATCTCAATACCACTTTGGGTGATTTTCTTCTGATTTGGCACAAATATTCACTGTGGCTCAAGGATGAACTGACGAGATTCAGAAGTTACAGGTGAAGATAAAGGTCACTAGGTCTCCCCTTGTTTGAGAGCAAGATAGTTCAAGAACACTTTGGGAGATTTTCTCAAAACTTTGCACCAACGCCCACTATGACTCAAGGATTTACTAATTACAGTTTGGTAGTCATGGGCAGAAATCAAAGATTAAGGCCACTGGGACTCATGTTCATTCCTGCTTGTGAACACTTAAAACTGTGCAAACCTCAACTGTGACTCAGAAGTGGACTTACATTCTGGAGGTCTTTGGTCAATGCTCAGGGTCACTGGACCCATAGGTGACTTAATGTCACTATGGGCCCCAGGGCCGCTGGCCTTTTTAAGCCCCCCCTTCCATGTAAAAAAAAAAAAAAAAAAAAAAAAACAACTGGATTGTAACCAAAAATCCCATTTTATATAATAAAGTTGACTATAGCATGCAAATTGACTTGAACTATATTTACAGTCCTTTCAAATGTAAAAGAAAACTTAAATTCCATATTTTAAACATGTTTCCTTGTACAGGAAAAAACTCAAACTTACAATTTTGCAGTGTCATTTTAAAAAAAAATCCAGAAATTTAGATCATCTGGCATGATGCCATGAACACATGCTCTGTCCTCATGCTTTGTTTAATCAACCTGATCACAGTAAGGTCTCCTATGGACTTTACCATTACACTTTACTTTAGAGGCATCAGGGTCTAAATGTTCCAGTTTACAGTCCATTACAGGGGATCTAACTCTTTCCTGGTCTGATTTGCAGGTCATTTTGGTCAGTTTCTGTCTTTAAAGCACCATGTTTGAAGTCGAAAAGAAAAAAAGGAAATCAAATTAATGTTAAAAACACTGACTGTTAATTGTTTAACAAACTAAAAGATGTACAGTTCTTAACAAATTTATTAGACCACCTGTCATATTAGTCTAAGAGACCATCCAGCATCATGAAGTGCTTTAATGCAGACTCTTTCATATTCAGTGAGCTCTTCACGTTTTACTATTTTGAACAGGAATGAAGAATTCCAAACTGAATTCACCTTTTTATACCCAAATTTGAGCCGGCTCACTGGGCTTCTCTGAGAAGTCAGAAATTAATCAAGCATAACATTCAACCACTAAAACTCATTTTTCTGTTCAAGAATGCAAGTAAATAACTATAATTTGACATTTTAATCAAGAAATAATAATGTGCTTTACTATTTTTTCAGGTTTTTTGTAAATCAGTAAATTTGAAAATTCATGGATAACAATAATAATTGTATTTTAGCATTAAAAATATCATTTGGGTTAGAGAGCTTCTACATATTTTTGTATTAACCATTGCAAACACATAAAAAATGATTTTGATAATTACCAGTGCTGTTAATTTAGGGCAGGTGTGGCATAAACCTTACTTTGGTTAGGGTCAGGGTGGTCTAATAAATTTTTTAAGCACTGTACATGCTATTTTAAATTCACAATCGGGAAAGATATGAACAGCTGTTTTAACACTCATTATAGTGATAAATTGATGATGAAAACAAAGATTTTTACTACTTTCATCCTTTTAGCTGAATTATTTTTAACTCACGTAGAAGTTTTCTGTCACAAACTCCTGTCTCTCTCTGTATATCTCTCTGTCTCTCTCTCCTGTCTTTCTCTGTTTATCACTGCCCTGGTGTCCAGTTGTTAGAGAGAGAAAGAGCAGTAGCAGGGATTTACAGACAGCATTGACGCACGTACTGTAAGCGCCGTGGTTTGAGGGGAGCTGTAAAGCAGGAAGAGGAAAGTTCAGGTCTGTGATGAATCTTTTTCTCCTCTGTGGATAGAAGCCTCAAGTCTACACCACCAACATGCTAGCTTGTATGTTTGTCTGTGTGTGGTGTTAGTGTTTGTGTTGCTGTGTACTGGGCATGAAAGCCTTCTGTGCAAAGGCGCAAAACTAGCGCACAGATAGCCTACTCGACCACTTGGGAGTTATTTTGGAAAAAAAAGAACTCTGCCTTTATGTGTAAAACAGCCTCACTGAATCAAGCATCTAATTCACAAACACTGGCGCTCACAGCCCAGCACAGTTAGAAGGAGGACGAGTTTATGACGCTGAAGTCAACCCTCCAAAGTGGCTCACTGAGGTATCCTCCATGGCAGAAACAAGCAAAACCTGTAAAGACATTTTTTTGGGCGTTTAGATCCTTTATTCATAGTACAGAACTGTGGATAGAGTCAGAAACAGGGATGAGAGAGTGGGGGCTAGACATGTGGGAAAGTGGCCACAGGTCTGACTTGAACTCGGTCTGCCTGCATGCATGGGGTGCACCTAAAACCAGTGCTCCATCAGCATTCCTCGAACACAAAATTTTTGAATTACTTGGGGATTTAATTCAAACTTTACACACCTGTCCACTCTGGCTCAGTGATAAGTTTATTTGAATAAGGAGTTCTTTGGTGAAAAGTTAAGGCACTTGGACCACATTCTCATTCCTTTACCTGTGAACATGAAACGGCAAGACCACTTCAAGGGATTTCATTGAAACTTTCCACAAACCTCCACTATGACTTCAGGACAAACTAATTAGATGGGATATTACTGGTGAGAGGTCAAGACAGTTGGTGCCTCCTGTTTATCTGTTTGCATGTGAATCTCAAGAGCACTGTAAAAGATTTTTTCTTCAAACTTTGCAAAAATGTACACTCAGAAGAAGTGCATAAATTTTGGGGTCAGGGCCCAAAGTTTTTGCACTTCATAATCATCCCCTGCTCCCACCCCCCTTTCATCTTATTATTCTATACCAGAAATGGCTCATTATCAATGGATATCAGGGGGAAAAAATAAAACTTATGCATGCCCACTTTGGGTCCCCATATACACAAAGTAAAAAATAAGCTAATAATTAATTTTATTTTCATTTTATAACAGAGTCTTGGCTCGCTACCACCATCTTTGCTAGCCTCAACTCAGTTGCTTATACCTTCCACATCCTGGCATGTTACAGGTAAGAAACGACATCAGAAATACACTCATTTAAAATTCAGTATATTAAAAAAATATGAAATAAAAAAGGGTATTAGACGTTATGTTACATTTATGATAAATGGATAATGAAAATAACCACAACATTTGTTGCTGTCTCTGTAGAAAACACCTGAAGAGACTGTGGAGAGGTCAGAAAGGATTTTTACCGGAGAGATTTCACAACCCAAGCTCTGCTGTCAGCGTAGTGAGTAACACACACACACACACACATACTGAAACACTAACACACACAGATGGCAGGTGCAGAAAAATACCAGGGTAACCCTCATTTAAGGTTGCTGAATAAACTCATAAATGCTCAAAAAAGATTTTCTTGTGACTTTCACAGGCTTCCATAGCGAGATACTCTGGCTGGCAAATAGCGTTCACACTTTGGGGTAAGCTTTTCATTCTCTAAGCATCTCTACGGTCTAATCAGTATGATTTTAGGTTAAAAACATTATTATAGCGATTAAATGTTTTTTTCCTCTTTAGGCTACCTGATTGTCCATTTTGTCCACTTTGTGTTTGCCCTGCTGATCGTCTACGGGCTGGTTCTTCCAGTAGTGCATGGCCATGCACTGAGCATGCTCAAAAACCTGGGGATTATTATGTAAGCCTGTTTGCTGTACTGTTGTGGCTTTATCAATAGATGTTGACTTGGCAGATAAATACGATGGTTAATTTTTCTTTTTCAGTCTGACTATTGCCCTGGTGATTGCTCTGGTGATTCTACAGGTAGTTTTGGTTCAGATCTTCTTCCTACAGGATAAACTGTCACCGACTGATAAAAACAAACCTCTGGCTCTCAACAACAGGTGGGTGTAGCCTGAAGAATTTTATTGAAGCTGTGAGAAGTTTTTATTTGGTTATAAAAAAAAATACTATGAAACATACACAAGTGAATCTCAGAAATTAGATTTTTGTGTAAAAGTTCATTCATTTTAGTAGTTCAGTTCAGAAAATGAACCTTCAGGGGTGTGCAGATGGTCAAGAGGTTTGAGGTGCTACCCATGTGCGAGGCCCAGGTTCAAATCTGGCCTGTGGCCCTTTGCCGCATGTCTCTCCCCACTCTCTTCCCTGTTTCTGAGTCTATCCACTGTCCTTCCTCTATCTAATAAAGGCCCAAAAATAAATCTTAAAAAAGAAAGTTAAACTTCATTACACACCGAGGTAAATATATTTTAGGTGTTTATTTCTTTTCTTGTTTATGGCTTACAGTCCTTAAAACCCCCAAATTCAGTGTCTCAGAAAATTAGAATACTGTGACAAAGTTCGATATTGTAAACTAATAGTGTCACACTCTTATTAGCTAATTAGCTGTAAGCATCTGCAAAGGTTTCCTGAGCCTTTAAATGGTCTCTTGGTCTGGTACTGTAGACTACACAGTCATGGAGACGACTGCTGACATGACAGATGTTCAGAAGATGATTATTCACACCCTAAACAAGGAGGTTAAGACACAAAAGGCCATTGCTAAAGAAGCTGGCTGTTCACAGAGTGCTGTTTCCAAGCACATTGATGGAAAGTTGAGTGGAAGGAAAAAGTGGAAACAACCACTGCCGTAGAAGGACTGTAAAGCAAAACCTATTCAAGAATTTTGGGGGAACTTCACAAGGAATGGACTGAGGTTGACATCGGTTCATCAAGAGCCACTATGCACAGACGAATCAAGGAACTTGGTTGCAGCTGTCACATTCCTCATCTCAAGCCACTCCTAAATGAGAGACAACGTCTGAAGCGTCTTACTTGGGCCAAGGAAAAAAAGAACTGGACCATTGCTCATTGGTCCAAAGTCTTCTTTTCAGATGAAAGTACATTTTGTATTTAACTTGTAAATCAAGGTCCCAGAGTCTGGATGAAGATCCAGTCTAGCGTGAAGTTTCCACAGTCAGTAATGTTTTTGGGGTGCCATGTCATCTGCTGGTGTAGGTCCATGGTGTTCTCTAAAGTCCAAAGTCAACGCAGCTGTTTACCAGAAAATTCTAAAGCACTTCATGCTTCCTTCCACTGACAAGCTTCATGGAGATGCTGAATTCATTTCCAACATGACATGACACCTGCCCACAGTGCCAAAAGTACCAAAATCTAGTTAAATGACCATGATGTTCCTGTGCTTTCATTGGCCTGAAAACTCTCCGGATGACCTGAACCCCTATGGCTGTGATCATCAACTGATGGCTCAAGGGCCACATCAGCCCCCCACCCCCATGGCCCTATTCAGCCCCCAGAACATTATACAAGTCAGACAACTGCAGAGGGAAAAATGTATTGATGTAGATCACATATGTTTATTATTTAATTCCCTACAGCTATTAAAAAAACTAAAAACAACTGGTATTGACAGCCTTGTCCTGATTGGTTTAATTTTTGACCCATTGTACAGAAATCCACCTGTCATTCAGTATTAGAAAATATGATGCATGATAAACACAAACGTACTAGTTCATTCTCAATTAAACCTGTTATTTTCTTTTGACTTTTGTCATTTCTCTGCCCAAGAATCAAACTAAAGAAATGTTTTTTTGCATGGATGTTTCACTAATCAGAACACAGCTTATTAGCATCAAACTCAGAGATGGAGAACATAACAACCCCAGAAATTTTCAGCTAAACTATCTCAATCACCCCCTAGTGGCTGGCTATGGTATAAAGACTGGTCCCACTTTTAGGGGCTAAAATTGTATACATTTAAAAGAAAATTAAATATTTTAAGAGCATGTTCATTAGAAAATAATGTCTATTCATTTTAGTTTATTTAAAAGTATAGCCCAAAAATGTCCATTAAGGTCTTATTTTATATTCCAGTTTTTTTAGGCACTGAAATTATTCTTTTTTTATTAGCTGTAAGCCATAATCATCGAAATTAAAAGAAAGATTTTAAAATTTTTACTCTCTGTGAAATGAATCTACTGTATATAATATATGTTTCAATTTTTGATTGAATGATCATGTCCACAGTATTCTAATTTATTGAGATGCACCTGTAGATCATATTCCTGTAACCTCTGCTGCTGGGTAGTCATCATACAAAGCAACAAATGGCATGCTGCAGAAACAGCATTTTTAAATGTTTCCATGACAAAGAGTTACTGTGAGTTTCACATTAGACATTTGAAATAATGAAATATTGGATGTTTGTGTTATTAAACACAGAAAAGATCACAAACAGGTCTGAAGTCATACATATGTCTACAAGAGCCACCAAAATCAGCACAATTTAAAACTTCCTTTGGAATTTTGGAGTTTCCCCTTGTGGGACTAATAAAGGAATATCTTATCTTATCTCCGAACAGGTTTAACCAAATTCGGAGCATTTAAACCGTCACAAGGACATGGCACTGAAACACTTTGTTTTTTCCCACCTTACGCTGACTGTTAAAAAGGGGAAGTGATCCTTATATAGGATTCCAAAACTAGCAGGGGGTTATTTGAAGACAGTTGTAAAGCCATAAAACCTGCACATTCTGACTTCCTCAATATTGCAAAGAAGCTTCAGAGGCAATCAGCTGCAACATTTCCAGTGATGTTTTATGTCATGAAAGTCCTTTGGTTGTACTTATATACATATAATTAGCAGTAATGATTATGTTTAATTTTTAAAAAGGACTTAATTTGTATGATTCTTATTCTTCAGGAAGGCCTTTGACTGCTTCAACTACTTTTTCTTCTTTTACAATGTGGTGATGGGGATCAGTAACTGCATACTGAGGTTACTTTTCAGCATAATGGTGGGGACATGGCTGGTGTCACGCATCGACCGCACCATTATGCAGAGAGGATATGAAAACATGGATGCTGGTAAGCTTAACTTAAACTGTTACTTTTTGTGAAACAAACAAAACAATTATGTATGACCTCCAAAATAGATCCAAAATGCCTAGATTTTTGCTAATGTATTCAAAATGGTGGATTTCCTGTTGGAGTTTTTGCTCCAGGATACTTTTTTATAGACCTCCTTGAGCCAAATCTGTTTGCCACATAAAAAGGCAAAAAGACTCATTTATAATTCAATGATAAAGTAATTTTTCAGGCTCCTACTAAAAGAAAGCTTTAACTCATTGTCTGTCAATGTTTTTTTAAGTCAGCATGCATGCCTCCATGTTTTCCAGCAGGTGGCAGCATTACACAGAGTGTTACATAGTGCCACTGGAGATCTGACATCACAAATCAATAATTTAACATCAAGTTCATATGGATTATCTTAATTGTCATGTATTCTATTATTTTCAAAATAGTTCTTTGTGTTGGTTGGAAGGTAACTAAACAAAACAGGAAAAACATCTCTAAAGAACACTTAGGTACACTTCAGAATAATTGATGAAGAATTAAACACTTTAACTTAATTGACATTACACATAGACAAATACATACCTGGTTTTCAAGCTGAAAGGCCAGTGCTGTTGCAGACTAAATTTCCAATGAATGACTCAACAAGCAGATTTCCTCAGTTGTGCACGCCCATTAAAAATACAGTAAAAACTACTGTGAATGCAGAGCTTGTATCTGCTGTATCTTTCTCTTCCATTATTCAGGCTACACTACTTGGATTGGGATGATCTTTGCTGACCACTATCATAACAATCCAGTCATGGTGTGTTTCTGCCAGCTGCTGGTCTCCAACACACAGGAGAAATACATTGCATCTGCATACTCCACATTCAACAACACATCATCAGGTCAGTAGTGTTTCTTTGTCTTGTGATTTAGACATTCACATTAAAAAAATGATTTTGTTGTATTACATCTTATGACCTCCTTTGATTTTATTTTGTTTGATTCTGTATTTGTTATGTTATACCTGACGGCATTTCCTGTGTAATAACTTTAAGCTTTCTCTCCTCCAGAAACCCTTCTAAATAGCCCTGCCAGAAGGCGCTGGATGCTGTTTTACACCTTAATCAGAAATCCTCATCTGATTCTGCTCAGAAAGCACCACATCTCTGCATCTTCATCATCACCAACATCATCATCGCCCCAGTCAGAGACAGCGGTTAATGCTTGGGTCATGGCATCCCAAACACAGAGTCGCCCACCTGCAGAGTTATGCTCACCAGTAGAGATCCCTTTCCCACCAGCAGAAGACTGCTAAAGAAAATTTTCCACATATTTTTAAATTCTTGACCACTTGAGCTCATAACACTTATAGTTTATCTGTCCCTGGTGGATGGATGTCTGTTTAGACTGTTGATCACTCTTATAAAGGCATTTTTTAGGCGACATTTAGGTGACTAAAACTCACTGCCATAGACAAAACTTGAGGAAGAGCACTGTCAAGTTGTAGTCATTGTGATCATTTATTTTTCATCTAGGCATTTATTCTTTACACAAGGTGCTGTGGAGCCTTGAACAGTCTTATGAGGTCTTGAACTAGATTTAGTAAATTTAAGGTCTTAAATTGTTTTGATAAAAGTTTTACTTTTGCTTGTGATATGTCTGAAATTGTAGTTGGCACTTTAACTGAAACATGATCTGATACCTGATTAAATCTGCACCATCTAGTTAGGGGAATATGATTTATTATAATTGTTTGAAGAAATATTCATTAACTAGGCAGTTCACAACATTTATTGCAGCACTGTTAGAATTTTGCCCAGGGCACCAGAATGACTATGGCTGGCTCTGATTGTTGTACATAATTTGTATGTTGCTGTGAGTACAGGAATTATTTCTTTTTCCTTTTTGGTTGTCATTCAATTTGTAATCTTAATTGTGTTGCTTAAAGTTGTGGCACGTGCTTCATTTTCAATTGGAATTAATATTATTAAAGTTGCTTTGATATGCTCAAGAAACTTTGATTAGTATCTCAAAGTGTGAAGTGCTAATATTTCCCACATCACTTTAATGCAGCATAGTTTTGCCAGGCCAAGCAGCTAAGGAGCTAAACTATTTATTTAAGAAGCATTACTGGTAAATTACCCAAATTTGGTGTATGCTAGTTGTATGTTAGTTAGAAAAGAACCTGGAGTGAACAAGTCTAACATATATTCAAGATAAAGGAGACACGAAGTTAACTGTTCGTGACCCTTTGAACTTGTGGGCGAGACCATCACGTCATTTTGAATGCGGCGAGGAGAGTAGACAGCGGCAGCGTAGCTAGCAGGCGAAAAGTAAAGGTAATGTGGATATAAAACATCTTTATCTGACATTAAATATGATCCAACTGAGTAAATACTAATATCTGAAATCGAAATTTTACGTTTCGACCGAAAGTAACTTTGTGACAGGAATAATTGTACCGGTAGGTACAAATGGACCGTTAGCAGTTAGCTAGCCTCCACATTGTCCATCTGTCCCTAATGGAACGTTAAGCTGCCTCAACCGCCATTTCTCCGAGGAGAACCATTGTTGCTAAGTATGGACAAAATGGCACAGGAGACTAAGCCTTTAACACCAAGGGGACGAGTCCTGCTATCTAACGGCCAAGATCGATGATTTTGTTGTCTGTACTCCGAATTATATGTTTTTTTTTTCAACTACAGTGCACACACGTTTTTCACATGCCTGTGTGGGCCCACATAAAAAGTTTGGTCACAATATTGATTTCTATTAGCGAAAGAACTCATCTGTTAGCCGTAGAGGTGTCAGTAAATGCGTGCAAGTTGCCAAATCTTTGTGTTTTTCACCATTAGAGACACTAAGGAACAAGAAACACGTTTTATGAGTGTGACTTAAAATAGTGAGTGTTTGTTATGAACAGACGGCGCAAGACCCTGATTTTATCCTAAACAACACTGACAATATGCTAAAAGACTTGGCCATTAAGAGACAAACAGGCCACTAACTATTATTCACAAAATGAACAGACAGTTTTCAAACAGTAGCCTCAAAATAGGATTTGGATCACGTGTATTTAACCATTTAGGAGTGAGATATTACATTTTAGAATAAAAGAAGGCAGAACTAACAAATGCGTTCACACATTTTTTTAAACTAAGAGGGACTAACTTGCTTATAAAACAAACATTTGCTGAAACTTGGCTGTCTACGATCCAATATAGACATTTTGAAATAAGTTTCCAGGGATGTGTCTAACAAATGAGGTTTTATCATGGAAAGATTAACTCTTAATGTAACTGTTCATTTCTTCGACTAAAAAGGTGAGCCCGCTACAAATAAAAAAAAAAAAAAATCAATTTGGATTTGACTAGCTTATAATAGATTTTTGGTATTAAAACTGACAAATAAGTTCCGTTCTCATCAAGGAGACTCTATTTTTGATGGTGCTCAGTATTGATGTTTTGAGTTGAGAAACAAACACTTAGAAACTCTCAGTATTCTCTCCAGTTTATTTTATATTCAAGCAAGTAGACTCATGATACTATTTGTGTGTTAAATCATAATTTTATTTGCAGTATTTTCCATTATATTTGAAATGGCACATTTGACCTCTTTTTTACTGTGCAGCACATTTTTGTGCAAACAAGGTATGTCAGCATTTTCATGGGTATGTTTTCAATCAGTTAAAATATTGGTGCATTATTAATGATTGTTTTACATTTGTATTGATTTTACAATGTAGATGATTAAATTACTTCAAAGAAAATAAATGCTTTGATTAAAAGTAAAGATTTTAAATATGAGAGATGATTTATCATGATTTAATCTGTGTGGTTTCAGTTTCAAGGTGAATTTATCAAGATGTCGGATAGTGAATCCATCAAAAAAATGTTACGGTCAGTACTGCAGTCCAGCAAAGCTGGCGTGTCTGTGAACAGCCTGCAGTTTGAGTACCGATCGTTGTGTGGAGAGAACATCCCACTGAAGAAGCTGGGCTTCTCAAAACTTGAAGACTACCTTCGAAGCATCCCGTCTGTTGTCCGGTTAGAATATCGCATGGGTGAGGTGAGGGTTGTGTTTGTTTAAGTCCTCAGCTTTAATCTGCCTCTGCTTTACCTAGTGTGACTTGTTCATTTTTGCATCCCTGCACTAATGTCCTTGCCAGCTTGCATCAGCAATATGCCATCTTTCATTGAATTTATTTAAACAATATTTCTGCTCTGCAGTTACAATGTTTTGCTGCAGTGAGTCAAGAGACCGCACACATCGCTGAGCTTGTTGCCCGACAGAAGAGTTCCAAAAAATCTGTCCGCTCCCAAGTTGTCAACTGCAAGATGAGATTCAAACCCTCCAACCCATACATGCTCAACGGTAGGAGATACTCCCAGATTTCACAGATAGCTCAATCTCAGCAAAACCATAATGCTAAAAGGGCTGCAGTAGATTTAGTTGGGCCTGTGTGTGTGTACGAGGTAAACACTCTCTAATTGGTCAGTTTCTTAGAGTTTAAGAATACACTTATGCTGATACACAATTTTGACACTTTGAGATATAAATAATTCTAAGACAAGATTTAATCTTAAATAAATAATGCAAAAAACATTTTGATCAAAACATTAAACAACCTAGATTAACGTGATAAAGCTACCAAATAACATTGTTTGCACTCACTAAACAACTGAGAATGAAATTTAACAGAAGAAATCCAAAAACAGCCAGTTTGTTTACAAAGTGGACAGAACTTCTTTACAGCAGTGTCTGTGTGAGTGTATGTTTGTCACAGTGACTTCCAAGTGTGCATTTATTAATAGATTACAGATCGCCTTATTCCTCTGAAAAAAAAAAAAAAAAAAAAGAATCAAACCAAGTTTTCATAGTCTTTCTGGGAGTGATGCCTCCTAATTCAGAGACACCTGTCCCCCCTGTAATGTAACAGCCATGACAGTAGGAGCCCTTTCAGCACCACAGACGCTCTGTGTGTTCTTCTGTCATTATGTGGGTGTCAGTGATGGGCACAGCAAGCAAACTGTGTTAATGAGTTGATCTCTGATCATGTTATTTTTCCAAAAGTAAATCAGTGCAAAGTTTATGCGTAGGGAAACCCTGGATGTTCATGACCTTTATGAGATTTCACTCTTAGGCTGATGAGAGGGAGAAAAAAAGCCACTTGCTCAATTGTTTCTGAAGCTCCTTCAGGTCTGCCTGTGTTTTTAAACACATATTGCTCTGTCTACGGTAGCTGGTTTAGACCAGCTTTCAATTGAAACAAACCTGTTAGATGTGAAAGCATTGTGTTTTTTTGTTTTGTTCTTAATTTAGATTGAATAGTGATCTCTAGTGCAGTGACAGAGATATCATCCTTGAAAATTATTTCCAATGTTTTGTAATTTGTCAAACCTTTTTTCTGTAACATGCTTCCATTTTTTACAATATTAATCCAACTTATCATTCCCTTTTTCATGCTTTCAGTGAGACCAAAGACCTCTCTCCGTCAACCCTCCACAGGCAGTGCTTCCAACTGGTCATCAAATCGTTATCGACCTCATTGCACCCATGGTGGCACCAGCGCTTCAGGAGACTACAGGTGGGCAGATTTGGCATTACAGTGCTCATTAAAAATGATGGGCAGAAGCTTCTCAAACCACTCTTTTAGATGATAATGTATAAGGATACCAACAGCTATGGATTAGCTGATCTGTTATATTTCCATCTTTATGCCTTTTTCCTGCTGTTAAAGATGTGCAATCTGATACAAAGGGAAATCAACAGAAAATAATGCATTTATCTGTTGGTTCTCCATTGCTTGCTTTAGAAAGTTGGACCAAAAGTTGAGTGCCATTACCCCCATGGAGCACAGGTACCCAGTTGCTCATCCAGCTCCCCAGCCAGCTGCAAAGGAAACTGTCATGCCTCAGAGGTAAACTGTGATAAAGAGACAAATTTGCACAGCTGAAAATGTTTTTATTTAATGCAAAAAACTGATACTTGTGGATACAGAATTGAATGTTGAGCAAATTTCCTATTATGATTACTAACTGCATTAACAAAAAGTAAGCATGCTGTCACTTCTGTCATCATTGCTTTAATAACTAGTGATGACCAGATCTTCTCCTTTATTATAATTAAAACTTTGAACTAAAATATGAGCTTTCTAGCGAGCAGTCTGAGGAAGGGTGACATTATTAGTACTGCTGGTGTATTAATGTATTTTTTTATGTGAAATGTGTCAACTTTAGGTACAAAGTTGATAAAGTGAATTCATGTGGAAGTATAAACAGTTTATTAAAAATATGTAATATTTAAAAGATTGATCTGTTGTCTGCAGGAAAGAGAGTAGTTTAGTGACCTGCAAGCAGCCCAGAGGTAAGCAGAATCTTTTTGTGCAGCCACACAAGATTCATTTAAAATTTAACAGATTAAATTTTAGTCTGGAAGTGTGATGTTATCCCTGCATTAGAATTGGGCAGTATCTATTTTTTTTAAATACCATCATACCCTAACTAAATTTCAACATGGTATACAGTATAACATACCCCCACACCCCGAAAAAAAAGTGCCTCCACAGTGCTTCATTTAATCTTTTATTAAATGCTTCAGTTAAAAAAACACAATGTGTTGAGCATGTTTCATATCATAGAAATTAACATTTACTTCAGGACACAGGTACAAATTATTTTTCTCTCTTTTCCTCTCCACACAGATGTGTGCCCTTTTCCCCTCTGCTCCTTCCAGAGCTAAAATGAGACATAGGCCCAATCCCATTTCTACCCTTAACCCTCAGTCTTACCCTCAAGCTCAACCCTCAGTCTTAACTCACCCCTCAACACCAAATGTAAGGGCCATCTCATGACTTAGAAATGGGACACCCCTTAATTGCAGTTACGATTACAGACTGTGGAGGGCAGTAATGTGCCAAAATGTTGTAGTCTGTCGATTCAAAGGAAGAAGAAAAAGAAGGAGAACATGTTAATATTCAACCATATAACATGTATGAACACCACAACCGTGGACATGTTCAGCTGAAAGTCACAGTATAACATGGCCATTAGCTAACGCCAAACACCAGTTGTAACTAGGGTGGACATTTCCACAGCACCAAAAAGGAGGACACTCTGCAGCCCTTAGTGCAACAAGAATAATCAAAACAAATAGGATTTAGTGTATTCCCCACTACTACACAATTTTGTCCATGATACTGATGGTATCATGATACAGTGATTCTGAGATACTCATTGAAGGAGAGTTTGACCCAGGACCACCCCTGGCCAAAGGCCCTAAGCAGACTCTGATATGAGGCCTCCCTCTATTACCCAAACATACTCACTGAACATTACTCAAAAGTATCCTAAAATAACTAAAGGATATATTACTACAATAATGAAAAATAGAAAGTTTTTGCAATTTAGCCCGAGTTAGTAGCATATAAAAGACACAGTTCTTAGTAGGAGTGCACCGATTTGTGATTTTCTGGCCAATCACTGATCACCGATCTTTAAAAAGCCTGACCTGCCGATTCCGATTTTTTTTATAATTGACAGCTTACACCTTCAATGTTCCAATATTATTTTATTGAAAAACACTGAACAATACCCGTGAAACAATACAAACTTGTTGTTGTAACTGCACATGAGGTAGTGCTCTCAAATATAAATGAAAAGTTTAGAGCATTGCTGTCCAAACTACTAAATTATATCAGTTCCTTTAGTCTTTCATTTTTCACATTTTAGTAGGTAGGGGTACATATGAAACCAATCTTATCAACTGATCTTATCTAAGTATCGGCCGATCACCAATCCCCCAAAATTAAGGAAATCAGCGCTGATTCCGATTTTGGCCGATCGATCGGTGCACCCCTAGTTCTTAGTAAAATTATCATTAATTTTAATGATCATATTCCTTGTTGCAGTAATCAGGATATTTATAATTTCCATCTGTCTAAAAAAACGTGGTCACTATGGGTTAATTATTTTCTTTATAACATTAATCCCACTTTATTAGCTCTCTATTGGGGTCTTCTCCTCAAAATTAAAAAATAATGTAAACCAGATGATCTTGCCCCCCTTACACCCCCTCACACACACCCCTGCACATCTCCCCTTCCCTCACACACACACCCCCTGCTCATTTCCCCTTCCCTCACACACAGCAGCTCATCCGTTTTGCTTCTTACTCTTCGTCTCTGTGTTTCTGCTTCAGTGTTATCTTTTGTTAAATCACCTTTATATACATTGTCTTTATTTATTTTCGCCTGCGATCTGATTTAAAACAGCTGATCTGCGCGAGGAAGTTTGACAACGTCAATTAATTCCTGATCAGAACCAGCACAGAAACTTCACAGAGTTTCATCATAAATTCACAAACTAAACAATGATAGAAGTTGATGTTTGACAAGAGAGGTCGCAGAATAACGGGTGAATTTACGGGACAGACGTGATGAAAGTTTCTGTGCAGCTAGTATAGGGAGAGAGAGAGAGGGAGAGCGAGCGGACGCACGTACTTTATCGATCACGGATGGCACCGATCTCCAAAAATATGTAACTAATGTGTGACAGCCAGGTAAAGTTTATGTTTGGTCAACGCTGTATATACATTATCGAGATCATATTTAACATACAAACACTGGACTGTTGTGCAGAGAAAGAGAGCAATGGCAAATAATCCATAAAATATCAATAAACTAAGACATTGGAGTGGTTTTTGTAATTTTTAGATCTCTATTAACACAGAAATTTACATTTATAGCTTGATTTCTTCCCCGCATTCGCCGCCATCTTTCTTTGAGTGATAACCCCTAACACCAAGGGAGGTCCAGGAATAGATAAAAATTGAGCAAGATAACGCCCTCAATCTCACCCCTTAAGCTCAATTTGGGAGTATTGGGACAGCTCTCGTACTTAGCGGGATCGTGCATTTTGAGACTGAGGGTTAAGATTGAGGGTTGGGGGAGAAATGGGATTCAGCCATAATAACCTATTATTATATGGGATCTGGAAATGTTAAGTAATGTTCGGTGTGCTTTTAAACAGATGAAAGATTGGCCTTTAATATAGGTACATCTTAAAAAAAAAAAAAAAGGCAAATCATGAAAAAGTTCAATATTTTTTGTCACTCATTTCAGCAAGTCAAACCCATATATTATGTAGACTCATTACACATAGAGTGAAATATTTCAAGCCTTTATTTCTTGGAATGTTTATGATTATGGCTTACAGATAATGAAAACCAAAATTCAGTGTCTCAGAAAATTAGAATGTTTTTCTCTCTCCGTGTCTCTGTGCGTAATAACTCAGCTGATCTCTTTTCCCTATTGTATGAATAGAATTTAAAATAATAATCCACAATTATACTAAAATACAGTATCTATGAACATGAATCAATGTCCCATGTGCTTCAAACACATAAATATCGGCCTTAATTATTTATATCTGTGTTGTGCAGCCAGGTGAGCTCCATCGTACCACGGGTTTACTTTATAGGATGCTTATAAAAAGTTACGGACTACTTTAGAGCTTTAAATAACTTACAAACATCGATAAACTTTATATTTTCCAAAAAATGGGCCTAGAAAAGTGTAGGCATTTTTAAGATCTGTTGATGGGGTCATTTTGCTCAACTTTGCTCCTGCAGCATGCAGCACCTGTGGTTATTAATAGCCCAAACGTTGACGTTTCTCAACACTGATCCACATACAGAAAGAAGAACTAGAGAGTTTTGTAAACTCATGATGCTGTGGATCACATTACAGCCAGCAGTGCTCTTAAACACTTTGACTTTAGAGAGGACCACACCGCTGTGCCAGCACCATGCCAGGAAGCCAGGCCATTGCGCACAGCGCACTAGTTTAAATATGCCAGTATAGCTCTGAGCGTCTTCATTATTTGCCATATTGAAATTAAATCATAAACAGGATTTCATTAATCATGTTAAAGCATCTTCACACACTGGCAGTGGCGCTGCTGGTGGAGAGGGACATATATTTTCAAGGCATTTGTTTTAAAGCATGCACTCATTACATGGCCCAGTCTTAATGACAGTAATTGAAGCAATACCGTGACTATTTTTTAATGCCCTGTTAAATGGTATTACCGTATTACCACCCATTCCTACCCTGCATACCCTGCCTACCCTGGGTCACTAACTGGCAGACCGCGGTCTGGGTCCCAGACACCATCTGATACGGACCTGGTCCCGCACCAACAATCATTAGTTTAAAAGGGAACTTTAAATTTGATGAGGCACTTCTATTTTTGCTGGTGCAGCTATTCTAGAATTTACGGTACTGGTTTTGCAGACCAGACGCACAGACCAATTGCATGCGAGTTAAGCCATCTCACGTTACGCTACTTGGCCAATGAACTGTCTGCATTTCAAGCGGTAAACACTGGCACTGCTGCATTCAAACAGAGGAAGACAGAAAGAGAAAAGAAAAGAAAAAGAAAGACAGAGTGTAGTCCAGGGGTGTCGAACTCAATCACAGCAGGGGCCAGATTCTGGATTCAGGACTAACCTGAGGGCCTAACTGGGTCACCTTTTTAACCAGAAACTATCAATCTTGTTTCACTGGTAATAAAATATGAAAAAAAACTTAGCACTGATGTTAAATGATTTTGACATTAAAAAAGCTAAAAAGATAAGTTTAAAGGCCCACAATCAGAGAAAAGTAAATTTATTAGTTCAAAAAGGTCAAAACATGAAATTTAAAAATAATGTTTTTAATGGCAAATATATTTGAAAATCAAAATCATTAATTTAAAAGGTCAAAATATGAAATAAAAATTGTAATCATGAAATTAAAAGTCAATATGATTCATAATTTTAAATTGTGATTCTTAAAGGTCAAACTATTGGATTATCAAGTCAAAGTTTTGAGTTGAAAATATGATGTAAAATACAAAATAATTGGTTAAAAAGGTCAAATATCACTTAAAAATTAGAATTATGAATCTTAAAGCTCAAAATACTATGTTAGAAGTCAAAATTATGGGTTGAAATGCTAAAACTATAACATTAAGAGTCAAAATCCAAAGTTTGAGTCCTAATTGTGAGATGCTGAATTGAAAATGTGAAATTTAAACACAAATTAATTTCTTTTTCCACATTCCTGACTTCTTATCTAAATTTTTTTTTTTACTCTTTCTTGTGGGCCAGATTTTACTGTTCCATGGGCTGGATTTTGCCCCCGGGCCTTGAGTTTGACACCTGTAGACGAAAAGAAGAGTGAATTGGTTATGTTAAGATTTGTTGAATTTAATATAGCCTAATGTGAAGTTGGTAGAGACAGTTAAAGCACTTTATTTTATGTATTTTTTTAAAGACTTTATGGAGTAATACATTTTGTCAATTAGCTTTAAACTGACATTCAAATTATACTTTCCACTTTTACTTCTGTGTGTGTTGCTTTGTTTAAATAAAAAGTTGTGCTTCAAATAAAATTAACAGCATTAAAGGAAAACAAACTATCATATTTTATCAGCGCAACAAGTCCCTGAAATCGCATCCAGCTCCACATATCACACTAACTCAAGTTAGAAATTATGATGTTCTGGACATTTAGTTTAACACATTTTCTCTGACTTGACCTCTTTGAGTTTTAGTTGATTTAAATCCTTGGTTCTGACCTTGGAGGTTGGCACTCAAAAGTTGGTTTCAAAGCCATTTTTAGTTTATGGTGGACTTGTGACTGGGAAAAAAAATTGTCAAAAGTCTATAATTTTCTTTAAGGGGTGAAAGTTAACTAATGACATTTACTCAAATTACTGTAATTGAGTATCTCTTTTGCACACTTGCACTTTTTTGAGTACATTTTGAAATCAGTAATTCTACTTTTACATGAATATTTTGGAGGGAAGTGTTGTACTTCATTACATTTTATAAAGCATCAATAACTGAGTTAAAAAAAAAAAAAACTCCATGTCAAAACAATATGAAACATGGCCAGTAGTTTGGCTTTGACGACACATGATGGTCAGTTGCTCTTAGTGAAAGAATAATTCCACATCACATACCAAAACAGCTGTTGCATTTCACTTTATTCTAAAGGTAACTTTACTTGAACAACTTGCGTGGATATCTATTTTCTCGTATTGTTATTGCCAATAAGTAAAGATCATATTTCACTGTACAAGTTGCTTGGGTATCAAAACTAGCATTACAGTATTTAGAGTCAACTTTAAATTTGATACTTTTAGTTTCACATGAGGTGATTTTTAGACCAGTAATTTTCTATTTAGGTAAATTTTATCCAAAGTAACTTTTATAATACTTGAGTACAATAGTCTTGTTTTCTCCATCTCTGTGTGTTTTAATTTTGAAGGATATGTTTGCATGTCATCCCATCTCATCCTTGATCTGTGCCAAGTCCACACTGCCCCATTTTGCCTTCAAAACCATTTTATTTGATTTTGTTAAGGAGGTGGTGGGTCCTGATGCTAGACCAGTTGAGGACCATTGCTTTAAATGTTTGACTCATCTCTTGTTTCCTATTTTTCCCTTGAAACATTTACAGTGCTGTGAAAAAGTATTTCCCCCTTCTGATTCCTGATTGTTTTTGTATATTTATCATATTTAAATGTTTCAGATCACCAAATCAATTTTAATATCTCACAAAGACAGCTCAAGTAAATACATAATGTAGTTTCTAAATGATGATTTATTTATTAAGGGGGAAAAAATCTAAACCTGTTTGGCCATATATGAAAAAGTAAGACTAAAGACTAAATTAGCTTTAAATTTGTCTTATTGTCATTCTGGCACATGCTCACTTTTTTATTTTGTAACATTTTTTAAAAGGTGAGCCTCAGGGAAGTATCTCAAGAACTAGCCAATCACAGGTATAGTATAAAATCTCTTACCTTGTCACATTACTACTGGAAATATTTTTATAGCTTGTCTTTATGTTTTCCTAATTTCATCTTCATTTTGTGTGCAGGTAGTTAAAACTGAATGAAATTAAGTCAGATGTATGTTTTTTTTTTTTTATTTCACCTGTTTGTATTTTTATTTCTGAGCAGTGTTAAAATAAACAAAGAAAAAAACAAAAACTTCCTTTATTCATAAAGGCACAGGGACAAACTTGGCTGATTCATTTTGTGAAATCTCTCCCTGTAGTCTTGTCACTATGACGTGGAGCTGGTGCAGAGCAGGATGACTCAGCTCCTGGAGAAATACTGCAGCGGAGTGTGGATGTCGAAGCTTTCAGGGCTTTACACTGGCATGTTTGGACAGGAGCTCCACCCTCAGGGGCTCGTTGATCTGGACAAGTGGACAGACATCTGTATGGTGAGTCCCTCAGTTCTCATTATACAGGGTAAAATTATCAATCTCCTGTTCAAAAAAATGGAAGTTTTGTGAAGTTTTGTGAGTGTGAATTTTGAAAGACACATCTGTCTTTTTAAGGGAGGATTTATCTTTAAATGTAGATAAAACTAACTGTATTTAAGAGATATAAATAGCAAAACTTTTCCAGTTTTGTTTATCAGTTTTTTGCCTTTATTGATGCAGCAGTACTTTATCAGGGACTCTAAGGAGTTGTATAATTCTCTTTTTCTCCTCACTGTTTGTCTCGGCTCTCTGTTGTTCACAGGTGGAAAAAGCATCCATCACTTCTCGAGCTGACTGCCTTATCTACCCTCCTCTGCCTCCTAAGCCTTCTGTTGTCCCAAGAAATGCTACAAACAACATCCCTTTAACTTCTTACACTAACTACAGCACTGAAACCAAACTCATTCCTTCTTGTCCATCAACACCTGAACAACCTTCACCTACTCCCTGTTCTAATTCTCAACCTAGATTTACCTCCCAGAACCCCTTGGCTAAGCCGACCTTTTTGTTTAGACCTGAACCTGTTAGTACATGTTCAGGCAAGCAGTCTCCCCCAGTCACATTGCTAAGCCCTGCCCACAACCCAGCTCTTTCCTCCCGGTTCCCCCCCTGTGCCAGTTCAGCAGTCAGTTCAGACAGTGATCGTAAAGAAAACTTTCCTGCAGCTACACTCAACCAACACAAAAACACTCCACACTTAGCCCCCACCTGGACTTGCCCCGTTAAAACAAACGCCCCTCCATTGTCCACTTCCCACATGCCTGGCCCTGACATCTTGCCACTTCTGAAGGTTACCTTCACCCCTTCTCCAAACCCTCCCCCTTGCCCTCCATCAACATCTGCTGCTGTTTTGTCACCTGAAGTGCGTCAAAAATTAAAGGAGCTTCTGTCCAAATACAGTCAGGGGCTCTGGGTTCAGGGTTTGCCCCAACTCTTCATGGATACATTCAAAATGCCGTTCCCTGTGCATGTTCTGGACAACATCTCTCTTTTGCTGGATATATGTGATGTGGAATACCCCGTACCAGGTGACAAGACAAAGGTAAGTTGGGAAAAAAAAGGTACAGCATGATGTACCAGAGGAAAAACAAGCTGGGTTACTCATCTGCTAGGGACAGTTACTTAACTGCCATTTCCAGGGATGCAGTTTGATAGGAAATGAAGCCTTCTGCAAGCAGCTGTTACTACAGCTGTATTATTTCAGCGTGTATGTAATACTTTGTCTCAGCCAGGTGTATAAGGTACTGTTTGGTTATTTGTTAGAAGGCAGTCTTTCCCTCAATTAATAGAGTTGGTACTTTAGTATCAACATGCCATCAGAAATGTTCACATTGCTGATACCGACCATTTAAGTTTTAAGCTAATATCTGCCTGTACTGATATCAAGCCAATGATATTGTGCATCCCTGAGATGGTGTTTCTTTTTTCTGTAAAATATTGCACTTAGAAGGTCATTGCACACGTTCATTTTTAATTTTCATCCGAAAGTGCTGCAAGTTAAAACGACAGCCATGTTATTATGTGTTATTATGTTTGTGCTCTCATTCTGAACTTTTTGTCATTATTATATTTATTTTTCAGAACAGGCTCATTTTTTTGCACTTTATCATGCTGGTCCATGTCATTTAAATGGGTAACCACTGTGCTTCCCTTTTTTTCACCATCTCCCCCCTTTTCTCTCCTTTGCACTGAATCCTCACGAAGAACACTCTGCTTGCCGTTGTATTTTGTGCATATCAAACACTAAACATGATAGATAAAGGGCAAAATTGTCATGTCATGTCATGTGCCATGTCACATGACTAAATTAAAAAGATGTACCCTATCTTCCTGTCAAACTTGGCACAGCACTGGGATGCACAAGCTTGTGCAAATTAGAGCTGGGGCGACGCGTCAATGCCATCGATGATGTAAATAAGCCGATTCATGTCACGTGCATCAAGTCGTCGCGAGGAGAAAGATGGCTGCCCCCTGTCAGAGGGTTAGCCGTTGAGAGTTGGCTCTGCCGAAGACGAGCTTGTTGGGGAGAATCCTCGCTAATTCTTCTAAAGTTTGGGAGTCCTGACAACATGGTGCTCTGCAAGCTTTACAGAGTTTAAACGGAGTATCACAGTAGCACCGCCGCTACGTTCAAGCACTTGAAGAGAAAGCATCCAGGGGAAGGTTGACAAGACTGCAGCGGGAGCAAAATGGCGCAGTAAGTAGTTTTCACTTTTTATCCCCGACTGAACACAATGTATTTAAATGTTTTTAATCAAAAGCTTTCCCCAGTATCACTTCTGAATGCTACACTAACGTAGCACAACATTGTCTTTTCACATTGTTGTTGTTATACACTCGTTCTTTACTGTCAAACGTGTTTAAGAAATGAAGTGTCTCTAAATGTCATTGTTTAAGTCTTTGAATGTTGTTACAATCAGTACATTTTTTTAGTTTTTCTTCACTCCACACCGATGTAAAATATAACACAAAGTGATTAAAAAAGTCTGTTTAAAAATTAAGTCAAGTTTTAAGGTAGAAATAATAACTCTGATTAGAAGATTATTTATCCTGAAGGAAATTTAGGGAAGTTTATATAAATTGTATAAGAGTTATATCTAGGCTACAGATACCATTTATTGTATACATTTATTTTATGTCTTTATTTTTAGGATTATTTTTACATGTATGTCTAGCAGTTTTGATAAAGAGATGCTTATTTAAAAATTATGACTTAAATTTCTTTAAATATGCTTTTTGTGTCTATTTTTTCAGAAAAGGAAAAGGCACCCGGGAGGATTTTTCTTTTCGTGGGAGCCCCAGTGGCTAAACACCTCAGATGTCTGCTGAGCTTTCCACACAATCAGTGTTTTGCATACATGTCACGCATTTTTGTTTGAGAGAAGAATTAAAGAAAAGTCTAAATATAAGTGACAAACTTCTGAAATGTATTTGCAAAATTCATAATCATATTAATTCCATTACCGCCCCCAAGCCTATTCACCCTGGAATAATCAATAGATTAATCGAACTCACAGAGTAAATAGTCGCATTATTAATCAATAATAAAAGAATCAATAGGGACAGCCCTAGTGCCAATACCCATGAGGTCTCTCTCAGGGTGATTGTACTCAGTTTTTTTCTTTTTTCAAGGAGTCAAAGACCCACTGAATTAAGTTCACAGATTTTATATTTAGTTACTTTTTTCAGTAGAAGACAATTTTGACTCCTGTGCCAGCATTCGATCTTTTTTTTCCTTTTCTTTTTTTTTTTTTTTTTTTTCTTTTTAAGCATTCAATCATGTCACTGGCTTCAACTGCTACAGGACATCTGCTTACTTTCTGATTTGCTCAGATCAGTGATGAAAAGAGCTCCCAAACTTCATAGTAAGGCCTGTTACTGAAAAAAATATCCATCCTGGGTAAAGGTGGTGAAATTGGAAGAATAAAGGTTTATTAAGGATTTAGCAAGCTGAGACAATAATTTATGATGTGTTTGGGGTCAGCTTAGTAAAATTAGACAAATGTAAGGAAAATATAAGGATGCTTTCAAATGTAAAATCAAGAAAATAGAAATTTAGTTCTTGAAAAGGTACTTCAATAAATGCAGTTGTGAAGATGAGGAATGTGTTTTTGTTTCAGGGATGTATTGAATCTGACATTTATAACTTAAGCTCTGCTCAGCCTAAACCACTTCTGTTTTAAATGCCTTGTCATTAATGATCTCTCATCTCAGCTCTTGCATCTGACCCCTCTGACCCTGTTCCTTGCTCTGCAGCTCTTGATAAGTTTGAGCATGTGTCTGTCGTTTTTAGAAGATTTGGTTGTCCATATTAAGCCATCACGTTCTCTCAGATTTATGAAGAGTTTTTAATGACATCCTCCTGGCAAATGACACTGGTGACCATGTAATTCTTGTGCTGTTGGACCTAGCTGCAGCCTTTGACACTGTGGACCACAGTACCCTAGTGGCTCGGCTACACCACCTAGTGGGTATCTGTGGTACTACACCGTATTGTATCTGGCTGACAGAAGTTTGAGCGTAAGCTGTGGAAATTCAGAATCCTCCATCCCGAGAAAGCATGGCATTTCTTTCCACTGTTATGCTGACGACAGTAAGATATATGTGCCGCTGAAAAAGAAAAGTGCTTTCTACCTCAAACCACTCCTGGCATGTCTTGAAGACATCAACTCCTGGATGGCTTTGAACTTTTTAAAATTTCAATGAGAAAAAAACAGAAGAGATGGTGTTTTGTCCCAGTGGCCCTCGTGTACCCCCTTCTGTTGACTTGGGCCCTTTGGCTGATTATCTTAAGCCAGCAGTCTCAAACTTGGGTTCTAAGATGGACAATGATTTTAAGTTGGATCAGCAAATTAGCTCTGTAGTGAAGTCCAGCTTTTTTCAGATTAGGCAGCTGGCAAAGGTGAAGCTTTTTCTTGCACAACAGCACTTTGAAACAGTAATCTATGCCTTTATCACATCTCGGCTGGATGACTGTAATGCACTTTATTTTGGAGTCAGTCAATCCTCCCTCACATGTCTCCAGTTGGTGCAAAATGCAGCCGCTCGCCTCTTAACTGGAGTACGTAAGAGGGAGCACATTACTCCCATCCTGGCCTCCCTCCACTGGCTGCCTGTGCACTTTAGAGTCCATTTTAAGATTCTTTTATTTGTTTTTAAATCTTTAAATGGTCTGGCCCCATCGTACCTCTCTGAGCTCCTTCACCCCAATGCTCCTGCTCGGTGCCTCAGGTCAGCTGATCTGCTGCTCCTGGAGGTACCGAGGTCAAAATGGAAGCTCAGAGGGGATAGAGCTTTTTATATCACTGCTCCCAAATTGTGGAACAAGCTTCCCTCCCACATTAGACAAGCCTCCTCACTGTCCATTTTTAAAACTCATCTTAAAACCCATTTTTATTCCTTAGCTTTCAACCCCTCATGAGACTCTGCTCCTGTTTTATGGTTTGTCTTTAGTTATTGTTTTATTGTTCTTAAATTGTTTTTAAAAACAATGAAATGATTATTTTAGTGTTTATACCTATTAATTGTTTTAATTGTTTTATCTCTGTATTATGCCTATTTATGTACAGCACTTTGTTTCAGCTGTGGTTGTTTTAAAGAGCTTTATAAATAAAGTTGGGTTGAGTTGGGTGTCTGTTTCCTTATTCAGCTAAGTGCTGATTTAAATTTCGTCTAACCACTTAGTCTAAAGAGGAGAAAATCCCTAGAAAACAGTCAAATCCCTCACAGGGTCATTGTGTATGCTGGTGTGATGTTAGTCTGATACACTCACTACAGCATGGCTAACATTAAAAACTAGTGCCACTGGCCTTCGTTCCTCTTTGCAGATTAATATCATGCCTTGGTATGTGGCCTCTTTCACTTCAGTGAGTGGTTACATGCGAGTTCAACCCTCGACAGCCTATGTACCACTTTATTTCCATTTATTACTTTCAAAAACTGTCGTACTGCGCTGCTCCTGCTACAGTCTAACCGCTAAGCCTCCGCTGAGCTTCTCATATTTACCTCCGGTGAATTGCCAGACAGGAAGACAGTGGCCATTAACTGAAGCTACAGTGGCCTCTAGTGGCGGGAGGTTCATTACAGTTAAAAAGAGCATTATAGACCATGATTTCAAGACTGTGTTCATAAAAAATGATAGGTAATTAGTTTAACCGACTCATAAATCCTGCGCCGGCTAATTTGATAAACAAATTTAAACATTCTACCGATTAACCATGCGCATCCCTAATTGTCACTTCGTCTTTCCACCAAACTCACTTTAAGCTCTTCAGGCAGCTAAAGCTAAGAGATGCCCTTCTTGTATTTTTTAATGTTGTCATTGTGCTTCCCTATCTTCAGGCCATCCTGTACTACTCAAGCAGAGCAGAAACAGAAACCAAAAATGGAGCAGAAGGCAAACAACGTAGCAGCCACTTCCTTCCCTCTGGTCTGGAGGTCCTGAGCCCTGTGGTACCTCCAAGTCTGGTTTTTCCCACTGAGCAGTACCCCTCTGTGCTGGTTACTGATGCCTCGAGCAGCAATGCTGTCACAATAAGGCAAGACAGTGATAAATTGTCAACAAAGCTAAAAACGTATTTTCACTTGCATCTAATTGAAGCCTTTCTGCCATTACATATCCAATACTCAGTTGAAGCTTTGTAAGGAACAAGGTAGCAGATATTAACTTTGATGAATGATGCAGACTATATTCACATGATATATACAGTATACTTGAGTACAGGATATTGTATCCTGAACATGTTGTTTCTTGGAAGGAGGAAACATTTTTATTAAACTGGCCAAAAATATTATAAAACATACATTTTAGATTTTCTCATTTCCCCAGTTTCAGTGCACCTGCAAGTCCCAGGTTGCACCCTCATTCAATGTGTCATCCAATGTGAAGCAGGCTGGCTCTGAAGATTACCATACCCATAGAATGCTAAACAAATATGTCTCTCTGTCCAGGTATGTAGGTGAGAACTACTCAAACGCCCAGGAGGCTATGGAGGAGTCGATGCAGTCATTCTACAGCCAGTGCTCCAACCAGCAGCCTCTGTCTGACCCTGTGGCCGGTCAGCTGGTAGCAGTCAGAGGGGAAGACGGGGAAGAGCTGGCCAGAGCTCAGGTTATGGAGGTTAAAGCCAAAGAAAAAGTCAAGGTAAATAACACAATGACTCTGTTGATAGCATTAAGACCCCGGGCTGGGGTACAGGTCCTGTCTGTTTGAGTTTGAAATTGTCTAACAGGGTTCCCGCAGATCCTTAAAAAGTCTTGAATTTGACTCTTTGAAACTGATGTTTCAAAAAGTCATATTTTTACCAGTGAGAGATCTAGCTTTGTAGATGGCACTTTGGTTATGACGTGTCTCCATCCAATCTTCGTTTTCAGCTATGTGGTAGTTATCCTTTATTTATGTTATGTGATGGTTAATGGCATTTACAGCAGTACAATCTGTACCTCTGTGTGTGCACTAGCCCTGCCCCTTAGTGTGTGAGGAAGGGGTGAGCGCTTAGAGAGGAGGCTTCAGTGCTAGAGAGATTTTAGCAAAATAATTTAAGACGGAAGAAAAAAATATACAAGCACAAAGAAAAGGCTCATTGTTTTTAAAGGCTGCTCCACAATGCAGAAAAAAATCAGTGGCTGCAGTGTTACAGCTGTACAGTAAGTGTTACAAAGTTCTTTGTCCATACCTGCTCCCTCATGTCTGTATTGCTTTTCCTTTCTCTGAAGAGATATGCACAGCATATCTTATTACTGTTTTGATGTTAAGCTCTATGGAAGGGAAATAATGATTTCACATTAACAAATAAATATTGAAGCACACTATATATAAACATACCACAAGAGATGCATCAACTATTATAGACTAACATATACAGAATATTTGTAACTGAATGGTGAGAACAAGACAAATCCTCTGAAATGAAAGACTAAAAACAAAAACACACAATGACTGAGAGAGAGGCAAAATTGGTTTGCTAAAGTCAGTTTCTAAGGTGTATAACTTGTTAAGTTAATCAATTAAAAAAAACAGATTCTTATGTGTTAAATAAGATAATCCCCTTATTTTGGTGAAATTTGTTGTTAATACTATTTTGCATTAGTCTTTTTTGATGTAATTTCTCTTTGACATGTTAAAATGATCAAGTAACAAATTCAGCTAACTATGTGAGCTCTAGAAAGAAAGTAGCATTTGTTTTTTGTTGATGAGTAATCTATATTTTTGCATCTGTTTAGGTCTCACTCAATTTTAACCACAAGTTGTTGCATAAAGATTAATCAAAGTTCAGCAAATTCAGGGTTGGATTCTCAATTTAGATGAAGTTCAGACCTAAAACTACAGTTCTTTAAACACACAATTTAAAGTTTCAGGATAAAGAAATGAACAAATTCCTGAAGAAAAGATTTCAGCTGATGTAGGTCTCTTGGGTCCACCTAAGACTCCACTAACTTATTTGTTCATATTTCATATTTACGGCTAATATAGGCAGATTATTATTGCCAAACTATCGGTTGTAAATATCTTCAGAAATTTTCATATCTGCCGATACCAAAATCATGCTGATAATATTATGCTTCCCCAAAAAATATCATGGAGGTAGAAAGTGCCCCACCCCCCACCCCCACCCCCACCACTTGAGACATTAAATGTGAAAGAAATTGCCAAATTTGGGTGCTTTGCCAAAAATGTATTTGTCCTGCACTATTTGACATTTAATGAAAAGCCAATTAAATCAGAAAAACCTGTATTGATTGTCCATTTCATGCCCTATAAAGGTCTTAAAAAGTCTTGCCTTTGATTTTTAAAATTATGTAAAAATGCTGTGCTTAAGTATTGATCAATGCTCTAGCAGCAGAATAACTGTTTTCCTGTTTGTCTGTTAACCAGGTATACTACGTTGATTACGGGTTCTCCGTGGAGACAGATAGGACTAATCTGCTGGAGGTGCACCATGACTTCCTGTCATTGCCATTCCAGGCAACTAATGTTAAACTTGCAGGTATAAAGAAGATTAGGACACTACTTAAGGAGCTGTTATTCAACTGAAGAATCACAGGAATGTTTCAATAAAAGTAAAAATATGCTAAGGGATGTACAACATACTGTATTACGGTTGTCATTTAAAGATCTGCTTCTGTTGTTCCTCTTCATAGCTCTCTACTGATATGTACTTCACTTCTCTCTCCCAGGTCTTGAGACGTTCAGCTCCCATCCACAGCTGCTGTCCTCCTTGGACAAATTAGCAGTGGGGAACATTCTTCTGATGGAGACACTAGAGCTAGCAGAGAATAAGATTCCCACGGCAGTGCTGTATGACACTTCGCAGGATGAGGACATCAACATCAACTCCACCTGTCTGAAGGCTCTTCAGGACAAGACCATGAACAACCCTCTGACTGTAAGGATGATGGTGCTAACTATATGTTTAGTATGAATAGGGCCAGATAAAAAGCTGGAATGACTTTCTCGTCATTCTAACATCACAATTTAGTCCTACCAATGAGCGATGCTGTTCACTGCTACTTTATTCACTTCATTGGATTAACTCACGAATGTGGCCCAGATCTGATTTGAAAAGATTGGATTTCAATGTGACTTGTGTTTAAACTGTCAAGACAAAAACTTCATCAGTGGAAACAGTTCAGTCAATTATGGCGGAAGAGAATCAGGTCATTTTAGCCTATTGTATGAATGCAGCCTAAGCCCTACACATCATTAAATCTTTATGTTGCCTGCAGGTAAATGCAACATATCGGGATGTTTGTGTCACAAACATTTGTGCAAACGGCATCATTCACTGCCAGCTGCCCTCCAGAGGAACAGCAAGACTCAGCAAGTTGCTTGAGGACACAGAGGCCATCCTTAAGACTCAGGTAGGGAACACGTTACTGAAAAGTTTGAAGTGCTGGAGACTGTGGAACAAAATTGCAACAGTGAGGCATGGATGGCCTAGTGGTTGTACCAATGAATGCTGGTGGCCTTCGTTCAATTCTGGCCTGTGGCTCTTTCACCACATACCATTCCCCTCTCTCTCATCCTTGTTGCTGGTGGGAAATTTGCACCCGCCACCTGACAAATGTGGGCACTGATTTTGTTACAGTAAACATCATAAATTAAACCCCTTTTTCTGTTTGGTCCAGTTAAATTTTTGAGCAAAGCCAAGCAGACCTACAAGCTTATGACCTCTTTTGGTCAGTAGGCGGATCCCAAGTTGTTATCATTAACAGTCTTTGGTCCTTGGGCTTCGCTCGAACTGGAAGTAGTTTCTGATCCGCCATCTTAAAGACCGTCCCAAAGACCCCTAAGTGGTTTGAAGACCAAAGCCATAAGACAGAGGACTGAGATTTGAAGACCGATGAGCAGACACACATGAGAGCAGGCTTCTCTTTTTACTCAGAGACATGTCCCCTTATTGGATACTACTCTCTGACTGGACACTGCTACACAGTGGTTGTCAGTGAAACTTCACAACACCAGCAGAGGTAAATAATAGAGGAGAAATGGAGTTTATAACAGATGATGAACGGACTCTCAAGGGAATATAAACATCAGAAGTTTAAAAAGGCTCAATAACTGATGGGCTGGGATTTGAAAGGGGTTTAAAATAAGCATTTATAGTAAAATATTGAGCATACATTTAATAAAACTAATAATAAAGAGTGAATCAGTATGGAGTTTAATATTTAATTTGTTTTCTGATTCACCTTCAAACATAAAACATGTTAAAAGCTCATAAAATCAAAAGATTCAGAAATAAATCTTTCCTTTCCCACCAACCACCCAACATCATTTAGAAGTTTTTTTCAGGCTAAATTTGGTCCATCACAGCCTTGATTTAGTCAAAAGATAGTCGTAGAAAAGTGAGTCATGTTTTGTCTGTCTGATTTGGTCCACATTTAGTCCAACAATAGTTGTTTAAAATATGACCATATTATGGCAGCGTCTTTATAGAGACATCTTTTCAATGACCTGCAGATTGCGACAGTGTTTAGACATAGTGGAGACGTTTTAACGTCTTAACAACTAATTTTTGCAGGGTGGGTTAGTAGTCAGATATTTCTGTTTATTAGATTATGAAGAGAATTAAAGTCAGACAGCAGCAGTCTGTCAGGAAGAAACATGTTTTGAATCATCGCGGCATCAAAGTTTCTATCAGTCTGATTGTTAGTGAGCGTCAGGTTTGATCATTAGCCTTCACACTGAATACTTAGGATAATAAATTTGCTGGCAGAAAGAGTCTGTTTTTTGATATACTGCAGGTCTCTCTTCATGCAGGTGTTTCTGATCCCACACTCAGACGAAACTCTGTCAACGTGGATATTTTTTAGAATAAATACAGTACAAATTTAAGGAGACACAATTAGCTGTTTATGCCTCCTGACAGCTGATTGATGATCAGCTTATTGATGATCAGCCGGCACGTCATCATAAACTGACATCGCTTCACGTGACGCTGCAGAGGGAAGGACGTAACATGTAGATATGGACCGATATAGTTTTTTCAGGGCCAATACCGATACCGATTAGTAGTTGTCAAGGAGGTCGATAACCGATATTTGGAGCCGATATTTGTTTGCAGTAAAAATGAAAATATTGGCATCAAAATTTTGAATAATACAGTATCGGCGCCGATAATCAGTCTGTCCCTACTTGAATGTTTGCATTATGTGCATAAAATCTCTGCCGCTGCAAAAAAATGATATATTGAACTGGTATTTTGACAAATTTCAAGTTAAAGAACTTCTGCGATTTGAAAATTGCAGCAGACCATATTGTGATTTAATCTAATTTGCGATTAATTGCCCAGCCCTATTCATGAGCCAGTTTTGCATTAGGCCTTAATGTGGTCTGATTAAAAGAGATATCTGAGTAGATAATTACATCAGAACACAAAAACATGAGCAACATAAAATATAAAAGAAAACTGTTGCCAGACGTGCCTGAAAACCTGTTAGGTATGTTGTTATACATGCCACATCTCAAATCAGTTTTTTGCTAGTTGATAGACAGTTGCTGCTTGACTGGGTACTGAAAGTATTTTGCATGATATAAGCCAAACATTGGACTCCTAAAATGTACATTCTTCGCTTGATAAATTCATTAGCTCCTGTTGTAATAAAAATTAATTTAAGATTTTTGACCACTTTTTTTCTAGTGTTCACAGACAGGTTCACAATTGTTTCGATCTTTTGCTTCTTTATATATGCACAACTGAACTGCAATGGTAAGATTTTCTTCTTTTTAAAAAGCTGAAGTTCTTTATTGACCCTACCAGATGACATCCGACCTCCTGGTGTCCCGACCTTTCAATAGAAAGCTCTGCCTCGCCCGACATAAAGGAACATGGTCTAGAGCGGAGGTAAAAACAGTCATCGCATTTTAATTTCATAAACAAAATGTTAAAGGGGGAAATTATTTTTGTATTAAATCTATGGAATGTGGTTTTATTGACTGATCATGTTTTTATGGCCCCCCATTCCTGGCCTGTTTTCCTTTCCTTTTTCTTCAGATCACCAACATGTATGGCAACAGAGTGATGGAGCTCCTCTTCATTGACTTAGGAGTTCAAGCAACTGTAGAGGTCACTGATCTTCGAGAGATCCCCCCTGTGTTTGTCAAAGACTTGAGCATCATTCCTCCACAGGTCAGCTGTGTGTATGTCTGTGTGTGTGCTCCAGGTGTAGAAGTAAGCTCAGCATTGCAGCTGGACAGCATAATTTTCTTCTGTTTGAGTTGAAGCATCTGTCCTCTGCACTCATAAACCTTCTTTGTCTAAAAATCTCTTTTTGGTCCTTTCAGGCTATCAAGTGTCGCCTGGCTGAACTCCCAGTTCCAGATGGAGACTGGAACTCAGAGGCTGTTCTGTGGATGAAGGAGGCCATCATGGCGTCTGACAGTTGTAAAATCAAGGTAACATTATTTTACGTGGTTAAACATGAAGCTTAACACATACCAGAGCTGAACTTCACCTGATTTGTTCTGTTTTTTTTCTTCTACAAATGAACCTGCAGCATCATGCACAGTTGGATTGCAGTGATTGTGTAAAATGTTTTGATAGAAAAAAACTTTGTCTGGTCTGATAAGTTGTTGGGTCAGTATTTAATATTTATCGCATGCATCAAATTTTTGAACCTCATGACAAAAGTTTAAGCCATTGCTTGTGCGCTGATGACAGTTTCTATCTCTATTGTATTATACTTCTGTACATTAGGCCCCTATATACTAATTGAGCGAGCATGTTTTTAGAACACATATCATTCATACTTGTTAAAATGACATGACTGCTTGCATACTATACATACACTTAAAAAGAACAAGACTAACATAAATTTAAATGTTTGCGATGTATTTTGGAAGTAAACAAGTTATCAAGCACAAATTAATGGCATTGAAATCAATATCCATTATCCAAAGAAGTCCCATAGGAGGACCCCTAGACCAAGTGGTAAGGTCAGAGTATTTCAAAGAGCCCCACTTTGCCTTATTTTGTGGCTTTGGTTTTTATGTTTGTGCTCTTTTGATCATATTTATCAGCAATGTTTATTGCTTAACTGATTTGTTACATTGCTTTTCACATTAAACAAGTAACCAGAGTACTCTTACAACTACTTTGTAACATGTTAACCTCTTGCATTCATGATGTAGCGGGAGAAGTGTTAACTAAGTTCCAAGTATTCAAAATAGAAGCACTGCAAATTGTGCTTGAAAGTACTAAGAACCTAACCTTGCAAAGCAGATGGATACGCCAGTTTCCTTGTTTCTCACTGGCAAATCCATCTTGCAAAGCTCCTGTCTGAACCGTTTGGGCCCAGTTAGAAAGTGACAGGACCAATCAGCGACGAGGAGCAGTACTTTCAGGCGCAGTGGAGTTGTGAGGTAAGCATGCGGCAACAAGAGGCCGGTGCAATTATGGTGGAAGAACTTAGCTTGAATGCTGCTAAAGCACCAGTTTTATCAGAATGTGACTACATTTCTTCGTTAAAAGAAGAACAAAGAACAGCAGTGAGTTGTTTTCCTTCAAAAACAACAAAAGTCGTGTATTGATGTCTATAATCGCCATGGTCTTGCGTTATTCCTGGATAGCTGCGTACGTGCACTTTGGTCGCGGTACGTCACGTGTTTTGTTGATCTGATTTGCCCGTAAAGATGTGACACACAGAATGTTCATCTAATCACACTCTTAGTTTTCCAAATCCTCTGCCCTTTCCCTAACACTTAGTATTGAAGGTTTTCCAGATGGATGTGTGAAACAAATCCATCTGGCGTGTCATGTTACTAAGAACCTGTCTGAGAGCTTTATGACACAACTACATCTGTTTTTCCTCTCTGTCTTTTCTAATTTCAGATTTTGAGGCTAGACCAGCAAAAAGATGACTTGCTGGTTTACATGTACCTCTTCATTGGAACCAACAGTCAGGAGCTGGACAAGAGCATCAACCGTCAGCTCGCCCAGTCAGAGTTATGGCAGAAACTCACAACAAAAAACAACAATGCAATCACGAGCCGCAACAACAGCAAGAATACAGGTGCTACTGCAGATAGCACAGTGACTGTGATGATAGTGAAGGAAAGTGCTTACTCTGGTTTAATTTGACTGTGTTTTGCTACATAGAGCTAGATGATCTGGCAGAGAGGATGACTTTGAGCAGCCCTGTTCCAAACCCCGACAAGACCTCAACCAAACTTCCTCTAAGAGCAGAGGACTCCTCCTCGCCAGAAACGACTGCCAAAACTGTGACGCAGATCCTTCCCATCCCTCCTCCTCTGGAGCTCCCCAAGGTGTGAAAATGCCTACCAAATTTCTTCAGTGGCCATTTTTTGCATGACTGGAAATTGAATGTGAACTGTATGTGCTCAGGTTGACCCCATGCTTTTAGCAGTCCCACTTAACATTTTGTGATTCTTCATTTGTAAATCTGTTTTTTAGAAAGAAATACTTCATGTTTTGTGGTCTAAATCTTTAGTAAATAGTTTAATGTCCTGTTTACATGTCAAATTCTGAGCAGATACAGTGCCTATGTGCATGCTTGCATTGTGACCTGGTATTAGTAAAAGTTTGGCTGAAAGCTTGAGTTTTTTTTTTTATCAAGTATAATAATAAATACTGTCTATAGTTAAACAAGCCTTTGCACACTCCAAACCTACATAAATAGATGGAAAAACCCTGGCATTTTCCATTGTTGTTTTAATTTGTACATTTTTTGGAAGGAATAACTGCACCAACAGAAACAGAAAAGCAAAAGAAAACCTAGAATTCCATAATTCAGCAAGTCCTCTTTCTTGCCTCTCGTTTCCTCCAGCCTGGACAGAGCATGGATGTGTTTGTGCCAGTGGCCTGTCACCCTGGTTACTTTGTGCTGCAGCCATGGCAGGATCTCCACAAGCTGGTGGTGCTGATGGGAGAGATGATTCTTTATTACAACCAGATGTGGAAGAGCAACACAGACGTACATATCAAGAAAGGAGAGATCTATGCTGCCAAGATTGACAAGAAGTAGGTGGTTTATTTGTCTATGTCTGATGCATCCATTTTGATCAACAATTTGTTTTTATGAAATGTATTTTTGATATCCTATACATTGATTATAATGACATACGCATGTCAAGAACAACATATGATAAGAATCTTAGTTTATTGGAAGATTTCTTTAAGCAGAAGATGATCTCATCTGATCATGATTTGTCTTGGAGCAAGTTCTATTGTATACATTTCCATGTAAGGGAATTTTCTAAAATATTTCCCGCTTAATTATTCTGGATTTAGCGTTCACATTAATAGTAAACATGTGTCGTCAGATGTAAAAAAAAACAAATAATAATAACAATTTGATTAAAAAATGCACTATCAGTGTACAAGTTGTGTATATCTCAGAGATGATGCGTAGCTGTTGTGCCACCATAAAAAAAATTGTAAAACTTTGAGGTCACTATTGTCTGATATTTAATGGGTTCACTGAATTGTGTCTCTTACCAGCTGGCACCGTGTGCAGGTGAAGGGGATTCTGGCCAATGGATTTGTTTCTGTGTATGAGTTGGACTATGGCAAACATGAGCTGGTCCGCAATAATCTTCTCAGGCCACTGATTGAGGAATTCAGACAGCTGCCTTTCCAGGCTATCACTGCACAACTGGCAGGTAGGTTACATCAGAAGTCCTTTTCAGTGACCTTAATTGCTGAAACACTTTAAAGTATGTTTATATGTTACATGCTGTGCAATTAAATGCTTTTTAAGTTTTTAGCAATTCAGTCAGTGTATAAATAAGTTGGCTTTCTGTTGGTTGTTTACTCTTGGGTAGTTTATTGGCCTGGGGTCAGTCTGGGTTTATTAGTCTAATTACTAATTCCCTCTTCTGTTGATGCTGCAGGTTTGACACATACTCAGTGGTCAGAGGAGGCCTCCATGCTATTCAGAAATCATGTCGAGGAACGAGCACTGGTGGCCCAGGTAGTGACTGCACAGGAGGTGTCGGGTGAGCTGTGGCAACCAACATTGACGGTTTACCTAGTGGACACCACGCTAGAGGATAGGGACCTCTGGATTCACACTATCATGGCTGACCTTGGTGGTGAGCTGTCCTCAGCAGCTTAGGACGTCATCACGCCATGTTAGGAAACCATCATAGAAGCTTTCTGACTCCTAAAATGCAGTCTTGAATGCCGTTTGTTCCTTTGCTGGTTCTTTTACTAAACGGGACAAAAGTGTGCAGTGAACTAGAAAACCAACAGTCCCTTGTCAACTTAAAAGAAAATTGTTTTGTTCCTGAGGTTTTTATAGGCTAAGTGTCTGAAAATCAGATTAATCTCCAAAGCTCTACCAAGTACTGTTGCACTCAAAATTAACAAGCATGACGGAAAACATGGTTCAGCATCAAATGTCATTCCAAAACAAACGCACTCTGAGAAATTGACCTTCAATTTGTTTTATTAATATTCATCACTTGTGTTTATTTTAGACTTAATTTCTTTGTTTGCTGTGCCTCTTGCATGCATTATTGTATATTATTTTGCTCCTTGAAGTGTTTAGATATGTTTTAAGACTAATCCAAGCTGAATGACCTAACTTTGTGAATGTACATAACTGTTACTTGACTGATGGGTACACATTTTTGTGTATTATCTTATGTTACTTGGCTTAAAAGAGTAAGTTACTATTTTTCAGTGTTATTTCAATTTGAGAAGCTGTTGCAGAAGATTTGTTCTAATAAAACATTAACCCAATGAAGAGTCTCCTTTTAAAGCATGTATTCATTGGGTTGTCAGGATTTATTGAATTAATTGTGATTAATTAAGGTCTGCAATTAGTGCACTATTTTTCTAATCACTCTCTTTCAGTACACTTTGTTTAAGCCACTAGAAACATCTTTTTGTAGCCACAGTGAAGTAAATAAGTCTGCTGCTGCTCCTTAATGTCACATTTCACCTTTAAATAAATTAAACTTTGTTGGAGACTGAAGAAAATTCAAATTAACACAGAAACAGTTTTAATATAAAATTGAGGATTTTTTAATTGTGCCAAATATTAGAGAAATTCTGATATTAATCACAATTGAAATTAATAATCTTTAACAGCCCTATTTATTAATGCTCTGCCAATATGGGCTGTTATCCTTTACTCTCATTTTGATGCCATTGCAGCTAGCCACTAGTGAAAACAGACAGGTAAAAACGGATGTGTGCTGATTTGTTGGTTAAGATTTGGATGTGGGCTTCATTGAACATGACTGAGTTTAACCGCAGACATTTCTGACTAACAGACACCTGTGCTTTTTTTTCCTTAAGTCTTAAGATAACTGAGGGACAGGCTTGTGTTCTGACACTACATCTATCCTATTTCAAAGTACTTCATGATTTCATAAAATAGGTATGTGTAGGCTATGCAGAGGTGAAAAAAATACACAACTACAGGTAAATGTCAAAAAATGTGAATATCATGAAAAAGTTCATTATTTTTTGTCACTGATTTCAGAAAGTCAAACCCATGTATTATATAGACTCATTACACATAGAGTGAAATATTTCAAATCTTTATTTCTTGAAATGTTGATGTTATGGCTTACAGACAATGAAAACCCAAAATTCAGTGTCTCAGAAAATTAGAATATTGTGAAAAAGGTCAATATTGGAAAGTCATGGTGTCACACCCTAATCAGCTAATAAACTAAAAACACCTGCAAAGGTTTCCTGAGCCTTTAAATGGTCTCTCAGTCTGGGTCAGTAGGCTACACAATCATGGTGAAGACTGCAGACTTGACAGGTGTCCAGAAGATAGTCATTGACACCCTTCACAAGCCACAAAAGGTCATTGCTAAAGAAGCTGGTTGTTCAGAGTGCTGTATCCAAGCATGTTCATAGAAAGTTGAGTGGAAGGAAAAAGTGTGGTAGGAAAAGGTGCACCAGCATAAGGGATAACTACAGCCTTGAAAGGATTGTCAAGCAAAATCCATTCAAGAATTTGGGGGAGCTTCACAAGGAGTAGACTGAGGCTGGGGTCAGCGCATCAAGAGCTATGCACAGACGAATCCCAGACATGGGCTACAAATGTTGCATTCCTCATGTCAAGCCACTCCTGAACCAGAGACAATGTCAGAAGTGTCGTACCTGGGCTGTGGAGAAACAGAACTCTTTTCAGATGAAAGAATATTTTGCATGTCATTTGGAAATCAAGATCCCAGAGTCTGGGGGAAGAGTGGAGAGGCACAGAGTACACGTTGCTTGAAGTCCAGTGTGAAGTTTCCACTCTCAGTGATGATTTGGGCTGCCATGGCATCTGCTGGTGTTGGTTCACTGTTTTCTGAAGTCCACAGTCAACGCAGCCATCTTGCAGGAAATTTTAGAGCACTACATGCCTCCTTCTGCTGACAAGCTTTACGGAGATGCTGATTTCATTTTCCAGCAGGATTTAGCACCTGCCCACACTGCCAAAGGTACCAAAAGCTGGTTCAAGGACCATGGTGTTACTGTGCTTGATTGGTCGGCAAACTGGCCTGACCTGAACTCCATAGAGAATCTATGGAGTACTGTCAAGAGGAAGAGGAGAGACACCAGACCCAACAATGAAGATGACCTGAAGGCCGCTATCAAAGCAACCTGGGCTTCCATTATCTTGAGCAGTACCACAGGCTGATCACCTCCATGCCACGCCGCATTGGTGCAGTAATTCATGCAAAAGGAGGCCCAACCAAGTATTGAGTGCATAGAAATGAACATAGTTTTCAGAAGCCTGACATTTCTGTTTAAAATATCCTTTTTTCATTGAGCTTATGTAATATTCTAAATTTCTGAGACACTGATTTTTGTGTTTTCATTATCTGTAAGCCATAATCATCAACATTTCAAGAAATAAAGGCTTGAAATATTTCACTATGTGTAATGACTTTATATATGGGTTTAACTTTCTGAAATGAGTGACAAAAATATTGAACTTTATCATGATATTCTAATTTTTTGTACCTGTATACATAAAGGTACAGTAACTCTGGTTAAAATATTCTAAAGTAAAAGAAAAAGAAGGCGTCCATATATTTACAAAAGTAAAAGTAAACATTAATTTTCAAGTTTACTTTAAATACTGAGTAGTTACTGAGGAGCTGTACTGCCAAATATCTTTCTTTCGTGGCAAGAACAACAAAAGAATAGATTTTCAACCAGCCTGTGCAGGTTAAGTCACCTCTCTATAATAAATTAAAATACACTGCAAAATTGACAGTGTTAATTCAGCTCACATAGTTACATTTAGCGATTTAAGTATATTGGTCCACACTACATGTACTAAACAAAACTACTCTTTTGAAAGTGTTAAATATTTAACTCTATGACTGCTGCAGTAACTTCAATAATTTGTGGCAACGTTGGTCTGCTCTTCCAAGAACAAAGCAGAGAGTCAACCTCATCTTAAGAGCAGGCATGCTAATGAATACTATGTGCAAAACAAAAACAACAATCTGCCAGCAACATACAAACACAACTAAACATGTATAAAGCACATCTAAAACACTCTGACCAAGGGCATGATGGGAAACTTCCCCACACATCCCCCAGATTTGAAACCACAGGACAGAGCCTTGATCAGCAGACTCGTGAATCAGCACTGTCAGATAACTCCCAACAGTGAAGACCTTTTCTCTCAGAATGGAGTTGAAATTACACTTTGGGAGTTCAAATAACTCTGAAAAAGTTTGACCTTAAAATATCAACACTAGTTTTTGCTGTGTACAACAGCTGATGTGTTATGTGACATGGTATAATTCTCTCGCTCATGCTACTGTGTAGTCAACAAAAGCGGAAAAAGCACAAGAGGGTTGTACTCAAGAAAAGGATTACAGCTACTCTGGTTAAAACTTACTTCAGTAGAAATAAAGGTACTGTTTACTCAAAAAATACAAGTACCCCATGATAACAACTCAGTTACAGTAATTTGAGTAATATGAGGCTATGGCATATAAATGCATGTAAAATAAACTGGCAGTTGCTGTAAAAGTTTAATTACATTTTTCATTTTATTTGCTTTCTGGCACGAAGAATATTATCTTCAATGAGTTAAATGTCAGGCAAGTATCACAGGGCTGCCAACTTTCCAGAGAAGTTAGGAGTGAGATTTTAGAGAGAACTGCATGCGCAGAGCTTCCCTAATTCTTTTTGGAGTGTGCCAGTGTGTACAGCTGTTTATTTATTCATTTATTAATTTATTTAGCTTATCTATTTTTTTAAAAATCCCCAAATACCAACCTAACACAAAGAGAGCGTGACAGGGCAGAGCGTGGCTCGTTTTGTGCATAATGTACTATTGTGCTGATTGAAGACGGGAGTCTGAGACAAACTTCCTTTTGAAAGCGATGTGTCTTGTTTATTTGCTAAAACCCTTATTCTAGTGCAGGGAACACACAGGTATATAGAGTTAACACATTAATTACTTTTAAGTTTAGTATACTTCTTAATCCCTTCTGATGCCATCATGCAGATTTTTGCTGCATTTTGTTCCTAGGACTCCTTAGTTGGTCTGGTGAGAATTTAAAGGTAGGTCAGTCACAGGTCAAATAAAGTGGGTCACACCTTGAAGTCCTATGGGGTATATAACAATGGAAACAGAGCTGGCTGTGCTACATTCTGTCAGCTTGATTCCCTCATCAGAATTTCACATTGACCCTTACTCCTCAAAGTCAAGCAGCAGAAGTTGCAAGAGCAGTCAACACAAACTGTTTATCCTTTGCTGGATTGCTACACTCATTACAAACATAAGGTACATAAATCAAGAGCATGCCCACTTCTGCATGCACCACTACACCGCAGTCTGAAACTAACACAAGGGTTGACATGTTCTCCCAAAGGCAACAAACTGATTTAAATGAATAAATGATGAATTAAATAAATAGCACAAAATTACTGTCTCCAAATAATTCATTAAAAATATAACTGAATTATTAGCTTGGCCATTTTCTAAGACTCGGGCTGAAAAAATAACACGCCCTAACCTAATAAAGTACTATATATCTCTTTAACTACAATATCTACATGAATAAACCTGGTATCAAAGTGAAACTGGATTTCTTCAGTGATGTAAACTAAAGATGGAACATGTCATTTCTGAAACATTTTTGTCTGCTTAGAAACCTTTACTCTTGTGGAGTAATTAGCTCAAGTAAAATGCTGTAGCACCCTCAAGAACTCTGTTGGGGCTCATACACCAACATCTAATAAATACATTCAGGCAGCACGTTCATTTTTACAACATTAATTCATCCAGAGATGGACAGTGGAAGGTTCCTCCATCTTTCCATATCCATATCCATTTCCATATATTCTACATTTTCCAAACAAAATGCTTAAAAAAAAGCTTGTGCTGTATTTCACTATTGTACGCTTAGTTTAGACAGGGGAAGCACAATATGCTGATATTTATCCCACAAATTCATTTTAGCTGATAGACTGATGTCAATATAGATTAAACATAGCTCTGACCTAAAATGCCAAAAGGACTATGGCAGCAAATAGCAGCATGAATGGCGCTCATTTGCTGAATCATCTGCTCCATCCTCAGCTACAAGTTATATTCAGGCACCATAACTCCTAAAAAGTTTGTCAGCTTCCTGCAGTTTGCTCTTATTTAGTGTCTGACTGTTAAGATGAGCCGCCAACGTCTCCCCTCTCTGCTCTCATCCTGACTAGGGCCAGATCCAGGAGCAGACCGGACCATTTTATGTTGTGGCTAATAATAGAAAGCTGTAATGTATGCCATTTTTAAGTAAGGAAACTTTGCTCTTTATAGAGTGCAGTGGCCCTGAAAGGGGCCTTTTGTTTGTGAAGTACTGTAGGGTTGGTCACAACTAAATGCCTCCAGGAGCGCTCGGCAGCCTCAGAGTTGAAATACCAGGTGAACCTCTCCCTCTGCTGCATCAGTAACCTGGTGGACTTGTTGGATCCCAGACGACCAGCATTTTCCATGGAGGACTGAGTCTTCAAGGGATGGAGGTTGGGCCTCTGTTGACCTCAGGAGGCTCTGGAGGATGCAGGTTGCTTTCACAAAGGCATCTACATGTGGGGATGTTTCTCCATCACCTGCTAGAACATCCAAAACCTGGAAACAAGGATCCCAAATGTGCACTCTGCCCCCAGCAGAGCCCAAGAGATGGGAATTATATATTTAGAAATATAAAACACCATCAAACTGTTCCTGGGACAGCCTGAAGAAGTTCCTGAACAAATGCAGCCAGCTCCTGGTGCTGGTGCAACAGTGTTCTCATCCAACAGGAGGAGACTCTCTTCTGGCTCCGCCTCTGACAAAACCACTAATGGAGAACTTCAGAGAAAAGTAGAGAACATATGAAGTCTGAAGAGGTGCAAATACTGAATGGTAACTGTGTTAGTCAAAGAAGCACTAGATTTGAAGGTCAGGCACCTTAGCTAAGTATAGACCTATATCTAAACTATTTAACTGCAAAGATCCATGGGAAAGTCACGTTCAGCAGCACTGTGACTGTCTTGAAATGAGCACTGCATTAGAGTCTGGATTTAGACTCCAGCTCAGTACAGTGGTTTAAGTGACTAAAGATCTACAGTTAGCAGCAGACAGAGCTCTTGTCTCTCAGCTTGTTTCAACACATCCTAGTGCTGCTTCCAAACACTGACTGTTTTATCTGATTACACAGACTACAACAATAAGTTGACAGTGCAGGAGCTGCTAAAAATCATTTCTATCTGATCCATCTCAGTTAGCAGAAGTTCATGATTAGTTCTCTACACACATCAAAGTTAGCTATGGACTTCTACAAGGCTCTGTGCTTGGACAGATTCTTTTCCCTGTGTACATATATATGTATGTATATATGTGTGTATTCACAATATTGCCGAAAGTATTCACTCACCCATCCAAAGAATTGAAATCAGGTGTTCCAATCACTTCCATGGCCACAGGTGTATAAGATCAAGCACCTAGGCATGCAGACTGTTTCTATTAACATTTGTGAAAGAACGGGTCACTCTCAGGAGCTCAGTGAACTCCAGCGTGGTACTGTGATAGGATGCTACCTGTGCAACAAGTCCAGTCGTGAAATTTCCTCACTCCTAAATATTCCACAGTCAACCTGCCACCACCTTCCTCATTGGAGGACAAATAACTTTATTTTAAGTGAAAAAAATCTAATAATATACATAATTTATTAGACCACCTGTCATATTTGTCTCAAAGACCATCCAGCATCATGAAGTGCTTTAATGCGGACTCTTTCATTTTCAGTCAGCTCTCCACGTTTTACCATTTCGAACAGAAATGAGGAATCTCCAACTGAATTCACCTTTTTTTACCCAAATTTGAGCCGGCTCACTGGGCTTCTCTGAGAAGTCAGAAATTAATCAAGCATAACATGCAACCACTAAAACTCATTTTTCTGTTCAGGAATGCAAGTAAATAACTATAATTTGAAACATTAATCAAGAAACATTAATATGCTCTACTATTTTTTTTTTTTTTTCAGTTTTTTTGTAAATCAGTAAATTTGAAAATTAATGGATAACAATAATAATTATATTTTAGCATTAAAATGTCCTTTGGGTTAAAGAGCTTCTACATATTGGTGTACTAACTATTGCAGACACATAAAAAATGATTTTGGTAATTACCAATGCTGTTAATTTAGGGCAGCTGTGGCATAAACCTTACTTTGGTTAGGGTAAGGGTAGTCTAATGTATTTGTTAAGCACTGTATATTAAAATTCAAAACGTTTTCCCGACACTTTTCGTCGGACATTTGCTGGTTTGCTATGGGCTAAACTATTTCCTGTAGGCAGCGTGGGCTACCTTGTGTAGTGTTGCCTGCCTGGTATTCCTCCTGTTTGTTCTTCATTAGCCACATAATTTGCACACATTAAAACAAATTAAATGATATAGCTAACTTTTTCAGACAAAAGCAATTTTTAAATTTAATTTAACTCCAAAAAAAAAAAAAAATTGGTGCATTTTTGGATGCCTAGCATCCCAAGTTAGCACGAGTTGGAGCCTCTACTCTTGCTTTGACCAAAGACTGTAGAAATTACTTGGACTAATTCAATTTGTCCGGATTCATGACGTCACTGGAGTGACAGAGCAGCCGCACGGGGGGGGAGGAGAGAGGAGAGGGAGGAGGAGGATCTCTCCCCACAAGTTTACTTTGCCCTTTGAGGGAGATGAGTTTCTGCTTCGGCATAAGCGCCGTGAGACGAGCGGTGAAGGAGGGGGAAATCTTGAGCACACATTTTGAAATCTGCTGAATTCAGGATTATCGGCGGGTCATGGACGGTTTGGTCTAGCGGAGTTGTTTGGAGGATTCTCGGGTTGGACGCCTACAGCTGAGAGGACCGCGCCGTGCGACTCCAGGCGGCTCTGAGGGAAACCATATCTGGTCAAAGTATTCGTTGCTGTCACACAGCGGGACCGTCCGGCTATAAATAGCGCTGGAGGAGGTACGGAAATAAATGCAAAAATTATACAGCAGCCAGGGCAGTAAAACAGTCAAATTAGTAAAGATCACATAGAGGTTGACACACCTGAGCGTGCAGATCAATTGTAATAATTTAGAAATCGCATATCCTTGAGGTCATTCAGACTAAAGGGGAAACAAGGTTTTTCTGCTATTAGTCTTCTACCTCATGTTAGAAAATGCTTTATTTGTGGCTGAGTCCTCTCTTGGTAGTGGCACTCTACAAGTCCCCATAACAAAGTCCTGCACAGACACCAGTTTATATGATCTTTGTTTTGTGGTCTATGATAACTTCTGGGGCCATTAGGTGCAAGAAATATGCGAAATTCTTTATTTTGAGTTACTTAATGCCATTTTGTCCGTTTTTTAAATGTTAGTAATCATTCTCTTTCAAAGTTTGTACCTTACAAATCTCTAACTCTGACCTTAAGATACACTCATTGGCTTGACCCTGGTAGCAACAATCTTCATTTGTGCATACATTTAAAAGCAACTTGCATAATCAGACTGTCAGTCAGCAAGTGCTGAGAGATGCAACAGTTGTCTGCTGGTATGTTGGTCATCAGCTCCTTAGTGACCCACATAGTCTATACCACTGTAGAGTAAATGGAGATCTGTAACCCCGGTTACTTGCAATGTTATGGTTTTCTTCGTAGTTTCGTTTAGCATAGCCTCCTTTCCTATTCTGCCATTCATCTACACAACTGCATTTCTGGTCCACCCTCTTTAGGAGGCATTTCTCTGTGTGTGTCAGTAATCTATTGCTGCAGGTTCACACATGCATTTATAAGTCAGCTCCTCATCTCTTGGATTAGTAATGTTATATCTGCCTCTATGTAGAAATGATGTTTATATCACAAAGTCATGAGAAACATTTTGACTCTTGCAGAACGGCTTTACATCATCTACATTATTAAGAGTAATGTAAAAAGTCCCTTATTCTACAAATATTGATATACCATTTCTTATTGTTCCCCAAAATGAAGACTTAATAAACAGAGTAGACCTTTAATGGGTTTAGTTTCCTCAGCACTTATTAGTGGGCAATGAACTTAAGAGCAGACTTCACAAGAGAAGGAGTTTTCTGTTGTGTAGTTTGGTTAGAATGGATGACTTTAAAGCACTTAGCTACAACCTCAATGGATACCTATGTGACTGTTATAGTAGAAAGCACACAATTTGTCCTGTAGTTTCACATTTCACATGCACATTAAGGATAAAAAACAAACAAGAAGACGTACATGATTCAAGCAAATGTCAAAACCCTTAATTCCTCTAGCACAGAAGATACAGAGCATAATGTGTGTTGTAACCTTTAAATAAGCTTTTACTAAGGACACTGTTGTTTTTTTAGTTACCAGAAGTTTAATGTCTTTATTTCAACCATTATCCATCTCTAAACCAGCAGTAAACATGTGGTTTGAATTTCTGGTTTTACTGGACTAGAGTGGCAAACATTTGTTTGAGAAAACTTATCAGTTTAAACCTGAAATAGAAATAATTTAACCACTTAAAAAAAACTTCCTATGTGACAAGCAACTGAATTTAAAACATTTATGTCAAGTTTACTAGCTGCTTTCAAGTTAAATTCATGCAGCTACTTAACCTGAGTTGACAAATCTGAAATGAAGAGGCAATTTAAGAAGTCCCAAAAGTTTTCCTTTTGTCAGTGTTCTTTTTAAACCTGTCATATCTGGAGCATTGCTTTGGTTTTATCAGCAATTTATTAAACATATCTGTTTCTATGTTTGCTTAACTAGTAAAATATACACTGTTAAAGCAACCTGTTATTGAAACTTCTAATTCACTGTCACTTTAAAAAATACAACCCATTATTCTATTTGTCATCTTAACTAATCACTGTAAAAAATGCTGGTGACTGTCCCTGAGATTTTTAGCATACTGGTTCTACCAGGATTTTAAACAATGGGATGCAAATTTATCTCAACAAATCATCTCAACTTTAGTCAACTTAAAATTTTACAGCAGCCTGGAAACTCAATATGTCTATCTCTATGTACAGATTTAACATAGAAATGTCTTGACCTGTAGTGGATCAGCAGCAAAATGATAAACAGGCAGACTTTGTGTGCACTAACTGTATTCTAATGTTTTATTCATCTCTATAAACAAATATCTGTACAGTTAACCCTCCTTATAAACCAGATATTTGAACTTTAGCCACAAATCTGCTTGAAAGTGTGTATAAAGCCAGGTTATGTTAGAATCCCTTGCTACCTGGAACACATCAGAGATATTTAATTATACTCAATTAAAAAATAACAAACAAAAATAACTGTTTCAAGAAGTTGCTTCCTGGTACTCTTAAGAGGAACCTTGCATGTTGAGACACTTTTCCTTAAACGTTTCATTCTTAAAACCTTTTGATTTGTAAAACCAAGTGCAGTTTTAGTAAAAAGGAACTGTAATATAGATTAAGGTGAGTACATTCAAAAGATTTGGATAGGAGAACAATGCACTCAAAGGTGTTTTGTGCAGTCAGCTTTGTCTGGAAAGCAGCAGCTGTTTGAAGGCAGGTCCCATCCTAAAACTGCCTTCCAATCAGGTGAAGTCATGAGCTTAACCTCTCATCTAATCACCAGTCACCATCGTATCGAGGAGGCGAGCTTGCCCACTTCCCAAGAAAACTATGCTTCTATATTAGGCATATGTTTGTTAATATTAGCTACCTCAAATCAAATCTGAATAATCTGGATTGAATAATAAGGCCTAGCTGTTTTAGAGTCTTCCAAAGCCAACGTGCTGCCTGGCAGGTAGCCAGTAACCTAGAAGACATCAGCCTATCCCTACCATGTCTTTAGCTGCCTTTAAGTCAGCTAGGCTCTAATTAGTTTCTAAACATCCTAGATCCCTACAAAATAAATTAAGCTTCTCTTTACCCATTAAAGCCTGAAAACACAAATTATAGCCAGAAAATTCAAATTTTTTGGAACTGAAATGTTTACTTCACTTTCTACTGAAATCCAAAAAGTCCAAATTTCCATAAAATTTATATATTTTTTGTATCTCATTTGATACAGTAGGTGTTTTTGGTAACTGATAATCCACTTGAGGGCGTTTTTATCATTCATCAGATTGTATTCCGTTTTTTTATTCTTTTTTTTTTTTGTAATTAATCCTATTGATGAGATAGAGGTATCATAAAAGTATGTATCAAATATGATAAAACAGGCTTTAAGGGGTTTATCTGAGATTTTGATTTGATTTTGTTTGCTTGTTTGTTTTAATCTATGACATTTCTCTGATTAGACATAAAGTAGCTTAACCTTGCAAAGCAGATGGATACACCTGTTTCCGTATTTCTCACTGGTGAATCCATCTTGCAAAGCTCCCATCTGAACTGTTTGGGCCCGGTTAGAAAGTGACAGGACCAATCAGCATCAAGGGGCAGTACTTTCTGGGGCAGCAGAGTCATCATGTAAGCAAGCAGCAACAAGAGGCCAGTTATGGCAGAAGAGCTTAGCGTGGATGCTGCTAAAGTGCCAGTTTTATCAGAACTTGATATTTTTTCATTAAAGGAAGAAGAAGAAAGAACAGCACTGAGTTGTTTTCTTTTCAAAAACGACAAAAGTCGTGTACTGACATGTCTACAGTCGCTAAGGTTCATGTTTTGCAGTTCTTTATGGAATTAAATCTTTCAGTAGGAGTGCAGATGCAGCTCATTAGCGGCTACATCACATGTTTTGTTGCTATGATTGGCCCGCAAATTTGTGACAGACAAAACGTTCATCCAATCATTCTTCACATTTTTTTTTTCAAAGGCTCTGCCCTTTCCCAAACACTGTCTGTGAGTGGCCTGACAGACGGAAGTGTGAAATAAATCCATCTGCCATGTTTCACAGCAGTTAATATTAACAAATTTATGTAGAAGCTGGCAAACAAGTTTGCGTAGTTTTCTGAGGAAGTGGCAAGCTCGCTCACTTGATGCAATGGTGACTGTGATTAGATGAGAAGTTAAGCTCATAACTTCACATGATTGGAAGGCGGATGAAGGGCGGGACGTGCACCAGAATACATTGCACAAAAATAACAGCCTACAAGTGGAGTAGAGTGTTTCTTTATACAACATGCAGAAGCCAATAATGTTCATTTCATAAAGTCACTTTTTTTACATGCAGGGTTTCTTCGATTAATGCTAACCACTGACTTCACTAGAATTGAGAAACGTTTGAGTCTTAGTCTTCAGTGTAAACTTAAATTACAGTGTAACTAGTGGACCGCTGCGATATGTTGGTTGGTGAGGGAAAACCTCTCTGACAGCGAGATCTCTTTATGCCTGTCTAACATTAAATCTTATAAATCTTTATGTTAATTCTGCCACCTGCTGCAGATCCTACACAATCAATTAAATACATCTCTTAAGTTAAATTGGTTTTCCATGACTTTCAACTTGCAATAATCTTATAAAAATTGAGATTTTTCCCCAAGAAAATTCAATAAAATCTTTACATATATTGGCTTGTTTTGGACAAAACATCCTAGCAATCTAATACAGAGAGAAATATAATAACAAAAGGATATATTGGTATATAAGCCAAAGTACATGAATAATAAAGAAGGGGAGAGATAAGGGGGTACAGAGCCATCTGAACTAAAAACACTTGCCTGTGTCGGAGTACGGAGATCCTCAAATACATTTTTAAGTGTTTTTTCAATTTTCATTGGTAAAATAACAACCATCAATAGACATTCAAGGCAAACAGTGAAAATTGGCTGTATTTTTAACAAATTTGGCAAGCCAAGGGAATTAAATGTAGGCTATTTCTTCAGGAAAGTGCGAACTGCTTATAGATGTTTAGCTGTAAGTCATCTACAGGAGCACGTTGCAGTCGAACACAGTTGTCTCACTGTGTTTAACGTGCTGATTTACTGGCTGTAAGCATTTTTGTTCACTCTAAAAACGTGTGAGTTTTACAAAGATTTCTGTGCATGTCATGGCTGAAAAAGCTCATAGCTTCTCTGCTTGTTTTACGTTTAAAAACCAAAATGAAGGATTTGCTGTTAAAGCAGGCGGCTGTGACTCTTTACCCTACAGAAGCAGATGTATATTCACATCTGAAAGTGTTAGTTTAATTGTGCGCTCTCAGAAAGAGTGAGACCAGTTGCTGTGTGACATCAGTGTGAAAGTTTTACACACAGGCGTTTTGATTGATGATCCCGAATCAGTGATGCTATTCTTAGAGGTTTGAGGACTTGACAGGCCTGGTTTACAGGGCAGAGGTCAAGTCAAGTGTTTATGACTTCACAGAGTATATTCTGGTTGGTTGGTCTTTTTTTTTCTGCCCAGTGAACATCCAGTGAAGCAAGAGGGTGTAGAAACGTAGCAAAAACAGGCACCAGTCTGGTTGATATCATGAAAGCAGGTCAGACTCTTCCAGCAGCATTTATTGGACTTCAGCCCAGTTCTACATCTGTGGTTTTGGAAACTTGTCTTGTCAAGGGGCTTAGAGAAAGCAGAACAAAAGAAAGGCACACTTGACCCAACTTTTCAGAGGTTTTCAAAAACACACTTCATGACAGGATCAAAAAGAGATGTATTCATCCACATTTAAAGGCTCAACATCAAAAGACTTGATTTCAGCTTTTAAGCAAAATCTCAACTCTTTCCACCTGGTTATTTTTAAGTTTTTCATGGGGACATCTATTTGCAAAAGTAGTTCACAGCACACTTTAGACCCTGACCAGTGAACGAGGGTTAAGACAGCAGATTGTATGCTGAGCATTTGGTGCCGTGACCCAAAAACCTTCAGCTGCATCTGATCCATCACCACTTATCTGGTCCTGCAGCCAAGACTCTGTCCTGAAATATAGAGGGTTAGAGAGGAGGCAACAGGTCCCGTCTGTCTGCACTGACAGTAATATAAAGCATGAGAACAACACACTTCCAGACACGATATTGCTTAAAACTCCTGTCAGGATTTTTCAGCTGGCCATGAAAGATAATGATACTAGCACCATAACCCACAGAAGACTGTGGTTGTCCATGGAGTCAAATCCATTTTAGATGAGAAGATTGAGACCACTCTCAGATCAGTGGGTTAAATTAGGGTAGGTTAGAGCTTTTAAAGCTTTGCTTTGTAAACAAGAGGACAGGGCTTACACAGAATTTTTAACTGCAACAGAAGACACAAAAAAGCATCTCTAGAGCTAACCACCTAACACATCATATCAAGTCTAACACATACAGTGTTCAAGATCACATACTTATGCTAGTATACGCTATTGCAGTATACTTGAACGCAGTACACAGTACAGAAGGGCAGTATTGCCAGACATCACACAATTACAGAAGTGACAATGGTTTAACCAGCTCTGTTTTCTTCTTCTACTTCTTTTTAACATTGAATTGTAAACAGATGTAAAGTGACTATCACCAGAATTCAAAGACATGGTCTATTTCACCCACTTAAACGAACAGCAGGGTGGGAATCTAGTACCTGCCACGAGCCAAATGTGGGTATTTTTTTGACAGTGTTGGATGAATTTGCTCAACCTACCAGCCACTGGAGCAGATCAATTAAAGTAACCCAACAGAATTATTTCATGATGGTCCATCCATTCATCCATCTTCTACACCGCTTATCCCATTTGGGGTGGCGGGGGGCTTGAGCCTATCCCAGCTGTCACTGGAGGAGAGGCAGGGTACACCCTGGACTGGCCACTTGTCGATTTTGTGATGTTAAACCGCATAATTGAGTCCCAGTTTTCTGCTTGTTCCTGCCAACTTCAGGATCAGACAAGCACACTCACTGAGCAAAGATTCCTGCCTCCTTCCTGTTTTAGAACTGCTGTCAAATGCGGAGATGGTTTGACTCAATATCATATGAGTAGTGCTGCAACTACTTTATCTGTAAAGGTGTCTTTAATCCAATGTTTTGCTCATCTCAAGTCAAGTCCTAGATAGTTAAACAAGGCCTGAATTCTGACGTGAGATTGCAGGAATCCTGCACAAAGAATTTAATTTTCTGAGCCCAAATTATTGTATCATTCCTTATTACATTATATTGATCATTAGAATAAAGCAGCTTGGTAGATTTTTACGTCCAGCAGCCACAGTGGCAGAAGGCAAAAGTTAATTTCCAACTTTGATGCAAAGTATGTAAAATTCTACCATCAGGGGGCTCTCATTCAAAACAATAAAACAGTATGACAAGTACAGGCCAACGCTGCTCATCTTCACTGTTTACCTTTTGCTATGTAAAGTAAAAATGGCAGCACACAAGGTTTATTTACTAAATAGAAAACTAATGTTTTTTTTGTTTTTCATTCATAAGTTTCTGATAATCAAGGAGAAAGGCACTAAAATGGGCACTTCCGGCATTCCACTGGAAGTGGTCCCAGAATGCGCAGTTGTCCTGAAGACCACGCTAGAGTCCATGTGCATCCTGGGACCACTTTCAGTGCTACCAGGAAGTGCCTTTTTCAGTGGCTTTCTCACTCACTATGAGAAATTTATGAATGAAATACAAAGCATTTGTTTTCACCGTATGAGGTGGTGTTTTAACTGAACAGTCCTCAATTCAAAACAAGAAGTGATACTGAGAAGGAGGTGGACGCGTGAGCAGTTCTGGCCCCACCTAGCTGGGAATGCCATTATTCAGGGTTTCCATGTTACAGAGGTGAGTCTGGGTGATTGGAGTCACAACCTATGGCAGTCTCAACAAAAAAATAAATAAAAAAATACATCCCATTAGAATTATTAAAATTAAGAATTTCTCTGTCTTTGAAAATTTTAGGATATATTAGAAATACTTTAAAACCTCAATAAAAAATAATAAAACATGGAAATGGTCACTTTTTAAACAGCTATAAATAGTTTGATGCAGAATATCTGTATCTTTAAATTGATTGAAGTGGATTTTTTTTTTAACTTTAGTCCCTCAAATGCCATTTGCTTGATTAAAATGTGCTGCCATTGCTTATAACACATTAGCTAGCTTGTGGATGTCACTGTAAGGACCTGTGTTCACAGCTGGCTTTAACTACTGCAGCACCTATTACCACATTTTCAGAGCACTTCTCTCCAGCATTTCTTATTCTGCAATACAAAAAATGTTTACATTTTCTTTACTGAAATCTGTAACATTTTAAAATAGCTGTGTACAGTACTTCATTTTTCCATATTTAAAGGACTATCACAGAAACTATGAAGACAATTTAAAGTAATCTTGTCATGACACAAGCAGCAGCTGTAGACCTGGAAATGTACCTTCCAAAAAGACAGAAAAAAGCAGAGTCAGATGCTTCCTCTTTCTTACCGTTGTCTGAATTCCTGCTCCACTTTGGTTTTGATTGGCCAGTGAAGGAGAGGTGACATTATTAAGTGCAGCGCTGTTCCAAAGTTGAATAGTTTTCATGTGCAGCAACAAAACAGCCCCCACTGAGGTCATTTTTTCTGCCTGGGGGCGCTAAGTGCTCAGAATGCTGGACTATATTGATTTTGAATAGAAAATAAGCACTGCCAGCTTAAACAAGTTGTCTGTGGACAAGGCCCCTGGCTAGCATGCTAGCATGGTAGGAGTACCATATCCACTTAATGCAGCGTTTACTGAGGATGGAGATGTCCATCATTCCACACTCAGTCATTTGAGTAAACTTCTCAGTGTGAAAGCACTTACACTATATATTCAGTATTTAGTAGAGAAGTAACAGAAAACTGAACTGTAACTTTAAACTGTTTGCTGAAATGAGCGAAGGAGCAGTTGCCAAGGAAGCAGTGCAAATTCCAGAAACTAGATTACCTATTCATTATTTACTTTTTTAATAAGATAAGCTAAGCTAAGTAGTTGCTGTCTCTAGCTTATTTTTAGCTACACAAACACAGGTATGGTGTTGATTTTCCTTTGATTTTTGACTGAAGAGGGAACTAACATTTAACTAATTTAATGTGTTATTTTTTTTCTTTTTTCCACCAAAATGTCCAATTTATCTATAAAACCAGGTATTCTGAATAAAGCTAGCTAATAAATGTGAAGCTACATTGGAATCTAAATAATTCCTCCCCATAAAAAGCCAAATCCCTCTCTGTACCTTCTGAATAAGAGGAATGTGAGTGGTAAATATAAATCGTGAGTACACCTGCATAAGCTGGCCTCCTGAGGTAAATTTCTTTACTACTATTCCAGAGAGTTGGTTGAAGAGTAGCTTCTTAAAATCCAAAAACATTTTAAGGATATGGTATAAAAAATACAAGATGGGTTTGTGTAACTTTCTTTTTATTAAGTTTAAATCACTTAACTGTCTGTTTCTTCCTTCCCCAGGGCTGTCTAATGCTCAGGAGTGCTGCAGGCACTTTGTTGCCACTACTGTTTTGTAGCTCTTAACCTGAGCAGGAGGTCATTGAAGTGAGTATAGACATTAAAAAATCAGACACCATGCTATATCATTATCAATTTGTCACCTGTCTGCTTGTTCATCCACAGATATAGAGTTTCAATTCCAAACTTTGGAATCCTTTGAACCCCTGATATCTTACATATTGTTTTTCTTACCTGGCGGCGTTATTGAGGTAAGAGAAACCTTGAAAAACCTCTTAATATCATGTCTGTGTTTTTATTGTAAATTTATCTTGGCATCACTAACTCTCACATTCCAGATACATATCCAAAACCTTGCAATACTTTCTAGCTAATGAAAATACACCGTTGTAAAATTGATATCAGACACTGTAAAAACAAACTTTAGTTGCTGAAAATCACTATTCCCTAATGATAAAGTTTCTTTCTAAATGTTTCTGATGAAAAAAATCATTTTATTCCTGAACTCATGATCTCTTTAACCGTTGATTTGACACATCAGCTCTTTTCAGTATAAGCATATCTGTGTTTTCAGGGTTGTTGTACATCATGTCGGTGCTCAAGAAGGAGATGGAGAAGTACAGGGACATAGATGAGGATGAGCTGCTGATGAAACTGTCAGAGGAAGAGCTGCAGCGATTAGAGGATGAATTAGAGGAGCTGGATCCTGATGTAAGTTTATGCTACAAAGCCTATAAGGAGAAGTTTATGTCACTCTGTTTGCGTCCGAGTAAATTTATGTGGTCAAACAGGCTAAACAAAGCCCCCTTATGTAATAAAGTGGAGTATGTTGTGTATTTCTATATACCTTTAGATTACAGGGAGCTTATTTCTGGTTCAGTCCAATGCAGTAGTTTTAAATGCAAATCATTATAATGCCCCTTAGTCTGGCTACAATGATTGTAATCTAAACAGTGATTGCACAGCATTGTGCTTTGAGTACAATGCAGACAAAACCAGCCAATCAGAGCTCTGCTCAGAAGCTGAAAGTGTTACCTCCATATATTTCCATATACAGCGTGCGCACCGAAGCGCCGCGGGTTTGCTCCGACCGAAGGAGAGCGACCTCGCCCACTGGAAGTGAGTCTAGAATGCAGCGCCATAGCACACAGTCCTGATCAGCGGGCAGAGATCATGGGAGAACTGCGAGTTCACGCAGGAATAGTATGTCAACAGCGGACTATTTTACCTTTTTGGGATTAATTTATCATCCTTTCCGGTATAAGTCCACGATATTATTACTTCCACCATTGAGTGAGTACATTAGGAAGCTAAAAGGTTAATGTTTGCTTAAAGGATCTGTGGTTTATGCAAAATTCTTTGGCTAAATATCCCCAAAAGTTAACTTTTCCTCGTCAATGGTGCCGTTGTAGCACTGACCTTTCGGTGACCCTTTGCTCTCGCTGCAGGATGAGACGTAATGTTGATATAGTGATGATTTACGATCGGGAGTCCGTGCATTGTGTTTTATTTTGAAAGAACCAGATGTTCTACGCTTGTGACTTCCATGGTTGGTGCTTTCTGAACGACATTGAATTTACGAGGTTTGGCAGCAGCCAGTGCTGAAAATAGACCTGCAGCGTATCTGAAATGAAGCGGAGCAAAGTGTCGGTCCAGGCACGCACCGCTGCCGGTCTGGAGCGCTGGCTATAGAAATGCTCTGATAGACTAGAGAGGGAGCGAACTGCTCCGATTCGCCAGCGTTCCGCGGTGCACACGCTGTATATGGAAATTGGGGGTTACAGCGCAATGTGTCCCATAGGCTGAGAAGGAGAAGGACAAATGAAATGTTAACGATGATCCTTGGTTTGTAGATATAATTTTCCTGTGTGTGTTTGCTATATGGTAAAAAAAACAGAAAATGACATAATGGTGAAAAGGATAGACTTTACTGTCCCCTGAGTTAAATTTGTCATGGACAACACAGAGCTGAGGTGATTGTATGGATATGTGATACATGACCTTGACAGGCAGTCACTATCATTGGAGCCAGTTGGTAAATTAGATTCTCGCTGATACTGGTAGGGAGAAGAGCAAAAATGTATTTTCCACCAAGAAAAATCCTGATAAGCTCTGATAAAACTGCCACTATAGCTACTTCTGAGCTAATTGCTCCACCAGCAGCCATTGTTTACTGGCTTGCAGCCCAACTAAACCACATCTTTTCCACCAGGAAAAACTTTTGGTGCAGTTCTTTGAGATTTGGTGTAGTGCAATTAAGAAACTGCTACAGTGGCTTCATCTGAACTAATTGCTAGTCACCATTGTACTGGTTATACTGGGTTGCAGTACAACTAAACCCTGCCTGTAGCTAATGCCTCATTCTTCAAATTATGCTGATTGGTTGATGCATTCTCAGACTGGGCAAAAAATTTCAGTTTGAACTAGCTGCCAAACAGCAATATAAAAGATAACACTAGGACAGGAGGAAAATTGGTTTTGAAAACTTACAAATACAGTGTTGTTTGTTTACTATGTAAAGCCTCCGATAGGAATTTTGAGATGTTATGAAACAGACGGAAATTAATACTGAAAGAAGAAGAAAGCAGGGTAGAATTACGGGCTATAGTAAGGCATAGTATGCCCTTCTACACAATTAAAGTGAAACTGAGCCTGCAGAGATGACTTGTAAAACACATTGTTTCTATGACTGGCTAACTCTGGGCTGTTCATTTACTCTCTTCCATATGCTTTACAAACTCCAAAATATGAAACAATTTACAAAAACTAGAGAGGTTGTACAATATTTAAGTTAGTTCAAATATGATTGATTTTGACCCATTAAAAACCAACATATTTAGTAACCTAGCAACCTATGTTAAAAATTGAGACATTTTCTTGTTTTATGGGAAATGTTTACCCTATTTCAAATCTGATTCCAGCAACATATTTGAAACTAATGTTAATGAATCACCAACTGAATAAGAAATGAAAAACATATTTCAAAATGTTGGGGCAATGGCAAAACAAAAATGTAGAAATTGTGAAATGCTAAAAGGAAACACCTGATGGAGCAGCTACCAGGCAACAGGTAAATAACACGATTGGGTATGAAAAGAAACACTGAGTCTGTCCTGAAAAAGATGGGAAGTGGTTTAATGTTCTGTGAAACACTGTTCAATGGCAACACCATTAATGCTCACACAATTAATGCTTTTAACATAAAATTGCAAAGAATCCAGGGATGCCCCAACTTTAAATTGTGCATACAATTTTCCAAGACAAATGAAACATGTCAGTTCCAACATTCATATGTTGTCTTTGTCCTATTTTCAATTAAAGGTGAGGTTCCAATGCTTTGATTATCATTTTCTGTTCAGAATATCCTAACTGTTTTGGAGACATGGATGTATTAAGCACAGTCTATGTAAAGCAGTGTGAAACAGAAGAGACAGTGTGTTTGTTACACTTGTAGGCGTGTTTATTTCTGAAGATGATGCTTGTACTGTTCCCTCTGTGATGTATCACGGGGTGAGATGGTGACAGCAGCTGTGATGGCCCTCTGATGAATGCCTGACTGCGCCAAGAGAGACCGGATTCCCCCTCAATACCAAGGGGATGACAGGAAGGGTTTAATGTGCAGGGCTCAGTACGTGTGTGCCAGCAGGAGCGACTCAGTGACGTAAACACAAGAAACAGAGAGAGGCTGTGCGTGTGTGTGTGTGTGGGTGGGTGGGTGTGTGTGTGTGTGTGTGTGTGTGTGTGCTTACCTTGTTTGTGCATGTTTATAAGGGTAACCTGTTGCTCATCTGTGAAGTGCTGCTTTGCTGTGAAACAAACTGTAATCTTCCCACATCAGTTCCAGTAAGCTGATGAAAAACCCTCATCATGTTGAACAATAACAACCATGCCTGCCAGCTGTGCTGTGATTGTGGGATGATTAATTTGACTTAAAGAGATCACTGTGAGGCTGGACTCTTCCCCTTTTGTAGATCATTGGGTTTATGACACACTTTAGCTTGGACTGGTTTTTCATTTTTTACTTTTTCTTAAACTCTGTTGTTTTACACTCAGAGAGGGCTAGTATAAAAGGGTTTGCAGGGGTAAGTTGGGCCTCCCTTTTTTGCAGTGATGATTTTAGCAGCTGTTTTGAATTAAATTTAAATTAAAGTCTTCAGATTAAAATGCCTTTTAGTTTAGTCAAAGACACTTTTCTCTGAGATAAGTGCTCGGCAAAGAAGTCCCTAAACCCAGTTAAATCCTTACAGTTCAACTCCAGAAGTCAACTGTGCTCACAAACAGCAGTAAGAAGGAAACACCTTGGCAGGGTTGTCAAAATGGGAGCCCCCCCATTCGCAGTGATCTCCAGCATCCCAGTGCCACCCTCCTCCATGCCAGCTCTCACTGCCCACTGTGCCAGCATGGAGAAATTCTCTTTCCTACTCACCCTACCACATGGCTATTGCAGACCAAACAGTACTTTATTGAAACTGTAGGCGTTATTATTATTCTTCTGCTGCCAAATGAATCGCTAATTTGGGGGCTTTAACCCTCAAAAAACTAGGATTTTGGTGGAATCTTGTAAGCCCAGGGTCCCCACGGTGGCCTCAAAAATGAGATGGGGACTAGGTAAAAACTACATGCATACAAAACTGGAACACTATGTATCATGACCAGATAGAAAAAAAGTCTCTTGGGACCGTCCTCTAAAATGCACAGGAAGTGCACTACAAACAACGTCTGTCAAATTTTGCCATTTTCACTGATACTGATTTCACAGATAGCACATTTAAGCAAACTAGTCTGAGGGATTTTATCTGATTAAATCCAGAATTTTTTTGCTCATTCTAGATTAGATGGCGATCAAAAGATATCAAAACCTTGAGTTTTCGCCATAGGATGGGGTCATGACTGGGGCCTAAACTTGAGGGTTTTTCACTAATTTTTCAAAAATAATTTTAAAAAAATATTAATTCCATATAACTCTACAGTTTTTATTTCAATCATCAAAATTAACAGGGTTAGGGTTTATCCTGAATACATTCATGCATCAATGTTATTACTTTGTCACAGTGACCCCTTCTGCCAATTTAACATTTCCTCCTCTGAGTTTGTTTCCTGGCTTTTAAAGGTGGCTCTGTGTCAATGAAACAAACCGTCATTATTAAGCTTAAAAGTTGATTACAATTTTCACTTTACTCTCGTTAACTCTCATATCTAGGCCACTACTACATTTCTTAAAGTTAGACCCAGTGTTTCACATCCTCTGAGTGTGGATGTATGAAATGTTTATGTCACATTTGTGCTCTCATGGATGAATTCTGAGGCTGAAAAATGAGGAAAGGTTGTCACCAAATGAGGTAGAGATGGACTGATGGGAAAAAAGTACAGTGAAAAGGGGCAGGAGTAAAGTCAATTATAGATAACATACTGGACTGTAAGTGTGCCTGTTATCTTTAGCTGAAAGAACCCGTGACATAAAAAGCTCAGGGCTGAGAGTGTGATATACTCCCGGCTACTCTATAAATACTGCTGTAAGTCACGTGAGCAGTTATGAGGCATTAACAGTAGGACTGAAGCAGAGGTAGATGGTACATTTTGAACAAAATGATTGTTTGCAGAGTAACTGCTTGTTGAAAATGTGTTAATACTTAAGTTGTCTTATTTGGAAGCACTGAGTGCAAGAGAAGGCGGAGGAAGGAGAGTGAGAGAGACAGAGTTAGGAGGAGAGTTTAAGTGCTGAGAGAAAAGATAAGATATGAAGCTATTAGTAGCTCTTGTAAGAGCTGGCTT